>NC_142669.1:1085000-1787500 GCF_026168435.1 Sesamum indicum
ACTTGACTTGTCAAAAAACATTGATGAAAACTTGGATGATTTTACTAAGCTTATACAAGACATTAAGCTCACCAGTGATAAAAATATTGATGAATATTCTCCTATTGTTTTACTGAATGCTATTCCTGAATCGTACTCTGATGTCAAATCTGCTATTAAGTATGGTAGAGATTCTGTTAATCTTGAAACTATTGTGAACGGACTTAAGAGTAAGGAGATGGACCTTAGGGCTAATAAACCTAGTCAAAACCAACATGAAGTGAATTCGGTTAGGGGAAGACCTAAGTTTAGAAACTCTAGATATAATAATAGAAGCAAAAGTAGAAGTAAGAGTAGAAACGGATATCGGAATAAATCTAGACCCAGAGAGAACTTTAATAATGATGACAAAACTAGAGAAAGGCATTGTTATAACTGTGGTATAAAAGGACACTACATTAAGGACTGTAGAAAACCTAGAAAAGATAATCGAGATAGATATGAGGAAAAAGAGAAGATTAATAATGTGTCTGATGAGAATAATGGCGAAGTTTTTGTTATGTGCGAAGCAAACTCTGTGAATTCTTTTGACATGCATGAATGGCTGATTGATTCTGGCTGCACATTTCATATGAGTCCTTTCAAAGATATTTTTACTAATCTGCGTTATGAGCATGCTGGTTTTGTTTCTATGGCAAATGAGAAAAGATGTGAAATTGAAGGTCTTGGTGACGTTTCTATGTGTTTTAAAGATGGCTATAAAATGACTTTGAAAAATGTTAGATATGTTCCTGATTTAAGCCATAATCTCATTTCTTGTGCCGCTTTAGAGGAAGATGGTCTTGAGGGTAGATGGGGAAAAGGCCTCATGAAAATCATGAAGGGATCATTAGTTGTTTTTAAAGCTGAACGCAAGCGTAATCTTTATATATGCACTGTTTCTTATGACTATCTTGCTGCATCTGTTTCTGAAAATGATTCCACTACTTTATGGCATAAGAGACTTGGTCATATTAGTCAAAAAGGTCTTGATTTTTTGAAAAAGGATGGTATTTTGAATGCGAACATTGAAAAACTGGATTTCTGTGATGATTGTATACTTGGTAAACATCATAAAGTGCATTTCCCTGCTTCACCCTCCCCAAATCCCTCCATGTCTACTTGCATCCTTGATTATGTGCATGCTGATGTTTGGGGACCTTCGAATGTGCCTACTCATGGTGGAAATCGATATTTTTTATCTATCATTGATAATTTTTCTAGAAAAGTTTTCGTCTTCTTAATGAAGCACAAATCTGAGGTGTTTGAAAAGTTTGAAAAATGGAGAGTTTTTGTTGAAAATCAAACTGGAAAACGATTGAAATCTCTTCGTACTGATAATGGTTTGGAATTTTGTAATCAAAATTTTTCTGAAATGTATGATAAACATGGCATAAGAAGGCATAAAACCAACCCCTATACCCCCCAACAAAATGGTATTGCTGAAAGAATGAATCGCACTTTACTTGATAAAGTTAGATGCTTGCTTGTGAGTTCTGGTTTACCAAAAACGTTTTGGGGTGAAGCTATTCTTACAGCTGCTCACTTGATAAATATGTCTCCTTCTGTGCCATTACTTGGTAAGACTCCTGAACATATTTGGACCGGTAAAATTCCTGACCTATCTGCATTACGTGTTTTTGGATGTTCTGCTTTTGTGCATCAAACTGTTGATAAGTTAGAACCTAGGGCCATAAAATGTGTTTTTATTGGTTATCCTATGGGTGTTAAGGGGTATCGCCTTTGGGTACGTAGTCAACCCGGATTTAAGGTTCTAATAAGTAGAGACGTAACATTCAATGAAAACGAAATGCCTTAGAGAAAAACACAAACTTAGAAAAAGAGCAAACCTTTAATAAGGTGGAGAACAATCTAGGGGATAACCAACAGGAGGGAGAATTAGAGAACACATTAGAAACTGAACCTGATAGTGAGACCGAAAATGTAGAAAATCTTGAACCAAACCCATTAGAAAACTACCAACTTGCTAGGGATAGAATTAGAAGACAAATTAGGGCGCCAACAAGACTTAGAGATTTCGAGACCGCCTTAAATATTGAGATGACTGAACCTACTAGCATAGATGAGGCTATGAAATCCAAACAATGGCTTAGTGCCATGAATGAAGAAATGAAGTCACTAGAAGAAAACAAAACTTGGGTTTTAGTTCCCAAACCAAAAAATGCCTCCATAGTTGATTGTAAGTGGATTTATAAAATCAAGCAAGAAAACCCTATCAAATACAAAGCTAGGTTACTTTACGCAAAAAGAGGGCATAGATTATAATGAAATTTTTTCTCCTGTCGTGAAATATACAACTGTGCGTATTATTCTTGCTCTCACTGCACACTACAATTGGGAACTCAAGCAAATGGATGTTAAAACTGCTTTCCTACATGGTGATTTGGATGAGAATATTTATATGTGCCAACCTGCTGGTTTTATTGATAAATCCAAACCTGATTTTGTATGTTTGCTGAAAAAATCGCTATATGGCTTAAAACAATCACCTAGACAGTGGAATAAGAAATTTGACTCATTCATGCATTCCTTGAAATTCAATAGGAGTCATTATGATCACTGCCTCTACTTTAAGCATGTGCATGATTCACCCATTTTTCTTGTTCTTTATGTTGACGACATGCTTATTGCTAGCCCAAATTCTCATCTCATTAGTGATTTACAAAAACAGCTTTGTAATGTTTTTGAAATGAAAGACCTCGAAAATGCAAAGCAAATTCTTGGCATGAACATCTCTAGAAATAGAGAAAAATCTTCTATTCTCTTAAACCAAAAGTCTTACATCTCTTCTGTTTTAAAAAAGTTTTCCATGGAAAATGCAAAACCTACTTCGGTACCTCTAGCTGCATATTTTCAACTTTCAAAAGAACAATCTCCCAAAACAGATTCTAAAAAAGCCAAGATGGATAAAATTCCTTATTCAAATGTAATTGGTTCCATCATGTATCTCATGGTATGCACTCGACCTGATATTGCATATGCAATTAGCTGTCTTAGTAGATACATGTTAAACCCTGGTACACCTCATTGGGAAGCTCTGAAGCATTTGCTTAGATATTTACGTGGTACCATTGATATTGGCATTACCTTTTCTAGAAATTCTGATTATACACAACTTGTTGGATTTGTGGACTCAAATTATGCAAATGATCGTGATAGTCGTAAGTCCACTACTTCTTATGTGTTTACTTTATGCGGTGCATGCATTAGTTGGAAATCACAACTACAACACATAGTTGCCTTATCAACCACTGAAGCAGAATACATTGCTACAACCGGAGCCTTCAAAGAAGCCATTTGGCTTGATGGTCTTATCAGAGAAATCGGTTTTTCAAAAGAAAAATTAGTTGTCTTTTCGGACAGTCAGTCCTCTATACAACTTTGTAAAAACTCCGTTTTTCATGATCGCACAAAACATATTGACGTGAGATTTCATTTTATCCGTGACATTGTGGGAAAGGATGTTATAAAATTAGAAAAGATCAAGACTGAAGAGAATCCCGCTGATATGGGGACCAAAAGCCTACCGGTAGATAAGTTCAATTTATGTTTAAAAATTCTTAGATTAAATCCTGACTAATCCTGCTCTCTTCTAGCTGTTTGTCGTTTTGCAGGTTCACGCAGGAGGGTCCCCGGGCTGTGATGAAAAATTTCCAGATTACAAGCTCCGGGCAATGTTTCCTTTTTTTGGGTTCATTGGTCCAAGGTGGAGCATGTTGGGATATGTATGGCCCAATGACCGCAGCCCACGAGATAAGCCCACTGTCTAAACCCGCTTGGCAAGACCCACCTCGTCCGACCCGGTCCACACCCGGTACTTGACCCGCTACTCCACTTAAGTAATAACCTAACCCTAGGTTTTTACCTCTCATCAGTTTTTTCCCTTTTCTTTACTGCGCCGCTGATTTCTCTCTCCCTCCCCCATATCTCCTTCTCCAATAACCGAGATCCTCCTTCCCTTCTTCTCACCGGAGAAGGAGGTGGCTTTCCTAAGCCAATATGATGGCTTATGGAAAGCCACCAAGCCTTCCCTTTCATGTCGGCCTCGGTGACCTCTATAAATGGGGATTTCCGCTTCGACCGAAAGAAAATAAGATACACACTTCCCACATATCTCCAAAAGCTTTCTAAAGTTCTTTGTGATCGAGCATTAGTTCTTAGTGAACTAAGCCCTCAGACTCTGTGATCCTGTTTCTCGGTGTTCTTCGGTGAAAGGGTTAAGGTGGAGTAGCCGCGGGTGTGACAGTGGGCGTACAAGTCTTTGTGACCGAGCTTTGTGCCATCTCTCGTAGATCTGGTTCTTTCTGAGCCACTTCATTATCTAAATATAATTTGTTTATATTCGTTTTGATTCTTTTATTTTGGCCTGTAATTTTAAGGAGTTGTGTACTCCATCCTTTGTCTTTGTAATAGTTCCGTTAGGCTATTTGGTAAAGTATCACTGAGGGGTTTATCCACCCTACAATACTATATTACCTAATATTTGGAATTCCTCTTTACTTCCTGTGTTGCATGCGCTGCTGGATTCTATTGATTTAATTCTTAACTGGAAACTGGCAATGGCTAAAATCTCTTATTGATCTTTTGTAGTTGGTGTCGCCGGTGCCCTTCATTGTCTTTTACCCATATGTCAAGTTTGATCTACTGATTTCCAGACACTCCCTGTGTTCCAACTCATTTTTCCATTTTACTTGAGAATTCTGTCTCCCCAAAAATTTACAACCTTCGGAATCCTGGGTGAATTGATTGGTTCCTCTTCCTCTCATCTCCACCTGACCTCTACTTCTATCTCCGAGTGTCGTGATAGAAAACCCAAACAAAAAGAGAGACATGTCTGGTTCTTGCCTTTTTTAAACATGTTATGATGGTTGCATATTCCTGTTTCAAACTTGTGAATGCGAAGAAATATTGTAATGTCATGATATTCTTCAGTTTGTAAACTTTGTAGAAATACATAGTCGATATTAGTTTCATTTGTGCAACAACATTGAGACTTGCACATTGTAGGCTCATTTATGCTGGCAAGCAGCTCGCAGACGACAAAACTGCCAAAGTCTACACCATTGAGGGTGGCTCTGTTCTTCATCTGGTCCTTGCTTTGAGGGGTGGTAGTCTATCGACTTCTGCTTAGGAAATCCGCAATAAACTGAGTTAAATTTCATGTACTCATGGGATATGAGTGAATTCTGCTAAAAAAGCAGTTTGAGTTTATCTGGAGTTCCTACTCCATTCCCTATGTATTTCTTGCTTTTCTTCTTTTTCCTTGGCTGTAAACATAGAACTTTTTCAAGAATCACAGCAGCAATCATGTCTGTTTTTGTATATTAGTAAAGCATCACCTTTTTTACTGGCTCTGTTTGCATGTATGTCCTTCATCGTTAAGTTGAGAAGCAGACGAAGGCTCTCGGACGGGAGTATTGGATGATTCTTCTTCTTCAGTCACAAACCGGAGCGGAATTGGGGGAAGAGAGGAAAGGGAAATGACGAACGGGGGACAACTCACTCTGTAATTTCTCAATTAAAAGAGTGCAAAAAGGTAATAGAACTAGTAAATGATCGATTTAATCCATGCGGGTAAACAGAATTGTAAGGATATATTGGCATTCTTATCGGGAAAAGTAAACACCAAGTACTTTATCCCAATTGGGACAATCCCAATAAGAATTCAAAGTTAATCCGAAAGAAGAGTTACGGATGCAACCGCGTAAACACGGCCTTAAGGTATATATTTAATTTATCAACTAAATCATAAGAATTCATTTAATCGAACCCCTTTTATCTTTCTAACACTCGTTCTTAAATAACATCCCTAAATTGAATTATCACGATAATATGATTTTCTTTCTAATAACCATAATATTTGTCACATATAATTTTCTAATATTTCTTAAATATAATTTTTGAATATTTCTGTAAATTTTCTATAATTTCTCTCTATTATATAATTTAATTAAACACCAATATATATAATTATATATTTTGTTAATAGGCCTGATGGAATTAAGTAGATTAACTATGGTAATAATTAAATTTAACAAATGTAATAATTTAATTAACCAACTATATTATGTTTAAGTCAAATGAGATATTTAATTTAACACCAATTTAAATGATTAAACTCATAATTTTTTTTGATTAAATAGTACATCGATTAATATATATAAATTATATTTAATAAATAGATTAATCAAATAATATAATTATATAAATTAAAATAAAAACTTTTAGATATGTGTGTTTGTAGTTGTGTGTGTGTGAATTGTGTGTTAAGTTTGTAATATATATATATATATATATATATATGTTTATGAAAGAAGGCGGTGGAGAGTGGCATCACATGCCACTGTCCACCCCATATCTTTATTTCTTTTTATACCTATATATAATTTTATTATTATTTTGATTTTTTTTTTAAAATACTCATGACGTCCTTTTTAATTTTTTAATTAATATAATATGCTCTCAAATACTTTAATAAATTTTAATTTACTTCATTTAAATTTTATTATATTCCAATTTCAACCTATAACTTATTTGTAATTAAATTTAATTTTCTCAATAATGACCAATTATTCTCTTAGTTATGTATAAAAATATATGGATATCACGCCCTAAGCCCACCAACCAGCATCGGCCCCAACCAATAGATTAGGGACTATAAACAATACAATGCATTTAAATTATTTTTTCTAATTTTAATTTCTTTCGATTATTATCTTCAATTATAAGTTTAATACAATAAAATATAGAAACAAAAAAGGCAACCAAAAAAATATATTATTTAAATTAACTAAAATTACGGATGGAATTTAGGACGACAATCCATCCTAAATAAGAAAAGAAAACATGTTCCAAACACTGTCCCAACAATCACTTCAAAAATAATACGATTGATTTAAAAGTTTCGTCGTCCCAAATTGTGAGTAGGACCATTCCAAACTGTTATTTCAATTTTCAATCCTTTGGACAATTTTGAATGGCTTTGTTAGGTTGTCCCAATTCTGTCTCAAATTTTGTGACGGTTGGAAAAATTTACCCCAAAACCATCGGATATAATTTGGGACAAGGTTTCTTGAGATGGATATTGTTTCGTCTCAAAGTTGTCCCAGATTTCATTACAACAATGAAATAGGACAATTGGGCATCCCAAAATCCATCCTAATAGGGCTCCTTTTTTTTTTTGGAAAAAATATTATTTTAGTCCGCTAAGTATCCCTAATTTAAATTTTAATTCGATAACTATGTGCATTTTGTTTAGATTCAGTAACTTACGAAATTGCTTACTTTTAGTCCTCTGGCAGGTTTTCGAACAATTTTACCCCTATGCAACTTTTGAAAGACAATTTTAGTTCATATGCACTCATAGGGGTAAAATTATCCGAAAATCTGACAGAGGACTAAGATTAAGCAATTTTGTAAGTTACTGGACCTAAAAAAAAAGGGACATAGTTATCGGACTAAAATTAAAATTAGGCATACTTAGCAGACTAAAATAATATTTTTTTCTTTGTTTTTCTTAGTGATATATATATATATATATTAATTTATTACTCTACTTTTAATTTAAGATTTTCACTTATTAAAAATTCTTTTTTACTTAGAAAATAATTCGATGATGATTTTAATGTGAAAAATACTAAAATATATTTAAAAGAAGATTATTATTGAAGGCACGAGGGACAATTTTGTCCAACTAAGAAAGTAGGTGTTATAATTTTTTAGTTTATGATGGTAAATATTATATCAAATAGTTCAGAGGACAAAGTGTATTTAGCCCTTGGAAAAAATGCAATTTTCATTGTGTAATTGAAGGAGTAATAATATTGGTCGTGTTGGAATTAAATTTAGCAAATTTGTCATGCAATTAAAAAGAAATTGCAATTTTAGAACAAATCCACTTAATTTTGTTGGGATTTTTAATTTAATTGGAACATGTGCAAGTGTTATGCAATTTTTAGACTAAATTTGTCGGTGTTGTCCAAAATTGAGAATTTAGAAAACAAAAACACCAGATTAAATTGTGGATATCAATTCATGCAAGATCAAAAATATCATCGTCTAAAGTTAGAGGACTAAAATTGTAATTTTTCCAACTCAAATTACATGTATTCTCACTTAATTATATAGGTAATAATTAAAGTGTCTTGTTATAATTCATACATCCCAAATTTATTTTTTCTTTTTTAAAATATTTATTAAAATAATACTATATTCTGTAAAAAAATAAAAGTTAGGTATAGAAAACTCTCTTCCCATCCACAGCCAAGAATCCGAGGAACTACTTAATTGATCAGTAGCCACCTCGGCTGACAGTCCCCTTAAAAACATACAAGAAATCCCCATTCTCAACGCCATGCCAACGAAGGCTACAATCATCTCTCATGATCCTCTGTTTGTGAATGAATATATACTCATCCGCCGGCAACATTCTCCTCTCCAGCAATAGCTGCCTCAGCTCATCGACCCTACTCGTATCATTCATCTCCACCGGTATCCTCGCCGCGTTCATCAAGCTTGACGATGTCTGTACCACCACGCTGACCCTCCTCGATGGTGGGTCAGCCATCACCCGGCTCATCGCCTTCAGGAACACGACGATCTCCGAGCTTTCTTGAACCCCGTACTCACTCAAACTGCGAAAATCGTCCTCCATTTCGGCTGCGTTGATGCATAATGTCATTCTCCGTATAGGAGTCCCGTCCACGATGTGGATTTTCTCCTTCAGGCTCCTGACGGTGTCGGTGTTATCCACGTCTATTTGGAATTTTCTGGAGGAAAATTTGACTGTGATTTTCATTTTGGTGGAGGGGGACACGGGTGGTGGAGTGTGGTTGGTCGATAGGTGCATTTTTGTGCCGTCGGAGATGAGGGGATAGTCGTCTAAATCGAGGCCGTCAATGAGTTCCCAGTCGCAGACTGTGAGGGTCTGTGAGTCCACAGGGATGCCGAGGAAGTGTTGTATCTTGTTCTTGATTTCCAGGATGGGTTCTTGGGTGGCCACGTCCATGGAGAATTCACAGCCTTTCATCACAATGGTGATCTTCATGGTGGTGATTCTTGATTTATTTATTTATTTTTTGAGTTGTTGTTTTGAGATGGATCAATCTGGTATTTAAGATGTGGAATCATGAGGAATAAATGAGAGTGACCAGCTGTTTTGGTCATATTCATTTGCAGTTGGGAGCATGAGTTCATGCAATAATATGGGGAAGGTTTATCCTTTAATTTCTTTGAGAGTTTTGTGATGGTCATGTTTAACATCATATTTTTGTCATGTCTTGATTTAGGTTTAACATTCTCAAACTATATACGATATTTAATAGGTAATATTTGTATAGTGTAAAAAATTACGTTCTCATCTCATAACTTACGTCCATCAATTTTGATCCCATTCAAAATAATTCCCACATATTCTTGCAAGTTGCATTATCCCTCAAAAGAGAAAATTATAACTTCACTATAAAAAAAGCGGAATATGGCACGGATAAGACAACCATTTCGAAACTCGTTCCATATTGGAATGGATTTTGGAATACATCAAGAACGGAACTTGGTAAATGTGTCATGATCCCCATTTTTAATGGATTATAATTTTGAAAAGGCCAAACCGTTTCAACATGTATTACAGCAAACCAGTTAGAAAATCCATTGCAAAGACCGTTCCAACATAATAATGGTAAATGATTGGAACTCTATTTGAAACATATTATTAGAATTAGGGACGGTCTTGCAACGACCATTCATATGTGTGTGATAATGTATGTTCAAAAGATTTCAGTTAATAAATATATTCTAAAATGAGGTACAATTTGAAAAGGTTTGAGTACGCACATAAGCAATTATGAGAAAAAACAGTTTCAAATTATGAGTTTTACTTAAGATGGAATGTGTTTCAAATACCGTCCTAAAATCCAATACAAGTTGGAATGATTTTGTTGTTTTATTAATATTATATTACTAAAACCTTTTAAAATAAAATACAATGGCTATAATTCTACAGTAAAAAAAGTCATTCCTAAATCCGTCTCAACAACAATTTAAAAAATATAAAATAATGGCTACTTTTTAACGGCTAGCTATGTGTTCCAATAGTTATTCCAAAGATCGTCCCAAATTTTCTATATACATGTATTCATCTCTTTTCATTTAACCTCACTATCTTGTTTCATTCTTCTTATCTTCTCTCTATTTCTTGAATCTCTCTCCAATATTTTTGATCTCTCACTATCCTATTAATATTTTTATACTCTTTTTCATCAATCTCTCTCGAATTTTCATTGTATTTTTTTGATAAGGTAACTACTTTAACCTATATTTGTCAATTAATTATATTTGTTTTGAATTTTTCAACTAAACTTAATAGTATAATAATGTATATATGTTTGTGTAGGACTCATCATCATGTTAAGACAGTTGAGGAGATGGATTATGAGAAGAACCTGCCGAGTAGGGCATGCCTTACTCCAAAGTTTGAGGATGTTGTTGCTACATTTATAGAATAGGTCAACTCTCAACACGCATATATGGACGGTGTGAGAATTAAGTGCCCTGGTCGGAAGTTCAAAATGAAGTTTTCAAAATTACGAACGAGGTAAATTTTGACTTGTATATGAAAAGTTTTATGGCAGAATATTATAATTGGACATCTCATGGGGAGGAGAGGGTGCAGAGTATTTTGAGGCCATCACCGCTGCCCCTTTGTAGGAGGAGCAAACTCCTATTTCTCATATTATGGAGGATACCAATGAGCACTAGGTGATGCGACGCAGATGAATTGGGCACAGAGGATGGTTTTTGAGCTGCTGAGTCGACTATCTGGTCTTCTAATTAAGACCAGGATAGTGTGCTTGATGATGGTACGAGGTCATGTCCTACTGATTCAGGGCCTAGTTCATATTATGGTGGGAGATCCTATGATTATGTATCTGGGCTGGCAGAGTGGTTTCACGATGTAGTGCATGATGCCGAGTAGCTGTTGTGAATGGTTGCACCCAATCTCAATTGAGGATTATTTCTGAGATGGTAAGTATCAATGTTGAGGGCCATATTTCCCAATATATATATGATCAAATATCTCATTGGGTTAATCATATATTGCCCCGCGATCACACCCTCCCATGGATTATTATACTACGAAGAAGTTGGTCAGAGACTTAGGTTTACCTGTTGAGAAGATGATGCGTGTAAGGATGGCCGCATGTTGTATTGGAAGGATGATATTTATCAGGAGTACTGCAAGTTTTGTAAAGAAGCTAGGTACAAGCTGACCAGGGAGCGAAATTCTAATCGCAAGAAGACCCTGTATGCCATTCTAGGTACTTGGACCGCTGATCGAGGAGTTGCATAATTTGTGGTATGTGGTTGTACTGACGGTTGGTAGTGCAAAGAATGAGACATTCCGAATACGTGCCGTGTTGATGTAGACTTTGAATGACCTACCCGCTTGTGGGATGGAATCTGGATGGAGTTTCGTTGGTGTTATGGGTTGTCCAGTTTGTATGAAAGACGCATGTGCGTTCTACCTACAGAACGGTAGGAAGGCGTGTTATTTTGACTGTCACAGATAGTTCCTCCTCTCAAATATTTGTATTGTAGGAACAAGAAAGCATTTATTAAGAACCGAGTAGAAATGAATGTTGCACAACCAAGATTGATGGGAGAACAAATCCGCAATTGGGTTGAGGAGTTTAGTCCTGCGGTTGAAGTGTCTTTGTCACTCCCGAACAGGTATGCTAGCAAGCATAAGTGGACAAAGAAAAGCATCTTATGGGAGCTCGAATACTAGTTGACGCATTTGATACGATATAATTTTGATGTCATACACATTGAGAAGAATGTGTTTATCAATATATTCAATACCGTGATAAACATAAAGAGAAAAATGATGGATAATATGAATGCACGGAAGGACTTGAAGATCATATGTAATCAACCAGAGCTTGAGGTGGATGAAAGGAAGCCGAACGTGATGCCCAAATCTGTATATACCCTAACAAAGGAGCAGAAGAGGAGGATATGTGAATGGATTAGTCATCTGAATTTTCCTGGTGGTTACGCATTTAATTTGGCCCATTGTGTTGACATGAAGGAGTTGAGGTTTCACGGTATGAAAACTCATGACTATCACATATTCATGCAGAAGTTGATCTTGATTGCCTTTCTTGAAATGCTTCTTGAGCCTGTATGGATAAAAAAATAGGAAGCTTGTGTCGCAACTATCTTGTGCAATCTCGAGAAAATTTTCTCGTCAACTTTCTTAGACTCCATAAAGCACCTAATTGTTCACCTGCCATATGAAACGCACATGTAAAGGCCCGTGCAATATAGGTGGATGTATCTATTTGAGAGATAATTAGTATACAAGTTATCCTGGCGTAACAAAAAGTACAAGTCTACTATATGGAGTACCCTAGCATGAAGAGAGACAAAGTGGACTGGATGACTATTAACAAAACAAAAGCCAGAAGATTCATTGATGACTCTCGATGGACCGAAGTCGCGTTTCAAAATGATGAGAGAATACCTACTCCACAAGTTGTGATGGACAACCATAATTTTGACCTGCAAGACCCCAAAGGTATTCAATTAGTCATTGAGCATTATGTTGCTAATCAACAAGGAGCAAGTACATGTCGATCGGTGAATTGTGAATCTGATGAAGAGTCTGACGAAGATAGCTTTGACGAGGATTGACAGTTCAACTTTTCTGTAATCAAACATCTATAAATACTCCTTGCATAAATTAATGATTAATTATATATTTTGTAAAAATATTTGTTCTATTTAGGAATGGTAATAAATAGAAAAAACCGTTCCACAACCGTTCCTACTAGGAATGGTCACAACTAAAAACAATCCTAAGTGTATCCGTTCTTTAATATTCGTGAAAAATATTAAATTTGAAATAGGAACGGTAAAAAGAAATGCCTAAATACATTACAAAATCCTACAAAAAAAATGAGGGAAATTCAAAATATAGGAACGGTTAATTTACTTTAACCGTTCCAAAATCAGTTCCAAAAGAATTTAATTTTGCTCTAAACGAAAAGCGGAGGGAAAATCAAATATAGCAACGGATTTTAAATATTTGACCATTCCTAAGATGAATTTAAAGAAAATTGTGCCTAAATGTATAACCTATTCGTTCCTAAAACGAATTCAAAGAAAATCTTTCCTAAGGGAGTTCCAGAACCGTTCCTAAATAAGTCCAAAGATTCCTACTTCACTTCCCAATTACAATATCTCAACATTCGGGATCCTGATTATTTCTAAACTTAAACGCATAACAATACTCTATATATGTGAACATATCCAGCCGTCTTATCTAAAATCACATGGTCTGATGGACAGTTGCATCATTTTGAACTTCGTTAATTGTGTATCAGATACGATATCTCAATGTTCGTATAACCAAAATGTCAAAAATTTCACCGAATGTAGTATTTAATTTGTTGATTTTAATCATATCTAACGGTCTCATTAGGTTTTCTAGTATAACAGTATAAGATGCTACTTACATTTATATAAGACTAACGATTTTAGATATACAAATATACTTGATTCTCCGAACATGTATCAATCTAATGAAAAATTACATATTTTCAATGATCTTAATTAATTTGTGGTCTACTTTTCTCTGATCTTTAACATGCCTGGTACGATTTTTTCCTCATTTTTTATTTTTTTTAGTTAAAAGGGAAAAATTGACACCATAATAGGAACTGTCATTTTAAATATAGGAATGGTCATCTATATACCCGCTTAATACGACGTCGTTTTATGATTAAATGACATCGTTTTTTGTGTTTTGGAATGAATATAGGAACACTTTGTTCGATCGTGCCTAAATGAATGAAAATTCTGACCATTCCACATCAAAAGGAACAACGTCGTTTTACTTACTTAGGAATGATCTTTGAAACGACCTTTTAAAAATGTTACAGTTCCTAGACCATTCCAAATTTTTAATATAAAACTTTCCCTTCCCTCCTCTCTCTCTCTCTCTCTCTCTCTCTCTCTCTCTCTCTCTCTCTCTCTATTTTCGCCCGCTGTGACCCTTAACCTTCCTCCCGTCGGCGTCGTCTGCTGTTCGCATCCAAGCACCCTGTCCGCCAACTAACCTCGCTACCAATGATTTTTCTCTTCTCTTTTTTTTTTTTTTATGTTTTTCCCCAAATATTTTTTAATATTAAAAAATGTTTGTGTAAATACTCTGGAAAATATTTTCAGAATATATTTTTGAAAAACATTTCATAAAATATTTTCTGTAAATTTCTAAATTTTTCAGAAAATACTGGAGAAAATATTTTCAGAAATATAACTAAAAATATTTGTAGAAATTTTGTGTAATTTTTAGAAACTTTTTCATATTATCTATAAATTTCTAAATCTTTTATTTTCTGAAATATTTAATACATTTCTGTGATTTAAAAAATAAAAAAATATTCTTATTTTTCTGACATTCTTAAAAACCTTCTGTGATTTTTAAAAATTTTCTGTAATTTTTATAAATTTTATAATTTTTTAAAATTTTAATACATTTATGAAATTTTAAAAAAATTAATAATTTTTTGTAATTTTATAATAGTTTTCTGTAATTTTAATTTTTTTTTAATAATTTTCTGTAATTCTTATAATTTTTCATAATTTTCTATTTTTGTAATATTCTCTATAAATTTTTGGTGATTTTTTCAAAAAATTCTATAAAAAAATATTTTTTTTGTAATTTTTCTGTAATTTGTGTAATTTTTAGAAATTTATTTTACAGTTGTGTAATTTATTGTATAGTGTAATTATTTGTGCAATTTATTGTATAGTTGTGTAATTGATGCCAATAACCACAAAATTAAATCAATAATCTCAACAACAAAATTATTTACATAATAATGTCAATTGTCACAAAATTAAACCAATAATTCTAATAATAACATTAATTGTATAATAATGTCAATATCCAAAAATTAGACCAATATTTCCAACAATGATATTTTTACATAAAAATGTCAATCATCACGACATCAGACCAATAATCCAAATAAAAATATTATTTGCACAATAATGTCAGTAATCACAAAATTTAGGCTAATAATCCCAATAATAACATTATTTACATAATTTTGTCAATAATCACAAAGTTGAAGCTAATAATCCCAATAAGAAAATCATTTACATAATAATATCAATAATCATAAAATTAGATCAGTATTCCCAATAATAATATCATTTAATCACAAAATTTAGGCTAATATTCTCAATAATAATATGCTTACATAATAATGTCAATAATCACAAAATTTAGACTAATACTTGTCAATATTTTGTATAGATCATGTCTAGTGGTATGCGTCTTGTACCACGTTATCGTGATCGTGGCCCGCCACTTCCAACAGTTCCGTCTAATGCTTCCCAGATTGGAAAAGCAGTCCTTCGACCACCCCCACCACCTGATACAGCCGTACCGTTATTCGTCCCGCAAACTGCAGATGATGCTGGACCATCTAGAGTTGCACCGGCAGCTGCGGAGGCCATAGAACAGTCTGTCGCACCATCACCACCACCAGCAACGCCCCACCATCAGCACGCAAGTATATTAGCCTCGATGACTCAAGGTAAATTTGTTTCTGAAATTTTTATAGTACTATTTTATCTTGAAAATGTCTAATTAACATGTCCTTTCAGGTATGTACGCTGTTTCACGAGGGCATCAATGCGATGGTGTGGGGACACTTTCCCCACCAGTGGCTTGGTCTTTACTATCGATTTACCATATGTTTTTACCCTAATTAAACATCTCTATGTTACTATAGACGGTCAACTAACAGTCAAGATTAGCATTAATTATTTTAAAAAAAATTGGCGAACAAAATTGATAACATCGAAATATGAGATACCAAAAATGATATACAGACTAATTTAGAAGAATCAAAATTAAATATTCCTAAAAAATAAGGACAAAATGTATAAAGACCTCCATGTATTTTAAAAAGTCGGCTAAAAACTCCTTTGTATTTTAAAAATTTGCTAAAATCCCCCTATATTTTGTAAAACTCAGCTCAATCGCGCTCTCTCCGTTAAATCTTACTAACGGTGTTAATTTTATTTAAAAAAAAATTGATCGTTAGATCTAATCAATCAATCTCAATCGTTATATTTCAAAAAAATGAAAGGTCTAGATTCAACAAATTATTTAACTTGTATTTTATATAAATGATTTAAAACTAAAATAAATATATTATTATATATATATCTATATATGTATATAATGAAAAACTAACTATTGTACCCCACCCCAACCCCACATTCAAGTGGCGAATGAAGACATTCTGCAAACGCATGGACCTGGATAAAAAAATCATCAAGTATCCCAAACCTAGATCTAATTACCCCTATGTTTTCCTCTTGTGGATAAGATGAAAAGACCCTGAACGCCTCAGTACTAGAGGCAACTACCATATATTGTCCTCCTATGTATTGCTCCTTAACTTACTACTCACTTCCTCGCCCTTACCCTCATTGGACACCAAAGCAAGAGCTATCAGGCTGCTCTTCACACTCTCCAGATAGAGTAGCAAGATCAATAAAAGAAACCAACAGGAGAAAGAGAAAAAAATGCTTACCTAGGAAGGATGAGTTGCAAAAACAACAAGATATTAGCAGAAGAGAGTTGAAGGCCTATAAAAAATGGCGAAAGAGTTAGAAAAGCCTAGTTCGGATGAAAAGGAAAAAGGGAGAAAAAATGTGAACTTACCTTAACGTGAGGAAGGTGTGGAGCAACTACAAAGAAAGATGACTAATATATACTATTTTGTCATAATAGTCCCATCGATTGAGGACTCGATGGCCAGCTAGCTCCATCTACCAATCACGAAGCCCGCAAACTCCCAACATCGTAGGACTCTTCCTTATTCCTTATAATCTTTACTATTTATGACTCCTTTCGACATATACAAATTGAATTCAAATGGCATCTTTGCAAAAAAAGTGGGAGGGGGGGAATCCAGCTTGATTCTTCTTAGCTCACCCTATACGATTTGCCTTGCTGACAGCATAAGCTAGAAAATTCTTTCTCCTCTTTTTTTTTGTGCTTTCCCTAATTTTTCGAACTATCTTACCTACTCTAGTAGTCCAGCTCCTGGAGTGGTGGGTAGGTGCGGGGGGAGAGGGACTGATGATGCCCCCTAAAACTCTTGGACTGGGTCCACAAGTAAGGTAGATCAATCTAATTGGATATGAGCCCAACTAATCCACCAGTAAGGATGCCAGGACCACAGGCTTACCTCCTACTTGACAGAATTGGTAGGCCCAAAAAACAAGTTCATTTTACCTAAACTTGTCATCGTATAGCAGGATGGACATATTATATAGTTTGCCAATGCATCAGGACATATCATCCTAAAATATCTCCAGGTTGATCCTAGTAGATCGATGGCAAATTAGCTGGGAATCCGTAAGTAAAGGATTCTAAAATTTTCATGCAGACCTAGCATGACTCAGTAACTCAATGTATCTCAGTCAATTCAAGTCCAAATCGTGCACAATTTGTTCAGTAAGTTAGTTGATTCAAAGTTCTTTCAAATGGCGTAGGATTCTCCACAACGTTTCCCGTATCTTGTGCTGTACACGCTTATAAATAGAGGCCTTGTGCAGTCATTTTGTAACATCAATTCCTTATTTCAAACTCTTCTTATTCTCTCATTTCTCTCTCAGCTTTTAGGTTATTTGAGCCTATATTTTGTACTACACACAAATTTATATATTTTGTGTTAATTTCTTATTCTCATCCTCATTTTGATTCAAGTTTCATTTACTCTTTTTCAATTAAATTTTTACTAACTTGAATATTGGAACTCTAATATTTATTTTGCAGTGTTAGTCCCCATTTATCTTAAATTTTTTCCTAAAAATCCTTTGTTCTTTCTGGTGTTGCCAAAAATCTAATTGGCATCATAATTCATTGTCAATCATTTTTATCTTATCACCATGATAGAGTAAAAATATAGTTGGGATTAGCTAGGAAGTTTCCTATAATCCTTTTGTATGAAAAGACGGGACGAAATAAAAGTGTTTTGGTTAAGAGATTTTATGATGGTTTCTTTTGTATGTAATATGTGATAGTTTATGTACCCATAATCAAAAAAGCAGAACCCTTTTCATATGTATCCTTTGTTGTCAACTGAAAATTAGCTTTGATGTCAGAAATTTTATCTGGAGTTAGTCTTATAGATCATTCACTACTTTCATTTAATTGAATATAAAATATATAATTTTAATATAACATAACATATTTATGTAGGTTTTACATAAACAATTTACTCTATAAAATATAATTGCAGATGCTGAGCTTTTAAATTTTTTATTTCCTGAACTATTCGTAATGTAATAATTAAATTTTTAGACAATATTTTCCTTATATTATATATATATATTTGTCAATTTCTTTAAGAAGTATATATGAGTTGTTGGTTATATTATATTTATTGTGTATCTACTATATATATACATTAATTTATACTCCACTTTTAATATAATTTTTTCACATATTAAAAAAATTAATTAAAAAATAATTTAGTAATGAGTTAATAGGAAAAATACTAAAATAAATTGAAAAAACAAAATTATTCGAGGCAAGAGGGGCATTTTTGTCTAATAAAAGGGGTAAGTATTGTATTTGTAGTATAGGGGATAATAATACATGACCAATATTTCAAGGGGGCAAAGTGTATTTTAGCCTATACTTTATAATAAAAATGGTAAATGTTAAATATATTTCTTAAGAGTTAATTGGTCTTTGAGTTTGAGTTTCAAACAATTTTGTCCCTCAAATTTATTCTTGACTTTAATACCTCTAATTAAAATATAATTTTTATCTCAAATTGGTAAATTTAACCATTTTTCAATAAAAATATGATCATTGCTAGCTGAAAAATGATCATATGACTAGCGCATAGCTTAGTTTTTTGGCGTACTTTTGTCTTTATGTATTTGTTTTTAGAAAAAAATCCCTAAAAGCATCATTTTCACTATTTAATAATTCCAAATTCAGCTTGGCTTTTATTATCGATTTACCATATAGTTTTACCCTAATTAAATATCTCTATGTATTTGGCGAACAAAATTGATAAGATCGAAATATGAGATATCAAAAATGATATACGGACTAATTCAGAAGAATCAAAATTAAATACTCCCAAAAAAGTAAGGACAAAATGCATAAAAACCTCCATGTATTTGAAAAAGTCGGCTAAAAACTCATTTCTATTTTAGAAATAGGCTAAAATTCCCCCTGTGTTTTGTAAAACTCAACTCAATCGCCCTCTCTCTGTTAAATCTTACTAACGGCATTATTTTTTTATAAAATAACCGTTATACCCTTATTTAATGTATATTATTTTTTATTTTAATTATCATATCGATCTTTTTTGATCAAATATTGATCGTTAGATCTAATCAATTAATCTCAACCATTAGATTTAAAAAAAAATGAAAGGTTTAGATTCAACAAATTATTTAATTTATATTATATATAAATTATATAAAATTAAAAAAAAATATATTATGATTATTATATATATATATATATATATATATATATATATAAAAGCTGACTCCCCCCCACCCCAACCCCACGCCTGTACTCCCTCTGCCTCCCCCCACCCCACCACCATCTCAATCGTGGACGGCATTAATTCTTAAAATCATCATATCTTCGTAAATACTTTAGCAAAATGAGTAAGACCTGTCTCGTTAAAATCGTCTTGAAAAGACGAGTCTAATGGTGGTAGTTTGAGATTGAGATTCTATCGGACAACGACGAATGGATGTCAAACATGTTTGGCGGTCGTGGTTGGAGCCCAGTCTCTTCGATTTATGAAAACTCAAATTGAAGGTACGAAAATGTCCGCCTTGAAAAGAGAATTCGAATGGTACCATTGACTGTTGAAAATTCGTCCGGATGGCTCCAAAAACTTAGAAACAAGTTTCCAGCAAAAAAGGGGTGAAAAATGGTTCAGTTTATTTTTTATTTTTTAATTAATTTTAATTATATTAATAAAAATATATCTTAGTTAATTAGGAATATTTTAAATAATTATAATAATTAAATATTTTAGCTAATTAAGAATAATTATAATAATAATTATTGTAATTAAATATATATTTTAATTGGTTAAAAATAATTTTAGATTTAATAATTAACAATTATAAAATTATTAAATTATTTGAATTTAAATATAGTTTAACTTAATATTTAAATTAAATAAATTAAATCTAATTTAATATTTCAATTTAAATTATAAACAAAATACAAAAACTAATAAAAGCAAAATATGGCATTTTAGTAAAAAACACCTAAGAAAAAGGTCAAAAATAGTTAAAAAAATATCCCCACATGCACAAAGAGTGTGTATAATATAAATTCCGTTAATTACTAATATAAGGGGTGTTTGTTGCTGAATTTTATAAAACATAAGAGGATTTTTAGATTATTTTTAAAATAAAAGAGGTCTTTAGTCGATTTTTTAAAAATATATGAGAATTTTATGTGCTTTGTCCCAAAAAATAACAAAAGAATACGTGTCCAGAGAAAAAGATATTATTCTTACAACATGAGTTCATACGTATCCTTGTATTAAAGGCAAAAGCAAGCATCTATAAATAGGTGAAGTGCCTCATTCACGTTGTTCAGTTTTTTCTTTATTTTTTTTAAAATTTTTTTAATTAATTTTAATTATATTAATCAAAATATATTTAGTTAATTAGGAAGATTTTAAATAATTATAACAATTAAATATTTTAGCTAATTAGAATAATTATAATAATAATTACTGTAATTAAATATACATTTTAATTAAAAAGAATAATTTTAGATTTAATGATTAATAATTATAAAATTATAAAATTATTTGAATTTAAATATAATTTAATTCAATATTTAATATTAAATAAATTTAATATAAATTATTATTTCAATTTTAATTATAAAAAATACAAAAACAAAATAAAAGCAAAATATGGCATTTTAGTAAAACACTTAAGAAAAAGGTCAAAACACTTAAAAAATACCACCACAAGCACAAAGAGCACAAGGGGGTTTTTAGCCTAGTTCTAATGCACCTTCTGTTAATCACTAATGGAAGGGGTGTTTGTTGCTGAGTTTTATAAAACACAAGGGGGTTTTTAGCCTACTTTTAAAATGGAAAGAGGTGTTTAGCCGACTTTTTAAAACACAGGAGGATTTTATGCACTTGGTCCCAAAAAATAACAAACGAATACGTGTCAAGAGAAAAAGATATTATTCTTAGAACATGAGTTCACACCTACCCTTGTATTAAAGGCAAAAGTGAACATCTATAAATAGATGAAGTGCCTGATCCACGTTGCTCAAGCCAAAAACTTATCGCTTAGAAGTTACATTGTTGTCCAAAAACTCCCTCCTGTTTGCTGTCTAAATAGATCTCACCATGTCTGACTGTTCAACACAAGTTCCGCCACAAACAGTTCACACTGATTTCAGCAATCTCACTCGTAACGATTTTCCTAGTGATTTCGTTTTTGGAACTGGTACCTCTGCTTATCAGGTCCGTTAAAAACACATACACACACATATATAAAATTATATTTTTGGTCCTATAACTTATTATATTTACACATCTAATTCTTTTTCTTGACAAATTTAATTTTTTAAACATCTCATATTTAATCTTACTCCCTAGTAAGTGGACTTCCCTTGAAAGTAACCTATGTTTCTTACTGGAGGCATACGTGAAGTGATGGAGGGTAACACGCATAGAGTTATTCTTAACGTAGCCTAGGGAATAATCCTCTTTGGGGGGAACTCCTTAGCCTCTTAACAGATTTAGTCTTGTGATGACAATTTTGGTCCACTTCGCACTCTATTAGATCTCATTTGTAGTCATGTAACTGTAGATTGTTAAGACCAAAATTGTCAACACATGACTAAATTTACTACAAAAAATATCACATATACGATATTCAAGGCTAAGTTCGTTAAAAAAAAGACTAAATGTGTAAATAAACTAAATTACAGAATAAAACGTATTAACAATCTAAAATTACAGGACCAAATATGTAATTTTATATATATATATATACATCCATCATTAATCAGAAGCATAACTAGGATGTGTTTAATTTCAAGCATATATATATATATATATTGATATATGGGCTTAACATTTATTACAACTCTTGAATAATGATTGAAATGATCCTAGGAATTACATTACCATTAAATATAACATGCATTTTATGTTAAGGTTGAAGGAGGAGCTGCAGAAGGTGGTAGAGGCCTTAGTGTCTGGGACGTTTTCACTTTGAGGACTCCAGGTCTGTCACTTTCTCTCTTTCTCTCTCTCTCACTTGAATTCATGAGTTTGAACTTATTTCTTGAATACCAATTTTAACCACAAGACTAATTAGACGTCATTGGTTAATGACGTAGAATTAGAAGGGCCAAAAATTCATTGTAATTATCTTTATTGCTTATTAAGAAACTTTATATTCCGGATGGCAGGCAAAATTTTTGATGGATCCAATGGGAATGTAGCAGTTGATATGTACACGAAATATAAGGTAATTTAAGGTTTTTTTAGGCGTGTTTCACATTATCAAAAAATAATTAAAAAAACATTATCAATTAATATTAATATATATATATATACATATTATATTTTCAGAACGCATACTTCAGTGTATTTTTATTTATTTACATTAATACAAAATACGAAATTAATTATGTTGCACCGATGAGTGGGTAAGTAAAATGTTGGCATACTTTGTTATGCTGTGCAGGAAGATATTAAGATGATGAAGAGAATGGGGTTTGATTCTTACAGATTTTCGATATCTTGGCCAAGAATATTGCCTGGTAACATTAATTTGCAAATATTTCAATATTTGGTTTTGAAAACAATGTAATTAAATACTTATTCTTATGTATGTGCTTTCAGGTGGAAAACTTTGCCTTGGTGTCAATAGAGAAGGAATCGACTTCTACAATGATTTTATCAACACTCTCAAAGATTATAGTTGAGTTCGAATTTTATAATTATATATATATTTTACTTCAAATTTTTCGAAATAAATAATTAAATAATATTTTGAGCTATAGTTAGTTTATTTATATTATTTATATATATGACACTTTGATGCAGAAATAGAGCCCTATGTGACTCTCTTTCACTGGGATACTCCGTATGCTTTGGAACAAGAGTATGGTGGCTTCTTAAGCCAAGACATTGTGTAAGCATTTCAATTTCAATTTGTCTCACTACATCTACTCAACTTCTTCTATAGTTGTACACTTCATCCATTGATACCCACTATAACTAAAAAACGTAGTATAGATACAATCTGACAGTTATGACACCATTAATATAAAAAAGAGTGCACTTTTTGCTCAAAAATGGCAGTTTGTGATACTACTACCCCAATATCTTTTATTGTGTCAATAATATTCTTAAATTTTTTTTATTTTATTTACTTTTTTCTTAAAATATGATGTCTTGTCTTAAAATAGGAACGACTTTCGTGATTTTGCGGAACTATGCTTTTGGGAATTTGGTGATCGGGTGAAATACTGGACAACACTGAACGAGCCCTGGACGTACTGTGTTAATGGATATGTTTCATGCAAATTCCCACCCGGCGCTGTCAGTTCGCCTCCTCCTCCTCGTCCTCCTCCTCCCCCTCCAAATTCTGGTTCAGACATGAATACAACTTATACTGAACCAATCTTGACTTCAATTCTATCGGATAACCGAATTGCTTCTTATATAGCTGTCGACGACCAACCCATAAAGTACAATTTCATTCCTTATAGAGGGTCTGAAACAATGCAACAGAGCAACCTTAATTTAGTTCCTCGTAGAGATGCCTTTCATCATGACTATATCGAGACCGTATACGAACCCTCATCTATACTAGAAAGTCTTGTTCTCAAGAATACCCTAAACGAGGAATCGGGCAGAAGCAACATTAACGGCTTTCCGACATTGTCAACTCCAACCAAAGACGTATATACTGTCGGAAAAAACTTGCTCCTTGCTCATGCAGCAGCAGTTCAATCATACCGAACCAAATTTAAGGTATGTGTACTATAAGGAAAAAGTTGTAATTTCAGCCCAGTAATTTATGGGCGTATTATTTTTTGTCCTGTAGGAATTGATTTTCGTAATTTGATATTGTAATTTTAAAAATTTTCGTCCTGCATGAATTTATTTGAAGGACTAGATTTCCGGCCAAATTCGCTAGGAAATAATTAAAAATGTCAAAATTATAAAATAATAAGAATAAATTATGAAAAGAAATTTCATACAAAATTAAAAATACCATAATTTTTAATTAAAGGATCAAAATTACAATTTTTTCGTACTATAAATGTTGAAAACATATCTCAATCATTATTCTTTTTTTCTTTTTTTTGTCTTATTGGAGTTTGCTAAAATGGGATGTAAAACCTCAGGCACACCAGAAGGGCCAGATAGGAATAACACTTGTTGCCAGCTGGTTTGAGCCACTAAATAAAGATAATGAAGATGACAAAAAAGCTGCTGTAAGAGCTCGTGATTTTATGTTGGGGTGGTAAGCATACATCTGAAAAATGCAATTTTTCTATTATGTGGGATCAAAAATACAATTTCTCTTATATAAATATCTAACGAGAGAGAGTTTTAGTCACATTGAAGTCTAATTTTGCACTCAAACCCTACAATTAAAAATAATTGGCATATTAAAGATAGAATCTACTGGAGTTGAAAATTTGGCTAGAATTTGGCTAGCGTATTTTCTCTTCAATGTGCAATTTTCTTATTTATTTATTTATTTTTCAAATTGTAGGGTCTCATTGCCAAATTGAGTTCTAACATATCAAAAATTTTTATTCTAATATAATTATGGAATAAAAAATTATAATTTATATATATATATATATATATGTATTTTTACATTCTCTTTTTAACTTTTTTCGAATTTTAGTTATGTTTTCTTCTAATGATTTGGTTTAATTTCAGGTTCTTGGAGCCTGTATTATGTGGTAGATATCCCCAAAATATGATAGATAATGTTTCTGCCGATAATCTTCGACAATTCGAACCTGAAGAAGTTGACTTGCTTAAAGGATCCATTGACTTTCTGGGTTTAAATTATTACACATCTTTTTATGCGTCGAATGATCCCGATCCTAACATCGCAAACGGCTACAACAGAGATCAGAAACTTGCAATTTATCGTAAGCTCTTGACAACCTTAAACCACAATTATGTACCTACTCATCTTGTTGTCTTTTCTTTTAGTTTAAATACTAAATAATTCTCTTTTCCCATAATTTAAATTTTTAGATAAAATCATCATTTATTATAAAACTAGATTTAACATCCGCATTGATGTATTCTTTTACTTTCTATTTTGGTAGAGGAAAAAATGGTCGGCAAGAAAAAGGTGAAAATCGGCGAGGTGGTAAGTTTTACCATTATCTTCTCTCTTGTTACACCAAGGCGGAAAATTCTTACAAATTAAATTTGGTTGAATCCAATTAATTCCACAAGAAGTGTGATATAATTGCATATGATTGATCACTTTTCATTAACTGTTCAACAATCAAACAAGAAGGGTACTTTACCTGTCATACAAATGACCAAACCTGATTTGACTTAAAATATTTTTCAAGATTGATTTTATCTATAAACAATTTATCTTTTTATTATTTATAAATTAACCGATATTTACTTTGTCATTATTTGTATCTCATTTTATACTTAGGCTGGTTCAGACTGGTTGTGCATTGTCCCACATGGAATTTACGAGCTCTTGAAAGAAATAAACCAGACATACAACAACAGCACATACAACCTCCCTCCTATATACATCACTGAAAATGGTAATAATTCTTAATCTCCAGTTGATAATTATATAAAACCATTTTTGAATTCCAAATGTAATTATCGTTATCGGGACTATTATTCTGTTTAGGGGTCGATGAAAAGCAAGATCATGGACTTACTGCTTATCAAGCCTGTAAGGATCATCAAAGGATCAAATATTACCAAGATCATCTTGGAAATATTTTAAAAGCAATGTAAGTAATTTTATTTGAGCAATGTTCTAACTATAATTTCCAAATAGCAATTCAACCCTGCTTTTTAAAATGAAGCAAATATAGGGAGGTAAATTGCTTCAATTTAAAAAATATAAAGAACGAAATTGTTGCACTTTAGAAAACACAGGGAGGTAAATTGCTAATTTTTTTCTTTTTTGCTTATTTATAATATCACAAAAGGTTTGCTTGCATTTATTCCTTATTATAATAGTATCTCTAATTAATTTCAATTCCCTTTAACGCTATCTATATGTTATTGTAATCATGGTTATATTTAACTGAATTTTATTATGGTGATTGCAGGAATGATAAAGCTGGGAAAGTGAACGTAAAGGGCTACTTTGCGTGGTCGTTCTGTGATAATTTTGAATGGCACGAAGGGTACACTTCCAGATTTGGTATCATTTATATCGATTACATGAATCATCTGAGAAGACACCCTAAAGAATCAGCTACGTGGTTCTCCAAGTTTTTGGTGAAGAATGAGTCGGGAGATAACAAGGGTTCGGGGAATAATGAACCTAGTGCAAATAAATCTGGTGATAACAAGGGTTCGGGGAATAATGTTCCAGGTGCAAATGAGTCAGGAGATAACAAGAGTTCAGGGAATAATGTTCCTGGTGCCAATGAGGTGGGAGATAACAAGGGTTCGGGGAATAATGTTCCTGGTGCAAATGAGTTGGGAGATAACAAGGGTTCAGGGAATGATGTTCCTGGTGCAAATGAGGTGGGAGATAACAAGGGTTCGGGGAATAATGTTCCTGGTGCAAATGAATCAGGAAATAACAAGGGTTCAGGGAATGATGTTCCTGGTGCCAATGAGGTGGGAGATAACAAGGGTTCGGGAAATAATGTTCCTGGTGCTAATGAGCCAGGAAAAAACAAGTGTGAGAGAAGCACCCATGGAACAGCTCCGTATTACCTTGGGCGCTATCACAGGATCGTGTACGGGGATTCAGGTTGAATCATTTAGTGTGTATAAGTGTGTGTTTCATTTCATGTTAAGTTATGTAGTATGAGTCTACGTGTCTGGTTTTATGTTGAATCATGTAATGTGTGTTTGACTTGAGCATGAATAAATATGGTGGAGCTTTATGTATGTAATAGTATTACTCGAATCATCAAGCTCAACGTGAAATGCTTGTCA
Source organism: Sesamum indicum (assembly GCF_026168435.1). Taxonomy (NCBI): domain Eukaryota; kingdom Viridiplantae; phylum Streptophyta; class Magnoliopsida; order Lamiales; family Pedaliaceae; genus Sesamum; species Sesamum indicum. Next base: position 1,112,300 of record NC_142669.1, read on the forward strand.
GTATTATTTGTACTGCTATCTTTCTAGCTTGAATAAGAACTTATTTATATGTGTAAAGATTGCCCATTGCTTTGTTGCTAAGCTCTGTCGTTGAAAGAACAAGAAGATGTGCAGAAGTGTTGGCAAAGGACGAAGAAGCACAGCTCGAACATAAATCGCATTCAACAAACGCGTATCCGAACTTTATTAGAAAATGCGTCTTTAGTGTGTGTTTCATTGCCTTTATGGGGAAGGGATTAAGCCTACAGACGGCAGCAAAGAGCTGGAAGAATGGGTTAGAGCAGACTACATGGTTACATCATGGATCTTGAATTCCATCTCTAAAGATATTGTAGAGAGTTTTCTATACACTAGTACCGCAAGAGAACTTTGGATCGAGTTGGAAATCGTTTTGGACAAAGTAATGATCCGATGATTTACCAACTGAATAGGGAATTGGCATCAACATCACAAGGCTCGTTGTCAATATCTGTATATTTCTCTAAACTTAAGAGATTATGGGATGAATTCACACGCACCCCACAATGTTCTTGTGGAGTCACAAAAGAGGTTGTTGATCTTAGAATAGAGGATCAACTGATGCAGTTTTTAATGGGATGGTACAAAAGCTATGATCATGTGAATAATTAAATTCTCATGATGGAACCTCTGCCCAATGTAAGTAAGGCATACGCTATGATTCCTAGAGCTGAAAAGCAAAAGGAAGTCAGTTCAGGATATACATATAGTATTCAAAACATGGCTATGCAAGCATTTAAAAGAACTGAAACACAGAAAAAATTCCAAAGAAAAAGGAACTTTGTAGACAAGAAAATATAAATTTGTAAAGAATGTGGAAAAATGGTGCATTTAAGGGAGGTCTATCCTAAAACACACGGTTATCCGGATTGGTATAAAATCATGATGGAACAAAGGAAAAGGAATAACAATAGTAGCAGAACATAGTGAGGCTACATAGAATGCTGCAGATGTAAAGTCAATGTCCGAGATCAAACATGCTGAGATACATCTTGGAACATTAAAACCCCAAACAATGACACTAGCAGATGAAGGCAAAGTTGAATTTTCAGATAAATGTCTTGAGAATTCAACCTTGAATAAATTGAGGTCCGATGTATGGGTCATTGACAGTTGAGCTACTGCCCACATGTGTAACAATGCAGCACTACTTAATGAACTTAGCAATAACAATCCTAACACCTTTATCCACCTAGCTGATGGTACAAAACATAGTGTGAGATCCTCAAGAAACATAACACTTTTTAAAAGAATTCAACTAAGAAATGTGCTATATGTTCCTGATCTCAAGTTTAACTTCTTGTCTATTAACAAATTATGTAGCACTGATTCTAATCAATTTAAATTCCTTCATTCATATTGTGTTGTGTAGGACCACAAGACTAAGGACGTGATTACTGTAGGATGTCTAAGAGGAAAACTTTTCACCCTTCAGGAACAATCTTTTGACAGAAAGCACAACAGAGACTCTTTTTTCCTCTAAGTGACTCAGTTTCTGAAAAATGCTTTGATCTATTGCATATAGATTTATGGGCACCTTGTAATGAGTATTCTCTTTCTAAATGTACTTACATGCTAACCATTGTAGATGATCATAGCAGGTGCACTTGGACATTTTTTATGCAGCAAAAATCACAAACTAGTGACCTGTTGATCAACTTCCACAAGATGGTTTCAATATATTTTGATAAGAAAATTAAAATGATCAGAACAGATAATGGCTCAGAATTTTTAGTACAACAATGCCAAGATTTCGTTAGAAAAGAAGGAATTATACACCAAACAACTTGTGTATACAAACCACAACAAAATGGCATTGTTGAAAGAAAACACAAACATTTATTGCAAGTAACTAGATCACTGTTATTTCAGTCTAATCTACCTAAATACTTCTGGACAGATGCTATCTTGACAGCTACATACATAATTAATAGACTGCCTACACCTACCTTGAAATCGAAAACTCCATATGAAATACTTTATATAACAAACCTGTAAACTATTCACACTTCAAAATCTTTGGTTGTCCTATGCTTTGCAACAAATACTTTGCCAAATAATTCAAAGTTTGATTCAAGAGCCTTGAAATGTGTGTTTCTAGGCTACGTTATGAACCACAAGGGATATAAATTGTATGATCTAAGTAGAACAACTACCTTGGTTTCAAGAGATGTCACATTCCAAGAAGAAGTATTTTCCTTTTTAGGACAACAAGCTGACCCATCACATGTTGTATACCTCAAATAATGGCAGAGTTAGACCAGGAGAAAATGATAACACTGAACAAAACATAGAAATAGTTCAAGGCATTAATGATCCTGTAGCTGCAGAGAACATAAATCAAGAAGATCTGCAACGAAATAAGGTTATAGAGAATGAGAATTAAGAAGGTTTACTAGGATAAATCTAGACCAGCTAGCTTCCAAGATTTCATTATCCACCAGCAGCTTAGAGTCTACAAGTATACCTACTGTTTCATATTTACTTTCAATGTACACTTGTATGCAAGCTGCCTCTTGTATCCCTCAGGAACTTAAGACATTTTCACAAGCAATCAAAGAAAAGGAATGGAGAAAATCAATGTCATAGGAAATAGAAGAAAGAGAAGAACTAGAAAGAAATTAAACCTGGGAAATTACCAAGCTTCCTCAGTTTAAAACTGCTGTAGGTTGCAAATGGATGTTTAAACTTAAACTAAAGACAGATAGCTCTATAGATAGATATAACGCTAGATTAGTGGCAAAATGGTATAATCAAATAGAAGGCATAGACTATTTGGATAGCTTCTCTCCAGTAACTAAAGTAGTTCAAATCAAGACCTTGATAGTTGTGGCTGCTAAATTGAACTGGTATGTACATCAACTTGACATAAACAATGACTTTTTACATGGTTTACTAGAAGAAGAGATATTTATGTAGGGTCCAGAATGATATTTAGTCCCTGAGGGACATGTATGCAAGTTAAAGAGATCGCTATATGGGCTCAAGCAAGCATCAAGGCAATGGACATTTTTTTTACGGAAGAATTGGCGCCTCAAAGCCGAATGGCAAAAATTTTGTAATGGAATTAAGACGGAGGATGACAATCATCCAAAAATTTAGAATGGATTTCGGACGAAAGGTCACGGGCAGTTAGGAACTCCATCCAGCGGATGAAGAAATAAATTATGATTTCATACTGGTGTATGGATGACCTTGAGATGGACTATTTTAGTCCTGTTGTTATAATTTGGGATAGGTATTGAGACAGTATTTGTGATAAAATATAGAGAAAAATAATGGTAGTGTGAAATAATGGTAAATTAAAACCAAAAGAAATAGAAAATCGGATCAAAGGGGCGTACCATTTGATCATTTTCCAACGTTTTGTGCAAACAAAATGCAGAGATAAATAAAATAAACAAGTCGGAATAATTAAGATTTTGGTCCCTATACTTGACCACTTATTCACTTTTAGTTCTCATAATATCACTGTTGACAGTTTTTAGTGCTCAAATTTATCATTTTTTTTTAACACTTTTTGTCCTTGTCGTTAGTTGAGGTGTTAAAATAGACGGAAGTTAGAGTTGGAGAGAAAAAAAAAAAAAAAAAAACCTTTTTTCCCCTTCTGTTTGTTGTTTCATTATAAAGTTGCAATAATTAACTTTCCACCATTTTTTTCTAGAAAACAAAAACTTTAGTTTTATAACTTTTTTCTGAATTTGTTTTGGTTCTTTATTTTTGGCTATATTAAATTTGATTCTTTATCTATCAATTTTACATAGATTTAATTCTTTAGCCTAATTTATGATTCTTTTTGCCTTTTATATGATAAAGACTAATAGTCCATTCTAATATTCTAAGTATAATATAATAAATATTTTTTCAATAAACCTGTACTGTTATATCATTCTAAGCGAGCATTAGCTAGGGGAAGAAAAATAAATGAATATATAGAAACTAAAATTACTTTTAAAAAGCTGTATAGGGATAAAATTGTCTGAAATTGGGTCGAAGGACTAAAACGAAATAATTTTAAAAATTATTGGACTAAAACTAAAATGGATAAATTTAAAGGACTAAAATTAATAATAGAAAATTTTAAAGGAATAGACAAATAACTTTTCCTTTTCTTTTTCAAATAGAAGCTTTAGTTGAGAAAATTTTGACATCTTATATACAATTTTTCCAAAATATGAACCAAAAAACTAATCCAAAATCTGCGAAAAAAAAAAATTGACATCTTATACACAAATTCTCCCAAAAAGTGACCAAAATCTACCAAAAAATTGACCAAGACCTGAACAAAAAGGGAGAAAGATCAATTTGGTCCTTTAAGTTTTCATACGATTAATTTTAGTCTTTTAAGTTTGCGCATTTTCAATTTAATCCTGTAATTTTTAAAATGGCCTAAATCGGGACCACAGACGAATTTTAGGACAATTTTACTCTCAAACAGTTTTTAAAGAGCTATTTTAGTCCATTTACACCAAAATTTTAAATTTTCACCCATGCTTGCCTAAATGGTATCAGAGCCTACGTTTATTGAAGAAATATATGATTATATTACATTTTGATATTATTCATCCACTAATGGAGGAGACTTTTGAGAAAAATGGAACCGAACGAAAGTTCGAGTTACTGTGAAAACAGGAAATATTTCCAGATTTTGGGAATACAAAGAAGAGAATTTCTCATGGAAATTCTTGACAAATGTGACACCGGTCCCAAGAGGATTGATCTAAAACTTCTCACGCTGGAAGAAAAACAAGAATGGCTGAGAAATTTTGAGGTTCGACAAGTACTACCAGGAAATGCAGTGAGACGTCTACACTCCATTGAAGTTCATGGTAGAATCCCAGCCAGGAGAAACAGAACGGGTAAATTCCTACATAATTTCAGTTCAAAAAATTATGACTGATTGGAAAGAACTCGAGCCACATACATAAAAAATCTCCCTAGATTTTAGGGAGATACAAAAGACGGTTCAAGACTATGGACATAGGTTAATACATATACCTATGAAAATAGAATCTTTGAGCCAAAAGGTGGACGAGGTCCTTAATATTCTTCCCGATCTACACAAGGGCCTTACAGATCTGAAGGCAGAAATTACAAATTTGAAGAGAAACCAACGAGAGAGCCCTGAGACATTTAGATCCAGACAGGAGCGAATCAGGGACGCCCTTGGAACAGTACCTCTTCTACACCAGAAGGGGAAGGCCACAGAGATTCCAAAATCGAAGTAAAGAGAAGATCTGATTATTGCTTCTATTAGATCTATAAAATAATGGAAGTAACAAGAGCGGATCTATCAGATCTACAAGAATTGGCGGAATTCTTTTCCCAACTCGGGATCGTAGATTTAGTCAATATCCAAACAAATAAGATCACTCCAGCACTACCACCGCCGGAGGAAAGTACATGCTCTAATGATCCTCCACAGGATCAACCGATGAGAGAAAGTGCTGATTTCCACACTAATGCCACGCCAACGCTTGTGGGAACCAGGCTAAAGGAAAATCCAGGAAGAAATCCAAAAAGAGTGCCGGAGAATACACCTTGAGCAAGTACCATGCTCCAGCCCTTACATTCATATGGCGCTATACTGAACCTTGATATTATTGATTTTTGAAATACCGAGAAATTGATAGACGAATGGGTTGCGGCAATCAAGATTGCAGCAACTACCCTAGAGCTCGACAAAGAAAACTTCATAAAGCTTGTGGAGTTAAGCTTAGAGGGATCTGTAAAGATCGGATGGGATAATACCCCAAAAGATACCAAAGCCAGCATCCTTGCCGGAGACTCAAAAGGTGCGATAGCAGACCGGCTAGGAAGACTTATCTAGATACACTTCATCGGAGATGGATATTTCGAAGGAAGTAGAGTAGAAAAGGCTAGAGAATATGCACATGCTCTCTTCAGCCTTGAACTCAGAAGTATTTGCGCAGTAGATGAATACATCTATTGGTTTCGCAAGTACTTCTTCCAGAGTGGAGTAGCAACGGAAGTAGCACCACTAATGTTCTTCGCAAAGATATGCAGTCCATGGAGGAAAATGTTGATCCAGTCATACAAAGTACCTGAAGGACAGCTAGATTCAGTGGTGCGAAGAATGTCTTTTCTTTAAGACAAACTGAATGATTGGTGTTATCTAGCATCCATCCAGAAGAATATGAAAAGACTGAGAGGTAAAATCAAACGAACCCCTCTCTGTTGTGATAACAATGATTTTTCAACTATTATAGGAGAATCAAGTGAGCCAAGGAAAAGGAGGAAGCAGAATAGTGACTCCTACCCTAGGAGTTCTAGAAGAACCTTTTCCCGACGGAGATCATGGTGGTCCAAGTCAAAGCCAGAACATACAAATCTGGACAGAGAACAGGACCAACAAGGGGTTCATCCCAAGGATCTAGACGAACAGATGCAAGATCCACTGGAAGAACCCCTACAAGAAGAACTTTCAGACGGGCCCATACCCGAGCCAATGAAAGTTTCAAAGACTGCAATTGCTGGACTTGCGAAGCAAAAGGACATATATCTCCCGATTGCCCTTAGAAACGTGGTGAATTGAGAAAATTTGAAGCCACGGATGATATCCTAGATGTCGTTTACTATGGCGATTTGGTACCTATATATCAATTCGAAGATCTTCCTTCAGACGAAAGCGTCTATGAAGAGGAAATAGAGTTTGATTTGGATGGATCTTCAACCGAGTCAGAATAATTACAACGAGGGAGATAGGCTTCAAACTTCTGAAAGCCTATCAGGATTCTTTTCCAGAATGGCGGTGTCAAACAAAACCATGGAAAGAATCATGTGGCAAGATTCCAACCTCAGCCCATACGATGGATGTAGGATTGGAGGAATTGGGAAAGTCCTGAACCAGATAGGACTGAATCAAAGGAAGCATCACATAATGTACAAAGTAAGTTCAGGTGAGTTTGCTGTACCTATGGAACTTACTAGTAATGTGATGGAAATGCAGTTAATTCCTAAAGAAGAAATTCTTGAAGAATTGAGTAAGCTTAGAGAAGAAGTAGCTATTACTATGAAATGGATCCATATAGGGACTATTGAAGTAGTAATAAAAGCAACTTTTAAATAAGGAATTGATTCAGAAATACATTTATCGATAATGGATAGAAGAATCAATAACTTAAGAGATAGTTGTCTTGGAACAATGACAGAAAATTTGTATGCAGAAAAATTGATGTTTGACATTCATCCTAGGATTGCATACAACCTAGCAAACCAAGATTTAGTAGAGTCTTAACTCTTCATCAAGACTTTAAAAGAAAAGATCTAATGAAAGAAGGAAATAGACCATATCTATAACCTATAGAATTGCATATGCCCTTTCCAATACCCATCATTCAGATTTGTTTATTATGAAAGAGTATATTGAGATTCCTAGAATTTTCAAGGAGTTCGCTAAGGTAATAACACCAGACCCTATTAGTATACCTAGAATAGGTGGTGTTGATATTATTAATAAAGATCACCCAGTTTTAGATCAGACACATAGATCTAGGACTGAGTTTAGTAGTCGGATGTCCTTTTTAGAAGATAGGATTATAGGCTACAAAGGAAAGGAGAAAGAGTTATTAAAAGCTTTAACTCCTCAAGAGATTAGGGTAGATAACGTAAAACTTAGATGCCCTGAAGGATGGAAAGAAATACAAGTTATATTCGACATCACTAAGAAAGAGAATTATTTTCCTTGTGATGACTTATATCATTTGCAGCAACCTGTTGTTGGAAAATATGAGGGCATGCTAGAAATAGCAGGACATGAAATTTTAGTTGCAGGTGTTGTAGGACGAGAAAATGGGAGTATGACTTTGGGGTTAAGTTTCCTCGAAGATCATAAACCATGGGGAAGAAAAGGTAACGGAGTGGAATTCAGTCTTGATGGTGTTACCATAAGAATTAAATGACAAGTCCCTTTTCCATATACATATCTGTTGTTATGTTGTATGATCAATATAAGACAGAATATTTTGCAACTTATATTGATTCAGGATCAGGAATTTGCACGGCAAAGCCTGGAGTTTTCCCTAAGGAAGTAAGGGAAACCTTACCCGTTATTGCAGGAAGGGATTTTTCACAAAAAATCCTGATACTCAATAAGGGAATACGAGAAGCCAAGATCATGATTGGAGGAGCATTTGGATCACCCTGGTTTAGGGTAAAAACACCTCCTATTTACTTTCATGATACAGGAACCGATATCCTGCTAGGTAATAATTTTATTCAAACATTTGCAAGATATATGCAGGATAATCAAAGGAATCTATTAATCTTTACTACTAACTGTGGTAGTAAGATACAGGTGTTGCGAAGAGAAAAGGCATTTAACAGGATAATGCCAATAAATTTTCGCAGCAAACGTGGTGATTTTAATGCCAGATTAACTCATCCAAAAATGCAAGATAAGAGGAAATTTGGTAAGGTCCTTTTGTCTTTCAGGCAGCAGGGACTCATAGACAGCGATAGCTTCTATAAGGAATCCGAGGAGGAAATTCTGAACCTTAAAGAAGCACTATTGGAAATGAAATTGCTAGATATTAGCGAAGAAAACAGGTTTTCTCTTGTGAATGTCAAGAGGCTCATCCAGAGGTGAAAATCCTCTAGCTTGGTGGGATAGGAACAAGATCGAAGCTACTCTGAATGTCAAAGATGAATGCAAATACGACTATGTTCGATACAAACCTATTCAGATGAACATGGAGGATAAGAAGGATATGCAGATGATAATCAAAGAGCATATCAGTCTTGACCTCATTGAACCCGGAGTCCCTACCTACAGTAGCCCTGGATTTCTGGTAAGAAACTATGGTGAAATAAAGAGAGGTAAACCTAGGTTGGTTATTAACTATCAAGGTATTAATAAGATATTAGAATTTGATGGTTATTATATTCTTAGTAGAGAACACTTAATTGATTGCATTAAAGGAGCAAAAGTGTTTTCTAAATTCGATTGCAAGTCTGGTTTTTATCAGATTAAAATGGAGAATGAATCAAAGAAATTTACTGCATTCTCCACACCACAGGGACAATATATGTAGAATGTGCTTCCAATGGGTTTAGCTAACGCACCCCAGATATTCCAAAGAAAAATGGATAATCTTTTTAAAGATTACGTCGAATTTATGTTTGTCTATATTTACGACATATTGATGGCATCAAAAAATATGAAGGAACATATTAAACATCTTGAAATATTTTCTGATGCATGCTATAGGGAAGGTTTAGTACTTTCTGAAAAGAGAGCTACTATTGCAGTCAATAAGATTGAATTTTTAGGAATCTTTATTGAAGAAACAGGAATTGAGTTGCAGGACCATATTGTGGAGAAAATCCGCAATTTTCCAGATCTACTCAAAGACAAGAAGCAACTGCAAAGCTTCTTGGGAGTTGTTAATTTTGCAAGAATCTTCATTAAGGATCTTGCAAGATACAGAAAGGATTTCCGACCACTTCTGAAAGAAACTGAGAATTCAAAATGGAAATGGGAAGAAATCCACACGAAAAGGGTTCGTGAGTTGAAACAAGTTTGCAGTAACCTTCCAAAGCATGCTATACGATAAGATGAACATGAATTGGTAGTCTACACAGACGCCAAGGACCACAGATGGGCGGCGATTAGAAGACAACTACAGGGGAAGAACCCTGCAGATATACCGGAGGGCTGTTCTCAGAACAACAAGCCAAAGTTTGGCACATAAATGAGAAAGAATTCTTTGTGGTTTGGAAGGCTTTCAAGAAATGGCCTTTATTTTTTACTTGCTAAAGAATTTAGTTTAAAAGTTGATAATACTGTTAAGGCTTTCTTAAAAAATAAATTAGAATAAAAAATAGAGAAAGCTCGTATCATCAGATGGCAAGCTGAATGCTAATATTATTGCTATAATATTGTCGTTATAAAATCTCATAAAAACGTTCTTACAGTAACCCTTCATTTTAAAAAATATAAGGAATGAAGTTGCTGCACTTTAGAAAACATAGGGAGGTAAAAGCTATTCATTTATTTATTTTTTTACTTATTTGTAATATCACAAGGGGTTTGCTTGTATTTTCTTATTATAATAGTATCTCTAATTAATTTCATTTCCCTTTAACGCTATCTAAATATTATTGTAATCGTGGTTATATTTAACAGAGTTTTATTATGGTGATTGCAGGAATGATAAAGCTGGGGAAGTGAACGTAAAGGGCTACTTTGCATGGTCGTTCTGTGATAATTTTGAATGGCATGTAGGGTACACTTCCAGATTTGGTATCATTTATATTGATTACATGAATCATATGAGAAGACACCCTAAAGAATCGGCTACGTGGTTCTCCAAGATCTTGGTGAAGAATGAGTTGGGAGATAACAAGGGCTCGGGGAATAATGAACCTAATGCAAATCAATCTGGTGATAACAAGGGTTCGGGGAATAATCTTTCTGATGCAAATCCGTCGAGAGCAAGGAACAATGTTGCTGGTGCAAATAAGTCGGGAGATAACAAGGGTTCGGGGAATAATGTTCCTGGTACAAATGAATTGGGAGATAACAAGGGTTCAGGGAATAATGTTCCTAGTGCAAATGAGTTGGGAGATAACAACGGTTCGGGGAATAATGTTTCTGGTGCTAATGAGCCAGGAAATAACAAGTGTGAGAGAAGCATCCATGAAACAGCTCCTAAGAATTACCTTGGGCGCCGTCCCTGGCGGTTGTACGGGGATTCAGGTTGAATCATTTAGTGTGTATGAGTGTGTGTTTCATTTCATGTTAAGTTGTGTAGTATGAGTCTACGTGTCTGGTTTTATGTTTAATCATGTAATGTGTGTTTAACTTGAGCATGAATAAATATGGTGGAGCTTTATGTATGTAATACTATTACTCGAATCATCAAGCTCAACGTGAAATGCTTGTCGACATTATTTGTACTTCTATCTTTCTAGCTTGATCTTATTCATATGTGTGAAGATTGCCCATTGCTCTGTTGCTAAGCTCTGTCGTTGAAAGAAGAAGAAGATGTGCAGAAGTGTTGGCAAAGGAAGAAGAAGCACAGTCCGAACATAAATCGCATTCAACAAAAGTGTATCCAAACATTATCAGAAAATGAGTCTTTAGTGTGTATGAGTGTGTTTCATTGCCTTTATGGGGAAGGGGTTAAACCTGCAGACGGCAGCAAAGAGCTGGAATAATGGGTTAGAGCAGATTATATGGTCACATCAAGGATCTTGAATTCCATCTCTAAAGACATTGTAGACAAAGAAGGAAAAACAGGGCATCTAAGAGAGGTCTATTATAAAATACATGGCTATCCATTGCCTTCCTTTACACGTGGGTTATTAGTAGTTAGAGGTAGTTGTAATATATATATTTGTATCATCTTCTTCATTGAGATAGAACAACTGAAATACCCATTTGTGCATTTTTGTTCTCAAAATCAATTACAGAAACTTTCAAGATTTCTTGTCAATGGCTTGCACTACCAACCCTTCTACTGTTGGTTTCTTTACATGGTATCAAAGCCACCTTTGATGGTCTCTTGTACCAAACATACACAGATGCTTGCCACTAAATTGTTTCAAGAACCTCATAAAGAAGAAATCGCAGAAGATGCGGACACCTTAAAGCTTCACCTTAGTGATAACCCAGGATTAAGCCTAGTGACCTCCCGTTAGACGGCTCCAATTTCTTGTATTGGAGCAGCTCGATCAAGATAACACTTGGAGCAAAAATGAAATTGAGTTTCCTTAATGAAGAAGGGATTAAACCTGTAGACGGCAACAAAGAGCTGGAGCAATGGGTTAGAGCAGATTACATGGTCACATCATGGATCTTGAATTCCATCTCTAAAGACATTGTAGAGAGTTTTCTATACACTAGTACGGCAAGAGAACTCTAGATCGAGTTGGACAATCGTTCTGGACAAAGTAATGGTGTGAACTTAATAAAATAAATAAATAAAAAATGATAACATAACTATATGAAAACTTTTTCAGAATACCCATTACGTTCTACCTAATTTCTTAATTAATATAATTAGCTCACAAATATTATAATGAGCTCCAATTTACTTCATTCAAGTCTTATTTTATATTCCAATTTCAACTTATAATTTATTTATAATTAAATTTAAATTTTCTTAATTATTACCAATTAGTCTATTGATTATGAATAAAATTTAATGAACGTCATAATTTACGCGTTTCTATATATCATTTAATTCACACCATGAATAACCTTGTTCACTTTGTAGAATCAAACCTCAGTTCATCGACATGATTTGATTAAGGGAAAATTGCTTAATACCCCCCTGTGTTATGCTAAAATTGCACGAAACTTACCCGTATTAAATAAATAGCCATAAAAGACCCTGTAAATTTTGAAATCCTGCAAAAAAGACCCCTTTCGTCCAGAACTGATGGAAGGTGCCTTACGTGTGGGGAAAATGAGAGTGGGGGCTTTTTTGACTGTATTTCAGCCTTTTTGGTAGTGTAAAGGTCCAAAATACCCTTCCCCTCCCACTACATATACACTTAACTTCCTCCCACAAACATACTACACAAAATTCAGATTTTGGCCTGCTACAAGCTTAGTTAATTTTTTTTTAAATATTTATTTATGATACTTATTTATTATTCTTTTTGTAGCATGTCTTTTGCTTCTCAAAAATTCACTTCGAAAGATGGAAAAATTGATTTACGATATAGAAATCCAAAGTGTTATTGCCAAAAAAATGCCGCAGTTAGAGTTGTAGGTCCAAGCACAGAAAGTGAAGGAAAATTATTTTGTAATTGTAGAACAAATGAATGTAACTTTTTTTGTTGGTTGAACCCTATTAGTATTTCTGGAAAATTTTTACAGTCAACATCAACACAATCTACTAAATTCGAAGAAGAAGCCCAGTCCAGATAGATGAAAATGGAGGACGATTTTGATGAAGTACTATCTATATGCAAGGATTTGACATCTAATATCAAGAAACTTGAAGCAAATGAACGAATGATGAAGGCATTTTTTTTAATTCTTGTTCTTTTGCTTGTTGCAATATTATTCAAGTAGTTATATGTTGTAATTTAACAGTTGTATTTTGGATGTTCGCAATTGAAGTTGATTACATTTTGGATGTTTTAAATTGATTCCCGATAAATATATACATGAAGGACAAAGTAGTACTAAAAAACCAAAAAATATGAATAATTAAGTTCCTGTAGCATAACAAAATACTTAGCTAAATAATCATTCACTATAGTATATCAAAACACTTAAACAATGCCATGTTAGATGACTAGAGCTTGGCCAAAACACTCAATACTTCATTGTACCACAACAAAACACTTAATAATTCATAGTACCACAACAAAACACTTAATACTTCATAGTACCACAACACACTTCATTGTACCATAACCAAATACACTTCATTGTACCACGACTTAAATAAAACCCATCTTACATTGCAAAAGCTGCTGCCAAAATTACTTAGTTATATCATCAATTGTGCATAACATAACAAGACTTAAATTCGTCCAATGTTCATACCAAAACACTTGCATGATGTGCATACAATTCTACGGCTATTTCAATCTTTCTTCCTATATGCATCTTGCCCCTTGGATGAGCTTGACCTAGTGCTTGGCCTACATGAGGCAAAAAGGTTTTTCAACTGATTAGTCAAAGTTGACCTGCTGGATCGACAACACTCTCTCTGAAAACCAGTACTCATACTTGAACCTTCAGATCTTTTTGGTATTTTTATTGATGTAGATATTGCTACTGGTGGTTTTCTCCTTCTTGGAGCATTAGACAACGGCACATTCTTGTTGGATGGTGGTTGGCTAGTTGCAGGTCTTTGTTCAGTATCTAGGGGTATCTATACCAACAATATTTTTATTAATTTACAGGTGGAATATTATTATGAATGAAAACAAACTCCAAATTCTATAAATCTACTCACCTCAAATGGTGAACTAAATTGTGTAGACCTTGGTGGCACAAAAGTTGGCCTTCGTAACCTTTGAAAAACTCCATGCATCTGTAGGATATGAAATTGATGAATGAATGTTGAGTAAATGATGGCTTTTCATTTATTTTTCAAGATATGAAAATTGTAACAAATTTACCTCATTTGTCCTTGATTGTGATGCTTGAGTTGATGTTGACACCTCAGATGCTTGTGGTATCTGTAGGAAATGAATTTCTATCATATTTAGTGCATAATGAAAGTATTATTTACACGAATACATACCTCATGAAGGGAAAATAGTGGTTCAATTTGTGACTGTGAAAGGTGCAGAAGATAAATGTAAGTTTAAATCAATTCTAATTGTCAAAATTCATATTGAAGATTGTTGAAAAGTACCTCTTTTGAAGGAAACAGTGGCTCAGACTGTGAAAATTGGTTATGACTATTAGGTGCAGGAATCTGCATAAGATATATTTAAGTTAAAATCATCATAATTTATGTGTAAAGTCATATTTAAAACATACCTCACTTAGGTTAATCCCTTCACTTGATTGTTGTATTTTTGCTGCATGTGATTTTCCTGCTCCATCAGTTGGAACATGTGGATTCTGAAAAAAGATAGGAAAACTATTAGGAATTACTATGAAATTATGTATTATATTAGTATATATAGTTACAATACCTATGTTTCTCTTGAGTTTGGATGAGGGGTTTGGTGCAGCTTCTTTTATTATGTCCTGTTTTGAGGCAGATACCACATGTGTGTGTTAGCCCTTTCTTGACACTCTTCCAGTTTTTCTGATATCATTTGCATCCCTCCTCTTGACCTTTTTTGGCCTACCCACCTTGGACTTCCAACATCCAAGAAGGACATTCGGATGCTGTTGAATCCCCAGAACTAGAACCATTCCCATCCCCCTCTTCAACTCCCTGCTCCCCCTCACCCCCTTCAATTCCAACATGTTCCCCCTCACCACCATTAACTCCATATTCCCTCTCAACCTCTTCACTTATGTTAGTTTGTATATCCTCAAACAAAGGTAAAGTATTATCGGGATGGTGTATAGATAAAGAATTGTGTAGAGAGCCTGTGTTATTTGTATGTTCAGAAGAATCAAAGTCAAATTCAAGGCCATTTATGGTTTCATCAAGAACTGGGGCATTAATTTCAGCTTCTGGGTTTAAGAGCTCAAAGTCATCATGAAAAGGAAGTAAGGGTATTTGTTCTTCTGTTCAAATGATATTACCCTGAGTATCAATAGCTACTAGAGGGCCCTATTTTTCAATATATAGGAATTACAGTAAACCCCTTATAATCTCTCAGCAATTCTCTAATACCATCATCCCCATTCAACATCTTAAGTTCATTATCTAAAGTGTGTCCAGTTAGGCAATAATATACAACCACATTTAGCCCCTTACCCCCTACTTTAGCATACATTTCTATTAAGTTCCCACAATATAATCTCCCCTTATCCATATTTCAAAACCATACTTACTACCACCTACATATTTAATTATAGGCACCCATTCAATTACACCACCAAGTCATATATCAAAATCAGCATAATCAGCCAACACCATTCTACAATTAAATATACAAATAAAAAATTCAGCAACCAATATATAGAAGTAGGGACACAACCCCTTTGCAAATAACTATTATTTAAATAAGCAAGTGGGGACAAAACCCCTTTGCAGATAACCCCTTTGCATAATTAAATGAACAAATATAAAATACAACTTTTCAAGCAAATGGGGTTAGGGCGTGGGGACCAACAGTGGAAGAATCCACTGTTCAAAGCATTCGGTGCAAATTTACAATAAATATTCGTAAAAAAGGTAGGAAAACATACCTTTTTCGCACTGTTATGCCTCTAAATGTGTTGTCTCAATAGCTCAATTTCGATCAAGAATTACTCTTGAACATCCAAGGGTACTGGAGCATGCAAGTCTTCACTAGATGCTCTTACAACCACTCCAAGCAAATTAGTTAGAAATTATACCAATTTGCATATACAACATGGGCACTCCAAATTACAGCTTGTATGTTAATGAATTTCAAGAGCAACAAAAATTAGAAGCCATTGAACCCTCCAACTTTCCCCTATTTCAACAAGGAAATCCTACGAATTTCAAATAGTAAAACTGACCCTACACATACGTTTACCCATGTAGAATTTTCTAATTATTTTTTACTGTTCCCAATAGAACTCTATGATTTTTATTATAGTTCAAATTATCACCATAACTCTCGGATTTTGTTCCCAATAGAACTCTCGATTTCTTTTTTTTTTGGGAATTCCAGGACATTTATTCAACTTTACCCCACAATATTCTTCCATTAATCCCAGAAAATACCATTTCTCAAGAAATTTGAATGACCTGTGCACTTATGTAATAGATCCCATGCAAATAATACACACACACTCATATAAGAATGACGTGTGCACACATGTAATTCTCCAATAGACTCTCATGCAAATGAAAGGTACACAATGTTTACTGCTACTAAATTACCTCTCAGAAGGCAGAAGGAACCTACTTTTAATTAAATTCATTGATTATCAAACTTGGAGGCTCCCAGCATACTAGAACAAGAACATCAATATATATAAATACTTGCTGCATATCTCCCTTCCATCTCATCCTTAACAAGCACTTCATCATTTCAGTTTCTTCACCTTCTCAGTGTAAATTGCAATCAAGGTCCACAGCAATGGTATCACTACGTCTTGTTTTCCTTTTATTAAGATGAAAAAATACCATCAAAGGAGAATTTGGCAAGAAATTTGAATTCACAAACCCTAATTTTTACTTCGTCTTCCCAATCAAAAGCTTCACAAAACTCGATCCTAAGGCTAAAACAACTAAACGTGTGCAAATAATGGAGAATTTTGAAAGATTTAACCAAAAATTGCAAGCCCTAACCTGTCGTTGTCGTCATCTTCCCCTCTTCTCCCAACTTCTGTTCACGGCGTCTGAACAAAGAAAACGAAGCATTCACCCTTTTTTTTCACTGCGGTAATAAATAATGAGGGCATAACGGGTACTTAAGCAAAAAAATAACTCCGTTAGATGGCAGAGATGGAATTGGGCAAGTGAGAAATGTTTACAATTATAGGTTTTTTTTTTTGCATATAAAAATAACACGGGGGTTTTTTGCCGAGTTTTCATAACACAAGGGGTTTTTATATGCAATTTTCGCTTTAATTAAGCTAGAGGTGAGCAACCTCTCAAATCATAACGACAAGCACAATAATTCATAGACATACCACGGCGTAAAAAAAAAAGCCTACTAGAGACGACTTCTGTGATAGAATTTCAAACTGAGGGTTGTCACTTTTAAATTTGGGACGGAGGTATTGCACATTTTTTTACGGAAGAAAAGCCGAATGGCATAAATTTTGTAATCGAAGTAAGATGGAGGATGACAACCGCCCAACAACTCTTCTCTCTAATCTTTCTCTCCAGCTCTCCCGAGTTGTAGCTTCAGTTTCTTAAGGTTTCTAAGTGTTTTTCGAGGTGTTCTTTGTTATGGTGCAATACCAATAGAACTGATCCATCTTATATTGAAAGAAGTTGCATAGTACCCAGTGCACGTAGAAAATGAAACGTATAATTTCTTCAAGGCAAGACAGAACTATTCAGTGATTCAATTAGTTTGCAGTTTTGGACCGAGAGTTGTTAGGATACAACTCTCACTATATGTTCTCAGTTTAGCTTTTCCATAAAACAACAAGATGTCTAACTTGTTTTACTGTTTATTTGTTCCAACGTGTTCGTTTGTGTTTTTTGTTTCAAAAACTGTTACTGATTGTTATTTTGAAATGGTACTAGAATTTTTTGTTATATTTTTTCTAACAATATGTCCTCGTCTTTCGTATGCGTTTAGTACATCATAGTGTGACGTCTGGCGTAAGGTTTGTTGCCGATAGTAGGAGCAAGAAATATTCTGAATGCTGATTTGACTAAAGCAGCAATGTGTTTGTTGAGCTACTCACAGGAAAGTGAGTTGACAACAACAAGTATTGGCCCTTAACTTACTCTCATGCTTATAGTAGGAGCATGAAGGTAACAGTGGGCTATGTTGACAAAGACATAAATGAAGCTACTGAGCTGTTCATAGAAGAATTGGGCAACAATAGAGAGTAAGATGGCGAATCGATAGCAAGGGTAGGAACAATGGGATCTTCCAAAGTTTGATCCTATCGTGGTGCATTAAATACCACTACAACAGGCAGGGAAGTGTTTCCCTCAAAGGTCCCATTATCACATCCATTTTGGAGTTGGTCATTTCTCACATCTCTAGCTTAAGTATTCCCGCAGATGGCACCAATGACACATTTCCAGTATTCAATTACACCATAAAGGTGGACGGAACTTCATGAAAACTTTAAGATCACAGCAGAACTAACCTGCAAAATATAGATTAGCACTTTGATGCTTAAGTCAGTATTAAACTTAGTACATAAATAAAGAAAAAACTTTCAATAGTGTGAGACTAATTGTTGAGTATGCTGATAAGGCAATGAAAATCATGTACAGTGAAAAAAGTAAGGTAAAAGTAGCTAAAAATCAAGAGTAGATGAGGGTGAGAGTATGAGATACTGTGTTCCCAAAATGACTGCACAGAGTTGGGGAGTATTTATGGCAAATCATACATCGTTACAAAGTTGCACGTGTTAGCTAAACAACAGAAAAATCAATTAATGATTTAGACTTATCTAGACGAAGATATGACCTCTTGACCACATCTTCCTCAGTCAACCCAAGAATTCATATATTTACCTGCTATTTGAGGACTTGATTTCAGTCGGACTACATGGAATTACTTGGAATTTTTTAGTATAACATGTCATAGGATAACAGTAACCTGTATGACGTGTTATTCCTGTTGTATGTTGACTCACCTTGCTGAATTAGTATTCCCAAAATGACTGCACATAGTGTTAATTATAGGCATCCATAGAGCAAGATTCGAAAGTAGTTATGGCTAATCGTATACCGTTAGAAAGCAGAACATGTTAGGTAAATTAACAAAAAAAAAATTGGTTTGTAAGTCAGACTTATCTAGACAAAGATATGACCTCTTGACTGCATCTTACCTAGTCAACCTGAGAACCTAGAATTAGTTACCTACTGGTTGAGGAGTGGATTTATCTGTCAGATTACTTGGAATTAGTTGGAGATTTTTTAGTATGACATATCATAGGTTTACCAACAACTTATGTGTTGTGTCATCCTTATTGTATTCTGACTCACCTTGCAAATTGAGATTGTCTCTTGGGCTTGCAGTGTTAGAAAGAAGAAACAATGTTATAGGGTAGATACTTTGTTCAAGGGCAAGCAAGATCTGACCTCGGTACTTCTCAGTGGGGTCCACTTCCTCAGCTTCGGGTTTTGAAAGGATAAATATTTGAGGGGGCGTAAAAAATACTAAAATACATATTACCTTCGCGTCAATTTCATATCATATCCTAATTTTTTTAAAAAAAATTTATTGCACAATTAGTATTCTATTATATATTTGTGTCTATGCATCAAAATATGTATTTAAAATAATCAAGAAGAATAAGGACATTTTGTACTTTTTTTCAATAGAGACCGAGCTGGCTGGAGTAAAATACGGACTTTCTGCCAATGGGCATTTGGCATAAGATCTTGCCTGAGGGAAATTTCCCTCGCCCAGAACCTTGTCCTGCAGCAGCTGGTTGAACATGTTAACTTCAAGGGTAAAATACAAGTATACCAACACGTTACATACATTAACCAAAATCGTGGTAGAACAAGTGTGAATAAGCAAACACACAAAGGGTATACAAACAGCAGGGTTCAAGAAGACTCTTTAGGAGTTAACTCATAACGAAAAGGAAAGGCTAGACAAACTAGCTCTTGAGGATCATATTGAAAGGCATTTAAGCGATCTACCAAGAGCTTGAAAGAGGCCAGGCTGTTACGGACCTATTACCTGGGAAGATTAGGGGCAACAAAGACCCACGTAGTAGGAAAACGCTAGGGAATAAGGGATGAAATGAAAAAATGATGACACTTCCATTCTTTGATGGTTGTATAAGATGGAAGGAATTAGGCATCCCCCCTAGAAATGAAATAAAGCAAACTTGAATTTGCTTTCTTCAATATGAAAAAAGAATGGAATTAGGCTGCTAATGGGGTCTCTCCTAAATTCCTAACCATGATGTAGACCAGTTATTATGCTAAAGGATTTGGGCACCAACTGAGTTAGAGGGACCTTAAAAAAAGCGAACACTTCTATGGAGAAGGGAGGAACAAAAAATCATAACCCAGCTTCTAGTTGGGCTACTTAGAAACTAACAAAACACTCAATTCGCGAAGGAGGACATTCTGCAAAAGCAGGGACCTCGATCAGAAATTCATCAAGTATCCCAAACCTAGACCTAATTACCCCTATGTCTTGCTCTTGCAGAGAAGAAGAAAAGACTCTGAACGCCTCAGTGTTGGAGGCAACTACTATATCCTTTGTCCTTCTCTCTAATTCCTCAGAGATTTACTACTCACTTCTTCCTCGCCCTTACCCCCCTTAGACACCAAAGTAAGAGCTATCAGGCTTGTCTTCATACTTTCTAGATAGAGTAGCAAGATCGATCAAAAACTTCTCTATGACCCGCTTGTCTACACCTCCCTCAGACATGATTAACCAAGAGGAAGAAGAGAAAAAAAAGCTCACCTAGGAAGGTTAAGGTGGAAAAATAACAAGCTATTAGCAAAAGAGAGCTTAAGGCCTGTGAAAAATGACGAAAGAGTTAGAAAAGCCTAGTTCGAATGAAAAGGTAAAAGTGAGAAAAACTGGAACTTACCTTAACGTGAGGAAGGTATGAAGCGACTAAAAAGAAAGATGCCTTATATATAGTATTTTGTCATAATAGTCCCATCGGATAAGGACTCGATGGCCACCTGGCTCTGTCTACCAATCACGAAACCCGTGAACTCCGAACATGGTCGGGCTCTTCCTTATCCCTTATAATCATACTATTTATGACTCCTTTCGGCATAACAATTTGAATTCAAAAGGCATATCTGCAAAAAAAGGGAGGGGGGGGGGAGAACCAGCTTGATTCTTCTTATCTAACCCTATACTATTTCCCTTGCTGACAGCATAACTTGGAAAATTCTTTCTCCTCTTTTGTTTTGTGATTTCTGTTGTTTTTTCATACTATCTTACCTACTGTAGCAGTCCAGCTTTACGGTTTGCACTCCTGGAGTGGGTGGGTAGGTGGGGGGAGGGACTGATGATGCCCCTAAAACTCTTGACCAGGCCCACAAGTAAGATAGATCAACCTAACTAGATATGAGCCCAACTAATCCACCAGTAAGGAGGTCAAGACCAGAGACTTACCTCCTACTTTACAGAATTGGTAGGCCTAAAAAACAAGCTCACTCCACCTAAACATGTCATCGTACAGCAGAATGGACATATTATATAGTTTGTCAATGCATCAGGACATATCATCCTAAATATCTCTAGGTGGATCCTAGTAGATTGATGGCAAATTAGTGGAATCCATAAGTAAAGGATTCCCGAATTTTCATGCAGACCTGGCAAGACTCAGTAACTCGATGTATCTCAATCAATTCAAGTCCAAATCGTGCACAATTTGTTCAGTAAGTTAGTTGATTCAATGTTCTTTCAAATGGCATAGGATTCTCCACAACAACTCCAGCATCCTGTGTTGTATACACCTATAAATAGAGGTCTTGTGCAGTCATTTTGTAACATCTATTCCTTACTTTCAAACTCTTCTTATTCTCTCATTTCTCTCTCTGCTTTTACACTATTTTGAGCCTATATTTTGTACTACACAAAAATTTATATATTTTATGATAATTTCTTACTATCATTTTCACTTCGATTCAAGTTTCATTTACTCTTTTTCAATTAAATTTTTACTAACTTGAATATTGGAATTCTAATATTTATTTTACAGCGTTAATCCCCATTAATTTTAGGATTCTTTGTTAAAATCCTTTTTTCTTTGTGCTGTTGCCAAAAATCTAATTGGCATCATAGTCCATTGTCAATCATATTTATCTTAGCTAGGACGTTTCCTATTATCCCTTTGTATGAAAAGACGGGACGAAATAAAAGTTTTTGTTTTAAGAGATTTTATGATAGTTTCTTTTGTATATAACACGTCATAGTTTATTATAACCTTTTGTTTGAAAAAAACATTTTACATAAGATTGAAAACTTTGTAAATTATGATCAATACCTATAAAATAATTCAACCATACAAACATAACCTTATAATTTGACGCAGCATAGAAATGAAGATGAGTATATGTTTATTTCAAAATATTTTTTTTTATCTTATTTAAATATTTTTAATATATTTTAAAATTTAAATATACTGTATCAGATAATATAATGAATCACACAAAAAAATAACATAAATGAAAGATAAAGAATTTGAAGGTGAAACCAGTCAAAGCCTTATGCTAGCCAATACTACAGCCAGCCACAGGCGTTACATCACAATGGATGATGAGATCTACTTGTTAAGTACATACAACTCACTATACCATATAATTTTCACCACTATAAAAAATATTACTTTTAACCTCTCACACATACCAATAACTCTTTGATGAGGAACCATGTCGTAGGTAAAATTTTCATTTCATCCTTGCGTTAAAATCACAATCTCATCAAAGTTGGTCATTAAACTGTCCTCAAGTTTTTCTTTTTTTAAATAATAAAAATTATTCCTAATTGTTTGTTAGTCGTGGAAGCTTGAGGTCAAATTTATCAAATTTACTGATATTAACAAGTAAGTCCTCCATAAATCAAATATTTAAAATAAAAATAAAATACGTGGATCGAGATCCATGTAAATTTTAGTATAATTATTTTTGTTTACTTCTGAACTATTAATAATTGTGTTATTATTATAATTATTATTTACGAAAATAATGGTTCTATTTTGTTCTCATTTATTTTAGCTATAAAAAAAATAATCATGTACCAAATTAATTCTTGAGAATATTCAGTTAGAATTAAGTGAGTAGGGACTAATTGCATCTACAAAACTAGGGAAATGGCTACGATTAAGTCAACTGAAAATTTTATCTGGAGTTAGTCTTATAGCTCATTCACTACTATATGGGAAAAATGCTGCTATCATTTAATTGAATATAAAATATATAATTTTAATATAACATAGCATTTTATTTTAATAAAATTATATGTTGATGTACATGTGTTAGGTACCATTTATACATATTTATGTATGTTTTACATAGACAATTTACTCTATAAAATATAATTGCAGATACTGAGCTTTTAAATTTTTTAATATTATATAATTTAGGGTAAAATAAAATTTACTTTCTGAATTATTCGTCATCTAATAATTACTCCCCTAAACTAATAAATGTACCCTCTGAAATTTTTAGACAATATTTTCCTTATATTATATATATATATATATTTAGTTCAAATAATTTTTTTTAGTAATTTTTATTTGAATTTAATTAAAACATTCTTAATTGAAAAAAATATCTTTTATTTGTAATAAAATAAAATATAATTAGTGAGTTAAATAGTTTGAATTATATTTTTTTTTACAGACTCAATGTGAATTAATAAATAAGTACAATAAATACAGAAAAAAATTCATGAAAAGATTTTATTAATCTGGTAATTAAAAAATTAAGGTTATTAACTATATCTATTCTTTTAGATAAAAAAAATATTAAATATCAGTTTTATTGACATATTTTTTATAAAAAATATAATAAAATATATTTATTCATTTTTTCATAAAAATGTTTAACTTTTGGTTTAAGTATATATATATATATATATATTATATAATGCTACAAATCTAAACAAATAACCGTTCCTAATACCATTGCTAAAACAGTTCTAAATACGTATTCCTCAATTACAATGACCATTCCTAATATCATTACTAAAACCATTTTAAACATGTCTTCTACATTAAGGATGATCCTTCCTAAAATCATTGTTAATACGGTGTCAAGTACGTGTTCCTAAACAAGAACAACAGTTCTTAACACCATTGCTAAAATAGTTTTCAAAATGTATTTCGAAATATGGACCATTCTGAAAATAGTTACAAAAGACTTTTCCAAACAAAAACTTGATCCTGCCTAATACTATTTCAAAGATTGACAACCAAACCACTCCAATGACCATTTCTAAATATATCACCATACAAATGCATATAGTTCGAAAATTCGGACATGGATATTGCAAAGACCGTTCCAAAAGTAATCCCAAAATAAATAATATAACTGTGTGAAATGTCATTCTAACCATTCCAATTAAAGAAAGAAACATTCTTACACAAATTCAATATTAGTAATGTCCAGCAACAATGTGTTATAATGATCGTGCCAATTTAGAATGGTTCATCATTAATCGTTCCAAAATATCACCGTCTACAAGGACGGAAGATGAACTGTTCCAAAATCGTTCGAAAATCCAACTCAAATTAATTCCATCAATTAAAACTATTTGAAACTAAAAAAAAAAAAAAAAAACCTTCCTAAACCTATCCCAAGTCCTGCTTTTTTTTTTAGTGTTTGATCTCATAACGTTATAGGATGCACTACATAAAATTTTGGGATTTATACCAGTTTTAGGAAGGATATTTTTATTATTTGCAAAGAGAAATTATTAGGTGGATAACTTTGGACCAAATTTTGAAACGATTATGAAACAGAATGCCTTCCATTTTAATAACCGGTGTTCAGTAAAGTATTTAATTGGATCGACTTTTGCAACCACCAATGTTAAATTTTGTAAAAACTTTTTCAAACTTGTAACGGCTTTTGTAACGAAACACTTTTTGTTCCTTTAACGGGTGTTATAAAAAATTTTAATCCATAAACCGTTCCAACATTTATCGAAATTTGTAACCACTGCATGGACGGTTACAATAGTTGACAGAAATAAGCAAATAATCTTGGAACTGTGTTCGGAACAACCAACTTTGACTTTAGTAGTCTTATGTTTGGAACGAATATTGTAACATATGAGAATATATCAAATGTGGAATGGTCTTTGTAATTTCATTTGTGACGGCCGATCTTATTTTCTAACGGTTGTTGTACCTCTTTTTTAAAAGTTTTTGTACCACATAATGTAACGGTCTTCGTGACGTCACTTGTGAACGTTGGTTTTGTGGTTGTAATGGCTTTTCTACCAGTTTTGTTTCCAGATTATTAATGGTTTTTTAAATAATCTCATCACTTACTAGCCTTGTAACACTAAAAAAAATATTTTAGTGTAATGATTGCTATAATGGCCAATTTAAAATTTTGTAACAGCTTTTTAAAATTGGAACGTCTTTTGTAATGGACAGAACTATCGCGATTATTTTTGGCGTTACAAAATATTTGTAACGGCTCATCTTGTGGCTTTTAGAAATTATAACGACCTTGTACCGATCTGAGAAAGTTGTTGTAATACTTGACCAATTGCAAAAAATGAATTTGGAGCTGTTTTTAGGACAGACAATTTGAATTTGATAAATATATTGTTGTAACAGCTATTATAATGCATATAGTTATAAGAGTATATTCATGTTGGACCGGTCTTTCGAATTCTATTTGTATTGGCCGTGCCTTATTATGTAATGATTTTTGTCACTCTATTTGTAATAATCTTTTCAGCATATGTTGTAACTATCTTTGGAATGACTTTCGAAGTTGTGTGCTAGTGATCCGTATTCAAAAAATCGTTACAACAGCCGCTACAAACTGAATATATTTTTTGTATTATTTATTTCTATTGAATTTATTATAATATTTATTTTTATAATAATAATTTTATTAAATTTTTTGTTATAAATATATAATTGAATTTGTTAAGTGTGAAATATTATATAAAAAAAATATAACATAGCAAGAAAATAATTAAAAATATAATTAACAAAATTAAAATAGTATTTAAACATTGTATTTATAATATACATACAAATTTTTAAAAATAAAAAATTAATCTAAATTGGCCTCCACATCGGCAAGTCTGTACCATCGTTGACTTTATCATCGAGTGCCGGGAGATTAGTTGGAGGTTGTTGGGTCTGTTGTTCTTCTATCATCCTTTGAAACAACTCTTGCGAACAAATTGATTTGTTAGTAAACTAAAAAAATGAATTTAAATTCAAAATAAAATTTCAATATGCTTACCGTGACATCCGTTGTCCTCAGACTGCTCCACTGCCCGTCCCTCCTCTTTTTGTAGCACTTCTCGAACACCAATAGTCATGAACTGACAACTTAAAAACTAATGATATTAGAAACTATTAATTGTATTATATTATGTATAAAATTATAATTTTCCAGATATATTCAAATTTCCTAAAATTTGCATCAAAATCAATAATTCTTCTAAAATTTGCATTAAAGTTCATAATTTTGTAAATTTATATTAAATGTGATATTTTTCGTATTAGAGTCCATAATATTCCGATAATTTTCATTAAATTAAATGCATAGTTTTTCGTAAATTTTCATTATAGTCCATGATTTTTTAAAAAAATTGCATTGCCTTTGATACTTTTTCTAGATTTTTCCTAAAATGTGTAATATTAGAAAATTGCAAAAGAGTACTCAAAACATTGCATACATACTTTCAGAAAAAATACAACATACAAACAAATAATTTCCTCAATATATTTCTAATAATCAACAATCATCTTGAACACTTATACATAAAATTAAACAAATTACACATATTTTTAAAAAATACATAAAAATTATATAAATTAAACTTTTCGATACTTAAGTTAGTTCCGAATTTGAGAATGAATGAATATAAAAATAAATTATGATGAGAAATTATGATAAAAGTGAGAATTCCATATGTAAGAGCACGAAATCAGAGTAGAGCAGAATATCAGCAAGAGAAGTTCTCAAGTGTAGAAGAGGGTTGTCTGTTGAGGGGTGCCTCCCCTATTTATAGAGGGGGAGTCCGTTAGTGGCAGGAGTTTTGATAAGGGGCATCCCCATGACTAGCGAGGAAGAGGGGATAAGGTTCCACTTGATCCGTTCCTTAAGCAACAAGTTTCCAAATGAAGGGGAGCTTCTCTTTGGTGAGGATTCCTACCCTGTGAGGAGTCTAACTTCTAGAGGACACCTTCTTCTCTTGGGTTTTGGACTTGAAGAAGGGTGCAGACCTTCGAGCGGAGCCTTCGAGCTTGGCCTTCTACTTGGGCCGAGCTCATAAGTTTATTCTTGGACAACTTTTGAGGTCAGGGAGCCCGTTCTTGGGTTGAGCCTAGTAAACCTCCCTTTTGGGCTAGTCTTGAGGAAATGGGTCCGCTTTTCAGGTTAAACACAATAAATTTTGGGCTACCTCTCTCCTGGGCTTGTGGGTCTGACTTGGGCCCGACATCTCTTCTTGGGCTAATGATTTTTGGGTCATGCCCAACATTCATCCCCCTCCCAAGGTCTCTACTTATTGCAACTTCGCCGCCCTCGGCCCGCTCCAGCCGCCGTCTTCTTTCATCATGTAGCACAGCTCGAATAATTTTCTCTACTTGTGCGGTCGACCGAGCTTTGTCTCTTGTAGAAGAAAAAAGCAATTTGCATCAGATTTAAAATTAATGATTTAACAAACAAATACTATTATTTACTTACCAACTTCCTCTAGTGCATGCCCACTGAGGAAGACCCCTCCCGGTACACAGTCGAGGACGCCATGGGGTTTGCCGCCTGATTCACCTTATTCTCCGAGGACTCCTGCTAGAATGGTCGCTGGCCCAATATGCTTGGAGCTGGAGCCAGACCTCGTTGGCCAGCCAAAGCGGCCTGACCAGGTGACGAAAAAAATCTTCCAGATATGGAAGACCCAGAATATGTACTCATCATCACAGTCCCACCAATAGGTCATTTGTAGTAACAAGATTAAACAAAACAGTATTGAAATAAATTAAATAATTAGATTATTAGATAAAACTAAATTAATTTAAAATTGATTACCTTCGTGCTCTTGAACCAAAAATGTTGGTGCTTTGGCGGCACCTACCTCAGACACGACCACGGCTGGGGAAAATGTCCCCACACAACCGCATTGATGCACTCGTTGAACCAGCGGTCAGACCTTAAAGAACAAGTTATTTTAAATATTTTCAATATAAAATAATTAATACTAAAAAAATTAGGTAAACAAATTTACCTCGTGTCATCAAGGCTAATGTAATGGTGTGATGATTGTGGGGGGACTGATGGTGGTGGTGGAGCAGCCACTAAGGTGTAACGTGTCATCAGCAGCTTCTGCAGCTTCAGATGGTCAAGCATCATCTAGAGTCTGTTGGGCAGGGGATGGTGCTAGCGTATCAGGTGGTGTGGGTAGTCGAAGGAATGCTTCCCCAACCTAAGAAATGTCTGACAATACTGGTGAAAGTGGCGGGGCACGACCACAGCCACTCCCTTGACCACGCAGTACAGGCGGCATACCAGTAGACATTATCTAAACAAATTGAGAAGTATTAGGGTAATTTTTTTGATTATTGACATTAATATGTTAATAAAAAAGAATGTACTAATTTTTGTTAATATTATGTAAAAATATTAATATTGAAAAAAATGATCTAAATTTTGTGATTATTTACATTATTATGTGATAACGCTAGTATTGGAAATATTGTTGTAATATTTTTTAATTTTTGTGATTATTATGTAAAATAGTTAATATTGGGAAAAATGGTCTAAATCAATTTTGTGATTATCTAAATTATTATGTAAATATATTAGTATTGGGAATATTGTTCTAGTTTTTTTAATTTTTCTGATTATTATGTAGAAATGTTAATGTTGAGAAACTTGGTCTAAATTAATTTAGACTATTATGTAAAAATGTATTATTGGGAATATTGTTGTAATTTTTTTTAAATTTTGTGATTATTATGTAAAAATGTTAATATTGGGAAAATTGGTCTAAATTAATTCTGTGGTTATGTACATTATTATGTAAAAATGTCAGTATTGGAAATATTGTTCTCTATTTTTTTTAATTTTTGTGATTATTATGTAAAAATATTAATATTGGAAAAATTGATCTAAATGAATTTTGTGATTATTTTACATTATTATGTAAAAATGTATTATTGGAAGTATTGTTCTAATATTTTTTTAATATTTGTGATTATTGGTATAAAAATGGATTAATGTGAATATTGTCCTAATTTTTATAATTAATTACATTTTTATTTAAAAATATTGTTAATATTGGGGAAATTGATCAAAAATTCTTCATTAATGTGTATGTAACAATTTATTAAATTTCATAAATTGCCTATATTGCATAATTTACACATAAATTGTATAAATTGCATAATTACACATGTATTGCATAAATTAAAAAAAATCTGAAAATATTTTTGCAATATTAATTTCTTAAAAAAATGAAATGATTTTATGAAAAATGGGCGAATATTTTTACGAAAATGGGGGGTTTATTTTTTAAATGTAATTGGGGGAAATTTTTTGAGGAAAATGGGACAAAAATTGAAGCAAAATGTGGGGAAAAAATAAAGAAAAAAAAAGTGGGGTCGGGGGGGGGGGGGGGGGGGACGGCTAGTTTCACAAAGAAAGGGGAAGGTAAAAATAGGGGGATGGAGGGACTTACCGTAGTTTCTACGGTGGATAATCGGCAGCAGATGATGGCAGCGGAGGTGAGGAGGCGAAGAGTTGCGAGAGCAGTGAGGGACGGAGAGAGGGAGGAAGAAGGAGAAAGAAAGGAAAAGAAATCTGCTAAGTATTGTATATATATTGATTTTTGGAACCGGCTTTGGAATCGATAGAATATAGAATAAGGATATACCAAAAAGAACCAATCTCAATGAAAAGGCCGAATAAATTGGATTCGAAAGTAATACTACTGCCACACTTTTCCTAATATAAGACCCAATCCCAGAAAGACTAAAAGAAAATCATGTATTGGTTAACTCCTGGACGTCCTCAAAAAAAGGGAGCTTGCGAGCTGATTGAACTTGTCTTTCATCGGTAGACAGAGTTGGGTAGACATGCATGAATTCTTGTCTATAGTGACTAGACAAACCCTCATAGAAAAAAGGGTGGAAACCCAATAGTGCAAGATGTCTTCCGTCCTGAAACATCTTAAGCCAACGTCATGTTTAAAGAAATCGTTCCTAAGCACGTTCTTAGTGATAAAAACTACGCCGTTTGTGTTGACGAGCATTTATCAACAAATCATTCCTATTTTATAACCTTTCCAAAATAAACAAAACGATATCGTGTTTTAAAGAATGATGTCGTTTTGGTAGAACATTAACTAGACCGTTCCTAATTATTACAAACCTTTCCTAATTGTGTCCCAAATTATTTTTCAAAAAATTCAAAAAAATAAAAAAATATAGGTAAAAACTGTCTCAGACATGTTAATATTAAAAAAAAAAAGTAGACCAAAAACTAATTAAGGCCATATTTAACATATAACGTAACGAATTAAACTGATAAATGTTCAATAGATCAAGCATATTTATAGGTACAAAATTGATAGTCTTACATAGGTGTAAATGACATCTTATATTGTTGTATTGGATTGCGTAATCGAACCGTTGAAATTTTAATCAGACCGTTGGATATTATTAAATTGACAAAATACTACATTCAGTGATGTTTCCGAGATTTTTGTAATACAGATATTGAGATATCATATCTGATACACATTCAACAATGTTATGAACGATGCAACTGTCCATCAGACCTGTTAAACATTATGGCCCAAATCTGTAAACTCCAAGCCTATAACTTGGAGGCCCACATACCAAACCAAACACCACTTGGAGGCCCTCTACCCGGACCCGACCCACCTCAGTAAACCCGACCCGGTTTGACCACTATATATCTCCTACTCTTACTAACCGTAATCAGTTTTTCTCCCCTCATTCTTTTTTTCCGCCGTTCTCTTGTCTGTTTCTCTGTAACCTCCTATGGCAGTTACATCCTCTTCTCTTCCCCATCTCCGGCGGTTTCCTAAAGCTAATCCAATAGCTTTAAGGAAACTGCCTAACGGATTAGTTCCCCGGACGTTTTAATGAGCTCTATAAAAGGGAGTCTCATCCTCCCCTACCGTGTGACAGAATTCTGTTTTCTTCTTCTCTACACCTCTGAAATAATTCTTTGTGAATCTACTGTGTGGTGGGTTATGGTGATCGGTCATCTGTTCTAGATCTGTGTGATCTGAGTCTGTTGGGTAAAGTGTGTGGAGGAGCAATCGTGGTTTTAGAGTTTGGTAGTCTGGGTACGGTATTTTGTGATCGTGTCCCTTTTATATTGGATCTAGCTCTATCTCCTGAGCCATTTTCAAACAGAGATTTATCTTCTTTATTTCCTGTCATTTCTATTATTCATTTTTGTATTTTTCTTATTCGGCCTGTAATATTGAGGAGTTTGTACTCCATATCAGTTGTAACAGTTGGGTAGGATATATTGATAAAGAAATACCACTGGAGGGTTATTCCCTACAGTGGTATCAGAGCCTGCATTCTGATCCGTGCTGATCCTTGGTGGCGGTAATTTCTAATAAACCCCTCCTCTGGTTCTTTCTTTTATTTCTCGTTGATATTACTGTCCGATCCTATTATTTTTTGATTATCTCTGTTTGCCGTGGTAAAGCCCCCTAATATCTCTCTTGGCCGGACCCTTGAGGTCGTCGAGTATCTAGACAGGACTTAGGCTGGTGAGCCTCGGTTTCTGTTACATCTGCTTTATTACTTGTGGTTTCTTGTTATTTCTGATAACACCTCTTACTTGTATGTTTGATAACAAGTTATAGTTCTGTGATTTCTTTTTGTTCTTTAGTATATATCTGTCCACAGTTTGTGTATATTTCTCTATTGATTACACAATTTTTTTTTTGTACATTGACTTGTTGTCTGTTTTCTGAAAATTGCCTTGATTCTGTAACTCTATTCTCTAAGTGCTCTGTTTTGAATCGATTTTTCTGGGATTTGTTGTTTGTTTACAAAAACATGAACTTTTTTTTCTTTTAAAAATGGCTGGTTACAGTCTTCAACCCTTTGATGGAAAAAGTGACTTTTTTATATGGCAACAAAAGATGAAAGACATTCTTATCCAACAAAAAGTTTTCAAAGCCATTGATGGCAAGTACATTGAAAATATTTCAGAAGAAAAGAAACAAGAAAACGATGAATTTGCTTACTCCTCCATTATTTTAAACTTGTCTGATACTGTTTTGTGAAAAGTTGGTAAACTAGAATCTTCAAAAGCTTTATGGGATAAACTAGAAGAGCTGTACACTGAGATATCTCTACCGAATAAACTATTTTTGTTAGAAAAATTCTTCAGATATAAACTTGATCTTTCTAAAAATATTGATGAAAATCTAGATGACTTCACTAAATTAATTCAAGAGATTAAACTTATTGGTGATAAATATATTGATAAATATTCTCCTATTGTACTCTTGAATGTCATACCTGAATCCTATTCTGATGTAAAGGCTGCTATTAAATATGGAAAGGATAGTGTTAACATAGAAACTGTTGTTAATGGGTTAAAAAGTAAAGAATTAGACCTTAAGACTAATAAACCTAGCCAGAATCAACATGAGATTAATTCTGTTAGGGGTAGGACTAAGTTTAGGAATTATAACTCTAGGTATAACAGTAGAAGTAGGAATAGAAATAAAAACAGTAGGAGTAAGTCAAGACCAAGAGAAAACAACTTTAAGGATGACAAAATAAAAGATAGACGTTGCTATAACTGTGGAATAAAAGGTCATTATATAAAAGATTGTAGAAAACCTAGACGTGAAAACAGAGATAGAAACTATGATGATAAAGAGAAAATCAATAATGTGTCCATTGAATCAAATGGTGAAGTTTTTGTTGTATATGAAGCAAACTCTGTGAATTCTTTTGACATGCATGAATGGTTGATTGATTCTGGTTGCACATTTGATATGAGTCTTTCAAAGACATTTTTTCAAATTTGAGATATGAGCATATTGGTTTTGTGTCCATGGCTAATGAGAAAAAATGCGAAATTAAGGGTCTTGGTGACATCTCATTATGTTTTGAAGAAGGTTATAAAATGATTTTAAAAAATGTCAGATATGTTCCTGACTTAAGTCATAAAACTTATATCGTGTGCTGCATTAGAAGAAGAAGGGTTAGAAGGAAGGTGGGGTAAAGGTATCATGAAAATTATGAAAGACTCTTTGATTGTTTTTAAAGCTGAACGAAAACGAAATCTTTACATCTGCACTGCTACATATGACAATATTGCTGCATCTATTTTTGAAAATAATAAAACCATTTTATGGCATAAAAGGCTTGGACACATTAGCATGAAAGGGCTTGAATTCTTAAAGAAAGATGGAATTTTGAATGATAAGATTGACAAATTGGATTTTTGTGATGAATGTGTCATGGGTAAGCATCATAGAGTTCATTTCCCTGCATCCCCATCCCCAAATCCATTTATGTCCACATTCATTCTAGATTATGTTCATGCCGATGTATGGGGTCCATCAAATGTGCCTAGTCATGGTGGTAATCGATATTTTCTGTCAATCATTGATAACTATTCCCGCAAAGTGTTTGTTTTCTTGATGAAGCATAAATCAGAAGTTTTTGATAAATTTGAAAAATGGAAAAACCTTGTTGAAAACCAAACTAGTAAGAACTTGAAATCACTTAGAACTGATAATGGTCTAGAGTTCTGTAATCAATATTTTTCTGAAATGTGTGATAAGTTTGGTATAAGAAGGCATAAGACTAATCCTTATACTCCTCAACAAAATGGAGTCGTTGAACGTATGAATCGTACTCTACTTGAAAACGTAAGATGCCTATTGATTAGTTCTGGTTTGCCTAAATCGTTTTGGGGAGAAGCTGTTTTAATTGTTGCGCATCTGATAAATATGTCTCCTTCTATGCCATTATATGGGAAAACTCCTGAATTTATGTGGAATGAAAAATTGCCCGATTTATCTCCCTTACGTGTGTTTGGATGTTCTGCTTTTGTTCAGCAAAATTTTGATAAACTTGAACCTAGATCCCTTAAATGTATTTTTATTGGTTATCCTAAAGGGGTAAAAGGTTACAGATTGTGGGTTAGGAGTCAACCAGGTTTTAAAGTTCTAATCAGTAGAGACGTTACCTTTAGCGAAAATGAGATGCCATGCTTAGAAAAGACTCAACCCATAGAAAAGGGAACCACCTTTAACAAAGTAGATTCATGTTGTCCTTAAATTTCTCTAGGAGTAATTATGATCATTGCCTTTATTTCAAGTATGTAGATGATACTTTTATTTTTTTGGTACTATATGTTGATGACATGTTGATTGCTAGTCCTAGTTTACAGCTTATTCATGTCTTACAAAAAGATCTATACAAAGCCTTTGAAATGAAAGACCTTGTTAAATGCAAAACAAATTCTTGGTATGAGTATTGTTAGGGATAGAAATACGTCTTCTATTCTCTTAAATCAGAAAATATATCTTTTGACTATTCTCAAAATGTTTTCCATGGAAAATGCAAAACCCACTACTATACTCTTGGCTGCCCATTTTCAGTTATGTAAAAATCAATGCCCTAAAACAGATAGTGAAATACAAAAGATGGATAAGATTCCCTATTCAAATGTAATTGGCTCCATTATGTTTTTAATGGTATGCACGAGACCTGATGTTGCTTATGCTATTAGCTGTTTGAGTAGATACATGTCTAACCCAGGTCCTCCTCACTGGGAAGCTTTGAAATGGTTACTTAGATATTTGCGTGGATCGGAAAAAATTGGCATTAAATTCTCTAAATATTCTGCACATGCACATCTTGTTGGATATGTAGATTCAAATTATGCAAACGACAGAGATTGTCGTAAATCCACCACTTACATGTTTACATTCTGTGGCTCATGCATTAGTTGAAAATCCCAACTTCAACATATTGTTGCTTTATCTACAACTGAAGCTGAATACATTGCTACTACTGAAGCTTTCAAAGAAGCATTATGGCTTAGTGGGCTTTTAAAAGAAATTAGTTTCTTAAAGGAAAAACCTGTGATTCTCTCTAATAGTCAATCTTCTATTCAATTGTGTAAAAATCCCATTTTTCATGATAGAACAAAGCATATAGATGTTAGGTATCACTTTATTCGCTATATTGTGGGAAAGAATGAGATAAAATTAGAAAAAAATCAGCTCAGACGAAAATTCTACAGACATGGGCACTAAGTGCTTGCCCATAGAAAAGTTCAGTAAGTGTTTAAAGATACTCCTGTTAAATCATGACTAATATTAATCTCCCTATCTTTAGTGTTTCAGCTGCAGGTACATCCATGGAGTATTTCTTGGCAATGATGAGAAAATCAGATCCATAAACCCCTGACCTACCCTATTGGGTATTTGGTCCAAGGTGGGGTATGTTAAACATTATGGCCCAAATCCGTAAACTCCAAGCCCATAACTTGGAGGCCCACATACCAAACCCAACACCACTTGGAGGCCCTCTACCCGGACCCGACCCACCTCAGTAAACCCGACCCGGTTTGACCACTATATATCTCCTACTCTTACTAACCCTAATTAGTTCTTCTCCCCTCATTCTTTTTTTCCACCGTTCTCTTTCTGTTTCTCTATAACCTCCTATGGCAGTTACATCCTCTTCTCTTCCCCATCTCCGGCGGTTTCCTAAAGCCAATCCAATGGCTTTACGGAAAGCGCCTAACGGATTAGTTCCCCGGACGTTTTAATGAGCTCCATAAAAGGGAGTCTCATCCTCCCCTACCATGTGACAGAAATCTGTTTTCTTCTTCTCTACACCTCTGAAATAATTCTTTGTGAATCTACTGTGTGGTGGGTTGTGGTGATCGGTCATCTGTTCTAGATCTGTGTGATCTGAGTCTGTTGGGTAAAGTGTGTGGAGGAGCAATCGTGGTTTTAGAGTTTGGTAGTCTGGATACGGTATTTTGTGACCGTGTCCCTTTTATATTGGATCTGGCTCTATCTCCTTAGCCATTTTCAAAAAAAGATTTATCTTCTTTATTTCCTGTCATTTCTATTATTCATTTCTGTATTATTCTTATTCGGCCTATAATATTGAGGAGTTTGTACTGCATATCAGTTGTAACAATTGGGTAGGATATATTGATAAAGAAATGCCACTAGAGGGTTATTCCCTACAAGACCATTTGATTTTAGATCAGACCGCTAGATATTTTAGTATATGGAAAGTATTGTTATATGTTTAAATTTGGAATTAATTAGGATCTCTGATGTAGAGATCTCGTAATTGGAAACAGAATGAGCAATCTATGGACACTTTTAGGAACGGTCATTGGAATGCATTTAGGAATGGGTGGACTTAATCATTTTAGGAACATATATTTTATACCTTTAGGAACAGTTTTTTCTAATATCACCTTTTGGAATGGTGAAAAATAAAAAACCGTTCCTAAATTGATTTTCCCTCTAGTTCACCTTTTGGAGCAAAATTAAAATTGTGGGAACTGTCTTAGGAATAGTGAAAATTAACTGACCGTTCCTACGTTTAGGTTTCCCCTCTATTTTAATTTCAGATTTTATAATATATAGTGGAACGATTTTGTTTTTAAATATCCGTTACATGTTCGAAAGGTCTTAGGAACAGGTTATTATTTTGGATAGTTCCTAAATAAAAAATATTATGTTTTGTTTTTAAAAAAAAATAAGTCTAAAAATTATACTTCTACAATAGCTGGTCGATTATATTTAAAAATACGTACATAAACACTTGATACAGAAACGTTAAATGTCAATCATAATTACTGTCTTCATCAGTCTCGTATTACTCGTCAAAGTATCTTCGTTAGAGTCGTCATCAGATTCACAGTCCATTGATCCGGATGCACCTACTCCTTGTTGATTAGCAACAGAAAGATCAACAAGTAATTGAATACTACTTGGGTCATACAAGTCATAATCACACGATGCTTGAACCAATTCTTGAATTGAGTAGTTACTAGCTCATCGATAATTGGGTCTTCCGCCAGATGGTGCATGTAAAGCTCATTCAAAAAAAGGATCTGTTAACATACATATCAATATATAGGTTAAAAGTCCAAAATAATAATGTGATATCACTATATTGGCATCTTTACACTTACTCTGAATATTGCGTGACTACTTCATAGTTCGTCAATATGTACGTCTCAATTACGTGGGGTTCTGATCCACTGAGCCATCTCTTCTTTGATACACCACTACCTTAATCGGGGTAATTTCAAAACAGACTGTTGGATACGAGTGTCGTTCATACAAAGGTCCTTATTTCTGCGTGGCCTATTCCATTTGCAATGAATCTAGGGCTCAAAGTAGTGAGAAGTGAAGAAACTAATTTCTTCTACAAAGTAAGCCTTTACAATTGATGCCTCAACGTGTGCTTTATTTTTCACCTTCATTTTCAAGTCTCGAAGAATCTAATAATCGAATATTTATTAGAAACATAATGATACTAGAATTATTTCAAAAAATTAGAAAACTCTTGTAACAATTAAGCCTCCCATGTGCGCATCATATGGCAGATGAACAAGTAGGTGCTCCATTAAGTCGAAGAAAGCTGGCAAAAATATTTTCTCAAGGTTGCAGAAGATAGTTGCGCCACTAGCCTCCAATTTTGTACCTTGTTCACATCGAGCATCGCTAGACATAGAATCTAGAATAGAAGACTGATTTCAGTCAATGCACTCCACACCGACCAAGAAGCATTTCACAGAAAGCAATCGGGATCAACTTCTGCATGAATACGTGACAATCATGACTCTTCATGCCGTGAAGCCTCAAGTCCTTCATGTCAACACAACAGGCCAAGTTAGATGGGTAGCCATCAGAAAACATCAAATGACTAATCCATTCACATATTCTCCTCTTCTACTCTTTGGTCAAGTTATATACGACTTTAGGCATCAGGTTTGGCCTTATTTTGTCCACCTCGAGGTCCAGTTAGGTCCTTCAGTGCATTCAGAGTATCCTTCATTTTTCTCTTTATATTCATCACGGTATTGAATATATTCTCAAACACATTTTTCGCAATGTGCTCGAAATCAAGATTCTGTCGTTTCATATGCATCGACCAATAGTCGAGCTCTCAGAGGATGAGTTTTTTGTCGACTTATGCTCGCTACGGTACCTGTTTGGGAGTGACAACAACACCTCAATCGGATGAAACTCTTAAACCCATTTGCGAATCTGTTCTCTTGTCAATCTTGGCCGTGCAATCTTCCTTTCTACTCGGTTCTTAGTGAATGCTTTCTCGTTCCTACTGTACGGATGGTCCACGAGAAAGAACTATCTATGACAGTCAAAGTAGCACACCTTTCTACCATTGTGCAAGTAGAATGCATGTGTGTCTTCTAAGGGGTACCCATACCCTGCATAACATGACAAACGAGAGTTTGCTCCTCCCACAACGGGGCCGCCGTGACGCCCTTAAAATACTCCTGCACTCTCTACTCGCCATGAGAAGTTGAATTATAATACTCCAGCATAAAACCTTTTATAAACAGGTCGAAATTGACCTCCTTCGTGGTTTTGAAAACTTCATTTTTGCACTTTCGACAAGGACACCTTTTTCTCACCGTCCATATATGCATGTTGAGACTTGGCTCATCCTATAAATGTAGCAACCCCAACCTGAAACTTTGGAGTAAAACACATCCTATTTGGAAGGTTCTTCTCGTACATCCATCTCCTCAACTGTTTTAACATGATGATGAGTCCTACACACACACACATATATATATTATTATAATATTGAATTTAATTGATAAAATTACAACAAATATAATCAATTGATAAATAAAGAGTTAAAGTAGTTACCTGATCAATGAAATATAATAAATGAAAATTCGAGACAGATTGACGAACAAGAGTAGAAAAATATTAATGGGATAATGAAAGATCAAAAAAAGTTGAGAGAGATTGAGAAAATAGAAAGAAAATAAGAAGAATGGAAGAAGATTGTGAGATTAAATGGAAAGGGAGGAACATATATATATAGAAAAATTTGGAACGATCTTTTGAATGGGTATAGGAACACATATGTAGCCATTAAAAAGTAGCCATTAATTTAGATTTTGGGACGGTAATTGAGACAGTCTTTGGGAGAATCCGACGGTTGAAATATAGATGTTAAATTTCAGTTGGAATGGACTCAAT
Source organism: Sesamum indicum (assembly GCF_026168435.1). Taxonomy (NCBI): domain Eukaryota; kingdom Viridiplantae; phylum Streptophyta; class Magnoliopsida; order Lamiales; family Pedaliaceae; genus Sesamum; species Sesamum indicum. The sequence continues at coordinate 1,151,471 of NC_142669.1, forward strand.
AACACCTAAGAAATAATTTAAAACGACCGTTCCAATTTGTAGCGGGTTTTAACAATTTTAGAAACACATAACTTCTTAAATGAAACTCATCATTTGGAACAGTTTTTCGCATATTTGATTAAGAGTGCACTTGAACCGTTCTAAATTGTACCTCATTTTGGAATATATTTTCGAACTGTCATTTTTTGGACATCTTTTGCAACAAATATATGAATGATTAGGTTTTGACCGTTCCTAATTCTAACATAATGCTCCAAACAGAGTTCCAACCATTTATCATTACAATTATCGAATGGTAGTTGGAACAGAGTTAGTAACCGTTTGTTTTAAACTCCTACTGGTATAGTTTGACTGTTCCAGATTTAAAACCCAAAAAAAGTGTTAAAGATGATGTGATATTTTAATATCTATTCTTAATGTGTTTCAAAACCCATTCCAAAATGGAATGGATTTTGGAACAATTGGACTGACTGTGTCAAATTTCACCTTTTTCTATAGTGAACTTTACTATAATGATATGAATACAGTTTTATTCTCCTAAAAGTTTGCATTAAATACCATAATCTTCCTAAATTTGGCATTAAATTCCTAAAATTTCCTGAATTTTGCATTAAAGTTCATAATTTTTTAAAATTTGCATTAAATTTCATTATTGTCCTAAACTCCAAAATTTTCCTAAAATTTGCACAAAAGTCCATTATTTTTCTAAAATTTGCATTAAAGTCCATAATGTTCCTAAAATTTGCATTAAGTCCATAATGTTCCTAAATTTTGCATTAACATCCATAATTTTTCTAAAATTTAAAATAAAGTCCATAATGTTCCTAAAATTTGCATTAATAAAGTCCATAATTTTCCTAAACTCCATAATTTTCCTGTATTTTGCATTAAAGTCCATTATTTTTCCAAAATTTGCATTAAAGTCCATAATATTCCTAAATTTTTTCAATAAAGTTCATAATTTTCCTAAAGTTTTCATTAAATTCCATGATTGCATTAAAGTGCATAACTTTTATAAAATTTGCATTAAATTCCACGATTATCCTAAGCTCCATAGTTTTTCTAAAATTTCCATTAAAGTCCATAATGTTCCTAAGTTTAGCATTAAAGTCCTTACGTTTTTCTAATGTATGTAGTAAAGTCCATAATTTTCCTAAAGATATAGAAAATTTTAAAAATTTCAGAAAAATTACAAAAATTTATAGAAAAGTTTAATTAATTACAGAAAATTACTCGAAATTACAAACAATTTTAGAAGATAAAAAAAACATTAACAAAAATTTACCAACCGTTACAGAAAATTACCAAAAAAATACACAAATTACAAAAGTTTACAGAAAAATCTAATTAGTAACAGAATATTAATATGAATTGCAGAAATTTAATATAAATTACACAAAATTACAAAACTTTAACAAAAATTACAAAACGTTCCCCGAAAAATTCAGAATTTTTTATAAAATTCACCCGCCGCCCGGTTGCTGGCACAACTTTCTCTCTTCTCTTCATTGTAGTTTTTCTTAAGCTATATTTTACTGTATTTTTGGTAGATGGGTTATCAACATTTTTGTATTTTTGTTTCTTTTTGTAACAGATTTGAGTGAAAACTAAAACTTTTAGGTATGTTTTTTTTTAAGATCCTCGGTGATTATAGTGGATGGATTTAGAGGGTTTCAAAATTGAAACCTCGTGGAAAAGAATCGGGTTGAAAAGGGAACAAAGCTAGTAGCCGAACAAGAAAAACGATGAGAGAGAATCCTTTTACATTTATGCTTACTGTTTTTCTTGTATTTTTCTATGGCATCTGTGTTTATTTTGTGCATCAAACACCTGGAAAAAAATCAAGGGCATACCCCTTAATCAGGGTTTATTGTTTGTTTTATTCCATTTTTTCGATTTTTCGCGCTTCCGCCAAGCTTCCCGAGCAGATCCACTCCCTTCATGTTCTATCAGAGTTAGGTTCGGTGTATAGGCCTTGAATCTAACATGTTTAATGTGGATTTGTATGATAACATGTTCTAATCGGCTTTGAAAACATGTTTTTTTTTTTTTTTTAATTGTGTATCTAGATCTAGGGTTTGTGTTTTAATTTTGCATTTATTTTGGGTACTTAGAATTTTTAAAATTTAATTTTTTCTTGTTGTTTCAAAAATTGCAAAAAAAAAAAACTAAGAAAGGGTTTTAGAAAGTCGAAAAACGCAGTAGACCGGTACTGCCAGCCTGTAGATTGGCTGGCACGCGCAGGCTTTGTCGCCGACCTGTCGGGCCATTTTTTCTATTTTTTTCAGGATTTTTAATTATCTGAATTGTTTTGCATATTTTTTTGAACAATTGATTTTGGTGCATTTAATGTTTTGTTGAGATTTGGTATTTTTTCAAAATTAAATACTGAAATTAATTTGAATGAATTTTCAAACAAGAACTAATTTTTGCATGGGTTGCACTTTCTGAATGGTTCTTTTTTTTTTTTGTCGGGTCAAGCCTGCGTGCCTCTTATGTCTTATCTCTTCGTTTTTAGCCTAATATGTTTAAGGCTTGCTTTCTCCCTATTAATGGGCTCCTCCTAAATACTAATTAGGGTTTCTTTTTAAGTTGTAACGAGAGAAGAATTGGTGGAAAGGATTTACTTTTATTTTGTAATAATTGTAAAGAGCATGCCTAGATGAGGGAGGCCCATGGAGGAGGCTATGGGTTGGCCCATGGATATCCATGGGGAAGAGGCCCGTAGGACGGAACCCACGAAAGAGATGAAGAAATAAAGAGGTGTTATAAGGCCTATATCATGTTAATGAGTTAAAAAGGCTTGTAATAGTGCAGGACCAACCTTAGACTGACCATAAATCCACTGCGGGCTCAGTGGATTGCGTAGGAATTTGGGCTTGTGATCATCCAAAAGGAGCGTTCTATGTTAATATTTTGCATGCGATGCATTTTTTATTAATGCATTTAATATATAGAATAGTATGCATGAAAGATATTAATATATGATGAGGTGTCGGTCATAATAATAAATAAGTCTCACTTGGTTGGACGAAGTTAAAATATTGGATCCTAAATATGAAAATAAATAAAGCTTTGTTATTCCCTGCCTTCCATCCACAGTAATGTAGTGAGGAGCATGAAGCTGAACGTTATTGTGAATGAAGAGGATACGCACCTATTTTTCTGTCTTACGAGTCGTGGGTGGCAATAGTTTGTGCTAAGATTCGGTTGATGGCTAAGGAATAACGCCAAGTAATATAACTTCGATGCCTTCCATCCACAATAATGTAGTGAGAAACCTGATTTCACACATGTGTGGTCCCATGAGTCGTGGCACGTTTGGACTAAAATGAAGTTGCACTATCATTGTGAACGAAGAGACTACGATTCTACTTCCCTCTATGATTCGGTTGATGGATCGGGTCTAAAACCAAGTAACATGATTTGCTTGGAATCCTGATTATCACATAAAAATGATGAGGCAAAATATCTTGGGAATCTCGTAGGTCGACAATGGTATTGGATGCCCACTAGGAAAAAAAGCTTTCCCAAAATCCCATTTGAGAGGTGATGTGCTTTCGTAGAAATAGTGGGAGGGTTAATGACTTAAGTCCAAGTCCTTAACTTGAACCTAATATTATGATAATCTACTAATTTTTCTATTTATTGTAGATGTCTAAGAATCCACTTATTTCTATACTATTATTATGTCTAATTTTTCTTATCATGTCCATAGTGAATAAATTTCCCAAATCTTTGAAAACTTTTGGCATGACACTCAAGCATCTGAAAGTGAGATTGTCTCTGGATGATCTTATGATTGCTATCAGCATTGAGGAAGAACATAGAAATCAAACCCACAAGAGCCTCTTGAACATCAACCTAGGGCCAATCTTATAGTGGAAAAACAGAAAGTGAATAAGATGAACTCGAACTCGATAGCCATCAATAAAGGAAAGGCCTCCAAAAATAAGCCACCAAAAGTAAACAAACCATGCTGGAATTGTGGGCAGGTTGGACACTGCACCAAACTTTGTCCTAATAAAAAGGCCAAGACTGGGCAAGCAGTTATCAACATGGTTGTCGGAGGTTCTAGCGGTGCTAGCACCTTAGGAGCAACTGACGGGTATGTATTTGTACAATTCGAACTCCTAACTATTTATGAACTGCATGATTGATTGATTGACACTGCAGCGAATGCGCATTTTTGTGCTGATAAATCTATCTTTGTCTCTTATCAGGCTATCAGGGAAGGACAGTAAGCATGGGGAACAACAGTACAACTAAAGTACTTGGGATAGGAAGCGTGGACTTGAAGTTTCCTTCAGGGCGCGTTCTGTCGCTAAAAAGAGTTTATCATGTACCCACTGTTAGAAGAAACATCATTAGTGGTTCTTTAATCGTTAGGGAGGATATTAGTTTTTAGATTTAATAAAGTTTTAATTCAAAATTTTGGTATTTTTGTCAGTAAAGACTATTTAGACGATGGCTTGTTCAAAATTCGAGTTGAAAATAATAAAATTGATGTTTCTGATTCCATTATATTGAATGTGGAATCTTCTACTCTGTGGCATAGTAGGTTAGGTCATTTGAATCTCAATTCAATCAAACGATTAATGAATTTAAATTTAATTGCTAGTCAAAATAATGAACGAAATCACAAATGCCAAGTTTGTGTAGAAGCCAAACAAGTTAGGAAACCTTATAAGTTAATAGAAAGGGATTCGAAAATATTTGATTTAGTTCACACAAATATTTGTGAATTCAATGGAGTTTTGACCAAGGACCAGAGACGATATTTTATCACCTTTATAGATGATTGCAGTAGATATTGTTATGTGTTTCTCATGAAAAATAAGGATGAAGCATTAGACAAATTTATTTTGTTTAAAATTGAAGCAAAAACCCAAACTGGTCATAAATTTAAAAGACTAAGGTCTAATAGAGGAGGATAGCATGAGTCGAGTAAGTTCAATGAATATTGTCAAACTTTTGGCATTGTTTATGAAGAGACTCCTCCGTATTCCCCTTTGTCTAATGAAATGGTTAAACAAAAGAATAGAACATTCAAAGATTTGATTAACAGTCTCCTACTAACCTTCTTGTTACCAAAGTATTTGTGGGGAGAGGTTTTGAATATAGCTTGCCATATTCTGAACATAGTCCGTCCGAAACACAATACAAGTACTTATTTTGAGGTTTGAAAAGATAGAAAACCAAGCCTCAAATACTTTTGAGTTTTGGGGTGCCTAGCAAAAGTGCTAGTCCCAGAACACAAACGAAAGAACTTGGGTCCTAAGACTATCGATGTTGTGTTCTTGGGCTATGTGGAGACAACTTATGCCTTAAGATTTCTGGTTATTAAATCATAAATTTCAGGCATTGAGGTCAACACAATAGTCTAATTTCGTGATGCTGTATTTGTAGAAGTATGTATTTCCTCTAAAAACCGGAATACCTTCAAATGTGTCGCTTAATGATTCACTTACCTCCACATCTATTCCTGAACATGTGGAAAAGATGTCAAATGTGGGGGTTAGTCCTAGTAGTACTAATCAGACTCATGAGGTGTCAGATGAACCTACACGGAGTAAGAGAGCTAGGGTTGTCAAGGATTTTGGAAGTGAATTTGTCAGTTACAATATCGAGGATGATCCGATTACTTTCAAAAATGCTATGTCTTCTTTATAAGCCAAGCAATGGAAAGAAGCTGTCAAAAGTGAGGTGGACTCCATTGTTTTCAATCTAACGTGGGTGTTAGTCGATCTCCCTCTTGGGTGTACTACTATTAGGTGTAAGTGGATATTTAAAAAGAAATTGAAATCTGATGGAACCATAGATAAGTTTAAATTTAGATGGGTGGCTAAAGGGGTTTAAACAAAAGGAGGGAATAGACTATATCGATACCTATTCTCCAGTAGCTCGATTGACTACAATCCGGGTGCTTATAGAACTTGCTTTGGTGTATAATCCCCCGATTCGCCAGATGGATGTTAAAACAACCTTCTAGTATGGTGAACTCAAGGAAGAGATTTACGTGGATCGGCCTGAGGGGTTTGTAACTCATGGTAATGAGCATAAAGTCTGTAAACTTGTTAAGTCACTATATGGACTTAAACAAGCACCCAAACAGTGGCATTAAAAGTTTGACAAAACCATTTTTGTGTTTGACTTCACTGTACATGAGAAGGATATGTGTCTATATGGACTTAAACAAGCACCCAAATAGTGGCATTAAAAGTTTGACAAAACCATTTTTGCGTTTGACTTCACTGTAAATGAGAAGGATATGTGTATATAGTGTAAGGTTAAAGGGGATAAAATAATAATTCTATGCCTGTATGTGGATGATATTCTGGTAATAGGATCATGTCATTTTCGAAAAATATGCTTGAAACGAAGGATATGGGTGAGGCTAATGTGATTCTTAGCATCAAGTTGACTCGGTCAACTGATGGAATAGCCATTTCTCAATCTCATTATGTTGAGAAGATAATTAAGAAATTTGGTTATCGTAACAGTAGAATTGCTATGACGCCATATGATCCTTCTGTAGCTTTATTCAGAAATGGAAGTGGTGTTCCTATTGCACAACTAAGGTATTCCTAAACTTTGGGAGCTTACAGTATCTAGTAAATGGCACAAAAACAAATATATCATTTTCTATCTCTAAGCTGGCTAGATACACTAGATGTCCTGACAAAATCCATACATTATGGTAGATTCCGTGCTATTCTTGAGGGATATAGTGATGTTAGGTGGATAACCAAAAATTCCGAGAGTAATGGGTGTTCAGGATATGCTTTTACCTTAGGTGGGGGCACAGTCTCCTGGAAGTATGCAAAATAGACTTTGATAACCCGGTCCACATTTGAAGCCGAGTTATGTGCGTTAGATACGACTGGAACCGAGGCAGAATGACTACTCGGGTTGTTATCACAACTTCCCATTGTAAGTCAACCTCTTTCACCGATGGCTATACATTGTGATAGACAAACCACAATAGCAAAGGTGAGGAGTCGTAAATACAATCAAAAGATAAAATGACACATCCAAGTTAGACTGAAGCCTATAAGAGCATTAATGTCAGATAACGGGCATTGAGTTTGTGGGAACAAAGGACAATGTGGCTGATGCTTTGATAAAAGGAATGAGTCTATCACAAGTACATAAGTCCAGATTGGGGATGGGACTGAAAATCCATCAGTGATGTATCTACAACGACAACCCAAACTTCTAAGTGGAGATCCAATAAAGAAGGTTCAACGTGGTATCAACAAGTTATGAGGGTATGTCAGAGCACCAAAATAGACTGATATATTGTATCTAGAGTCTGACCCCTGAAATTCTAGAAGATGCTACTACTGCAAGTATAGTAAGAGTTTATCTCTGAATGGGGTCAAATCTTAAAAGACAGGATGCTAGCGATGCATCCCTGGAGACGCCCAACTAAGTGAATGTCTTTGTTTGGCCGCAACTAAGGAATTTGGTTATTCCTGAAAGCATTCATGAACAGGATCATGACCTAAGTGTTAACCCCAAAGACCAACACAAAGTTGGTGGCTTGTTGTTACTGACAAACATTGTCACACTCAATGGCTCAAATTTAAGGCTTAGTTCCATTTGACAGGGTGACAACTAACGTCAGATAATTTAGACAGTGGTTCAAACCGGAAGGTACCATTGTTGAAAGCAAATTACAGGAGCCTGACTTCAAATCTATGAGTTTGTGGGGGATTGTTGAATTTGAATTTTCAAATATAGAAACTTACAGAACTAAAGAGGAACTTGAATGGCCTCTTAACTTCTTTGTTATTACAGAAAAAATTTTTGGCTGTTCATGGCTGTTTCAATTAGGATTTGAAGGCATTGATGGCTGATTTTAATTGTTGCAATTAGTAGTGAGTCTTGGTCATGCCTATATATAGGTATGCATTTCTCATTTGCAAACCCACAAAAATAAAAAATAAAAATTCAAGTTTCTTTCTCAATCTCTCTTTTGAAACAATCTCTCTCGGTTTCTCTCCCAATATTTTAGAAATTTAAACTTAGTTTTGGTAAAAAGCTTTTGAGTGTTTGTTCGAGGTGTTCTTTGATATAGTGCTAAAGCTGAATTCAACCCATTGCACTACTGATAAGGGGCGTATATTTTCTTCAAGACAAGTAGTAACTCTGCGATTCGGTTAAATTAATGACTTCAATTGGATTGAAAATTGTTACGATACAATTCTCGTTGTAAGTTTTCGATTTGAATTTCTTGTCATAAATAGCATTTCTAATTGCTTTATATTATTTGTTCCAACGTGGCTTTAATTGCTTTTGATTTCTAAATTCGATTGTAATATTTCAAAACATTGTTTCGATTACTTGAAACTAAAATTTTTCCAACACTTTTGAGGAGCGGATTCACGCTACTGACGTCACATTCCTCTTATATTCGATCATTTAGCTTTCGAATGAAAAATCCATTACAACAACCGTTCCTCACATTGTGCTATAAGTTGTGTTCCTATTACCCTGTTAAAATCAGAATTGAAAAATATTGTAACACTCTTTGGAATGGTTTTTTAACCATTGGAATGACCCACCAATGGTAGATGAGTACTATCCCAGATTGCAGTCTAACGGCTGTTGAAATACGTGACAGTTGAAAAACTCGTTCAAAAATAAGGTACAATTTTAGATGGTTTCAGTGATTAGAATTGCTTGCTTTACAATACCCGTTCGTAAGTATGGTATTTCTAGGATGTATTTATTGTTTCAAGTACCATTTCAAAGTAAGTTACAATATGGAACGATTTCATTAGATAGAAAATATTGAATTACAAGTTCCATTCCAAATTGTGTGTCAGATCCCATTCCTAAATGAGGTGAAACGACCCTATTCTAACAGCTATTTGTGGAGTTTCAAATACCATTCCAATCGTCTTTCCAATTTTTTTTTATATATATGTTGCTTTCATTTTATTTATTCTCACTCTCTCTCTTGCATTCTTATATAAATATAGCAAATTTCCTCAATCATCTCAGGTAATAATTTGAACCCTTTTTGATCAATTACAATTCATACAATACTTATTAGATGGTTATATTTGTTCTATTGTTATTGATTAAAATGCATATTTTTAATAATATATATGTATATGTATATGTAGGACTCATTATGCTAAGACAGTTGTGAAGATGGGTGCATGAAAAGAACCTGTCGAGGGGCGGGTCTTACATCAAAGTTTGAGGATAGTGTTACTGTATTACTACAATGGGCCAAGTCTCAATATATATATTTATGAACGACAAGAAAAGTAAGTGTGCATGTCAGAAGTGTAAAAATGAAAATTTGAAAACCGCGGATGAGGTAAATTTTACTTGTATACTAAAACTTTTATGCCAGAGTATTATGTGTGTGGGTTGTTATATCATTTTTTTGATGTAGTACATGCTGCGGATCAATAGTTGTGGAACGATTGCACCCAACCTTAATTGGCAACGGTTGCCGGTTGGTGAATATCAAGGCTGAGAATAATTTTTTCTAGTGACCATATGATCATGTCTCCCAGTTGGCTAATAATATATAACCCCATGATCACAACCTGTCTCTTGAATACTATAGTACGAATAAGTTGATAAGTGACTTGGGTTTACCTGTTGAGAAGATGGATGCATGTAAGAATAGTTGCATGTTGTATTTGAAGGACGACATTGATATGCATTACTTAATGTTTTGTAGAGAAGTTAGGTACAAGCAAACTAGAGAGCGAAATTCTAGCCACAAGAAGACCCCCTATGCCAGTTTTAGGTACTTGTCGCATACCCATGTGTTATCTGTCCAATGCGAAGGCATGGAGGCATTTAGAGCGGACATATTCCAATTTTGCAGCAAAGCCCTGTAATATTATACTGGGACTCTATGCGGACGGGTTCGCACCGCACGAGCAGCATGGCTGTACTTATTCATGTTGGCCCGTTATACTTCTACCGTACTATATCCTACAAGGAATGTGCGTGAATTTTGAGTATATGTTCCTAACAATGGTGATCCATGACCTTTCCAATCCCAAGCATTTGATTGATGTGTACCTGGAGTCGTATTGATGTGATCCATTGATGTGTACACATTGATGTGATCCATTGATGTGCAAAATCAAGGCTCAAAGAAAATTGATGACTCTTGATGGACCGAAGTCGACTAGAAGCTAAACGAAGCCATACCTGCTCCAAACATTTCTATAGACAATCAAACATACGACTTGTATGATCCAGATGCTATACAATTAGTCATTGATCTTTCTGTGAAACATCAACATGGAGCAGGTAATCTGATGATGAAGATAACGGAGATAGCTTTGAAGATTATGAGACTGAAGAAGGCCATGATTGATTACCTAGTCTTTAGTTATTGTTCCTATTTGTAACGAAAAATTTAAGTTTATACAATCTATTAATTATATGTTTTATAAAATAAAATAATTTTGGGAATGGTTATGAATGTAAACAATATGATTACCAAACTATTTCGAACTATATGGTATTTTGGTGAAATTGCAATAGAAACGATTTTTTTCAACATTACTATTCTAATACCCGATTCACAAATAAATTTGATATTGCATTCCAAATAATTTTGGAATAGTTATGAATGTATTGATATGATTACAAAAATTGTTCCAAACTGTAAGGTACTTTGGTAAAATTTCCAATAGGAATGCTTTTTTTTTTTTTAATATAAATATATTGTTCCAATACCCATTTCATAAGTAAATTAGATATGGCGCCTCCTCGGAGAAAAGGAAGAAACTTCAAACATTAGAATGGTTATTTTAATTTGACTGTTCCAAGAAGAGTTTCAACGTAATTTCATTTGGGTCCTTTGCAAAACAGGTGGAACAATTAAAACTTGGAACGGTCATATGCTAAAAAATATTCCTAATTATATTTTTAAACAAATGTTCCTAATTGTATTCAGTAACCGGTCCAAATTATAAATTATCCTAAACCATTCCAAAATATGTATAAAAGTTATCTAGTGTATGTTCCGATTATGATATCTCAACATCTGCAAGCAGAATTAATTCCAAACTTAAACACGTATAAGACTCTATCTATTTGAATACATCTAATAGTCTGATGTATAATCACATGGGCTGATTGAAGGTTGCACCATTCTGAATCACGCTTATTACGAATGCTATACTATATCTCAATATCCGTGTACAAAAAATGTCCAAAACTTCATCAAATGTATTTTTTTGTCTATTTAATCATATGTAACAATTTGATCAAAATTTTAATATTTTGATTAGACGATGCAGTACTACAATATAAGATACTGGTTATATTTGTATAATACTCATAAATTTGACTATTCAAATATAGTTTATATAGTGAACATATATCAATCTCATGAAAAACATATATGTTTTCAATTGTCTTAATCCACATATTACTTTTGTTCGCATATTAACGTGTTTGGAATGGATTTTTTTTAATTCTTTTTATTTCTTGAAAAATGAATAATTATTTGGAACATTATTAGGAACCATTCTTTGACATAACAAGAACGGTTCTAGCACACGGATCTATATATCCTGTTGATTGCTTGCTTTGGAACGGTCATGGGAACGATTTCACAAATAAATGGCCATTCCCATTTGTTCTAATATAAATTCAATTGAGTAAACCGTCGTCATTTTTTAGACAAAATGACATTGTCTTTAGTTGTTGGACCGATTTTTGGAACGGTAACAATTAAAGATGATTGCTCCAAAATTGTAATATAAATTTGCCCCTCAGCAAATTTTCCCCTGTTCACGTGTCCCCCCTCTCTCTCTGCGTCACCGTTGTTGCTCCTGCATCGCCTCCGTCGTGAAATTTTAATTTTTTGTAATTTCTGAATATTTGGGGTAATTTTTATGTAAATTTTAGAATATTTTTATCATTTGTGTAGTTCATGCAATTTTTGTTTTTTGTAATTTATTTTATTTGTTTAATTTGTGAATATTTGTGTACTTTTTAGAATATTTGTATAACTTTTTTAATTTTGGAAAATTTGTGATATTTTTGTAATTTCGGTATAATTTATGAAATTTCTGAGATTTCTATAATTTGGAAAATACGAGTTTGTGAAAATATGAAATGTTTGGTTAATTAGTGTTGATATAGTAGTTGGTTAATTTTATGTTTAATTGTTAATGAAATTAGTATAGTATTCATTCTAAAAGTTTTTTTAAAAGATTTTTAAAAAATTTTTAATTTCTATAATATGTGAAAATAATAATTTATGAAACTAATCAATTCTGTGAATTTCTGAAAATAATAATTTTCTTTAATTTGTGAAAATTTATGTAATTTTCTGCTTGTTCAATTGTTTTAGAAAAATTATTGGATTTAGTACACATTTATGAAACTTATTGGATTTAGTACATATTCTATGAAACTTATTGGGTTTTAGCTAAATAATATAAAAAGTATATATAGTTTTAGGAAAAGTATTAGGATTCAAACCACAAATATAAGAAAATTACATTAATAAGGATAATTTAAAATTTTCAACAATTAGATTGTTTACATAATAATTACAATAATTAGATAATTATTAGAATATCAAGATAATTAGAATAATTATCAAATTTGGGAAAATTATGATAATTAAAAGTTTTATAAATTACATTAATTATAAAAATTAAAAAAACCAATGTTTACTATAATCTTATCGAGCATGTCTAGTTGTGCCTCCTCTAGGAGGTGGACGAGGCCATGGTCGTAGCCTGCCAGTTCCACCACTGACGGGTGATGCTTCTTAGGTTGCAGAAGCAGTATTTCGACCATGCCCACCACGTAATAAGGTTGGCCCCTCATCCGCCGCATCGAGTCGAGATGAGGATGGCCTGTCCAGGATATTTGCACCACCTATTAGGAGGCAGGATAGTCAACTAGCCCACCGGTGGTAGATCCTACCCGTCCTTGGAGCGCACCATGACCATCATCACCAGTAGTCCTTCCACCATCAGCATGTCAGTATATCAGCCTCAATAATGTGAGGTAAAATTTTTTGTTATTATATTATTTTTGCATTTCTTTTATTTGAAAAATGACTAATCAACATGTTAATTTAGGTCTAACCATAAATTTCACTAGCACATCAATGCAGTGGTGTGATGACACTATTCAAATATTAATTTTTATTTTTTAAAAAAAATAAAAAATTATTTATAAAATATTATAAATTCAAATATTTCACAAAATATTAGATAGTTGCAACAACTATTGGAACGGCTTATGGACCATTCAAGTGTGTCACATTCAGTGGTCATTACAATGCCAAAATTGCCGTTCCAAAAATCATAGTAAATTTGTAACGACAAAAATTTTGTACTAGTGTTTGTAACGACCATGGCAAATTTTCGCCATTCCTAAGGCTGATCCAATAAATTTAATTACGCGCCAAAAGAAAAATTAGAGGAAAAATTAATTTAGGAATGGTTTTTTCTTTTTCACCATTCCAAAAGGTGAAATTTTCAAAATTCGTTCCTAAATATGTCGATATATTTGTTCCTAAAATATTTTATTAGACTCGTTCCTAAATGTGATCCTGCATCCGTCCCTAAGAATGTCCACAGCTTTTTATATTCGAGATCCTGATTAATCCTAAATTTAAACGTGTAACAATGCTTTCCATATGTGAACATATCTAGCGATCTGATCTAAAATCAAACAGTCTGATAGACAGTTGCATCGTTTTTAACATTGTTGATTGTGTATCAGATACGATATCTCAACATCCATATAACAAAAATGTCTGAAACATCATCGAATGTAACATTTTGTCAATTTAATAATATCCAACGGTTCCATTGAAATTTTAACAGTCTGATTACGCATTCCAATACAATAGTATAAGATGCTATTTACATCTATGTAAGACTAACAATTCTATATATACCAATATACTTTGATCTTTTGAATATTTATCAATTTATTCGTAACATTATACTTGTTGGTCTACTTTTTTCAAATCATTAACATGTATGGGATGATTTTTTCTATATTTTTTGTTTTTTTTAATTTTCTGGAAAATTCATTTTGAGATACTATTAGGAATGATTAATTTGTTATATATAGGAACGGTCTTGTTAAGATCATAAAAAAAACGACACCGTTTGTTTTATTTGCAATGGTATTTTGGAACGGTTACTGTATAGGAACGATATTTTGATGAATATTTGTCAACAAAAATGATGCCTTTTTACTCAATAGGAAAGGACTTAGGAACGATTTATTTAAAAATGACCGTTTCAACGCAAGTTCCAAAAAACAATATATGTACAACACTTGGAAAAAAATTTTCTCTCCTTCCTCCTCCCCCCCCCCAATTTTGGGTAAATCACTAGCCTTCCATTTTTTCTCCTATTTTCTTACAATTCTCCCATTTCGTTACATTAATATTTTGAAAATATTTTGTGAAAATATTTTGTAATATTCTGAAAATAATTTTTATTATTTTTCTGTATCTTTTTATTTTCAAAATTTTCTGTAAGTTTTTTTGAAAATTTTCTAATTTTCTGAAATTTTTGGAAAATTGACAGAATTTTTTTGTTAATTTTAATAAATTTTTCTGTCAATTTATGCAACTTATGTATAATTTAAGTCTAATTTATGCAATTTATCTGTAATTTATATAATTTAATAAATTTATGCAATACATCTGTAATTTATGCATTTTATACAATTCATGTGTACTTTATGCAATTCATGTGTAATTTATGTAATTTATTTGTAATTTATGCATTTTATGTATAATTTATAAAATTTAATAAATTTATGCAATACATCTGTAATTATGCAATTTATACAATTCATGTGTACTTTATGCAATTCATGTGTAATTTATGTAATTTATGCATTTTATGTATAATTTATAAAATTTAATAAATTTTATGCAATTTAGTTGTAACTTATGCTATGTATGTGTAATTTATGCAATTTACGTGTAATTTACACAAATTTCTGTAATTTATGCAATTTAGGCAATTTAAGAAAATTTTACATAATGATCACAGTAATAAAGAATTTTTGACCAATTTATGCAATATTAACAATATTTTGAAATAATAAATTCTAGATAATCACAAAAATTTGGAACATTATTCAGATTAATAAATTTTTAAATAATAATAGAAAAAATTAAATGGAACCATAGTCCCAATATTACATTTTTACATAATAGTCTAAATTAATCACAAAATTAATTTAGACCTTTTCCGAATATGAAACAATATTCACAATAATAAATTTTTACATAATAATATAAAAAAATAAAAAAAATTGGAATAATATTTCCAATGGTACATTTTGACATAATAGTCTAAATTAATAACAAAATTAATTAGACTAATTTTCCCAATTTTAAACAATATTCACATTAATATATTTTCACATAATAATAAAAAAATTAAAATAAATGAGAACAATATTCCCAATATATACTAACATTTTTACATAATAATATAAATAATCGTAAAATTAATTTAGACCAATTTTTCCAATATTAATATTTTTACATAATAATAAAAAAATTAGTATATTCTTTTTATTAACATATTAATGTTAATAATTGAAAAATTTAGACTAATACTTTTAACTAATTTGTGTAGATAATCTCTAGTGGTTCGCCGCCTCTACTGCGTGGTCGAGGGCGTGGGCGTTATCGTGGCACGCCACTTCCACCAGTACTGGCAGATGCTTCCGAAGTTGGGGAAGCATCCCTACAACCACCCACACCACTTGATACGTCCGCACCGTCCCCCACCCCGCAGACTCCAGATGATGCTGGTACATCTGGAGCTACATATATGACTGTGGATGACGCGTTACAGCAGCCTTCCACACCGGCGGCTGTTCCATCACCACCACCATCAGTCCCCCCACCATCATGTGTCGTACATATCATATGAATACCCGTCCAATTCCTATATGATTGTACTGCTGATAGGCATACTACATAATTACTATGCATGATCACATTGTCGTCATAAATTACCATATGGAGTCATTCTTGACAATGGTCAACCTATTTTGTTGGTCACAATCTGAAGTTTCTGGACCATATGGCCCTAGGACGTGTAATGTGATACACTCACGTCTTTAATGTAACTAAAGGAAAAAAGGCGTCTAGCTACCGTGTATAAAATCGTAGTAAAAAATCAGAATTTATAGAAAAAAATCTTTTATCCATGAATCTGCAAAGAATTTTGGACATAGGCAAGATTTGCCTAACAAAACCTATATATGCTACGGATAAAATTTCCTAGCAAAAGGGAATTTGCTGTGGAAAATTGACTTCAGTACGGCATTATGATATTAGGACTTTTAGTCGTGTAACTTATATAAATTAATACTTTTGATTCTCATCCACTTTTTTGTCTATAATTTAACAGTGTGGCGTACGTGCGTAACAAGAACGTTAAGTATTTTTGGCATGAGTGAAAATTGGTTTTTTAAAACTTGGGACCATTTTTTGTGGAAAAATATAACTACATTTGAGGAAAACAATAAATCTTGAAGGAAATTAGTTCAAAAAACATAGCAATTTCTCTCTTTTCTCACAAAAATTGAATTATATCCCCATATTTCTATAAGTCGAAGCCAAGTAAAAGCAACACAAAAATTCATGTGTTCAACAAGCGAATCAAGTAGGCCAAATGAAACACGCATATGCTATTGTTGAAAAAATAGCCAATTTTTCCTCCAATAAAAAATACTTAACGGCGACGCACTATGCACGTGATCTACATCTTCAAATTGCAGACGAAAAAGTGTATGAAGACCGAAAGTACTAGTTTTTGTAAGTTATGAGACTAAAAGTGTTAATCCTGTACTGAATAGGTCCAAAAGTGATATAGACTAACTTATGGAACTAAAAACACTTTTTTCCTAAAAAAATTTAACAATAATCACCATCTTTTTCTCTGGTTGTCAAGTCTTAGCCATCACATTGGTATTTGCTTTGGTCATTTTTCTGCGTATCTACTTATGGCTTTGTAAGGATATCAGGAACCAATCCCACAAACCATCAAAACCAACAAAATTGGGTCATGCAGATGATAGTGACCATGGAACTAACTTTCGAGGAATGATCTTAACATTCGAACGAGTACCCGTGACTAGGCATCAAGGGTTCTACTGAGATTTTCACTAATTAGTGCATCCATATGATGGGTATATTGGTTCACTAACGAAAGATGTGTGGCATCTATACATTATTAATGGATGATTAACAAAAGTTTATCTAGCCGACTAAACTGACTTGGAAGGAGTTGTCATATCAAAGCCCATGACATGATTGGTATAACTTGAACTCTTTAACTCGAATAATATATTATTTAGTCCATAAACTTGAAGGTCCACAATAGTCGCAAGCATTGGGCAACTGTGTATCCAAACGTACTGGACCAGCGATGACTTCGAGCAGGAGTCCTCGAAGAATAAGGCGAACCGGGCAGCGAACCCCATGGCGTCCTCAACTGTGTAGCGAGAGGGGTCTTCCTCAGTCAGCATGCACAAGAGGAAATTGGTAACTAAATACAATGCTTTATCATTATTTTTTAAATACGGTGCTAACTATTTTTTTCTTGTACAAGAGACAAAGCTCGATCAGCCGCACAAGCAGATGGAATTATTCGAGCGGTGCTATAAGAAAAAAGAGGAGGCGGAGGTGGCGGTAAGTACATATATTATCAATAATATTTTTTTAATAATTAATTTTTTGTTAAAAGTACTAACAATTTTATTTGTTTAGAAAAAGACATTGCAAAAGCTACTAGAGGATCCTTAGCCTCAGTCCACGGCCGAGGACCATGATGCCACGGCCGAATTGGAGGCTTCGGTGGTGATGACGGAGCAACATATGTGGTTGGATGCAGTTGGGGCAAGGACAAGGGCTGACTATACAACCTTGGTTATGAGGCCCAAGTCTCCATCCGCATATTCACATCACCATCAGCACCCCAGCGATACCACCACCGCTATCACCAAACCCGACCATGGAGGACAACGTCGGTCATCTTGAGCTCATGATGTCTGTCATGATGGCTATGATGAGGGCGATCCGGGCCTCCTCCACGATCACATCACCGTCTCTGACAGACCCCCCTACCTCGAATTAAGATGATATGGATGTCGCTGATTAGGAGGGTTTTAGATTAGGTTTTAAATTATTTTCCATTTTTGTACTTAAATAATATTTCATAGTAGTATAATATTTTTTTCTTAATTATTCATATTTCATAATATTTATTACATTCCATTATTTTATATTTATTCAATTAATTAAATTCATAAATACAATTAATTGAATATTCATTAAATTAATTTAATTATATATGAAATTTTATTAAGATGTATAAATTTATTTATTTATTAAAATTTATTAAATATATTAATAAATTATAAAATTCAAAAATTAGGAACATGTTTAGTAATAGTACAGAAAATATTACAAATTTAAATACATAACCATTTCAAATACCGTTTCTAAAATCGTTTTAAACACATGTTCCTAAATTGGATGGACCGTTCTAAATACTATTGCTACAACCATTTCAAACAAGTGTTCCGATTTAGTAGCTAACCCTTCCAAATACCATTGCCATTTCAATTTCTAATATGTGTTCCAAACTAAGAAAATCGTTCCTAATACCATTACTAAAACTGTTCTACAAACATGTTCCTAATTAAGAGTTCCTAAGCTCGTTGCAATGTGCAGTTCCAAAACCATTCCTAGATTTATCAGCAATACAAATAAAAACACTTCTAAAGTTTAGGTACGAGTATTACAATGTCCGTTCTAAAAGTTCCCCGACAAAGTTAATTCAGCCATTCCAAAAGCCCATCCCAAACCATTCCCATTCCAAAAATAAAAATAATTTGGACAAATTCAAAATTAGGAAGGATTTTCATGATTGTTACAATTCTAGTCCCAAATAGGAACGCTTTTGCCATAACTGTTCCTAAATTTTTGTAACGTCGTTTGTCAGGACGAATTTCGAACCATTCTAAAATCCATTCTAAATATGAACTCGTGTTTGACAACAGAATTAGTTTTTTTGGTGGAAAATAACAGTTACGAACATGACCACTTGTTTGGAGACAGTTACAGGCTTAATCCTAGAAACCCCATAGAAATGTTCCAATAGATAAAACAAAGATCGAATGCATGACAATCCATACATAGGTGTCGTAGATACGACTCATTACTAATGGCTACTAACCTATGTAGATTCCTAACTAGGTGAAGAATCCTAGATTTAAATGTGTATCACCGATGATGAACACGTGTTTGAGTAGTGCTTCTATAGTTGAGATATTGAATTACATAAAGAAAAAAGGGTAGGAGCAACGGCAATATCAAGCATAATTCGCTGTGCAGTGATCAAAGCCAGTATTCTCCTAGTTGACCTCATCCTACATGATATACCAACAATTCAAGTATGTTATATTAAGCACTAAAGAGAATAACATTCCCGGTAAATAAAGAAAAGGGCAGGAGCAGCCTTTCCCATAACTAAAGTAATACACAAAAGTTTGTAAGTACTCATCATCAACACAATAAACAACGTGTTCGTAACTAGTAACAAGATAGACGGTCACATAATTACATAAACATCCATAAGATCAACCCACATTAGTGCCTAAATACAAGAGAAGTAATTTCACGTATAAAAAGTTGTGGAAGTCTAGCATAGGGATTGGAAAAACATGGTGACATCACACCAATTTCAGAATAAGTGACAAGAAAGACAATTAGATTGGTTACTGTTCTTCAATATTTATCAAACTAATATAATCATTAATAAATTAAGTATTCATTAAAGGAAAATGTATTTGTTGTATTTACTACTAACGCTGAACAAGGTTTCAACATTATAATAAATGCCTACAGATAGAGTGGTTGAACTAATGGAGTTGGGCTGCCCATAAGTTGAAGGATATGAGACTAACTTATGAGGGTTGGTTTACAATATTTTAAGTCGATGAACTCAGAACAAGGCATCTATAGTCCTATGGAGACTGGTACTAAGTATTGCAGTATCGTGTTTCATCTGCAGGAGACATAAGTTGTCTATGCAATTTTAGTGGGTTAGTTGGCTTGGTAATCGACTAACTTGTGGGAGTCTTCATATGAAAGCCTTGTAGGCTTCGTCGGTAGGACTGCAAGTCTTATTTTCAATAGTACGAGATTACTCTTTAGACTTCAGGAATAATGATAGTCGTGTGTATACAAAGACTATATGTTGGATTTGGGAAGAAGTGATTATATCGTTAAATATGGTCATTATAAGTCTTGTCCAGTATAATTAAAGTATGTACCAAGGATTGATCATTATAAGTCTTGTCCAGTATAATTGGATTATGTAGCAAGGACGGTGATTTCAAAAAATAATTTGTCCCTTATCAGTATGTGACAGCGATATCTCCTATGCGCTCTAAGACAATTTAAACTCTGTAATCTATGGTCACAGCGCATGATTGATTGGGAGGAATTTACGAAGACGATCAATAGAGTAAATAAATTTTGAGTATGAAGCATAGATACCACGTTAAAGATGGAAATTGATGGTCAATTTCATTCCCTAGACTAAAGACCAGGAGACGGTTGATGGTAAGATCGTTGAACTTGGAGACTAGATGTTCATGCTATTATTCACCTAGTCTCTAGTATCATGGATTATAGCTAGATGACCACCTATGATAACGATCATTTCTACTTATGAGATAATAAAAAATAGTTAATAATATTAGATTTAATTAATTGAGTTGGTCACATGCCTATGTCTTCATGAGGGTGAACCTAAAGAGTCACACACAAATCACTAAAAATCAAGAAATTAATTTTGAATTAATTTTGAAAGAAATGAAATACTTTAATTGGCTTAAATTAATTCTTTCAGAGCATAAATGATTGGATCATTTATTAATAGATAATTCATTCGGCAGATAGTTCAAAATTTGATTAATTAAATTAATTTGATTTTGGACTTAGCTTTTTAAATTGATTGGGTCAATTTAAACGACACTTTGATTAATTATTTAGTTGGAGTAATTATTTAGTAGATGGATTTGTCTAATTAATAAATTGAATTCACTAATTAGTAGAGATGGGCTAGCAATAATTAGTTTGGACTAATTATCGTTTTACGCTTGAATGATAAATTAGATTTATTAATTAACTATATTTATGTTTGTGTATATTTAATTAAATTAAATATTCACATGGGCTTTATGTTTGATACTTTATTTAATTAGATTAAATAATAAACTCAAGTGATTAAGTGTTAGACTTGATTTAATTTGTTGAAAAGTTAAAACAAGCTGGATCATTTGGAGAAAACCCCTAGCCAATTTTGGAGAAAACCACGTAAAAGGTTCCTCTTTTAAAAATCAAGTGTGGTCAAGCGGACTCGTTGGAAGAGTCCCACATGGCTAATAGTGCACATGTTGTGCATGTGTTCTGGAGATTAGTTGAGTTGAAGTTTACATTACTATGTCTTTTGACCCTAGGGGTTTGGTGTCTCTTCTCCTTGCATCCCTGATGAAAAAAATTCCGTCAAATTCTCCATATTATGTGTTCTTCTTGGTTTTTGTTTTTTCCAAAAAAGAAATTAGGAATTTTTGCACAGGCAGCAGCCACTGCTATCAGTAGCCTTTGCAAGCGCTCGCCCGCCCATGTAGGCACCACACTTGTGGTCGCGCACCTACTTCCTGGGCGAGACCTACCGGCAGTTGGCAGTCGGTCGGCTATCTTGTGCAAGTTCTTTCTTTGAAAATTTAGATTTGCTATATTTTTCTTCATTTTCTTCATTTTTTATTTTGGCTAAATTTTATTTTGGTTAAATTGAATTTTTTCAAAAGTAAATTTCCCTATACTTATTGAAAAATAATTTCTAAATAAATATATTTTAAAAAATACGTCTAGCTCACCTAATTGTGTTTAATGTTGTTTAATGAAATATTAACATTAGTGTTACAACTGAATTGAAATAAATAAAAGTAATATATATATATATCATATGTTTATTAAGGATGAATACGATAAGTGAATGTTCATACTTAAAAGATTGTTGTTGTAATTGACAATCATTATACTGAATCTTTGAAGAAACTATCTTATTTTAAATTTGATCGTTAGATATGATTAGATTCAACTCATATTACTTTACATGAAATTTCAAAAAAAACCAGATAACAAATGTTGAGATATCATAGTCACAAAATTAGGCTATCACTCAAGTTGTTTATCAATTTGAAAAATTAGAAAAAATACGTTTATACCACTTAATTGTGTAAGGGCGTAATTAAAAATTCAATTGTATTTCCTAAAAACTAAAATAAAAAATTGTCATGTGTTTACTATGAAGGAATACGATAATTGAATGTTCATACTTATCATACCGTTGTTATAATCAACCATCACTACACTAAATCATGGGATGAAATTATCCGATTTTAGGTCTGACAGTTAGATATGATCACATTGACGTTATATTACTTCAGATGAAGTCTCAAGCAAATTCATAGAACAGATATCAATATATCGTATTTGAAAAATTACACTATTATTAAAAGATGAAAAGGGATGCCATGTTTGGAAAGGAAATTGGGATGACGGAGGAACAACCATCCCAACCACCCTTCCAAAAATAGTCTCAAGTTTTTGTAATTTTTGAAATTTTAATCCGCACCCGGTTAGGACCAATTTGGGGATGTCTATTTGAAACGACATTCCAAAAAATATTTTGTCAAAAAAATAGACCTCTTTCTGGTCATCTAAAGCAAATTGCAAGTCGCCCCAAATGTCATGCCAAATTTGGGACAGTATGCATGTTGTCACACACCTTGTTCCAAACTATTATTCACCAAAATTTTGGGACAACATTTGGGATGGTTCCGTACGATTACTTTTGTTTGTCCAATTTTTGGACGGAGTTTGGGACGAATCTTTTATTGATGGTAGGTGCTAGAGCAAGACTTCCCATTCCAAATTTATCCTGAGTCATCCCAACTTGCAACGAAAATTATGACAAATGTTAGCAGTATCCAAAAACTGTCCCAATAATACCTTTTTTTTGGAGTGTGTAGTGTGAGTAAATAACTATAATCACAAAATATTATTGTTGTTGGATATAATAAATGTTAAATAGCACATATTCATGTGTCACATAGGTAATTTGAATAATATTCCTCATGTAGTTGAGCATTCCAGGCAACTAGCCAAATTTGATATTTAGTCTTCAATCTAATGGGCAAGTTACACTTGGTAGATTAGGTCTTAGCTCATGTCTAATTGTCTAGCAACAGTTCATGCTACTAGAGAATATGTGAATATGGGGTAAACTTGTAGGATCCTTCACTCGCCATTTTTTGATCTTAGTATAGGGCATGAAATTTGGATATCGATTCCCATCATGGGCTAAACATCTATATATCAACTCTAGTTATGCTTTTCCCTTGATAAACATAGTAAAAATTTTTCCTATTTGATTGTCAACCATGGCCATGGACTTTCCAAAGTTGAACACGCCTTAGAAAATATAGAAGATCGCTATTATATCATTGTAGACTATGGATTCTATATTTTAACTCACTAGCCTCTCTACGTGTTTTGACTGCACTAATACGTGGCTCATAGTGACCGCATCAAAAGAAATCACCATTTTCCAAGATCAAGACACAGTAGCCAATGCATGATGCTATTGTAGATCCTCAAGTTCGAGGAGTAAATACTGTACTATCAGAGCTAAAGAGTTCAAGTTATACCGATCAAGTCAAATAGGCTTCCATAGGACAACTGCTTGCAAGTTAGTTCAGTCGTCTTGAAAACTTTTTGTCAATCATCCATTAGTTATGTATAAAAGTCAGACATCTGTGATTAAGGAACCTATATACCCATCATATGAATTCATTACTTAGTGTAATTCTAAGTAGAACCTTCAATGCCTAGTCACGGGGTTCTCAACTTGGAACATTCCAAATTGAAACTCAAAAGTTGCTTTCATGGTTATTATCATATGCACTTTATTGTTTTTGATAGTTTGTGGGCTTTGTCCATGACATGCATACAAAGCCATGAGTAAGCATGGCCAAGAATGGAAAAATGAATTTTACTTTATTCATTATATAGACAATATTTTGAAAAAGATTGTCATGTACCATAGATGATAGGGGACAACCCACTTGAAGGAAGAGTATCGGCCCGAAAAGCAGGAGAACTCGAAAATTATCGAATTAAATATATTAATACCCAATCAAGAGATGTACCCTTGATTATTCCCAGACGTTCTTGGTGTACTATAAACAAAAAAATAGGCCATGAATCAAAGCAAGAAAGACGAGAGGCACAGAACTTTACCGTTGTTGTTTTATTGAACCAGCTACAAGTGTTGTTCCCTTTTCAACCATATCTGCTCCACGAGGTTTCAACCTTAAAACTCTCTAATTCGTGCACTATAATGACCAGGGAGTCTTTCCTATCAATTGCTAGGAAGACTAGGAAAGGGAAGGAAAAAGAATTGAGAACACGTTTTAAGTTAACGGCCTTGATTTCTCTTCAGTTCTTCTTTATTTTAATGAACCAAAGGAACAAGTATTGAGAGAGAATGAGGGTCAAATTCGTGAGTAAAGTGTGGGCGAGAGATAAGACCTAGCCTATCCAACCTCTCTTCTCACAAACCCTAGCCGAAACTTTCAGCGTTCCAAAGTCTAAATTTCGTGCACCCCTCTCCTAAAATCAACCAACATGTTATTTGACCTAGATAAGGTCAAACTGGGTTATGGGCTTGGTCTAAAGTACATTAGGCTCCAATCAATCAGGCCCCATGTTCAATGGATCTAAATTAAATCCAATTTATGAAATTCCAACCTATGGATTTTATATAAATTATTCAATCATTTATTCTATTTAAGAAATTAATTTAATCCAATTAAATTAATCTCTACCTTTCGGAATTAATTCCAAGTTAATTCCATCACAGTGCAATGATAAGGGTGTGACTCTTTAGATTCATATTCAGCTAGACTAAAGTGTGTTCCCAACACAATTAATTAAATTAATTGTTTTTACTATCTCATAATTAGAAATAGCCTGTCTAGCAACATTTCATAGCACTAGAGATGAGGTAAATAATGATGAACATTTAGGCAAATGAATTCATGAGTATGATCCTTCCATCTATCATCTCCAACCTTAGTCTAGGGCATGGAATTAGGGTAGGTCCCATCCTAGACTAGGCATGTATATTAGTAACTCGAGACCTCTCGTTTACTCTATTAAATTGTCACAGAGAAACTTATCCCATTGATTCAGTCACTGTGGCCACATATTATACGAAAAATGGATTTCAGAGCATATAGGAGATGCTACTGCCATAGTACTAATAAGGTACGAATTCTAACTTATAATGCACTATTCTCACTACACACTTTGACAATACTAGTTAAGGCTTATAATGATCATATCTTTTGACATTAACATTGATCACCAGATCTAAGCTACAACTATCATGTCTATGTGACTGCTATGGTTCCTCAAGTCTAGGGACTACTCTCAAACTATTGTAGTCGGAAATTCTAGTCATACTGATCAAGCCTTAAGAAGCTTTCATATGGCAATTTCCAAAGTCAGCTCAATCAGTCGACTACCTTGCCAACCAACTCACTAAGTACTCCATAGAAGACCTACATCTCCTGTCAACGAAACCCAGGTGCAACACTTAATGCAAGTGTCTGTAAGACATTTGATGCTTGTCTTGAGGTCCTCGACTTGGAACATTTCAGACCAATCGATAGAACTTAGTTGGATAGCTACCCACTAATGCGCAATCCAACTTTCTGGACTTAACCATTTAGTTTGTCTTTCTTATGAAGTTAAGAAAGAATTAACATAATAAAGTAAACACAACAAAACATAATGCCATTGATTGAATATTACTCTATTGAAAATATAAATAGTACATTACACCAAAATTGCCTAAAATAGATTACAAAAACCCAATCTAATTGTCTTTCTAGTCATCTATTCTAACAAAATTGACTTGCTGTTCACCTATTCCAACAATGGTATAGTTAAATGACAAATAAATAGAGTTCTTTTTCTTTGGAAGATGAAACATCTTTCAGTCCACTCAAAATCGATTGTTCCAAGCTTGATGCACGCGGAACATATGAATTAGTTGTGAGAAGCATCATAATTATATACATAAAAATATATATATGTATGTAGCACCCCCTACTCGCTACATCTAATTATCACTATTTCATCATTTCTTTAATCAGAACTCATTCTATAAGTAATTCTCTTTCAACCAGTAAAATAAATTCTAATTTATCAATATAATATTATATATCACAAAAGGTATTAGATACCACCAAAAATTCATATTTACCCTCACTACATGTTCTCGTGTTCATAACCTCAAGAAAATCATACCACAACTTTAAAAATAAATCCCGACAAAAGACCAGAGTATTACAACCCAATAATCAAAAACTTTGGCTTCAATAGTCACGGCTGACCCACTTAATAAAGGCGACGGCACTGCTCAAAGTCAATGTAGCTAGTCAGTATGACCTATCTCCTGAAAAGTACGTGGCAAGGAATGAGCTGCCTACTCAATAAGTATAGCTGATCAGTTTATATATATATACACAAACAAAGATTCACGTACATGCAGTCATACCGACAACAGTCATTCGTCATACCGCAACATCAAATATAAGCAACAATACATACTCACAGCTGTAAATCAATCCACGACAAAATATTCATTCGTTATCATTTATTAGTTAAGGGCCCCACTTACTCTAACTGGAGTACATCAGTCAATGGTTTCGCCGGCCATCATCATATCATATACAGCACAGGATACCCGTTGTGTGATATCCCCACACTCTTTTACTTCAGCTGTGTAGCAATATAGCACAGGACATCACAACAAACATGGTACCCCCACACCACCCCAGTGTGTAGCTAACAAGCACAGGATATCCCCTGCTGCCCCGGAATACCCCGGTACCCTACGCGCCATGGTACCTAGCTTAATTCACATATTTTTCATATCTCAATATCAATCACATTTTCATAAACCATTGACTGTGTTTCCAACTAGGTAAGCATCATCTTTTATTTCAATTCACAATCATCATTCTTTTCTTTATAATAATCACTTCCTCAACAACAACTCCCAATTAGATTTCATCAACAATCAATTATATGATTATCACATAATCATATCCCGCATACCTCCACATTACCATCACATACCACATAGTAACAATTTCACCGATATTCAAATAATCCACAACTAATTATGTAAACAATCAATATACGAAAGCCACGTATAATAATATAAAGCCAAATCCACGTTCGCATCCAAGAAACCAATATATATATTTTATACAATACTACACATATAAATATATATATATATAAATCCAATTAGCTATACTTACCGTAAATCCCCAAAATACTTCGATTCACGAGGGACTGCTCAACTCTCTATCTTGTCGTCACGTCCTATAATAAATTATAATACGTATAATCAATATATTTAATTTACCAAATAATTCATAAGAATTCACTTAATTAAACCCATTATGTATTTATAACTATCATTTTTAATAACATTCGTAAATTATATTACCACTGAAACCTCCTTTCCCTAATTAATAACATAATATTTCTAAAATATAACATCCGAAGTATTTCTATGAATTTTCTGTCAATTTACCGTTGCTATACAATTTAATTAAGCAACAATACATAGAATTACATATTTGGTTAACCATTCCGATGGGATTGTATAAACTAACTATAAGGATAATTAAATCTAACAAATCTAATATTTAATTACCCAACTATATCATTTTTATAGCAATTGTGATATTTAATTTGACACTAATATAAATAGCCAAAATCATAAAACATTCCGATTAAATAGTTCACCGCTCAATATAATCAACATTTAATAAACGGACTAATTAAATAATATAATTATATAAATTATTAAAGATTAAAATCTAAAATTCCGTACCTCTGTTTCCACAATGTATGTGCGTCGGTGTATGTGTGTTTAGAATATGTGTTTGCTTGTATAAAATGTGTATGTGTTTTATTTTATAATGAGAAAGAACAAAAAGCCCACCGCCTCACACTTACAACTCTCTCTCTCTCTCTTCACTTTATATATATATGTATATTATATTATTATATACATAATATTATTATTATTATTTTATATATTTAATTAAACTTTTCTCAAAATACCCATTACGTCCTTTCTAATTTTCTAATTAATATAATTTGCTTTCAAATATTATTACGAACTCCAATTTAATCCGTTCAAGTTTTATTATATCCCAAATTCAATCTATAATTTATTTACTAATTACATCTAGATTTCTAATGATTACCAATTAGTCTCCCAATTACATGAAAAATTCTACGGACGTCACAATTCTCCCCTCCTAATAAAAATTTCGTCCCCGAAATTTAAGTAACTTACCCGCTCAATGGAATAAACAGGGATATTTCTCTTTCATATGCTCCTCAACCTCCCAAGTCGCCTCCCTCGGGGAATGATGACTCCATCTTACCTTTACCATCGGTATATCTTTATTTCTTAATTTCCTTACATTTCTATCCAAAATTTCTGCAGACTCCTCCACATATGTTAACTCCTCAGAAATCTCTATCTCCGGCTCATGAATAATGTGGCTAGGATCAGACCGATATCGTCGCAGCATCGAAACATGGAAAACATCATGTATTTGTGACAACTCTGCCGGTAATGCCAGTCGATACGCCAGTGGTCCAATTCTTTCAATAATTTCATACGGCCCAATGTATCTCGGACTCAGCTTTCCTTGCTTGCCAAACCTCAGAATTCCTCTCCAAGGAGATATCTTCAGAAAAACCTTATCACCTACTTCATACTCCATCTCTCTTCGGTGTTGATCAACATAATTTTTTTGTCGATCTTGTGCTGCCTTCAAACACTTCTTAACTACCTGTACCTTTTCCACTGTTTCCTGCACCAGTTCAGGACCTTCTAGTTGTCTTAGTCCTTCTATATCCCAGCAAATCGGACTGCGACACCTTCTTCCATATAAAGCTTCATATGGAGCCATACCGATACTAGAGTGGAAACTGTTATTATATGCAAACTCCATTAGAGGTAGATGATCATCCCAGTTGCCCTTAAACTCCATTGTACAAGCTCTAATCATATCTTCCAGGGTTTGGATCGTTCTTTCTGACTGCCCATCTGTTTGAGGATGAAATGCGGTACTGAAATGCAATTTTGTGCCCAAAGCCCTCTGTAAACTTTCCCA
This sequence comes from Sesamum indicum, assembly GCF_026168435.1. NCBI lineage: Eukaryota > Viridiplantae > Streptophyta > Magnoliopsida > Lamiales > Pedaliaceae > Sesamum > Sesamum indicum. The sequence continues at coordinate 1,180,835 of NC_142669.1, forward strand.
AAAGCGTGAGGTAAATCGGGGATCTCTGTCTGACACAATCGATACAGGCACTCCATGTAATCTCACTATCTCAGAAATGTATAATCCAGCTAACTTATCCAGAGAATCAGTTACTCGTACCGGCAAGAAATGAGCAGCTCTTGTCAATCTATCCACAATTACCCAAATAGCGTCGTGCTTTCTGAATGTTCGTGGCAACCCCACAACAAAATCCATAGTGATCTTCTCCCACTTCCATTCTGGTATTGATAGAGGTCGCAGTTTACCTGCTGGTGCCTGATGTTCTGCCTTTACTTGCTGACATGTCATACATTTAGCCACAAATTCAGCCACATCCTTCTTCATTGTCTGCCACCAGTAATAGGGTCTTAAATTTCGATACATTTTTGTAGTACCAGGGTGCATCGCATATGGTGAATTGTGAGCTTCCTGCAAAATTGCTTCGCGTAACCCATCTGTATCAGGCACACAAACTCGTCCCCCATTCGCTATTACTCCATCAGCTCTTATTGAAAAATTTATTTTCTTACCAAGTCTTATTCTCTCCAACATTCGTAATAAGAAAGCGTCTCGAGTCTGTGCTTCTTTGATCTGATCCACAAAGTCTGGTTTAATTTGCAAGGCTGCCAATAAACCCGCTACCTGATCAACCTCTAGTTTCGTATTCATAGACCTCATCTCCAGTAGCAATGTCTGATTGTGACTCCCCAGATTGGCTAATGTACTTGAACTCTTTCTACTCAAGGCATCTGCTACCACGTTCGCTTTCCCTGGATGGAAGTCAATAGTGCAATCATAATCCTTCAACAATTCTATCCACCTTCTCTGTCTCAAATTCAATTCCTTTTGTGTCAAGATATATTTCAAACTATTATGGTCAGTAAGGATCTGAAATTTTTCTCCGTACAAGTAATGTCTCCAGATCTTCAGTGCATGCACAATCGCGGCTAACTCCAAGTCATGTGTAGGATAATTTAACTCATGGTTCTTCAATTGACGGGATGCATAAGCAATTACCTTTCCGTTTTGCATCAACACACATCCCAAACCCCGTTTAGAAGCATCTGTATACACTATATATCCACCGCTACCAGATGGCAACACCAAAATTGGATTGGAGGTCAGTCTCTTCTTCAACTCATCAAAACTTTGTTGACACTGTTCCGTCCACTGAAATTCTACCCCCTTTCTTAGCAACTTGGTTAGAGGACCGGCAATTATAGAGAAACCCTCAACAAATCTCCTGTAATATCCAGCCAACCCTAAGAAGCTTCGGACTTCAGTAGCATTCTTTGGCACCCTCCACTCCATAATAGCTTTTACTTTTGAAGGATCAGGCATAACCCCATCACCAGATACTACATGCCCAAGGAAAACCACCTGATTTACCCAAAATTCACATTTGCTTAACTTAGCATATAATTCCTTCTCTTTCAAAATCTGTAAGACTATCCTCAAATGTTGCTCATGCTCATCTCTATCCTTCGAGTATACCAAAATGTCATCTATAAACACAATAACGAAGTGATCCAGATATTCCTGAAATGTACGGTTCATTAATGCCATGAATGCCGCTGGTGCATTTGTTAACCCAAAAGGCATCACCAGAAACTCATAATGACCATAACGAGTACGGAAAGCTGTCTTCGGTATGTCATTCTCTGCTATCCTCAACTGCCAATAACCAGACCTCAAATCGATCTTTGAAAATATTGTAGCTCCCTTTAACTGGTCTAACAGGTCATCAATCCTCGGCAATGGATATTTATTCTTCACTGTTACTCTATTTAATTGGCGGTAGTCGATGCATAACCTCATGCTCCCATCTTTCTTCTTCACAAACAGCACTGGTGCTCCCCATGGGGAAGTACTCGGCCTGATAAACCCTTTCCCCAATAATTCTTTAATTTGCTTTTTGAGCTCGTGTAATTCCACTGGAGCCATTCTGTACGGCGCAATAGAAATTGGGGCAACTCCCAGAAGAGTTTCTATGGCAAAATCCACTTCCCTATGCGGTGGCAATCCTGGTAAGTCATCAGGAAATACTTCAGGGAAGTCTCTCACTACCGGGATTTCTTCCAACGTGGGATTAACCTTTTCGGTATCTACCACATGGGCTAGATATGCTTCACAACCCTCTAACATCAATCGTCTTGCCTCCATGGCTGATATTACACAAACTGGTACTACCTGACGATCCCCCACCAATATTACTTTTGATTCGCCAGAACATTCGATCATCACTTCCTTTTTATAGCAGTCAACTATTACTTTATGTTGCGCTAACCAATCCATCCCCAAAATCACATCAAACTCCTTCAAATCCAGCACTATAAGGTCTACAGGTAAATTTACATCTCCGATTCTCACCAAACTCCCTTTTCTAACACTGTTCACTATCACACCCCCTCCCACGGGCAAATAAACCATCAAATTACATCCCAACGGACTATTCTCTCCCGGTATTTTAGATGCAAATTCGGATGAAATATATGAATGTGTAGAGCCAGGATCAATCAAAACATAAGCCGCAATGTCATATAACAATATCGTACCTGATATCACGTCATTCGATGCTGGGGCTTCCTCTCTAGTAATGTTATATATCCTTGCCTGGGTCTGTCCCTGAGTACCTTGTGCTCCAGGCCCCCTCATACTGCTACTAATAGTGTGGCTACTATCTCTGTTACCCGCGCCTCTACCTCTGCCTCTACTTCTCCCAGTTCCCCTGTCACTACTCCCAACACAGCTTTGGCTCTGAGTCCCGCTAGTAACACTTTCAACCCCGCTTATAGTCTGACTGGAACAATTCCTGGCAATGTGTCCTCTACCTCCACAGCGATAACAAATCTTCGATATATCCTCCCGTCGCCAACATGGCCCTTGATGTTGTCTTCCACAGGCAGAACAGCTCGGAGGAAAAATTGGTCCTCGACCATGACTCGGTCCAAATCCCCTTCCTGATCCAGTAGAAGGCGTAACAAATGAGCTGCGTTCGAATGAACCTCTGTTATAGCCCGTGGATCCCCCGAACCTCTGTCCACTACTTCCTCGAAAAATGGGACCACCACGTGTAAAACTCCCACTTCCCGCTGAGAATGAGCAACCGGTTTCCCTCTTGGTCAACCTACTCGATTCCCCTATTGCATATGTTGATTTCCTCTTCTCTTCCCCCTTCTTCTTGTCCTCCATTACTGCTTCTTCCATCCGAACCGCCGATTCAACAAGAGTTTTAAAATTTGTAATTCTGATTGCGAGGCCTTTTCTGATCTCCGGTCGTAGCCCCTGTTCAAAACGATAACAACGATCCTCCTGCGTTGCAATTGCTTCTGGTGCATATTTGGCTAGTGCTGCAAAACGGAGTTCATATTCTGCCACTGTCTGATCATCCCCTTGCACTAAATTCAGAAACTCCATCCTCTTCTTGTCTCGGTACATCTTGGGTCTGTATTTATCATCAAATTCTTTCTGAAACTCAGCCCAAGTTATTTCTCTTGGCTCATATCCCCTCTTTACAGACCTCCACCAAATCAAGGCATTACCCACGAACAAAGAAACAACATACTTAAGTCGATCCTCTGGAGTGCAATTTATTAAGTTCATCACATCTTCGACTTTTTCCCACCATCTCTCAGCAACCTCTGGGTCTAGTGTACCCTCAAATTCTGTAGCCCCCATCTTTCTGATTCTTTCATAATTACGATCAATGGTAGGAACTACTGGTGCTGGCACTGGAGTGGATGCGCGCGCCTGTGCAAGTAACTGCGCTTGTGCTTGTGCTTGGGCCTGAAAAGCCATTTGAAATATCTGTGCATACTCTGGTGGTAATCCAACCACTGGAACACCACCGGGAGGAATAGGAGCCTCAGCACCAACACCCTCTCGACCTACTTCCACCTCACCTGCACTTGCAGGTGCCACTGAGCCCTCTACGGACTCCGCTGACTCTTCCCTATTAGCTACTGGGTCAGCACGTGTACCTTGAGAAGCCATCCTACATTAAACAATTCAATCATTAAAGACATCTCACAATCATTACCCTAGAAACGTAGACCTGCTCTGATACCACCCAATGTAGCACCCCCTACTCGCTACATCTAATTATCACTATTTCATCCTTTCTTTAATCAGAACTCATTCTATAAGTAATTCTCTTTCAACCAGTAAAATAAATTCTAATTTATCAATATAATATTATATATCACAAAAGGTATTAGATACCACCAAAAATTCATATTTACCCTCACTACATGTTCTCGTGTTCATAACCTCAAGAAAATCATACCACAACTTTAAAAATAAATCCCGACAAAAGACCAGAGTATTACAACCCAATAATCAAAAACTTTGGCTTCAATAGTCACGGCTGACCCACTTAATAAAGGCGACGGCACTGCTCAAAGTCAATGTAGCTAGTCAGTATGACCTATCTCCTGAAAAGTACGTGGCAAGGAATGAGCTGCCTACTCAATAAGTATAGCTGATCAGTTTATATATATATACACAAACAAAGATTCACGTACATGCAGTCATACCGACAACAGTCATTCGTCATACCGCAACATCAAATATAAGCAACAATACATACTCACAGCTGTAAATCAATCCACGACAAAATATTCATTCGTTATCATTTATTAGTTAAGGGCCCCACTTACTCTAACTGGAGTACATCAGTCAATGGTTTCGCCGGCCATCATCATATCATATACAGCACAGGATACCCGTTGTGTGATATCCCCACACTCTTTTACTTCAGCTGTGTAGCAATATAGCACAGGACATCACAACAAACATGGTACCCCCACACCACCCCAGTGTGTAGCTAACAAGCACAGGATATCCCCTGCTGCCCCGGAATACCCCGGTACCCTACGCGCCATGGTACCTAGCTTAATTCACATATTTTTCATATCTCAATATCAATCACATTTTCATAAACCATTGACTGTGTTTCCAACTAGGTAAGCATCATCTTTTATTTCAATTCACAATCATCATTCTTTTCTTTATAATAATCACTTCCTCAACAACAACTCCCAATTAGATTTCATCAACAATCAATTATATGATTATCACATAATCATATCCCGCATACCTCCACATTACCATCACATACCACATAGTAACAATTTCACCGATATTCAAATAATCCACAACTAATTATGTAAACAATCAATATACGAAAGCCACGTATAATAATATAAAGCCAAATCCACGTTCGCATCCAAGAAACCAATATATATATTTTATACAATACTACACATATAAATATATATATATATAAATCCAATTAGCTATACTTACCGTAAATCCCCAAAATACTTCGATTCACGAGGGACTGCTCAACTCTCTATCTTGTCGTCACGTCCTATAATAAATTATAATACGTATAATCAATATATTTAATTTACCAAATAATTCATAAGAATTCACTTAATTAAACCCATTATGTATTTATAACTATCATTTTTAATAACATTCGTAAATTATATTACCACTGAAACCTCCTTTCCCTAATTAATAACATAATATTTCTAAAATATAACATCCGAAGTATTTCTATGAATTTTCTGTCAATTTACCGTTGCTATACAATTTAATTAAGCAACAATACATAGAATTACATATTTGGTTAACCATTCCGATGGGATTGTATAAACTAACTATAAGGATAATTAAATCTAACAAATCTAATATTTAATTACCCAACTATATCATTTTTATAGCAATTGTGATATTTAATTTGACACTAATATAAATAGCCAAAATCATAAAACACTCCGATTAAATAGTTCACCGCTCAATATAATCAACATTTAATAAACGGACTAATTAAATAATATAATTATATAAATTATTAAAGATTAAAATCTAAAATTCCGTACCTCTGTTTCCACAATGTGTGTGCGTCGGTGTATGTGTGTTTAGAATATGTGTTTGCTTGTATAAAATGTGTATGAGTTTTATTTTATAATGAGAAAGAACAAAAAGCCCACCGCCTCACTCTTACAACTCTCTCTCTCTCTCTTCACTTTATATATATATGTATATTATATTATTATATACATAAAATTATTATTATTATTTTATATATTTAATTAAACTTTTCTCAAAATACCCATTACGTCCTTTCTAATTTTCTAATTAATATAATTTGCTTTCAAATATTATTACGAACTCCAATTTAATCCGTTCAAGTTTTATTATATCCCAAATTCAATCTATAATTTATTTACTAATTACATCTAGATTTCTAATGATTACCAATTAGTCTCCCAATTACATGAAAAATTCTACGGACGTCACAATGTATACATTAATAAAATAAAATTTATTTCCTCACTTGATAGCAACATCAACCAAGATATCAACTTAAAATGAAAAAAAAATAATTGGGCAACTTGTTTGCAAAATAAATATTGCATAACAATTTGGTATTTTTAGAATTAGGATTTATGCACACTTTCTGTGCTATGCACACAATAGAGGTTATTTGCATAGCACAAACAAAACACTTTATTATAATATATCTTACCTTCATTTTCTTAAAATATTACTCCCATTTTCATAAAGTTAATCACTTTATTAATTAATTAGTTGTTTAGGCCTTGTCTCCATCTAAGTAGCCGACCCTTATATTCATCTCCATTATTATACTAATTATAGGATTTATTTAGTTTCAGACATGGTGACATGGATAAGAATAAGTGTATAATTCGTAGCTTTGCTAAGTTTATTCTGATAGGAAGCAATATTTTGCAGATACAGTTATTAGTCAAAAAAATTAATTAAATAAATCATGTGCAAAAACAATCAGAAGAAAATATGCTTGTTATCGGATTAAAAGCATATACTATTTCTAGGCTTAAACAATTTACCTAGTTAATGTTTTGTGCTTTCAGTCTTCCAACAACAAGATGCTGCAGGATCATTTTTCTTTTTGGTCATTTGCATCATCCTTTCTTTGATGGTCCCTCGTGCTATTAGTCTATATATCATTACCTGCATATTGAAATAGTTAAAAGTTATTCAAGAAAACAAGTGAATAGAAAAAGTGTCCTATATATAAGATCTATAATGAGTATAACCTTATTGGTCTGACCAAGGAGATTACATGTAGCCATTGGTTGCAGATCTGTGCTAGGATTTCAATTTCTATAATTTTTTTGATGCACGATTAAATGATGCCAATACAAGTTATTAGAATGAACAAGCCAAAGAGACGTGATTAATTGAATAATATATTGGGAGGTGTGAATTATAAGAGAAAAGTATGGATATTATAAATATTTGGCAGTCAGAATTACAGTTTTGCATAGGATTTTCAATATTTTTACCTTATTCTGTTAGAACATTTTTATTTGATTAATATTTTAGAATCTGGTAAAACTATTTTAGACATGACAAAGTCAAAGAAATTTACAATATGAGACATAGAAACTCATTTACAAATATATCCACTTTATTCGATACAAACAAAAATCTAAGACATACCTGAGACAAGCAACATGCTAATAAAGTTTAAAATACCCTAAATAATATCTTTAATTATTATTGGATAAAGTTAATTAACAAGATTGGAGTGCACAAGCACAACACAAAAGGCGAAATGGCCTGTGCGCACAGACACAACAAAAGGTGAGAGTGCCTATGTGCATAGACACAATACTGAAGAAAACCTGAACAAAGAGGGATTGAATAAGACGAGAAAAATTGTAGAGAGAAATCAAACAAAGATGGGAGGTATAGTATATCAATGTGTGTCGATTTTTCAGGGATTTTCTTTTGTTAATAAGTATGATTCTATTGAAACAAAATAATAAGGTAGCAAAAACTTAAAATGATGTTGTTTCATTGTGTGTCTTGCTACGGGATAAAATTCGTAGTGAAAAATAGTTTTTGCTGCGGGTTCTTTGGCATAGCACACTAGTTTGCAATAAAAAATACACTTTCTTATAGTATGTATCATATTATCATATAATGCCTAGGTGTATGGCATATGATAGTCCCCATGTGAACAACTATAATTTTATAGTACCTAGTACAAAAGGCAATTGCACTATACCTAGTAAATGTGACTCATGTCCCACAATATGCGAACTGTTATGGATGTTAATCCAATATTATATGTTTACAACTGCGAATACAATTATACGTTAATGTTCGAGTATAGGCCCCAAAAATTCTATAGTGGTTGGGAACGACCATTCACACTACAGACAAGTCTAGTATGTGTGGTATGTATTCAAATTCTAGTTGAGTATCCAATGCTACTTAGGAGATTATTTCACACGTCGATATGTGTGTTCCAACACATGCACATATGACTTTGTGATCACTTGTGCCATATGTCCCCTATGCACGTCGATTATTTTCAACGACATAGGTCGAAATGTGTACATGAACATGTTGCAATTTTGGTGCCATACTACATATACTTAATTTTGCTGAACAACTACCAACATTAAATGATATATAGTTGTTGGTTGCAATTATTATGCCCAAGTGCATATTGGGAAGACACGTATTACCCATTACCCATATTGAACACATTGTGCACAACTATAACCAAAATTTGACCAGTCATATTCTGGTCATTAATGGTCTTCAACAACCATTACAGGAAATGGTAAAACAAGTACATACTATGACATCCTTGTTACACGATGCCATATTATGTGCATATATGGTGTAAGAATATATTCTGGCCACACATGTGTCTTCATGGTGCTATTCATACTGTAAGTATCCATAGTTTGTCAAGGCCATAGTTATGGCAACTAGTGGGTCATATTTATTAGGGTGTGCACAATAGTATTGGATCCCATTAACGCCCATAGATCAATGGTATACTATATGTACATGTTTCGTATCCATTAGTATATTCAGATTAGATACGCGAATATCACTCATGATTGTTATAGCTATTTGTTCTAATAAATAGCACACACTATGCCCCATAGTTATTCAGCACAAGTCAGACACAGACAGTGTACAATGCAATATATGTGGTGTTGCGCCCACATCATAAATGGGAGGTATATCTACAATTACCTCTTGTGAATCATGGCTGGTGTAATTTTTAGACGGATTAGTTGTTCCATCGAGGCCTATAATTAGATACAATGATCTATAAAATTATCAAAATGGTTGTCAGTCTACCAAAGCAGTAGTGGTACTATGGTGAGCAAGAATGGATATATGACTATGAACATGAAATTGAGGCAGTTGTACGGATCACCCGACAGTGGAGTGTGATAATGTTCAACTTAATTATAATCATGTCAACTATTTAGAATGATTGATAGGTGCCAAATACACCAATCAATAACCATTATGTATACACATATAGTTTATATTGTTTAAGCTTGATTACATTTTGCCATCCAAACTATGATTTATTGTTGTATGATTTGCTTTTTTTATTTTGGCATCTATATTTTTTTTGTGTCAACTTACCATCTCAACTTTATGAAATTTTGGACTTTGTCATTTATAACTGATTTTCAATCAAGTTTTTTGTCGAAAAAATATATGTAGCGCAAATATGATATTTAAGGGATATGTGATGTGATATTTTTTACTTATACACAATATGCGATGTTTTTCCGGCAAATAAATCAATAAAAAATGATCGTACATGAGAAAGTGCATATTTTACAAAGTTGAGAAGGTAAGTTGACACAAAAAAATATTTTTGATGGCGAAGTGTAAAAACGAGCACAGTTCGGATGGCAAAATATAATTTACCTTATTTCTTTAACTCATTAATTGGACATATAATACCACAAGGGCACAATAAATTTATGATGTGGCCACATGGCACACTTATGACCCTCTTGTGTCTTGCTAATTAGGAAAATACGTGCATGATCTCACTCAATACTTTGCATATAAAATATTTATACAATCGTAGTATTCCTTCAAATGCAAATATGCGCAACACAACCCATGTGCATTTCAAGCGCACTTATTTTGATAATACTCACATGGTTTATATATGTGTAATGTATTTATATAAATTTTCCATGTGGCAATTGTGTAATAATGCATTGTAATATACATTAATGATATTGCAAAAAAAATACTATATAATATATTATAATGGTGATCCTATAGTGTGACAACTACTATAGTTATTCATTAAAGTGTTGATGTTATAAGGTCAATAATATCTATATGGACAATCCATACATGGTGCTCATCATCTTACTGTAATTAAAATGTTAAATGCCATATATTCATGTGTCACATAGGTAATTTCAATAATGTCCCCCATGCAGTTGAGCAATCCGGACAATTATCCAACTTGGATATTTAATTTAGAATCTAAAGAATTATTTACACTTAGATAATGTAGTGCATACATATGGCCCACATATTACGATATGCCCTATATGACCATCTGGTAGTGTATATTATGTAGGACCATATCCATGACAATGTGCAGTATACTTATAATTTATGGTGTGTACATTAGTGATACAACACATTTAATAAGTTATGGGTCACATTATCGGTGTACCCACATATTCCACGCACATGATTATGGATACTGCATTGTCAGGTGTCCATATATACCATATATTATGTCACATGTGGCAGATGGTGACTCACATTATTATACGAATATACAGTGCTATGGGCATATGTCATATGTAGACATATTCGGTGAACACGAAAAATATCAATAATACACCGCATACCGTTCATATAGTATAATTTTATGGGCCACGTATTGAATATGCCCACATTATATAGGGTCATGTTGGGAATAGGGTCATGTAATACCCCATTATAATATGGCTATAATGTAACTCACATAGTATACCTCTACATACACTCTCATTATCATAATATAGCATGCCATACACCATAATGTAATACTCTAAATTTATATAGTTGTCATATTGGTAAGCATAGATATGTAACCGTTGTTAGGGGTGGGAGTCGGGTTGGATTCCTCTTGTTTGGGTTAATTAAGTTTGGTACCCGATTAGTCGAGTAGTGCAAAACCATGCCCGATCTCAAACCCGAGTATGGCGGGTACCCATTGTAGAGTACCAATGGTTTTGGTACCTAACTCTCGAGTTCAAGTATCTAATTGTCTTTATCTCACAACAACATCATTTGTACTACATTTTGAGCATCATAGATGAGCAAAGTCAACAAAACATACAAATTCTTCGATATTCAAGAGAGGAAAGGGAAAAATTTTTCATTCGATGAAAAGAGGTACAATACAGTAGAGTAAATATATACCAGAAAATAAGTCGGTGCTAGGTTATCTCACTAACTTTTAATTAAAAGAAGCACAACTGTACAGAGAAGAAAAGAAAGAAATGTTTTTTGATATTTACATATTTCTACAGTTAAAGATCACTGCCTAGTCTATATAGGTGAGTTTAATCACAACAAATGTTCAAAAGATAAAGTCATCAGTAACCCCAGAACAAGGTATATCAACCAACAAAAGCTTAGAAGTCACAACATCTCATCAAACAATTAATATACTTAAACACATAAAGTAACCCCATAATAAAGTATAGCAAGACAAGCTCCATATACTACATAAATAAAATAATGAAAGTATGCGTGAACGAGGTGGGATATTTATCTTTAATTCTTGTCGGGTGCACGATTATGTATATTAGATTCCATCACAACACCCGATACCTCATGCCATGTAAAGAGTCACGTATAGAGTTATCTGAAATTGACCAAAAATTCAAAACAACTGACCTGACTAAATGGAGCCAGTTTGGAAAGTGTTAGGACTAAAAAAGAACCCATCCGAATGCCACCCCACCCATTGTATATAATGTCATCCCAATGATACTACCAAGGGTATAACATATATGGATATACATGTCGATGGTCCATATGCTGGGTTTGGCTGGGAACTTACGACATTACAGATGAGGCGGCAGTGCTTTATGATAGGGCAACAATTCAAATATGAGGTCTAAATGCTGTGAACAATTTTATAATACTACCAAAAAAGGTGGTGCTAGCTCCAGTACCAACATTGGAGATGGAGGCCACCTTGACGTGTGTTGTTGGGTATCTGGTAAGGAGGAGTGCTGTGAGAAACTATGCTCACCCGTCTAGATATGTGCATATAGTACAATAGGACCAAGCGGGCATATGATATATTGATGGGCGGTTACATAGGGTACATAATTCCATACACCCTTATAGCTGGAATCGGTCCTTCCAAAAATCATTTGAAGTTTTTTCTATCAAAGAGAAATTGCCTTCTTTATTTCAAGGTACTAGTGCAATTGTATGGCATTTCCACACCCGTCAGTTTGGCTCAACTTCTGCCTACACCCTCTTCACACTTTTGAACCCCAAGGTGTCATGGTTTTCATTATTTCATAGCCCCTTCAAGATACCTCGTAATCAGTTTCTTCTGTGTGTTGCAATCCTTAACAACCTTTCAATTTATGAAAAGCCATGGCTATAGATTTCATGCCTAGATTATAGCCTCTGTGATTCCACCTGGAAACACTATCTTACCTCTTCTTTAAATATCCTTTTTCCGACATTGCATTGCCATACTTCAGCATTACGCCTATTTTCAATGGCCTTGCTTTAGTTCGGATCGGAGCTTGGCTTGGGTCCAAAAGCGATGGAGAGGCCGCCACATAGTAAATGCCACCTTAGCCTCTTTGATCTACCACATTTAGAGAGGACGTATGAACAGACATTTCAAACAATTGTAGCTCCACCCCGACGGAAATAGCAAGACTTGTTGAGGAACAAATTCTCTTCTGAATTCCTATAAAAAATTATAATATACTTTGCAATCATCGATCCTTTATTTACTTTGAAAAATTCTTCGGTCTTCATTTCTTTTGTTCTTAGGTGCTTATAGTTGTATGCTTGACATGCAGGTTTGTCCCAATCCTTGGACCATTTTTTGTATCTTCTCCTTTATGAAGCTTACCTTCCCCCCCCCCCCCCCCCCCCCGCAAAAAAAAAAGAATGGTCAAATGAATATTACTTTATTCATTATATTAAAACTATTTTGGATAAGATTGTCCTCTACCATAAATGACAAAAGGCAAACTCATTGACTTGCCACTCACCTATTCCAACAATGAGATAGCTAAAAAAAGAAAACTGGCAAATAAATAGAGTATTTCATATTCTTTGCAAGATAAAGCATCTCTCAATCCACTCAAAGTCGGTTGTTTCAAGCATCTCTCAATCCACTCAAATTAATTGTGAGAAGCATCAAGATTATATACATAAATATATATATAAATAAAATAACATTTATTTACTTCCTTGAAGGCAAGTTTACAAACCAATATTACCCATAGTATTATAGTTAGACGAAAATAAAAAAAAAAATGCAACTTGCTTTATAAATAAATATTGCACAAATCACCTATTTTAAAATCTAGGGTTTATGCACACTTTCTATACACTGTGAATAGAGGTTGTTTGCATAGCATAGAGAAAAAGTTTTAAGATATCTTAACTTCATTTTCTTGTAAGATTAAACTCATTTGTCTAAAGATAATTACTTTAACAATTAATTAGTTCCTGAGACCTTGTTTCCATCTATTTATCCAACTCTTATATTCGTATTCATGATATTACTTGAAGGATTTATTTAGTTCCAGATATGGAAGACATGGATAGGAACGAGGTGTGAAATTTTTTAATTTGTTAAGTATATTCTTGTAGGAAGAAATATTTTGTAAATACAGTCCTTAGTAAAAAAAAATGAATAAATAAACTATGTGTAAAACAACCAAAAGAAAATATGCTTTTACCAGTTTAAAAGCATACATTACTTCTCAGGCTAAACAACTTACCTGATTAATATTTTGTGATTTGAGCCTTCCAACAACAAGATGCGCTAGACCATTTTCTTTTCTGTCAGCTGCTTCATCCTATCTTCGATGATCTCTTGTGCTATGACTCTATACATTATTACATGCATATTGAAAGAGTTAAAACTTATTGAAGCCAAGCACTGAAGATGAAAAGTGTCTTGTATATATGATCTACAATGACTATAACCTTATTAGTTTCACTAAGGCGATGAGCTCTTGCAATTGCCTGTAGATCTGCATGAGGATTCCAATTTGCTACAAACTCTTTTGATGCTCGATTAGATGATGCCAATACAAGTGATCAAATGAACAAACCAAAGATATGCGATTAACTGGAGAATATATTGATAGGTGTGCATTGTCAAAGAAAAGTGCGGATATTATAAATAATCAATAGTCAGAACGACAGTTCTGCATAGTATTTCCAATACTTTTACCTTCTTGTTTATGAACACTTTTCATTTTTACTTGATTAATATTTTACAATCAAGCAAAATATTTTAGGATCGACATATCAAAGAAAAGTTACAGTATGAGATAGAGAAACTAATTAATGATTCAATCAACTTTATCTGATACAAACAAAAGACAGAATTAAAAATATATATGAGGCACCAACATGCTAATAAAGTTTAAGACATTCTAACTATTATGTTTTTCTTGAATCAATTAAAGTTAATTAACAAGATTAGGGTATACAAACACAGTAAAAACAGAAAGTGTCTGTGTGCAAAGACAAAACAAAAGGTAAAAGTGTTTGTGCACAAGTACACAAGATTGACAAATGCGTTTTCTCATGAGTTCTTATTATTGAGGTGTTTATCTCCAAAATGTGTCAACTTTATCCAATACAACATGATTTCTTACTAATAAGGCGCACTTTTTGAAAAAACAAAGAGAAGTTGAAGTAGATGAGAAAAATTGCGGACAAAAAACAAATGAAAATGGGAAGCAAAATATATCAATGTCTGAGAAGGCGAAAGTGATTAGCGACATTAGGAAAAAATTGTCAATACTCATTTTTCTTGCAATGTGGAACTGAGGAGGATTGGGGCTTATTAAAAAAAAATATAGGGGTGGAAGACCAAGCTTGAAGTGAAGAAATGAGTCATGCAATTTAGGGATTTTTGCTGTTTGGGTATGATTTTGGGATATGTTGGATGTAATTAAGAATTTTTCTAAGAATATATATATATAATAATTCAAAAATTGGAGGGACGAAAGTTTCGATTTGGAGCCAATTTCTTTGGTGTAGCAAAATAGTTCATAGTAAAAAATACATTTTCTTGTAGTGTGTATTATATTATCACATGATGACTATCATATAATTAGTCCCCATGTCAACAGCCATAACTTTATGGTACCTGGTACATAAGCCTATCGAACTATACCGGGTAATTTGGTATCCATAGCCCACAATATGTGAATTATTATAGACACTTATCCACTGTTGTGTCTTTCACAATGGCGGATACAATTATACATCAAGGTCATGTTTACTAAGTTGCATTTGGTTGGATATTGCACTTATCTGGCATAACTTGCTGTTTATATTGTTATTGGTCTTGATTATGAGCAGATTTCAATCCAACACCAGCCACTCGGACCCTAGTCTTGGACGCAAGACAGTTGCTGTACCCTTTAGGCCTTTCCACCTGTACCCCTAATTTTTTTCCACATGCATTGTCCAAAATGCTTTGGATTTTCTACTAAATTGCAAGTAAAAAGTCCCTTGTCATTAATACGCTGACAACCTTGTTTCCCACCTTAAATCCCTTCCACCTACCACTTCTGTGCCTACGTCATTTTCTTCAGAACATAGGTTAGAGCTCTCATCCCCTGCTTATAGAATGTCTGACCCCCATATCGATTTAGTGTTTGCTTTCTGCTTAACTAGCCTGATAATTTATTGCATTCTCCTCTCTTCATAGCTTAGGATCGCATTCAAAGGGTATTGAATGACTGCACAGGTAAAAACTATCGTTGTTGATTTAAGTTTATGCGGTTCTCGTTTGAGTGTATGATTTAACTCAATTATATAAAATACCTAACATAAGGTCCATCTAAATATTTAATCTAATTAAATATACACAAGCCTAAATATATTTAATAAATAAATTTAATTTATCAATCAAGCCCAAAATCAAAATTAGTCCAACTAATTATTTCTACGTCTCTATTAGTTACTGAATCCAATCCATTAATTAGACAAGTCTATATACTAATTAATTAGTCCAACTAATTAAATAATCCTTGCCCCATTTAAATCAAAGGGTAAAGGCAATTTTCGTTCTCTAACTTTAGTCATTTTTCATTTTAATCCTTTAACTTTAAACATTAGCAAGAACAGTAACTTTCCAAAAAGGTCCCATTTTAGTCCTCTGACCAGATCTGGGCAAATTTTGGATGACTTTAAAATGAGCATTTTAATCCATTTTCACTATTTTTGCATTTTAATGAATATGTTTACCCATGCTCATGTAGAATGGTATCAGATTTTAGATTTATTGAAGAAATATTAGTTTAAATTTTTTGTCACTAATGGAGGAGACTTTTAAGAGAATAGAACCGAAAGAAAGTTCGAGTTACAATAGAGAATACTTTTAAATTCTGAAATAATAGAGATGGGATTCTTCATGGAAATTCTATGGAAGGGAGGTGATATCTCCAGATACCGAATGAAGATTAAAGGGACAAGAAAGAATATCTCCAGATCCTACAAAGACAAAAAAGGAATTTCCTCTTGGAAATTGTCAAGAGGGCAACAACACCTGGCCCACAACCACTTATGAAGGAGAAATAAGAAGAATGGCGAAGAATTCACCAGATCTAGAAAATAGAACACATCCAGGCCAATCGAATTGGCTTTTCAGTCATCTATCCTAATAATCTCCCACTTGACCTAAAGTCAATCACCCATCGACCTTAGAACCATCGTATCAAAATGTTGAGTATGAGCAATTTACGACTATGGTTTAGTTAGTGGATTTGCTGTGTTTTTTGCTGAGTTGACTTGGTCCATCCGTACGTCACCTTTGCTCACCATCTCTCTAAGAAGATGGTAGTGTCTAAGAATGTGTTTGGATTGGTGATGAGATCTTCGTTTCTCTGCTTGTGCAATTGCCCCATTGTTATTGCAGATGATAACTATCGATTCAGCAATGCTAGGCACTACACCCAACTCTTGGATGTAATTTTTCATCCAAACCGCTTCCTTAACTGCTTCTGAAGCAGCAATATATTCAGATTCCATGGTGGAATCTGTTGTAGTAGCCTATTTGGAACTCTTCCAAGTGAACACACCACCATTCAGCTTGAATACAAAATTTGACTGGGACTTGGCATCATCATCATCCGATTGGAAGCTAGGTTGTTATAGCCTTCCAGTACAATTCAACACGTAGATCAAGAACATATCTTTAGTCCTTTTCAACTACTTAAGTATGGTCTTGACTGCAATCTAGTGTGTCTCACCTACACACACCTGATATATGCTCGTTATACTCAAAGCGTATGCGACATCGGGCCAAGTGCATTGGACAACATATTGAATACTGTCCATGGCTAGAACACTGGGGATGTCCAACATCTGCATAAGTTCCTCATCAGTCTTAGGAGACTATTTCTTGGACAGCTTAATCTCATGCCTCATTGGAAAGAATCCTCATTTTGAGTTCTCCATCTTGAATCTCTTCAAGACTTTCTCAATGTACGAGGATTGAGTTAATCCTATCATCCTTTTGGATCTATCCCTTGAGATCTTGATGCCAAGGATGTAAGAAGCCTCACCTATATCCTTCATGAAAAATTGAGTCGACAACCATGCTTTTACGTTTCCCAACATCTTGACATCATTCCTAATAAGCAAGATGTGGCAAGATAAAGCACAAGGAACACAAGTAAGCTCTCCCACTAATCTTCTTGTATACACAAGGATCGGGTTCGTTATTGAAGAAATCATATCCTCGTATGACTTCATCAAAACGCGTGTTCCAGCTTCGGGAAACATGTTTGAGGCCATAGATGGACCTTTGAATACGACAGGCTTTCTGTTCTTCTCCAGTAAAGGTGAAACCTTCCTGCTGATCCAGGTAGGTCTCTTCCTCAACCAAACCATTTAGGAAAGGTGTTTTCACATTCATATGCCATATCTCATAGTGATAGCATGCTGCTACGGCAAGAAGTATCCGAATAGACTTGGCCATGGACACGTGCGAATAGGTTTCCTTAAAGTTGACCTTGGGTCATTAAATATATCCTTTTGCCACGAGCATGGCCTTGAGGGCAGTAACAACCTTGCCAGCTCCGAGCTTACATTTGTAAACCCATTTATAACCATCTAGCTTAACGCCTTCAAATGGGTCTATGAGGTTGCAAACTTGGTTTGACCCATCGAGTCTATTTTGAACTTCATGGCCTCAACCCACTTATCCGAGTCGATGTCAAACATCGCTTCTCCGTATGTTCTTCGATCATCATACAATTGGCTAGTCAATGCTAAGAGTATATACCTATAAGGTGGTTGGGATACTCTGGTTGACCTATGGATAACTGAAACACTATCACTAGGAACCATAGGTACAAATGATGTCGAATTATCCTGATGAGGTATCCCACTTGACTCTTCAAACAGTTACTCATCACGTCGGCTATCTGTAGGAAATCCCCTTTCCAAGAATACTATATTCCTAGAGACAAAGAACTTTTGTTCCAACGAGTCATAGAAATAGTACTCCGCAGTTTCTTTCTGATATCCGACAAACTTGCATAGACTAGATCTTGATTTTAGTTTGTCTCCCACTAGCTTCTTGATGTATGCAGAGCTACCCCCACACTCCCAAGTACTTGTAGGATGCAAGATTGTCATGCCATCTCATATAATGTCTGGGGCACAGCTTTGGACGACAACATTCTGAGCAACTTGGCCACTGTCTCAATAGCGCATCCCCAAAAGGATAGGGGTAATTCAATAAAACTCATAATGGATCAAACCATGTTCAACGTGGTTCAATTTCTCCTTTCGGCCACACCGTTAAGCTATCGCGTTCTGGGAGGAGTCCACTAAGAGAGAATTCCATTTTTTTTTTTGTAATCCATGAACTCACCACTTAAATACTCCTTATCTTAGGTTGACCGAAGGGTTTTGATCTTACAGCCAGTTTGATACTCTATTTCATGTTTGAATTTCTTAAACCTTCCAAAGGCCTCAAACTTATACCTCATAAGGTAAACATAACCATACTGCGAGTGATCATTAGTAAAAGTCATGAAGTATGAGTATCATCATTTGGCCGGAGTATTTAGTGGTCCACAGGCCTTCGTATGGATTAAGTCTAATCAACTAGTGGCAAGCGTGCTTTGTCCAACAAAAGGTTTGCTGGTCATTTTCCCTTTAAGTGAGGATTCGAAAGTTGGCAATTTATCCAAGTCGTCTAGCTCTAGGCTCCTTGACTCTACCAACTTCTTAATCCTCTATACAGAGATTTGACCTAACCTCGCATGCCAAATCTACGCGTTGTCATGATTATCTAATTTTTATTTGTGTTGCACAGTCATAATCCAACTTGACTGTTCGAGAATGTCAAGACCATTTATTAATGTACGAAGTAGATGAAACTAATTATGAATCATCACATAAAAATTAGTTTTATTTATCTTAAACGCATAACCATCATTCTCTCAAACAGGAATGAAGATAATGTTTTTGATCATTTTCGTTACATAATAATAGTTCTTTAATTCTATCCGAATATGATCATTAATAGTTGAGTTGAGAGATTTTACGGCTTCCGCAGCACCGGCCTTGCCATCACCAAGCCTAAGGACTATCTCATCCATATGTTGCCTTCTGCTTCTTTCCAGTACATGCAAATCATTCTAGATGTGAGCTCCACAGTTGGTATCCAATACCTAAGAAGTAAAATTAGTTATCATATTCGCCTTAATCACAAATATACCTGCGCTGGAGAGGAGATGTGGGCACTCCCTCTTCCAATGCCCCTTTTCACAGTAATGAATGCAGACACTATTTGCCCTCGACTGTTGTGAACCGCCATTCTTCCCTTTCCCTTTGCCCTTATCCATCAGAGCAAGAATGGCTCTTGGAGCGCTAATAGTGACTACAAAAACTTTTCCCTTTCCCTTTTTCCTCTTCCAACATTCGTCCCTCTTGCCCTTCGCCTTGGAAGTCGGAGCCTCTCCTATCAATACTATAGGCACAGACTTCTGGTTCTTGCCTCGTGTTAGACCAACATATTAATTAAATCATGAATAGACTTCTCAAGTCCGTTCTGTTATAGTTAATAATAAACTGGTAAAGGAATTGATTAAAGGATTACATCGATGCATGCATCATTGTCAAGCCCAGCTTTGAGGTCTTCAAGCTTCTCCAAAAAGGATAACATCTTAACTCCATCACTTTGTCCCAAAAAATTCTTTTGTAGCGGCATATCTATTATGCCTATCAGGAACAACATAAACCTCTTTCATGCGGAGCATTATCGAGGGAACATCTTCCAGCCTATTACATTTCTTCTGATTTTCATTGGTCATCAAAGCTAAACGACACTACAGATCCTGCGGTTGTCCTCATCAGACAGGAAATGCTGAACGTGCTCCGCTGTTCACAATAATGGTGCAACTTTTCTCTATTCCAAGTGTGCCATGACTCGTGAGACCACACTTGGGTAGTGGCAGCTTCCTTATCATATTGCTAGAGATGGAAGGCTTGGACAGAACAAGGCAATCTTGACCCAAGTCCTTTTTGGGCCTAATATGTACCTTGGACCAACCAAGTGAGAGTTATGTTTGAGTGTTTGACCGAGACCTCATAACATAATTATATTTCATGTATAAACATCAAATGTTAAAGAAATAAAGAAAGTATTGCATGCAATAATATCTAGTATATCCATGTTGGATGATCACGACCCCACCAATGCGACATACGGAGCATGCAGTCAGTCTAAGTTCTATCTAAAGGTGGCCCTATGCTATTACAAAGAATTGATTTATGCATTAACATGCTAATGGGCCTTGTAACTCCTTCTTGGCTCTCCTTCCTTTGTTGGTTTGCCTCCTTTCTCCATGGGCTTGCCTTATAAAAATAAAAAAGAAAATTCTCACAAAAAACTTATTCTACTCTCATTGCAATTTAGAAAAGAATCCTGATCAGTAATTGGGGGGAGTACATAGTGGGGAGGATAGCAAGCCTTATTATTCTAAGGCACAAAAGAAAAAAGAGAGATAGAAGGGGCATATGAGCCCACCACAAACATAGTGTAAGTAAAGGTCTAGGGCTTCGTGCTCATCATTTATCATTCATTCAAACAAATAACCATACATACCATGTACAGTATAAACCATGATATCCAATATCACAAAACTAATTATAGGATCAAAACGCAAGTTCAAAATTTGCAATTAAAAGGATGAGCAAAAACCATGTGATCCAATCCACATAATAAACCCAATTAATCATGCAATTATAATTTTAGAAAAAAATCTAAATTTATTCCAAAAAAAATTAAAATAGTGTAGTCAATAATTTAGAAAAGTCCAGAAGATCAAATTTCTAGAAAAATGATGAAAACAGCCCAACTGTCGGCCTGCAGCGCGCACACTCTGCCCGTCGTGCTCGCATGCTTGTGCTAGCTTGCTGCCTCCGCGCCCACACTATGTGGCGATAGCGGTAGTGTTCATAGAGTTTTTCTTTTATTTGTTATTTATCTATAACAAAAAAGAAAGCATTATACAAAAAAAAATTCTAAATTTTTCAATTGCTTGAATCATCCAATTAATCAGAAAAAAATGTAGTTCATCTTATAATTACCAAAAAGAAAAGGGCAATAAAACATGTTTCAAAAGCCATAAAGAGCACGTTAACATGCCTATTCCACACAACCATCATCCTCTACATCGATCGGGCTCTGATACTAGCTAAAGGATCTTGTGGTATAGCCCGAGGACACGCAAGCTGAAGCAGTAGCTTGAAATTCATATAGTAATTAAAATTAAAGAATATAATAAATGAATTCAAGGGGTGTACCATCAGAGTTCTCGGCGTTCGATGCAGAATTAACAATAAATAATAACATAAAAGGGATTAAGGTAAAATCGCATAAAGAAACAAAAAAGGGATCAAAGGAAAATTTTTTACCTTTGTTGGAATCCACCTACTTTAAACGTTCACGCGATACTTCAACGCAGGAACCCTCTAATACTTCCACATAAAGGCAGTACTAGAATCCCAATGCTTCCTTTGGTAGAAGAAAGTAAGTGAAAAGAACTCCAAGAAGTTGGAGAGAGAGGGGCGACCGAGAGAGAGAGACTATGGTGGGAAATTATTTTTTTGTGTTGTTGTTATTGTATAATAATATTATGTACAATAATATATATATATATATACACCTTGTATAGATGTACATAAATATTTCTAGGTTCATTTATTTATGTACAAGGTAAGTCTTCTTAATTCCAAAACAAGAAGATGATTAAAATTAAACTTTCAAAAATTGCATTTTGCTAGCCAATAATTTCCTTCCATAGAATTTTCAAATGTGCTCCATTCGGGTGTGTTGGCCGAATTTTATGATTAAAAATTACAAGGCCCAATGAATTTTTATTTAGATTCAATATTAATAAATGTCCACCCAATTCAGCGCAATGTGTGTTTAATCTAATTAAATTCATAAGCCCATATTGCCTTCAATGACTGTCATCCAATGTGCGGCCTAACTGCACGGTTACCAATTGGTCTGTTGACTTTGTTGTGATGTTCAAGCAGATGCAAGCATGCAGAGTGAGCACAACAAACTAAATGCCAAATAAGAGAATGCTCATTTTAAACCCTTAAATAATATTACATAATATTGGTTATTTGTCAGAAAAGAACACATTCAAGCCAATCTAATTCGTTTTTTGATCATCTATCTTAATAACAGCGGTATCTCCTGTGCACTTGGAGACTGTTTTCTTATTCGAGTATTGAAGCATAGATGCCTAGTTGAGGATTGGAACCGATACCAAATCCCATGTCCTTGACTAAGGCTGGGAGACGACAAAAGAAAGGACAGTACCCGTATGAAATTGGGAGCCTAAATATTCATATGGATATTCAACTCGTCCATAGGGCCATGGATTGTTGCTTGACGACCACCCATCATAATGGGCTCTATTGATCCATAGTTGATCAAGAATGATTAATTAGATTATATTTAATTAATCAGTAGTGTTGGACACTACCCAAATTTAGCTGAAAGGTGAACCTAAAGAGTCACACACAAATCACCGTGGAAGGACAATGAATTAATTCGGAATTAATTTTGAAAGATGTAAAGAATTGGATTATTTACATGTGGGATGATCGATTGGATGGATAGTTCAAGTTTAAATTTATTGAATTAATTTAATTGAGTTTGTCTTAATTAATAAATTGAATTTACTAATTAGAGAGAATTAGGCTTATGTCTCTAATTAAATTAAATGACATGGGCTTAATTTAGTTCCAATTTTATTAAATTATATTTAATTAAATTCAATGGGCTCTGAATTTATTTTAATTTGATTAAAATGAAATCCGATCCACTAAATTAAGGTTCCTAGCGAAGGTTGTTGACTTCTATTATTGGAATGAGGATTGGTTAAATTGTACTTTTGGAAAGTGTAGACTTGACCATATTTGTAGCCCTTCTCTATATGGCATGATTTGATCATGCCATGTAGGAAGAGGGTGTCTCGTAGGTAGGTGGAATGTATCTAGACACATTTTCACCTTCCATACGAAGCACGTATATGTATGTCATCATAATTATTCATATGACAACACATAGTCAAAAGTGTAGAAAACACGCACTCCACCCTTCTCCAAGCAATAATACTTGACCTCTCTCTCTCTCTCTTTCCTCCTCATCCCTCTAATTATCTAACTCTCATTGCTCTAGGATCAACAAGTAGAGATGTAGAGATTGTTTGAAGAAGAGAACAAACTAACTAATAGTGTAGTTCTCTTGGTTCATTTCTTTCAATCGGCTTCGATTTATTCTAGCAAAGAAAACAAAGTCATCTTGCAATGGTATGGTATGGATTATCTCTAGAGGTCTCCTACATTGGAGCTTAGGGTGAGCAAGGGGTCGTACATGCAACGCTAGTTTAAACAATAAGTGAAAGGGATGAAGCCTCATTGCAATGATTTGGCACAAATCAATTATTGTAAATAGGTGACATGATTGTAATTAAGTTGGAACGTTGTGATTCTCCATTGATGGGTGATCCTTACTACCACCTGAATTTCATAGTCATGGTCATATGTCCATTCTTGCTCACCATTATACAACCACTGCTTTGGTAGACCAACAACCATTATGAACCTTTTGTAGATCATTGGATCTAACAAGCCTGGACAGAGCTACCAGTCATGATCTACAAGATATTGTAGCTAGAGCACTCATTTACCGTGTAGGGGCAACACGCCATATATTGCGTTGTACAATATTTGCGCATGTTGCGTGCTGAACAACTCCGGGGTATGTATCATTACATGTTAATAGTTGTTCTATAATCGGGCATATGTAGCATGACACCTACATTGTGACATGTTCATGTGCACTTGTGGGTCCATGTAGTTGAAAATGGTAGGAGTGCATAGGAGACCTATGGCACAAGTGATCACATAGTCATATATACATGTGTCTGAACGCACACATGTTGACGTGTGCAATTATGTCCTAAGTAGCATATAATGCCATATCATATATTAATGACTCAATGCTCAATCAAAACTTCATAGATATTGCGCTTGTGTATAGCGTGCATGACCGTCCCCGACCACTGTGGCATACTTGTGGCCTATAATTGAATATTGACTTATAATTATATCGATATTGGTAAGACACATATGTGGATAAGAATCCATTATAGTTCACATATTATGGACCATAGTTACCAAATTAATGGATATAGTGCAATTGATTTATGTCTTTGGTACTTAAAAGTAATGTTGTTGACATGGAGACTATCATATGATGGCCATACGCCTAGCTATTATGAGATAATATAATACACATTCCAAAATAAAATATGTTATTTACTACCAACTATTTTGTTGTGTAAAAGAATCCATAATAAAAGCTGTTTTTTACTATGAATTTTATCTCGTAACAAGACTTCCTACAAAAACGACTTCATTCTATATTTTTGCAATGATATTATTTTGTTATGAAAGAACCGTATTTATTAATAAAGAAAGTGAACTAGACAATGTCACAAGATCAATTTACTTTACTTCCCATCTTCGTTTGGCTTCAATCTACAATTTTTGTATCTTATTCAACCTTTTTTTGTTTTTCTCAAACTCCCCAATCTATATCTGTGTGCCTCGATAATAAGAACTCATGTTGTACATGATAAACTTGATTCATTCTACAAATAAATACCTGAATAATAAGAATAAAAAAGTATTAGTCGGTTTTGTGTTTGCATAGACACTTTTACTTTTTCTTTGGTTTGTGGCCCTTTGTTAATCAACTTTATCAGCTATAAAACAATGGTATTAGTTGGGTTATTTTATACTTTATTACCATATTTCTTGTCACATGTATGTCTTTGATTCCTTCTTTTGTTGGTACCGGATGAGGTTGATTTATCCGTCACTAATTTTATCTATCTCATACTGTAAGTTTTCTTTTATTTGTCAAAACTATTTTTACTTGAAAGTAAAATATTGATCAGGTAAAAATGTTCTTAGAGAATATGGTAAAAAAGTTGAAAATCTGTGCAGAACTATGATTTTGTCTATTGAATATTTATAATATCCACACTTTTATCTAACAATGCACACCTATCAATATATTTTTCAATTAATCACGTCTCTTTGGCTTGTTCATTCGGATAACTTGTATTGGCATCATTTAATCGAGCATCCGAAAATTTGTAGCAATTGGAATCCTCACGTAGATATGGAGCCAAGGTCTAGAGCTCATTGCCTTGGTCAAACAAATAATATTATACTCATTCTAGATCATATATATAGGACACTTTTCATGTTCATTGCTTTGTTTCAATAACTTTTAACGCTTTTAATTTGCATTAATGATATATGAACTCATTGCACAGGGGACAATCGAAGAAAGGATGATCCGATTGACGAAAAAGAAAATGGTCCTAGAGCATCTTGTTGTTGGAAGGCTGAAAGCACAAAATATTAATCACGTAAAGTTGTTTTATTCTAGAAGTAATATATGCTTTTAATCCGATAAAGAGCATATTTTCTCTCGCACTTGTTTTAATTGTTCATTTTCTGTGACTAATAATTGTATTTGCACAGTATTACTTCCTATCAGATTATACTTAGCAAAGTGTAGAAATTATAGACTTGTTCTACTCTATATCATCCATGTCTGGAACTAAATAAATCTACAAGTATTATAACCAAGATGAATACAAGGTTGATTACTTAAATAGAAACAAGGCTTGAAAAACTAATCAATGAATAAAGTAATTACTATAAAGCAAATGGAATTATTGTTTCAAGAAAATTAAATTAAGATATATTAAAATATAGCTTTTCCTCTATGCTATGCAAACAACCTATATTTGCAGTGCACGAAAAGTGTGCATAAATCCTAACTTTAAAAATAGAACATTTGTGCAATATTTATTTTCAAAGCAAGTTGCATAGTTATTTTATTTTCGTTTTACTATGATGTTGTAAGTAATGTTGCTTTGTAAACTTGGCTTGTTCACAGGTTTCGAGTGCATCAAGCTTGCAACAACCGACATTGAGTGGATTGTGAGATGTTTCATCATTCAATGAACAAAACGTCCTCTATCTATTTCTGAATTTTTTTTTCAAACTATCTCAATTTTGGAACATGTGACTGAAAAATCAATAAATTAGCCCATGTCATCTATGGTAGAGGACAATCTTGTTAGCATAGTGCTAATATGATGAATATAGTACAATTCATTTCGTCGTTCTTCTGCTTATTTACTTATGGCTTTATACGGATATCACGAAGCAAGCCCACAAACCATCAAAACCTACAAAATTGGGTCACGCAGATGATAGTGACCATGAAATCAACTTTCGAGAAATGATCTTGAACGTTCAAAATCGAGAACCCCGTGACTAGGCATCAAGGGTTCTACTGAGATTTACACAAATTAGTGTATCCATATGATGGGTGTTTTGGCTCATTAACGATAGACGTGTGGCATCTATACATTATTAATGGATGGTTGACAAACGTTTATCAAGCCGACTAAACTGACATGGAAGGAGTTGTCATATCAAAGCCCATGACATGATTGGTATGACTTGAACTCTTCAACTCCAATAATACATTATTTAGTCCATAAACTTGAAGGTCTACAATAGCTTCATGCATTGGGCAACTGTGTATGCAGACATATTGGGCCAGTGAGGACTTCCAGTAGGAGTCATCGATGAATAAGGCAAACCGGGCAGCGGGCGTCCTCAATTATGTACCGGGAGGGGTCTTCCTCAGTTAGCATGCACAAGAGTAAGTTGGTAAGTAAATACGATGCTTTATCATTATTTTTTAAATATTCATTAAATTAAATTAATTATATATTTATTAAATATGTTAATAAATTATAAAATTCAAAAATTAGGAATGGGTTTAGTAATATACAGAAATGTTACAAATTTAAATACATAACCATTCCAAATACCGTTTCTAAAATCGTTCTAAACACGTGTTCCTAAACTGGATGGACCATTTCAAATACAATTGCTACAACTATTTCAAGCAAGCATTCCTAATTAGTAGCTAACCCGTTCCAAATACCATTGCTTTCCCAATTTCTAATATGTGTTCCAAACTAAGAAAATCGTTCCTAATACTATTAGTAAAACAGTTCTACAAACGTGTTCCTAGTTAAGACAATCGCTCCTAAACCCATAACAGTTTGAAGTTCTAGAACCCATTCCTAGATTTATCACCTACACAAATAAAAATAGTTCTAAAATTTAGGCACGAGTATTAAAATGTCCATTCCAAAAGTTCCCTGACAAAATTAATTCATCCGTTCCAACACCCACCCCAAACCATTCCAATTCAAAAAATAAAAATAATTTGGACAAATTCAAAATTAGTAAGGATTTTGAATGACCGTTACAATTCCCGTCCCAAATAAGAACAATTTTCGCATAACTGTTCCTAAATTTTTTTAATGTCGTCTGCCAGGATGGATTTTCAACCGTTCTAAAATCCACTTCAAATAAGTTTTGTATCTTGAAAGCCATTCCAAACTCAAAAAAAAAAAAAGGTTCCAAAACCCTCCCCAAGTCACGCCTTTTTTTGCAGTGATATATTAATGATAAGAAACATATATTCATAGTATATTGTTGATTTGTGGGTGTTAAATGGGATCCATACTACTATGCACACCTGACAAATATGCCCCACTTATTGCCACAATTAATTCAGTAGCAAAATATGGATACTTAATGTGTGAATAACACCACGAGCACACATGTATGGCTAAAATATATTATTACACTATATATGCACATAACATGTCATTGTGTAGAAAACGTGTCTATAGTGTGTGTGCCCTTATGTTCTGTTACAAACAAAGAAAACCACAAGTGAAAATAATGAACAAACATATAAACTACGTTATGGATAACATAACATACAAAAAGCAGAGCCATATGACATCACAGGAAAACTCTAGCTTAGTAATTGCGAATACAATACTAGTTAATTTATTTCTTCCCACTGCCGTTTCAACCACTCATTATACATAGAGCTAGCCAAATCATCTACCAAGTAGTCCAGCAGTACTGGTCTCAATAGTCCACACGCAGTTCACATGAGTTTTCCTCACCGCCGTCACTTGCATCCCATCTCAAGTTCTAAAGGATCATCAAGCATTTCATCTTGTAAGAAGTTATATAGAAGGCAACATGCTAGGATTATCCTATTTTTGGACTTTAACAGGCTAGAATGACTAAGTAGTATTCCCCATCAGATTTGTAGAAATCCTGAAGCTCTCTCTATAACATTAGGTACCAATGACTGTTTCAAGTTAAAGAGCTTTTCTCGGTTTTGAGGCCCCCTGCACCAGAATCCCATTTTCATAGGTGGTAGTGAAAACTGTACGGTTTCAAGATGCCTTCAGCATTTGCATAACCATTGTCAGTTAAATAGTAGTTGCCCCTTATAACACGAAGACACATTTAGATAAGCATGAAGTCACTTATTAATAATACAAAACAAAAGTTTTCATTAATTGTTCATTATACTACAGGATTAATATGTAAATGTGGCTGTATTATACTAGTACATCTGGCATACCTAAAGGCACTTAGAGAGCATTGGGTCTGTGGATAGCATCGTGTAAAACACGGCTATCATCTCCAGTACTTTCCCAACTGATGAGGACATATATAAATTGCATGTTTGGATTGGAAACCCTAAGGACATTGATGGCTACTTGACCTTTCAATGTGCGTAAATGACCTCTTCAAGGACTCTAACTTCAATGAATGTTCCATCCTGAGCACCTAAACAACCCTACAACAATTCCCATAAATGATAACATTACATTTTTAAAAGCATGCAACGGTTGGAAACTTCATGTATCAAGCTAGAACTAATCATTTATTATAACAAGCAAAAAGTTACCTTAGCCCATCTCCAGTTGGGGTTGGGAAAATCTGCTATGATTGGAGTCGGATTTCGAAGAAAACGGTATGCATTTTTAAAATGTTGTTGAGCATATCATGAAAATGCTTGGTCACTGTTCGGGCAGATTTTATGAACTCATGTTTGACCACACAATTATTTTTGTGGTGGGAAATAACAATTTAGAATATGGCCACTTGTTTTGAGACAGTTACATGCCTAATCTTAGAAACCCCACCGAAATGTTCCAAAAGAAAAAACAAAGATCGAAGAATGACGATCCATACTTAGGTCTCGTAGACACGACTCATCACTAATGGCTACTAACCTATGCAGGTTCATAACTTGGTGAAGAATCCTAGATGTAAGTGTGTATCACCGAGGATGAACACGTGTTTGAGTAGTGCTTGTACAGTTGAGATATTGAATTACATAAAGAAAAAAGGGTAAGAGCAACAACAATCTCAAGCATAATTTAGTATGCAGCGATCAAAACTAGTATTTACCTAGTTGACCTCATCCTAAATGACATACAAATAATTTAACTATGTTACATGAAGCACTAAAGAGAATAACATTCACAGTAAATAAAGAAAGGCAGGAGCAACCTTGCCCATTAACTAGAGTAATATACAAAAGTTCATAAGTACTTATCATCAACATAATAAATAATTTGTTCGTAACTAGTAACAGGATACACACTCACATAATTATAGAAACATCCATAAAATCAACCCACATTAGTGCCTAAATACCACATAACTAATTTCACATATAAAAAGTTGTGGAAGTCTAGCATAGGGATATGGAAAAACATGGTGATATCACACCAATTTCAGAATAAGTGACTAGAAAGCAAATTAGGTTTGTTACTGTTCTTCAATATTTATCATACTAATATAATGATCAATAAAGTAAGTATTCATTAATGGAAAAAGTGTTTGTTGTGTTTACTACTAATGTTGAACAAGGTTTCAACGTTATAATAAATTCCTACAGATAGAATGGTTTAACCATTGGAGTTGGGTTGGGCATAGGTCGAAGGATATGAGACTATCTTATGAGGGTTGGTTTAAAACATTTTATGTCGATGAGTTCGAGATAAGGCATCAAGAGTCGTATATGGAGTGGTACTAAGTATTGTAGTGTCGTGTTTCATCTACAGGAGACATAAGTCGTCTATGCAATTTTAGTGGTTAATTGGCTAGGTAATCGACTAATTTGTGAGAATCTTTATATGAACACCTTATAGGCTTGGTCGGTAGGACTGCAAGTCTTATTTTCAATAGTACGAGATTACTCATCGGACCTTAGGAATAATGACAATTGTGTGCATACAAAGACTATATATTGGATTGGAAAGAAGTGATTATATTGTCAAATATGGTCATTATAAGTCTTGTTCAGTATAATTGGAGTAAGTAGCAAGGACGGTAATTTGAAGAAACAATTTGTTCCTTGTCAGTATGTGACAGCGAGATCTCTAATGTACTCTAGGACAGTTTGAACTCTGTAATCTATGATCATAGCACTTGATTGAGTGGGAAGGAATTTATGAAGCCGATCAATAGACTAAATACATTTTGAGTATGAAGGATGGATACCGAATCAAAGATGGGAACTGATTGTCAATTCCATTCCCTAGACTAAGACCGGAAGACGGTTGACAGTAGGACCATACCTGTATGGAACTTGGAGACTAAATATTCATATCATTATTCACCCAGTCTCTTGTACCATGTATTATTTCTAGATGGCCACCCATGCTAACGGTCATTTCTGGTTATGTGATAATAAAAAATAATTAATAAGATTAGATTTAATTAAATGGTGAACAGAAAGCCAATTGGATTGGCAGTTTTGGGAACCATTTAGCGATCCTTATGAACGTGATATTATCTTGATGAATATAGTAAGCATTCATCTGTGGCACCATGTGTTTGTTGTGCTTACTATTCACCATGGCAGTCGCATGCATATGATGGCTATATTTTTTAATCTAACGAGAGATGACTGTGTCTTCGATGTGGTCATTATAAGCCTTGTCCAGTATAATCGAATTATGTCGTAAGGATGGTGGATTTCAAGATAAAATCCCTCCCCTATCAGTATAGGATGGACATATCTCTTATGCGCTTTGAGATGGTTTAGACTCTCTAAGTCTATAGGCATAGCAATTGGTCCATTTGGGAATGGTATCCTTTGTTGATCAATAGAGTAAACGCATCTCAATAACTCAACAGAGTTGCCTAGTCCACGATGGGAATCAACGCCCAATTCCATATCCTTGATTAAGGCCAAGAGATAGTCAATGGAAGGACCGTACCTGTATCGAACTCGAGAGCCTAAATATTCACGCCAACATTCACGTAGTCTCTAGTACCATGGACCATTGCTAGATGGCCACCCGTGGACACAAGTGTTCCCAATTAATAGTTAATTAAAAATGATTAATTAAATTAAATTTAATTAATTTATTTTTGTTAGACACAATGCCCAAGTTTAGATGAGGGTGAACCTAAGAGTCACACAGAAATCAACATGAAATTGGTGGAATTAATTTGAGAAGAAAGGAATTAATTTAATTTAATTAAATTAATTCAAGGAGAATATATAAATGATAGTATCATTTATTTGATGGATGGCTCTATAATCATCTAATTGGATCAATTAATTTTGGGCTTAATACCTTTAACTTAATTGAATTAATTTATTTGGTTTGGCTTAATTAATTAATTAGATCAATTAGTTAGAGTTTGAACTTAGATTTATTTCATTGTATTAAATGAATATTTAGACTTAGTTGGGCTAAAATTAATTTAATTAATTATTGTCCAATACACTTTGGTTCGACTTAATATAATTTGATTAAATCAAGTCCAGTCCATACTTGAAGTCTAAGCTCATTTGAGGGAGGTTGAAGCAAGTTAAGAAGTAGTTGAAACTTCTCCTCATAATGAAGATAATGGAGTGGTCACTTCTCATAGTAATGGTCACCAGAAAGCCAATTAGATTGGCGGTTTTGGAAACCATTTAGCAATCTTTATGAATGCGATATTATGTTGATAAATGTAGTAAGCATTCATCTGTGGCACCATGTGATTGTTGTGCTTACTATTTGTATTGAACAGTATTTTAATGTCACAACACATGCCCGCAGACTCATTGAATAACCCATGTAGTTGGGGAGGCGCATTGGATGATAGCTATGAAACCAACTTCTGAGGGTTGGTCTGAAACATTCTAGAGCGAGGTCCACAAAACTGGGCATCGAGAGTCCTATAGAGACTTGAACAAAGTCTTTGATTCATTAGATGAGTGTTATGTTTTATCGGCGACAGACAAGGGATGTCTATGCAATTTTGGTGGATTAGTTGATAAGGTTGTTAATTAATTGAACTGAAGGAAATCCTCATACGTTAGCCTTTGATGCTTGGTCGGCATTACTTGAATTCCCGGCTCTGATAGTACAAGATTAGTCCTTGGACTTGAGGAATCATGGTAGTTGCATTCATATGATGGTTATATCTTGGATCTAGCGAGGGATGACTGTATCTTTGATGTGGTCATTATAAGCCTTTTCCAATGTACTTGGATTATGTATTGAGGACGGTGGATTTCAAAATAGAATCCATCCCATATCAGTATGTAATGGATATATCTCCTATGCACTTTGACATGGTTTAAACTTTCTAAGTCTATGGCCATAGCAATTGGTCGAATAGAAAATGGTTTCTTTTGTCGATCAATAAAGTAAACGCATTTCAAGTATTCAGCATAGTTGCCTGGCCCAGGATGGGAACCGACACTCAATTCTATGACCTAGACTAAGGCCTGGAGATGGTCAACGGAAGGATCGTACTTGTCTGGAACTAGAGAGCCTAAACGTTCACGCCAACATTCGCCTAGCCTGTAGTGCCATGAACCATTGCTAAATGACCACCCATAGTGACAGAAACTTTTAATTAATGGTTAATAAGAAATAATTAATTAAATTAGATTTAATTAATTATTTGTGCTCGACACAGTGCCCAAGTCTAGCTGAGGGTGAAACTAAAGAGTCACACACAAATCACTATGGAATTGGTGGAATTAATTTGGAATTAATTCGGAAGAAACAAACTAATTTAATTGGATTAAATTAATTCAAGGAGAATATATATAAATGATTGGATCATTTATTTAATAATCCATTTGATGGATGGCACAAGAATTAATTAATTGGATTAATTAATTTTGGGCTTAACACTTTTAAACTAATTGGATTATTATTTGGTTTGACTTAATTAATTGATTGGATCAATTAATTAGAGTTTGGGCTTAGATTTATTTAATTAGATTAAATAAATCTTTAGACTTACTTGGGCTAAATTTAATTTAATTTATTATTGTACAATGAACTTTGGTTGGGCTTAATTCAATTTGATTAAATCAAGCCCCGTCCATTTGAGGGAGGTTGGTGCAAGTTAAGAAGGAGTTGAAACTCCTCACCATGATGAAGATAATGGAGTGGTTATTTCATCATGTTAGAAGGTCATATGTATGTGTGTGCATAGGTTGCCTTGGAGGCAAACTTGGTAGTTATTGAATTTTGAATTCAATTCTATGTAACATACAAAATTACATACATATGTATAACCAACAACCTAAGCCACGGATTTTTTGCTCTCTTTTCTCTCTAAAAATGATCTCCTTTTTGTTCTATATTAAATTGGATTCAATTTAGAAAATAAAACATTTGAAAAGCACTAATCAATAGTGTTTGTTTGGAGTTGTTTTTCTTCTTGTTCTTTATTCTATCTAGCAATAGAAAAAGAACTATATCTCTTCCTTAGTGTGGTGTGGACAAATTAGAGGGTTTCTAATTTGGATCCTAAGGTTAACGGGAGATCGTAAAGGGAACAACGCACACTGTTGTTCAACTATAGAAAGAAAAGGTAAAGTTTTATTTTTTGGATCTAATTGTTTCATCCTCTAACCACTTGTCTAGCATTTTTATATTTTGATTATTATGCTTTTAAAAAACACCGAACCCCAAAGAATTTCGAAGGGAACACCCCTTTGATTCGTTCTAAATAATTTTTTATTACACGCTTCCATCGCATTTCTGGGCCATACCGATTCTTTCAGTGGTATCAAAGCCCAGTTCGGTATTGTGACTTTAGAATTAACATGGTATTATGTGCTGAGCATGAACAATGTATTTAATATGCTTTTGGAAAGCATGTTAATGGCTTTAAAGCATGGTTGTGTGTTTAGAAAATGTGTATTAATTTTGCTTTTAAATGATGAATATCTATGCATTTTTTGAAATTTGAATGTTCTGTAAATGCATAGTTTTATTTCAATTTTTAGTTCCAGAAATTTTAAAAAAAATTTTAAGAAATGGAGCTGTACGGCCGTTGCTGCCCTATCAGCCGCGCCCCCGTTGGCGTCTGTGCCAGCAAGGTGACAGCGCACAGGCGTTCGCCCAGCGCTCGCGCGGGCTATTTTGTGCTTTCTCTCATTGAAAAATTATATTTTCTATATTTTTCTTCATTATCTAAATTTTTTTATTTTGGCTAAATTTTATTTTGGTTAAATTGAATTTTTTCTAAAGTAAATTTCCCTATACTTACTGAAAAATAATTTCCAAATAAATATATTTTAAAAAATAGGCCTAGCTCACCTAATTTTGTATGATGAAATATTAACATTAGTGTTACAACTGAATGTTCATACTTATAATTGAATGTTTGCTAAGAAGGAATACAATAATTGAATGTTCATACTTATAGGACTGTTGTTGTAATCAACCATCAATACACAAAATCATGTGATGGAATTATCCGATTTTAGGTTTGATCGCTAGATATGATCACATTGATGTTATATTACTTTACGAAGTTTCAAGCCAATTCATAATACGGATATCAATATATCGTATTTGAAAAATTAGACTATTGTTAAAAGATTAAAAGGGATGCCATGTTTGGAAAGGAATTTGGGATGACGGAGGAACAATCATCCCAACCACCCTTCAAGAAATAGTCTCAAGTTTTTGTGATTTTTGAAATTTTAATCTGCACCCAGTTAGGACCAATTTGGGGACGTTTATTTGAAACGACATTCGGAAAAATATTTTGTCAAAAAAATAGACCTCTTTCTGGTCATCCAAAGCAAATTTCAAGTTGCCCCAAATGTCGTGCCAAATTGGGACAATATGCTTGTTGTCACACACCTCGTTCCAAACTATTATTCACCAAAATTTTGGGACAACATTTGGGATGGTTCTGTACGATTACTTTTGTTTGTCAAATTTTTGGACGGAATTTGGGATGAATCTTTTATTGACGGTAGGTGCCAGAGCAAGATTTTTCATTCCAAATTTATCCTGAGTTGTCCTAACTTGGAACGAAAATTGCAAGAAATGTTAGCCGTATCCAAAAACTGTCCCAATAATGCCTTTTTTTTGGGAGTGTGTAGTGTGGTTAATGATAACTATAGTCACAAAACACTATTGTTGTTAGATATAATAAATGTTAAATGGCACATTCATGCGTCACATAGGTAATTTGAATAATATTCCTCATGTAGTTGAGCATTCAAGGCAATATCCAAATTCGATATTTAGTCTTCAATCTAATGCGCAAGTTACAGTTGGTGGACTAGCTCTTAGCTCATGATGGATTGGGCTTGGATATGATTAATCCCATTAATTTCATTCATGTCCATTCGCCTAGCTACAGTTCATGCTACTAGAGAATATGTGAATATAGGGTGAACTTGTTGGATCCTTCACTCGCCATTTTTTAATCTTAGTCTAGGGCATGAAATTTGAATATCGAATCTTATCATGGACTAAACATCTATCTATCAAATCTAATTATGCTTCTCCCTTGATAAACATAGGTAACTTTTTTCCTATTGATTGTCAACCATGGCCACGGACATTCCGAAGTTGAACACGCCTTAGAAAATATAGAAGATAGCTATTATATCATTGTAGACTATGGATTCTATATTTTGACTCACTAGCCTCTATACGTGTTTTGACTGCACTAATACGTGGCTCATAGTGACCGCATCAAAACACAATCACCATTTTCCAAGATCAAGACACAGTAGCCAATGCATGATGCTACTGTAGATCCTCAAGTTCGAGGAGTAAATACTATACTATCAGAGCTGAAGAGTTCAAGTTATACCGATCGGATCAAACAGGTTTCCATAGGACAACTGCTTGCAAGTTAGTTCGGTCATCTTCAAAACTTTTTGTCAATCACCCACTAGTAATGTATAGAAGTCAGACATTTGTGATTAATGAACCAATACACCCATCATATGAATACATTACTTAGTGTAAATCTAAATAGAACCCTCAATGCCTAGTTACTGGGTTCTCAACTGGGAACATTTCAAATCGAGACTCGAAAGTTGCTTTCACTGTTATTGTCCTATGCACTTTATTGCTTTGGATAGATTGTGGGCTTTGTCCATGACACGCATACAAAGCCATAAGTAAGCATGGCCAAGAATGGGAAAATGAATTTTACTTTATTCATTATATAGACAATATTTTGTAAAGATTGTCATGTACCATAGATGATAGGGGACAACCCACTTGAAGGAAAGATAATCGGCCCGAAAATCACGAGAACTTGAAAATTATTGAATTAAATATATTAATACCCAATCAAGAGATTTACCCTTGATCATTCCCGGACGTTCTTGGTGTCCTATAAACAAAAAAATAGGCCAAATCAAAGCAAGGTAGACGAGAGGCACAAAACTATAATGAGAACTTTACCTTTGTTGTTTTCTTCAACCAGCTACAAGTGTTGTTCCCTTTTCAACCATACCTTTCTCCACGAGGTTTCAACCTTAAAACCCTCTAATTCATGCACTATAATCACCAGGGATTCTTTCCTATCAATTGCTAGGATGTCTGGGAAAGTGAAGGAAAAAAAATTGAGAACACGTTTTAGGTTAATGGCCTCGATTTATCTTTGGTTCTTCTTTATTTTGATGAACCAAAGGAACAAGTATGGAGAGAGATTGAGGGTCAAATTCATGAGTAAAGTGTGGGTGAGAGATAAGACCTAGCCTATCCAACTCCTCTTCTCACAAACCCTAGATGAAAATTTCAGCGTTCCAAAGTCTAAATTTCGTGCACCCCCTCTCCTAAACTCAACCAACATGTTATTTGACCTAGATAAGGTCAAACTAGGTCATGGGCTTGGTCTAAAGTACACTCGGCTCCAATCAATCAGGCCCCATGTTCAATGGATCTAAATTAAATCCAATTTGAAAAATTCCAACCTATGGATTTATATAAATTATTCAATCATTTATTCTATTTAAGAACTTAATTTAGTCCAATTAAATTAATCTCTACCTTCCGGAATTAATTCTAAATTAATTCTATCATGGTGCAATGATAAGGGTGCGACTCTTTAGATTCACATTCTGCTAGACTTAAGTGTGTTCCCAAGACGATTAATTAAATTAAATTAAATTAAATATTTTTCATTATCTCATAATTAGAAATAGCCTGTCTAGCAACATTTCATAGCACTAGAGATGAGGTGAATAATGATGAACATTTAGGCAACTGAATTCATATGAGTATGATCCTTCTATCGATCATCTCCGAACCTTAGTCTAAGGAGAATTAGGGGCAGGTCCCATCCTGGACTAGGTATGTATATTAGTAACTCGAGACCTCTCGTTTACTCTACTAAATTGTCACAGAGAAACCTATCCCATTGATTTAGTCACTGTGGCCACATATTATACGAAAAATGGATTTCAGAGCATATAGGAGATGGTACTGTCATAATACTAATAGGGTACGAATTCTATCGTGTAATGCACTATTCTCACTACACACTTCGGCTACATTAGTTAATGCTTATAATGATTGTATCTTTTGACATTGACATTGGTCACCAGATCTAAGCTACAACTATCATGTCTACGTGACTGCTATGGTTCCTCAAGTCCAGGGACTACTCTCGAACTATCGTAGTCGAAAATGTCAGTTATACTGACCAAGCCTTAAGAAACTTTCATATGGCGATTCCCACGAATCAGCTCAATCAGTCGACTACCTTATCAACCAACTCACTAAGTACTTCATAGACGAACTACATCTCCTGTCGACGAAATACAGGTGCAGCACTTAATGCAAGTCTCTGTAAGACACTTGATGCTTGTCTCGAGGTCCTCGACTTGTAACATTTCAGACCAATCGGTAGAAGTTAGCAAGATGGCTACCAACTAATGCGCAACCTGACTTTCTAGACTTAACATTTGGTTTGTCTTTCTTGTGAAGTAAGAAATAATTAACATAATAAAGTAAACACAACAATGAATCATGCCATTGATTGAATATTACACTATTGAAAATATAAATATTACATTACATCAAAATTGTCGAAAATAGATTACAAAAACCCAGTCTAATTGACTTTGTTGTCATCTATTCTAACAACATTGACTTGCCAGTCACCTATTCCAACAATGGTATAGTTAAAATACGAAAAATGACATATAAATAGAGTTCTTTTAGTTTGGAAGATGAAACATCTTTGTGACCACTCAAAATCGATTGTTACAAGCTTGATGCAACCGAAAATATGAATTTGTTGTGAGAAGCATAAAAATTATATACATATATGTTTGTATACATTAATAAAATAAAATTTAGTTACTTACTTGAACAAACCAAGTTTAGAAAGCAACCTTAAAGAAAATATCAATGTAAAATACAAATAAAATAATTGTGCAACTTGTTTGCAAAATAAATATTGCATAAAAATCTCGTATTTTTAGAATTAGGATTTATGCACACTTTTTGTGCTATGCACACAATGGAGGTTTTTCGCATAGCACAAAGGAAACGCTTTATTATAAAATATCTTACCTTCGTTTTGTTTAAGTATTACTCCCATTTGCATAAAGTTAATCACTTTATTAATTAATTAGTTATTTAGGCCTTGTCTCCATCTAAGTAGCCAATCCTTATATTCTTCTCCATTATTATACTAATTATAGGATTTATTTAGTTTCAGACACGGATGACATGGAAACGAATAAGTGTATAATTCCTAACTTTGCTAAGTTTATTCTGATAGTCACAAAAAAATAAATAAATATACCATGTGCAAAAACAATTAAAAGAAAATATGATTGTTATCGGATTAAAAGCATATACTATTTCTAGGCTAAAACAAGTTACCTAGTTAATGTTTTGTGCTTTCAGCCTTCCAACAACAAGATACTGTAGGATCATTTTCCTTTTTTGTCATTTGCATCGTCCTTTCTTCGATGGTCACTTTTTCTGTTCACTTGTTTTCTTGAATAACCTTATTGGTTTGACCGAGGAGATTACATGTAGCCATTGGATGCAAATCTGTGCTAGTATTTCAATTGCTATAAATTTTTGGATGAACGATTAAATAATGCCAATACAAGTTATTAGAATGAACAAGCTAAAGAGACGTGATTAATTGAATAATAGATTGACAGGTTTGAATTATAAGAGAAAAGTATGAATATTATAAATATTCAGTAGTCAGAATTACAATTTTGCATAGCATTTTCAATCTTCTAACCTTATTTTCTAAGTATATTTTTATTTGATTAATATTTTAGAATCTGGTAAAAGTATTTTAGAATTAACAAATCAAAGAAATTTACAGTATGAGACATAGAAACTCATTTACAAATAAATCAACTTTATCCGATACAAAAAAAAAAATCAAAGACATACCTGAGACAAGCAACATGCTAATAAAGTGTAAGATACCCTAAAGAATACCTTTAGTTTATATTGGATAAAATTAGTTAACAAGATTGGAACGCACAAGCACAACACAAAAGGCGTAATGGCCTTTGCGCACAGACACAACAAAACGTGAGAGTGCCTATGTGCATAGAGACAATGCTGACTAATACCTCAACAAAGAAGGATTGAATAATACGAGAAAAATTGTAGAGAGAAATCAAATAAAGATGCGAAGTATAGTATATCAATGTGTGTCCTTTTTTCAGAGATTTCCTTTTATTAATAAGTATGCTTTTATTGTAACAAAATAATAAGGTAACAAATACTTAAAATGATGTTGTCTCGTCGGATGTCTTGCTATGGGATAAAATTAGTAGTGAAAAACTGTTTTTGCTATGGGTTCTTTGGCATAGCAAAATAGTTTGTAATAAAAAGAATACTTTCTTATAGTGTGTATCATATTATCACATCATGGCTAGGTGTATGGGATATGATAGTCCCCATGTGAACAACTATAATTTTATAGTACCTAGTACATAAGGCAATTGCACTATACCTAGTAATTTATCACTCATGTCCCACAATATGCGAACTATTATGGATGTTTATCCAATATTATATGTTTACCATTCACGCTGCAGACAAGAGTGGTATGTGTGGTCTGTGTTCAAGTTCTAGTTGATTATGGAATGCTGCTTAGGACATTATTTCACACATCGATATGTGTGTATTCCAACACATGCACATATGACTTTGTGATCATTTATGCCATATGTCCCCTATGCATATTACATATCCTATGCACGTCGACCATTTTCAACTACATAGGCCGAAATGTGCACATGAACATGTTGCAATTTTGGTGTCATGTTACATATACTTAATTATGCTGAACAACTACCACCATTAAATGATATATAGTTTTTGGTTGCAATTACTATGCCCAGGTGCATATTGGGAAGACACGTATTACCCAAAGCAGTAGAGGTACCATGGTGAGCAAGAATAGATATATGACTATGAACATGAAATTAAGCTGGTTGTACGGATCATCCGGAAGTGGAGTGTATTTATCCTATTCTTTTAACTCATTAATTAGACGTATAATACCACAAGAACACAACATAAATTTATGATGTTGCCACACGGCACACTTATGACCCTTTTGTGTCTTGCAAATTAGGGAAATACGTGCATGATCTCACTCAATACTTTGCATACAAAATATTTATACAATCGTAGCATTCCTTCAAATGAAAATATGCGCAACATAACCCATGTGCATTTTAAGCGCACTTATTTTTATAATACTCACATAGTTTATATATGTGTAACGTGTTTGTATAAATCTCCCATGTGGAAATTATGTAATAATACATAAATGATATTGCAAAAAAAATACTATATAATATATTATAATGGTGATCCTATAGTGTGACAAGTACTATAGTTTTTCATTAAAGTGTTGATGCTATAAGATCAATAATATCTATATGGACCATACATAATTCATGATGGTCATCGTCTTACTGTAATTAAAATGTTAAATACCATATATTCATGTGTCCCATAGGTAATTTTAATAATGTCCCCCATGCAGTTGAGCAATCCGGGCAATCCAAATTGGATATTTAATTTAGAATCTAAAGGATTATTTACACTAGGATAATGTAGTGCATACATATGGCACACATATTACGATATGTCCCTATGTAGGACCACACCCATGACAATGTGGAGTATACTTATGATTTATGGTGTGTACATTAGTGATACAATATATTTAATAAGTTATAGGCCACGTTATCGGTGTACCCACATATTCCACACACATGGTTATGGATACTGCATTGTGAGGTACCCATATGTACCATATGTTGTGTTACATGTGGCAGATGGTGACTCACATTAATATACGAATATATAGTGCTATGGGCATATGTCATATGTTGACATATTAAGTAAACACAAAAACTATCAAAAATATACTGCATACAGTCCACATAGTATAGTATTATGGGCCACGTAGTGCATATGCCCACATCATATAGGGCCATG
Organism: Sesamum indicum; assembly: GCF_026168435.1. Taxonomy (NCBI): domain Eukaryota; kingdom Viridiplantae; phylum Streptophyta; class Magnoliopsida; order Lamiales; family Pedaliaceae; genus Sesamum; species Sesamum indicum. Next base: position 1,223,173 of record NC_142669.1, read on the forward strand.
TTGGGCATAGGGTCATGTAATACCACATTATCATATGGCTATAATGTAACTCACATAGTATACCTCTATATACACATATCATTATCATAATATAGCATGCCTTACACTATGTTGTAATACTCTAAATTTATATAATTGCCATATTGGTATGCATAAATAAGTAACCGTTGTTAGAGGTGGGAGTCGGGTTGGGTTCCTTTGGTTTGGGTTAATTAGGTTTGGTACCCGATTAGTTGAGTCAAAACCAAAAACATACCCAATCTCGAACCCGAGTATGGTACCATATCATATGGTTATAATTTAACTCACATAGTACACCTCTATATATACTATATCATTATCATAATATGACATGCCATACACCATCTTGTAATACTGTAAATTTTATATAGTTGTCATACTGGTATGCATAGATAAGTAACCGTTGTGAGGGGGAATGTTGGGTTGGGTTCCTCTAGTTAGGTTTAATGAGGTTTGGTACCCGATTAGTCGACTAGTGCAAAACTATACCCGATATGGAACTCGAGTATGGATTGTAGAGTACCTATGGGTTCAGGTACCTAACTCTCGAGTTTGTATCTAATTATCTTTATCTCATAATAACATCATTTGTACTGCATTGTGAGCATCATAAATGAGCAAAGTCAACATAACATAGAAATTCTTCAATATTCAAGAGAGGAAAGGGAAAAAGTTTTCATGGATGAAAAGAGGTACAACACAGTAGACAAATATATACCAAAGAATAAGTCGATGCCAGGTAATCTCACTGACTTTTGATTAAAAGAAGCACAACTATACAAAGAAGAAAAGAAAGAAACATTTTTTGATATTTACATATTTCTACAGTTAAAGATCACTGTCTAGTATATATATGTGAGTTTGATCACAATAAATGTTCAAAAGATAAAGTCATGAGTAACCCCAAAACAAGGTGTATCAACCAACAAAAGCTTAGAAGTTACAACATCTCATCAAACAATTAATATACTTAAACACATAAAGTAACCCCATAATAAATTATAGCAAGACAAGCTCCATACACTACATAAATAAAATAATGAAAGTATATGTGAAAGAGGCCGGGTCTTTTTCTTTAATTCTTGTCCGGTGCATGATTTTGTGTATTAGGTTCCATCATAACACCCGATACCTGATGCCATTTAAAGAGTCAGGTATCGAGTTATCTGAAATTGACCAAAAATCCAAAACAACCAACCTAACTAAATGTAGCCCGTTTCCAAAGTGTTAGGACCCAAAAAGAACCCATCCGAATGCCACCTCACCCATTGTATATAATGTCACCCCAATGATACTACCAATGGTATAACATATATGGATATACATGTCGATGGTCCATATGTTGGGTTCGGCTGGAAACTTACGACACTACAGATGAGGTGGCGGTGCTTTATGTCATCGCAACAATTCAAATATGAGGTCTGCATGCTGTGAAAATTTTTATAATACTACCAAAAAAGGTTGTGCTAGCTCTAGTACCAGCATTGGAGACAAGGCCACCTTGACGTGTGTTGTTGGGTGTCTGTCAAGGAGGACTGCTGTGAGAAATTATGCTCACCCATCTATATTTTGAGGTACTAACCATACAGATATGTGTATACAGTACAATAGGATGACGTGGGCATATGATATATTGATGGCCCCTTATAGGGGTTGCATAGGGTGCATAATACCATACACCTTATTCCGATGGCAGCTGGAATAAGCCCTCCCAAAAATCATTTGATGTTTTTCCTGTCATAGAGAAATTGCCTTCTTTATTTGAAGGTACTAGTGGAATTTTATGGCGTTTACACACCCGTCAGTTTGCCTCAACGTCTGCCTACACCCTCTTCACACTTTCGACCCCCAAGGTGTTTTGGTTTTCATTATTTCATGGCGCCTTCAAGATACCTCGTAATTAGTTTATTTTATGGGTTCCAATCCTTGAAAACCTCTGAACTTGTGAAAAGCCATGGCTACAGATTTCATACCTAGATTGTAGCCTCTGTGACTCCGCCAGGACACACTATCTTACCTCTTCTTTGAATGCCCATTTTCCGGCATTGCATTGCCATGCTTCAACATTAGGCCCAATGGCCTTACTTTAGTAGGGATCAGAGGCATGGGTCCAAAAGCGATGGAGAGGCCGCCACATAGTAAATGCCACCTATCAAGCCACCTTAGCCTCTTTGATCTAGCACATTTGGAGAGGACATATCAACAGACGTTTCAACAATTGTACCTCCACCTGGACGGAAATAGCAAGACTTGTTGAGGAACAAATTCTCTTCCGAATCCCTGTGAAAAATTACAATATACTTTGGAATCATCGATCCTTTATTAACTTTGAAAATTTCTTCGGTCTTCATTTCTTTTGTTCTTAGATGCTTATAGTTGTATGCTTGACATGCAGGTTTGTCCCCATTCTTGGACCATTTTTTGTATCTTCTCCTTTACTTTTATGAAGCTTACATCCCCCCCCCCCCAAAAAAAAAAAAAGAATGGTGAAATGAATTTACTTTATTCATTATATTAAAACTATTTTGAATAACATTGTCCTCTACCATATATGATAAAGGATAACTCATTGACTTGCCACTCACCTCTTCCAACAATGAGATAGTTAAGAAAAGAAAACTAGCAAATGAATAGACTATTTCATATTCTTTGCAAGATGAAACATCTCTCAATCCACTCAAAGTCGGTTGTTTCAAGCTTGATGCTCCCGAAACCTATGAATTATGTGAGATACATCAAGATGATATACGTAAATATATATATAAATAAAATAACATTTATTTACTTCCTTGAAGCCAAGTTTACAAAGCAATATTACCCACAGTATTATAGTTAGACGAAAATAAAAAAAATATATATGCAACTTGCTTTATAATTAAATATTGCATAAATCACCTATTTTAAAAACTAGGCTTCAAGGCTTCATGCACACTTTCTATACACAGTGAATAGAAGTTGTTTGCATAGCATAGAGGAAAAGTTTTAAGATATCTTAACTTCATTTTCTTTTAAGATTAAACCCATTTGTCTAAAGATAATTACTTTAATCATTAATTAGTTCCTGAGACATTGTTTCCATCTTATTACCCAACACTTTTATTCGTATCTATGATATTAATTGAAGAATTAATTTAGTTCCAGATATGGAAGACCTGGATAGACTTGGATGGTCCAAGTTAAATAGTAGGCTCATAATGGATTGAAATTCAAATGATTTGATTAAATTCAATCCTTCCATCAACAACAACGTGGTGTGGATTCTACTTTCACCCATTCGTGTCGAATGAGTCGTGGCATGTTTGGAATGGAAGAAAGATACACTATTGTTGTGAACGAATGGAATATACTCCTATTTCTCTATCTCATTAGTCGTGGGGGCGGCAATTGAGATATTCATTTGGTTTATGGGTCAGGCCAAACACTAAGTAACGTGATTCGCTTGGAGTCCTCGGGATCACGAGAAGAGGCAAGGCAAAATAACTTGGGGATCTTATTGGATGAGAATGGTATAGGTTACCTCCCACGTAGACTTTTTCCGTGTGAATTATAGAAGCGGGGTATGGAGAATTGCATTTGTGGACTCCAAGTCTACTAGGAAATGATTTTCCGAAAACCCAACTTGAGAGTGTTGGGCTGTTTAAAGAAATGGTGGGACAGGTTAATGACTGAAAACCAAGTCCTAAACTTGATATATAATATTACAATAATCTACTACATTTCTGTTTACATTTGATGTAAATGTTTAAGAATCCACTCACAGCAATTTTTGACACTAATAAATTTAACGGAACAAACAACAAATGATTGGCTGTGAAATCTTAGGATTGTCTTAGATTTTGAGAACCAAACCTATGTTCTTGATAGGTTTCTTCCTCGGCCTGTGCCGGAAGGGTCCTCATGTGAAGAATGTTTGTCGTTCAAGTAGTGGCATGAGGACAACCGGCAGGTTTGCAGTATCATACTGGGGTCAATGACCAATGACATCCAACAATAGTGCAATAGGCATGATGATGTCCAATCGATAATGCTGCACATGAGCCAAGTTTATGCGGTTAACGGACCGACATATTGGATATGCTGTGATAAAAGCATTTTTCGGTGCCAAGATGATTAAAGGGTCTTCTGTACAGGAGCATGGGGTAAGATGCTATCCCTTATGGAGAAGCTCAAGGACTTTAAGGCTGATCTTAAAAGAGATATGTACATTGAAGTGATCCTTCAGTCTCTTCCTCCCTCCTTTGACCCGTTTATCGTGAAGTATAACATGAATGGGCTTGACAAAGACCTTCATGAGTTGATAAACATGTTGGCCTGTACGAGGCAATGATTGAAAAGTTTGCGCCATCGGTATTGGTAAGGGAGGCTTCGACCTCAAAGCGCTCCTGTTGCCTAGCTGGGCATGCGCAAAGGGAAGAGGAAGGCGGTTCGGCAGTTATGAATTCCAAAAGATGTTAGCATTAATTGCAATGAAAATGGGCAATAGAGAAGAGAGAGTCCATCCTCTATAATCAAGGTATAATTTATTATTGAGCTTTTACATGACTATTACTACACTTCTTAGGTATTGGATATCAACTGTATAGACAAAATCTACAAATGGTTTGTAGGTGGTGAAAAGGAGTAGAAGGCTAAGATAAAGATCGTAAACCTTAGCAATAGCAAGTTGTTGTTATTTGATTAAAGGACTAGATAGCCGTAGCTGTTAGTGATCATGCTACGATAAAGTTGATAGGACATAATTATGTAACCTAGCATGATCAAATTATATTTTTCCATTGTTGGACAATATGGATTACATGATTTTTATTAAGGAAAAAATATTTTTTTAGTCCGTTAAGTATGTCCAATTTTAGTTTGAATTCTATAAGTATGCCCAATTTTTATGAACTCTAGTAACTTGCAAAATTGATTAGATTTAGTTCGTTTGAGGGTTTTCTACTTTATTTTGGCCAAAATTTTATATTTACCTGGAACTTGCTAATGTGTAAATTAGTTCGTCCAATTTTTGGCCAATTAACCACGTGTCATGCCACATGGGAAAATACGTGGCTTGCATACGTGGCTTGTATGCTGACTAGCCAGACCTTTCTCTCTACAAAATTAAATTCATGTAAAAAATTAAAAAACAAATTCATTAGGAAAAAAAGTGAGCTTATTCCCTTGTAATCTTGACAGGAATGGAACCTCGTTCTTGCAATTTGATTAGTCCAAGAAGTCTGAACCATTACTCTCTTTCCGCAGTAACAAAAAAGTGGTCCTTCCATGGAAGAAGACATTGGAGCCGAGAGATAAAGGAGAGAAATGGGTTTGTGCAAGCATGGAGAGAAGAAAATATATTTTGTTTGTTAGGAAAAGTGTTTTGGAGAGAAAAGTCACCTTTCTTCCCTCCAAAATATGGCTAACTTGTTTTCCACCTCATGATTTTAGCTAAATAGGATTATAAATCAATAAAAACACATCTAGGTGTCCAGCCGTATCACTTTTCCGGCGCAAATTAAAAATCCAATCCATCGGAGGACTAAATGTAATTAATTTTGTAAGTTATTGGAGTTAATAAAAAATGGGCATACTTATAGGACTAAAACTAAAATTGGGCATACATAACGGACTAAAAGAATATTTTTCCCTTTTATTAATGATGGTTATTTCATTTCACAAAGAATGGTTATTCTTTTCTGCTAGGTTGTTTACGTAATTATTTCAACACTATCTCGTAATTGGATTATGAGTGCTCAAAACAAATGGTAGAATGGATAATCAAGATAAACTCATAGATCTGGCATGCGAAGGTCGGTCACATTTCTCTAGTTAGGATAAAGAAGTTGGTGAATTCAACGAGTCTAGAAACAGACAGGTTGAGTCTACAAGCTTGCAAGTCCTTCTTGAACAAAATGATGACCGAAAAACACTTTGTAGGACAAAGTGTACTTCCCAATGGTCTATTGGATTGGACCCAATTAGATATCTATGAGTCATTGAACACACAGAGCCAGAAAGGGGTTCGCAAGTCTAAGGACCTTTTGGAAAGTTCGGAGAATTAGATTTGAAGTGGAGAATCAAACTAGATCGAGGTAGTGTGTATTTAGTGGATGTTCTTGAAAGTATCTGACCAGAATGGAATTCTCACATAGTGGAGTCCTTCTTTGGAGTGCCACAATTGAATGGTGTCTCTGATAAAGGAGGGATCGAACCTTGTTGGACTTGGTCCGATTGTTCTTTCACTTAACTACCTTGGTCCATGTGGCATGGCAAGCCTGTTTCCACAACGTACCTGAATACATTAAGGGACTAGTGGGAAGCAAACTAGGTTTGTATAGATTTATATATTATCATAAGAGAAATTGAATTTCATTCGATAACGGACTTGAGGAGTAGCTCCTTGAGGAATCAAGTTGAGAGACACCCGAGTCAAATGTAGCAAACATCATTTGTAATTGAATACTTCCATTCACTCACTATATTCCAGCCTCCTAAGGGATGACTAGAACACCTTAGTTACCTAATAGGTACAGGATTTTGAGTCTGACCAATTAATTGGATTATGATGCAAAGACATAAGGATAAATGATGTTGGACATTAAGTTGGAAGAACAGCTTGGAGCCATGAGATTCGACTGGAAATACAAACTACGTTTGAAACTGCCTGTATCTGGAATATTCATTGAGACAAGGTCATGCAGGGTATAATTCAGGTCGAGAATGAGTTGGAAGGACAGTGGAGCTTAGTTTTGTTCTTAGTGTTTTAGGTGTGAACGTCTTACTCATTTGGAATGATGTGAAGATGTTGCGAAACATTGAAGCACAAACATTATTCACGCAATTCTCCATGAAGGAATTGGATTTCTTCCCTTATCATAGGTTTAAGATTTCCAAGACTTAGTCTTAGTGGATTGATGACGAGCTTGGAATGATGTTAGACATCCCCTATGTCTTTTGCCGTTGACAACATGGCTATGTGGTTCTATACACTAGATCGAATGTAGTCTGTGCTTTTAGCATAACAATGAACATCGGGAGTGTATCGAGAAGGCACTGCATAACAGTCAAGGTTATGCTTTAGTACCTGAATAAAGATTAAATAAGCGTTCTTGATGCAAGTCAATGGAGAGTTGATTCTGAAAGGCTATGGCAAGCTTCCAGTTATATATGAATGGTGACTAGTCTTGATTTGAATGTACATTCAGACTTAATGATGATGTGGTGGCTTGGAATGATTTCAAGCGGGATGCCACAATGATTTTCACCATGGAAGTCAAATGTAAAGTGACTTTAATAGTTGCTCAGGAAGTGTTTTGGATAAGAACCACATCCAATGATTGAATGTGGATCCTAGCATAGCCAAGCCAATAGTTACTTGGAGGAAACAACTACGCAATCGCATAAGCAAAAGGAACGAGGTCTCATCACAGATCCAAGGAATATTCTTAGACGCCGCCATCAATTTGGAACGATTGTAGAAAGAGGTGATATATGGTTTGACCACGTTATTTCTACAGAAAATATGGTAGTCCCGGGAGATCGAGTAGGTATCACAGATTGCTTACTCAGATAGGTCTAAGGGGTATGGGCAATTGGCTTTAGGTCAGGTGGAAGCGTTTTAGAAATGGTGACCAGAAAGCCAATTGGATTGGTAGTTTTGGGAAGCATTTAGCAATCTTTATGAATGTGATATTATCTTGCTTAATCTAGTAAGCATTCATCTGTGGCACCATACATTGTTGTACTTACTATTTACGTTGAACAGTGTTTTAACATCACAAAAAATGCCTACAAACCAATTGAATAACCTATATTGTTGGGTTGCGCATTGGATGACAACTATGAAAGGAACTTCTGAGGGTTCGTCAGAAATGTTCCATGTCGAGGACCTCGAGACTAGGCATTGAGAGTCCTATAGAGACCTGCACTAAGTATTTCACTCATTGGATGAGTGCCATGCTTCATCGGCAAAAGATTAGTGGATTAGTTGACAAAGTTGTTAGTTGATTGAACTGACTCACGGAAATCATTAGTTGACAAAGTTGGAAGCCATGGAGGCTTGATCGGTATAACTTGAATTCCCGACCCCGATAGTACAGGATTTGTCCTTAGACTTGAGAAATCATGGCAGTCGCATGCATATGATGGCTATATCTTACATCTGGTGAGAGATTACTATTTCTTCGATGTGGTCATTATAAATCTTTCCCAATATAGTTGGATTATGAATTGATGATGGTGCAAAATCTGTCCCCTATCAGCATATAATGGATATATCTCCTATGCGCTTTGAGATGGTTTAGACTCTCTAAATCTGTGGTCAGATCGATTAGTCGAAGAAGGAAATGGTTTCCCTTTTTGATCAATTGAGTAAACGCATCTCAAGTATTCAACATAGTTGCCTAATCCAGGATTGGAACCGACGCCCTATTCCATACCCTAGACTAAGGCTAGGAGAAGGTCGATGGGAGGACCGTATTTGTATGAAACTCGAGAGCCTAATTGTTCACGCCAACATTCTCCTAGTCTCTAGTGCCATGGACCGTTGTTAGACGACCAACCATGGTTACGGGCATTTTTTATTAATAGTTAATTTGAAATAATTAATTAAATTAGATTTAATTAATTATTTATGGTGGACACAATGCCCAAGTCTAGCTGAGGTTGAACCTGAAGAGTCACATACAAATCACTATAGAATTGGTGGAATTAATTCAAGAAGAAACGAATTAATTTAATTGGATTAAATTAATTCAAGAAGAATATTTATTTGATGGACGGTTCAAGAATTAATTAATTCAATTAATTAATTTTGGGCTTAACAACTTTTAAATTAATTAGATTAATTTATTTGGTTTTGCTTAATTAATTGATTAGATCAATTAATTAGAGTTTGAGCTTAAATTTATTTAATTTGGTTAAGTGAATCTTCAGACTTAGTTGGGATAAAATTAATTTAATTAATTATAATGCAATGGATTTTTGTTGGGCTTAATTTAATTTCATTAAATCAAGTTCGATCCATACTTGAATTCCAAGTCCATTGGAGCAAGTTAAGGTGTTGAAACTCCTCACCATGATGAAGATAATGGAGTGGTTATTTCATCATGGTTAAAGGTTATATGCATATTTGTGTATAGGTTGACTTGGATGCAAACTTGGTAGTTATTGAATTTTGAAATTCAATTGTCTGTAATATACAAATCTACAGACATATAAGCCACGAAATTTTCTCTCTTTTCTCTCCAAAAATGTTCTCCTTTTTGTTCTACATTGATTGGATTCAAGTTAGAACATAAAATATTCCGTAAGTACTAAAAAATAGTGTTACTTTGGAGTTGATTTTCTTCTTGTTCTTTGTTCTATTTAGCAATACAAAAAGAACAACATCTCTTCCTTATTGTGGTGTGGAGAAATTAGAGGGGCTCTAATTTAGATCCTAAAGTTAATGGAACAGAAGATCGCTAAGGGAACCATGCATGTTGCTGCTCAACTATAGGAATAAAAGGTAAAGTTTCATTTTTGTTTTTATACTTTCTGTTTCATCCTTTACCCACTTTCTAACATGTTTATGTGTTGATTATTATGCGTTTGACAAACACCGAAAGTCCGAAAATTTCAAAGGGAACACCCCTTTGAACCGTTTTAAACAACTTTTTTATTCATGCTTCTGCCACGTTCCCGGCCCATACCGATTCTTTAATAGTTCAATTGATTAGACACCTAGTCCATCAAGTTACCAAGATCGCATAGTTGCTCTACGTCAGTCACCGATGATACACGGTACTCACTAATTGAATGTGGCTCTTAGTGCAAGTCTCGATAGGACTCCCGATACCCAATCTCGGGGTCCTTGTTTTGGACGTTTCAGGTCTAACATTTTGGTTGTTGGTTTCAAAACAGCCATCCAATATGCAGTCCAACTGTACGGTTGCCAATTGGTGTGTGAGCTTTGTTATGATGGTTAAGCAAAAGCAAGCATACATAATGAGCACAACAATGTAAATGCCAAATAAGCGAATACTCATTTATTAACTTAAAATAATATTGCATAATATCAATTGATTGTCAGAATAGAACACATCCAGGCTAATCTGAATGGCTATTTGGTCAGCTATCCTAACAATCTTTGACCTAAAGCCAATCACCCATCGACTTCAGAACCATCGTATCCAAATGTTGAGTATGAGCAATTTACGACTATGGTTTAGTTAATGGGTTTGCTGTTTTTTTGCTTAGTTGAGTTGGTCAATCCGTACGTCACCTTTGCTCACCATCTCTCTAAGAAGATGTTAGCGTCTAAGAATGTGTTTGCACTGGTGATGAGATCTCTGTCTCTTTGCATGTGCAATTGCCCCATTGTTATTACAGAAGATAACTATCGGTTTAGTAATACTAGGCACTGCACCCAACTGTTGGATGTAGTTTTTCATCCAAACCACTTCCTTAGTTGCATCTGAAGCTGCTATGTATTTAGCTTCTATGGTGGAATCTGTTGTAGTAGCCTGTTTGAAACTCTTCCAAGTAAACACACAACCATTCAAATTGATTGCAAAACTTGACAGGGACTTGGCATCATCACTATCCGATTGGAAGCTATTATAGCCTTCAAATATTAATTCAACACTACCGTAGATCAAGAACATATCTTTAGTGCTTTTCAACTACTTAAGTATGTTCTTGACTGCAATCTAGTATGTCTCACCTACACACACCTGATCTGCTCGTTACGCTCAAAGCGTATGCGACATCGGGCCTAGTGTATTGGACAACATACTGAATACTGCCCACAGTTAGAACACAGGGGATGTCTGACATCCACTTAAGTTCCTCATCATTCTTGGGAGACTATTTCTAGGACAGCTTAATCCCATACTTTGAAAGAATCCTCGTTTTGAGTTCTCCATCTTGAATCTCTTCAAGACTTTCTCAATGTACGAGGGTTGAGTCAATATTATCATCCTTTTGAATCTAGCCCTTGAGATCTTGATGCCAAGGATGTAAGAAGTCTCACCCATATCCTTAATGGAAAATTAAGTGGATAACTATGCTTTTACGTTTCCCAACATTTTGACATCATTCCCAATGAGTAAGATGTCGTTAAGATGAAGCACAAGGTACGTAACTAAGCTCTCCCACTAATCTTCTTGTATACATAAGGATCAAATTCATTCTTGAAGAAATCATATCCCCGTATGACTTCATCAAAATGCGTGTTCCAGCTTCAGAAAACTTGTTTGATGCCATAGATGGACCTTTGAATATGATAAACTTTCTGTTCTTCTCTACGAGAGGTGAAACCTTCTTGCTGATCCAGGTAGATCTCTTCCTCGACCAAACTGTTTAGGAAGGGCGTTTTCACGTCCATATACCATATCTCATAGTCATTGCATGCTGCTATGGCAAGAAGTATCCCAATAGGTTTACTCAAAGTCGGCCCCGAGTCATGAAATGTATCCTTGTGCCACGAGCCTAGCCTTGACGGCAGTATCCTCCCCGTCAGCTCTGAGCTTATGTTTGTAGACCCATTTGTAACCAACTGCCTTAACACCTTCAGATGAGTCCATGAGGTTCCAAACTTGGTTTGAACCTATTGAGTCCATGTCGAATTTCATTTTCTTAAGCCACTTATCCGAGTCGATGTCAAATATCGCTTCTCAATATGTTCTTGGATCATCATTCAATTACCTAGTCACGCCTAAGAATACAGTCCTATTAGGCGGTTTGGATACTCTGGTAGACCTACGGAGAACTGGAGCACTATCACTAGGAACCGTAGGTATAGACGGTGTCGCATTATCCTAATGATATATCCCACTTGACTCTCCAAGCAGTTTCTCATCACGTCGGCTATTCGTAGGAAATCCATTTTCCATGAATACTATGTTCATAGGACAAAGAACTTTTGTTCTAACGAGTCATAGAAATAGTACCCCACAGTTTCTTTCTGATACCCGACAAACATGCACAGACTAGATCTTGATCTAGTCTATCTCCCACTAGCCTTTTGATATATGCGGGGCTACCCCCACACTCAAGTACTTGTAGGATGCAGGTTTGCCGTGCCATCTCATATAGCATTTGGGGCACATCTTTGGACGGTGCCATGTTGAGTAACTTGGCGCAGTCTAAAGAGCATGTCTCAAGAAGGATAGGGGTAATCCGGTAAAACTCAACATGGAACGAACCATGTTTAACAGGGATTGATTTCTCCTTTCGGCCACGCCGTTAAGTTGTGGCATTACAGGAGGAGTCCACCAAAGGAGAATTCCATTCTCTTTTAAGTAATCCATGAACTCACCACTTAAATACTACCCACCTCGGTTTGACCGAAAGGTTTTGATCTTATAGCCAGTTTGATTCTCTACTTCAGGCCTAAATTTTTTAAACCTTCCAAAGGTCTCAAACTAGTACCTCATAAGGTAAACGTAACCATACCGCGAGTAATCATCAGTAAAGAATATGAAGTATTAGTATCCTCCTTTGGCCGGAGTATTTGGTGGTCCACAAACATTCATGTGGATTAAGTTTAATAAACCAGTTGTAAGCGTACTTTTTCCAACAAAAGGTTTGTTGGTCATCTACTCTTTAAGATAGGATTTGCAAGTTGGCAGTTTATCCAAGTTGTCTACCTTTAGACTCCTTGACTCTACCAACCTCTTAATCCTCTATACAAAGATATGACATAACCTCGCATGCCAAATCTGTGTGTTCTCATGATTATCTAATTTTTGTTTGTGTTTCACAGTCATAATCCAATTTGACAGTTGGAGAATGTCAAGACCATTTAGTAATGTACGAAGAGATGAAGGTTATCATCAATCATCAAATAAAAATTATTTTTATTGCTCTTAACTGTATAACCATCATTCTCTCAAACAGGAATAGAAATAATTTTTTTAATCATTTTCAATACATAATAACAGTTCTTTTATTATATCCGAATATGATCACTAGTAGCTAAGTTGACAGATCCTATGGATTTCGAGACGAGTTGTGGGCACTGCCTCTTCTAATGCCCCTTTTCAAGAAAATAAATGTAGACACTATTTGCCCTCGACTGCTCTGAACCGCCATTCTTCCCTTTTCCTTGCCCTTTTCCATCAGAGCAACAATGGCGCTTGGAGCGCTAGTAGTGACTGCGACAACTTTTCCCTTTCCCTACTTCCTCTTCTAGTATCCGGTCGTCTTGCCTTTCACCTTGGAGGTCGGAGCCTCTTCTATCAATACTGCGGCTCATACTTCGAGGTCCTTGCCTTGTATTAGACCAACATATTAGTAAACTCATGAATAGACTTCTCAAGTTCGTTCCGTTATAGTTAATAATAAATCGATTGTAGGATGGAAGAAGTGATTGGAGGAAAACATTGATGTACACGTCATTATCAAGCCCAGCTTTGAAGTCTTCAAGCTTCTCCACAAGGGATATCATCTTGAGCCCATCACTTTGTCCCAAAAAATTCTTTTGTAGCGCCATATCTAATATGCCTATGAGGAATAACATAAACCTCTTTCATACAGAGATTATCGAGGTAATATCTTCCATCCTATTATATTGCTTTTGGATATCATTGGTCATCGAAGCTAATATGATACTACAGATATTGTGGTTGTCCTCATGAAACAAGGAAACGTTGAACGTGCTCCGTTGTTCACGCTTGGATAAGGGCAGCTTCCTCATCACATTATTACAAATGGAAGTCTTGGATAGATCAAGGCAATCTTATTTCTTCGGTAAATATAAATTTCATTAAATAAATGGTAGTACATCGGTACAATACAATATGAAAGTCTAGACAATCTTAATCCAAGTCCATTTTGGCCTAATATTTGACTTGGACCAACCAAGTGAGCGTTACGTTTGAGTGTTTGACCGAGACCTCATCACATAATTATATTGCATGCATAAACATCAAATGTTGAAGCAATAAAGAAAACATTGCGTGCAATATAATCTAGTATAGCCCTGTTGGATGATCACGAGCCCACCTATGCGACCCACTGAGCCCGTAGTGAGTCTAAGGTCTATCTAGGGTGGTCCCATGCTATTACAAACAATTGATTTACCAATTAACATGCTAATTGGTCTTGTAACTCCTTCTTGAGTCTCCTTTCTTCGTAGGTTTGCCTCCTTTCTCCATGGGCTTTCCTTATAAAAATAAAAAAAAAATTCTCACCAAAAACCTATTCTACTCTCATTACACTTTAAAAAGAATTCCTGATCAGTAGTTGGCAGGAGTACATAGTGGGGGGAGGGATAGAAAACCTTATTATTCTAAGGCGAAAAACGAGAAAAGAGAGATAGAAGAGGCATATGAGACCACCAACAAACATAATGTAATAGTAAAGGTTTACGGCTCTGTGATCATCCTTTATCATTCATTCGAACAAATAATCATACACACTACAACCCAGACCATGATATCCAATATCATAAAATCAATTATAGGATCAAAATGCAAGTTCGAAATTTGCAATTAAAAGGATAACAAAAAACCATGTGTATCCAATACACATAATAAATCCAATTAATCCTGCAATTTTAATTTTAGAAAAAAAATCTAATTTTTTTCAAAAAAAATTAAAATAGCATAATTAATAATTTAGAGAAGTCCAAAATATCAAATTTTCAGAAAAAACAATGAAAACGGCCCAACTATCGGCCTGCAGCGCGCGCGCACTGCCTGTCGCGCTCGCGTGCATGTGCTGGCCCGCTTCCTAATCACACACTCGACCGCACACACACTATGCGGCGATAGCGGCAGTGCTGTTGTAGTTCTTCTTTTACTTATTTACGAAAGGCACCGCGAGGTGCGAGTGGGTCGGCCTAAGAACACGCAAACGGAACCGGCGATAAAAAATTTCATAAATTAAAACATAATCGCAATAAAACCATAATTCTAATGAGTGTACCCTTGGATTTCCCGAATGTTCAACGTAGTTAACAAAATAAACAACAATAAAATTAACGGGACTATGGGAAGAATGAAATCAAGAGGTACTAGAACGTAAATCATGAATTAACTTTTCTTGATTTATTTCGTACTTCTTTCGTTTGATTCGTTCACCAAGATCCCATACCATCATGCCCTCGCACACACATATGCACAGACTGCCTCTGCAAGGACTACGCAGTGCGCGCACGCTGGCCAAGCCTGCGCACACTGTCAACTACTGCAGTGCCATTTTTTTTTATTTCCACACACTAATCTGAAATTAATCAGAAAATCAAATTCTCATAAAATAGTTAAAATCATCCAAAATTGCAAAAATTAAATAAATTAATTTTCGCACATAATTGTTTAACAATAAGCAAAAAATATATCATGTTTCAAAAGCAAATAAAGAACATAATGTCATGCTTATTCACACAATACCATAGCACCTACATTGAACTGGGCTCTGATACCACTTGAAAGCCACCGCAAGGTGTGAGTGGATCGGCGTGGGAATGCGCAAGCGGAAGCAGCCACAATAAATTGCGTAAATTAAAACAAAACCGCAATAAAATTATAATTCCAAAGGGTGTATCCTTGGAGGTCCCATGCATTCAATATAGTTAATAAGAAAAACAACAATAAAGTTAACAGGGTTATAGGTAGGATGAAAAATGAGAGGTACTAGAATATAAATCAAGAATTATCTTTTCTTAAATTATTTCGAACCTCCTTCGTTTGCTTCGTTCAGCCAAGGCCTCAACGTAGAGATCCTCTAAATTCATGTCCACACCACAATGGAATTGGAATCCCTCAATTCTCTTTGCTAGAAGAAAATTAGGGAGAAAACACACCAAGTGTGTAGAGAGGAAGGGGAGGCCGAATGGTAGAATTAATGGAGAGGAAATCATTTTCTTTTCTAAATGGATGCATTAAAATAAATCTAGGTTCATTTAACCATCCATAAGGTAATAAAATTCTTTACTCCAAATAAAGGATGACTAACATGACATTTTTCAAAAGAGAATTTGTTAGTCAATAATTTTCTTTTCTAACAATTTCCACCAACTTAAAATGGGCTTGGGCCGATTTTAATTAATTAAAATACAAGGCTCAATTAGTTAAATTCAATTTAATTAAAGCCCAATTAATGAAGTCCATCATATATTTAATCCAATTAAATATATAAGTCCAATTACCGTTTATTAAATAATAAGTCCAACTTATTAAATAATAAGGCCAAGCCCAATATATATTAATCCGATTAATTTATCCTTTGACCTATAATCCAATGGATCTTTGTCATATATAAGTAATCAAATTACTTACGAAACTAATTCCCAATTAATTCCTCGTCCCATCTCGATGATTTGTGTGTGAATCTTTAGGATCACCTTTCAGCAACACTTAGGATAGTGCCCAACACTATTATTAATTAAATCCAATTTAATTTATAATTCTCGATCAATCCTTGACCAGGAAAGCCCGTCATCATGGATGGCCATCTAGCAACGGTCCATGGCACTAGAGACTAGGCGAATTTTCATGTGAACTTTTAGGCTCTTCAGTCCATATGGGTACAGTCCTTTCGTCTACCGTCTCCTGGTTTTAGTCTAGGGCATGGAATTGGGCGTTGATTTCCATCATGGACTAGGCGTCTATACTTAATACTTGAAGCGTTCCGCCAAATTGCTTGACATAGGAACCTCTTCTTCCTATTCGACTAATGAATGTGGCCACAACATTATAGAGCGTACAGGCATCTCTAAGTGCATGAGAGATACCTCTATCACGTTTTGACAGGGGACGAATCTTCTTCTTGAAAGTCACCATCGTCGCTACATACTTTGACTGCAATAGACATGGCTCATGATGACTATATTTGAGACACGATCACATCTCTCACAAATCAAAGATACAATCATCGCATGCACGTCACTGCCTTGATTTCTCAAAACCCAATCTAATTGGCTTTCTATTCAGCTATTCTAACAACATTGACTTGCTGGTCACCTATTCCAAAAATGATAGTTAAACTAAGAAAACTGACAAATAAATAGAGTTCTTTTTCTTTGGAAGATGAAACATCTTTCAGTCCACTCAGAATCGATTGTAGCAAGCTTGATGCACCCGGAACATATTAATTAGTTGTGAGAAGCATCAAAATTATAATACATATATGTATGAATACATTAATAAAATAAAATTTAGTTACTTACTTTAACAAGCCAAGTTTAGAAAGCAACATTACTAAAGATATCAACGTAAAATGAAAATAAAATAACTGTGCAACTTGTTTGCAAAATAAGTATTGCATAAAACTGGTATTTTTAGAATTAGGATTCATGCACACTTTTTGTGCTATGCACGCAATAAAGGTTGTTTGCATAGCACAAAGGAAACGCTTCATTATAATATATCTTACCTTCATTTTCTTCAAGTATTACTTTCATTTGCATAAAGTTAATCACTTTACTAATTAATTATTTGTTTAGGCCTTGTCTCCATCTAAGTAGCCAACCCTTATATTCATCTTAATTATTATACTAATTATAGGATTTATTTAGTTTCAGACACGGATGACATGGATAAGAATAAGTGTATAATTCCTAACTTTGCTAAGTTTATTCTGATAGGAAGCAACATTTTCCAAACAATCATTAGTCATAAAAATATAAATAAATAAACCATGTGCAAAAAAAATCAGAAGAAAATATGCTTGTTATCGGATTAAAAGCATATACCATTTCATAAGTTAAAACAACTTACCTAGTTAATATTTTGTGCTTTCAGCCTTCCAACAACAAGATGCTGCAGGATCATTTTTCTTTTTTGTCATTTGCATCATCCTTTCTTCGATGGTCCCTTGTGCTATTAGTCTATATATCATTACCTGCACATTGAAAGACTTAAAAGTTATTCAAGAAAACAAGTGAACAGAAAAAGTGTCCTATATATAAGATCTACAATGAGTATAACCTTATTGGTTTGACCAAGGAGATTATATGTAGCCATTGGCTGCAAATCTGTGCTAGGATTTCAATTGCTATAAATTTTTGGATGCACGATTAAATAATGCCAATACAAGTTATTAGAATGAACAACCAAAGAGACGTGATTAATTGAATAATAGATTGAGAAGTGTGAATTATAAGTGAAAAGTATAGATATTATAAATATTTGGCAGTCAGAATTAATATTTAGCATAGCATTTTCAATGTTTTTACCTTATTCTCTAAGAATATTTTTATTTGATTAATATTTTAGAATCTAGTAAAAATATTTTAGACTTGACAAAATCAAAGAAATTTACAAATAAATCAACTTTATCCGATACAAAAAAGAATCAAAGACATACCTAAGACAGGCACCCTAAATAATACCTTTAGTTTTTATTGGATAAAGTTAATTAACAAGATTGGAGCGCACAAGCACAGCATAAAAGGCGATATGGCCTGTGTGCACAAACACAACAAAAGGTGAGAGTACCTATGTGGATAGACACAATGCTGACTAATACCTCAACAAAGAGGGATTGAATAAGATGAGAAAAATTTTAGAAAGAAATCAAACAAAGATGGGAAGTAGAGTATATCAATATGTGTCGTTTTTTCAGAAATTTTCTTTTATTAATAAGTATGGTTCTATTGTAACAAAATAATAATGTAGCAAAAACTTAAAATGATGTTGTCTTGTGGGATGTCTTGCTACGGGATAAAATTCGTAGTGAAAAATAGTTTTTGCTTCAGGTTCTTTGCCATAGCAAAAGAGTTTGTAATAAAAAGCATACTTTCTTATAGTGTGTATCACATTATCACATAATGGCTAGGTGTATAGCATATGATAGTCCCCATGTGAACAACTATAATTTTATAGTACCTAGTACATAAGACAATTGCACTATACCTAGTAACTTGTGACTCATTCCCCACAATATGCGAACTGGTATGGATGTTAATCCAATATTATATGTTTATAACTGCGAAGACATTTATACGTTAATGTTCGAGTATAGGCCCCAATAATTCCATAATGGTTGGGAATGACCATTCACACTGTAGACAAGTGTAGTATGTGTGGTATGTGTTCAAGTTCTAATTGAGTATCCAATGCTGCTTAGAACATTATTTCACACGTCGATATGTGTGTGTTTCAACACATGCACATATGACTTTATGATCACTTGTGCCATATTTCCTATGCATATTACATATCATATGCACGTCGACCATTTTCAACTACATAGGCCGAAATGTGCACATGAACATATTGCATTTTTTGTGTCGTGTTACCTATACTTAATTATGCTGAACAACTACCAACATTAAATGATATATAGTTTTTGGTTGCAATTATTATGCCCAAGTGCATATTGGGAAGATACGTATTACCAAAAGTAGTAGTGGTACCATGGTGAGAAAGAATAGATATATGACTATGAACATGAAATTGAGGCGGTTGTACGGATCACCCGGCAGTGGAGTGTAATAATGTCCAATTTAATTACAATCATGTTCACTATTTAGAATGATTAATTGGTGCTAAATACACCCATCAATAATCATTATCTGTACACATATAGTTTATATTTTTTAAGGTAATTACATTTTGCCATCCGAACTATGATTTATTTTTGTATTTTGGTATCTATACTTTCTTTGTGTCAACTTACCATCTCAACTTTATGAAATGTTGGACTTTGTCATTTATAACTGATTTTCAATCAAGTTTTTTGTCGAAAAAAATTACATGTAATCGCAAATGTGATATTTAAGGGATATGTGACGTGATAGTTTTTACTTATACACAACATGTGATATTTTTTAGGCAAACAAATCAATAAAAAACGATTTTACATGGCGAAGTGTATGTTTCACAAAGTTGAGATGGTAAGTTGACACAAAAAAATATTTTTGATGGCGAAGTGTAAAAACGAGCATAGTACTGATGGCAAAATGTAGTTTACCCTATTTTTTACACTCACTAATTGGACGTATAATACCACAAGGACACAACATAAATTTATGATGTGGCTACACGGCACACTTATGACCCTCTTGTGTCTTGCAAATTGGGGAAATACGTGCATGATCTCACTGAATACTTTGCATACAAAATATTTATACAATCGTAGCATTCCATAAAATGCAAATATGCGCAACACACCCATGTGCATTTTAAGCGCACTTATATTTATAATACTCACACGGTTTATATATGTGTAACATGTTTATATAAATCTCCCATGTGGAGATTGTGTAATAATACATTGTAATTAAAATACCATATAATATATTATAGTAGTAATCCTATAGTGTGACAAGTACTATAGTTGTTCATTAAAGTGTTGATGCTATAAGGTCAATAATATCTATATGGTCAATCCATGATTCATGCTGGCCATCATCTTACTGTAATTAAAATGTTAAATGACATATATTCATGTGTCCCATAGGTAATTTCAATAATGTCCCCCATGTAGTTGATCAATCCAGGCAATTATCCAAATTGGATATTTAATTTAGAATCTAAAACATTATTTACACTTAGATAATGTAGTGCATACATATGGCCCACATATTACGATCTGCCCCAAATGACCATCTGGTAGTGTATATTATATAGGACCACACTCTTGACAATGTCAAGTATACTTATGATTTATGGTATGTACATGAGTGATAAAATATATTTAATAAGTTGTGGGTCACATTATCGGTGTACCCACATATTCCACACACATGATTATGGATACTGCATTATCAGGTACTGATATGTGCCATATATTATGTCACATTCATATTAATATATGAATATATAGCGCTATGGGCATATGTCATATGTTGACATATTCGGTGAACAAAAAAAGTATCAACAATACACCGCATACCATCCACATAGTATAATATTATGGGTCACGTAGTGCATATGCTCACATCATATAGGGCCATGTGGGGCATAGGGTCATGTAATACCACATTATCATATGGCTATAATGTAACTCATATAGTATACCTCTATATACACTATATCATTATCATAATATAGCATGCCTTACACTATGTTGTAATACTCTAAACTTATATAATTGCCATATTGGTATGCATAGATAAGTAACCGTTGTTAGAGGTGGAAGTCGGGTTGGGTTCGTTGGGTTTGGGTTAATTAGGTTTGGTACCCAATTAGTCGAGTACTGCAAAACCAAAATCATACCCGATCTCGAACCCGAGTATGGCGGGTACCCATTGTAGAGTACCTATGCGTTCAGGTACCTAACTCTTGAGTTCGAGTATTTAATTATCTTTATATCACAACAACATCATTTGTACCTCATTGTGAGCATCATAAATGAGCAAAGTCAACAATATATAGAAATTCTTCGATATTCAAGAAAGCAAAGCGAAAAAATTTTCATTCGATGAAAAGAGGTACAACACAGTAGAGTAAATATATACCAAAGAATAAGTTGGTACCAGGTAATCTCACTAACTTTTGATTAAAAGAAGCACAACTATACAGAGAAGAACAGAAAGAATCATTTTTTGATATTTACACATTTATACAGTTAAAGATCACTGTCTAGTCTACATAGGTGAAACGATCACAACAAACGTTCAAAAGATAAAGTCATGCGTAACCCCAGAACAAGGTGTATCAACTAACAAAAGCTTAGAAATCACAACATCTCATCAAACAATTAATATACTTAAACACATAAAGTTTAGAAAGCAACATTAACAAAGATATCAACGTAAAATGAAAAATAAAATAATTGTGCAACTTGTTTGCAAAACAAATATTGCATAAAAATCTGGTATTTTTAGAATTAGGATTTATGCACACTTTATGGGCTATGCACACAATAGAGGTTATTTGCATAGCACAAAGGAAACGCTTCATTATAATATATCTTGCCTTCATTTTCTTAAAGTATTACTCCCATTTGCATAAACTTAATCACTTTATTAATTAATTAGTTGTTTACGCCTATCTCCATCTAAGTAACCAACCCTTATATTCATCTCCATTATTATACTAATTATAGAATTTATTTAGTTTCAGACACGGATGACATGGATAGGAATAAGTGTATAATTCCTAACTTTGCTAAGTATATTCGGATAGGAACCAACATTTTGAAAATACAATCATTAGTCACAAAATAAATAAATAAATAAACCATGTGCAAAAACAATTAGAAGAAAATATGTTTGGTATCGGATTAAAAGCATATACCATTTCTAGGCTAAAACAACTTACCTAGTTAATATTTTGTGCTTTCAGCCCTCCAACAACAAGATGCTACAGGATAATTTTTCTATTTTGTCATTTGCATCATCCTTTCGTCGATGGTCCCTATTACTCTATATATCATTAGCTGCATATTGAAAGAGTTAAAACTTATTCAAGAAAATAACTGAACAGAAAAAGTGTCCTATATAAAAGATCTACAATGAGTATAACCTTATTGGTTTGACAAAGGAGATTACATGTAGCCATTGGTTGCAAATCTATGCTAGGATTTCAATTGCTATAAATTTTTGGATGCACGATTAAATAATGCCAATCCAAGTTATTAGAATGAACAAGCCAAAGAGACGTGATTAATTGAATAATAGATTGGCAGGTGCAAATTATAAGAGAAAAGTATGGATACTATAAATATTCGGTAGTTAGAATTACAATTTTTCATAGCATTTTCAATGTTTTTTACCTTATTCTCGAAGAACATTTTAATTTGATTAATAGTTTAGAATCTAGTAAAAATATTTTAGACTTTACAAATTAAAGAAATTTAAAAATAAATTAACTTTATCCGATACACAAAAAAAAAATTCAAAGACATATCTAAGACAAGCAACATGCTAATAAAGTTTAAATACCGAAAATAATACCTTTAGTTTTTATTGGATAAAGTTGATTAACATGATTGGAGCGCACAAGCACAACACAAAAGGCGAAATGGCCTGTGCGCACAGACACAACAAGAGATGAGAGTGCCTATGTGCATAGACACAATGTTGACTAATACCTCAACAAAGAGGGATTAAATAAGATGAGAAAAATTGTAGAGAGAAATCAAACAAAGATGGGAAGTAGAATATATCAATATGTGTCGTTTTTTCAGGGATTTTCTTTTTAATAAGTACGGTTCTATTGTAATAAAATAATAAGGTAGAAAAAACTTAAAATAATGTTGTCTCGTGGGATGTCTTGCTACGGGAAAAAATTCGTAGTGAAAACAGTTTTTGTTCCAAGTTCTTTGGCATGGCAAAATAGTTTGTAATAAAAAGCACACTTTCTTATAGTTTGTATCATATTATCATATAATAGATAGGTGTATAGCATATGATAGTCCCCATGTAAACAACTATAATTTTATAGTACCTAGTACATAAGGCAATTTCACTATACTTAGTAATTTGTGAGTCATGTCATGCAATATGCGAACTCGTATGCATGTTTATCCAATATTATATGTTTACAACTGCGAATACAATTTCAATGTTCGACTATAGTCCCCAACATTCCATAGTGGTTCGGAACGACCATTCATGCTGCAGACAAGTGTAGTATGTGTGGTATGTGTTCAAGTTCTAATTGAGTATCCAATGCTACTTGGGACATTATTTCACACATCAATATGTGTGTGTTCCAACACATCCACTTATGACCTTGTGAACACTTGTGCCATATTTCTCGAATGCATATTACATATCCTATGCACGTCGACCATTTTCAACTACATAGGCCAAAACGTGCACATGAACATGTTGCAATTTTGGTGTCATGCTACATATACTTAATTATGCTGAACAACTACCAACATTAAATGATATATAGTTGTTGGTTGCAATTATTATGTCCAAGTGCATATTGGGAAGACACGTATTACCCAAAGCAGTAGTGGTACCATGGTGAGCAAGAATGGATATATGACTATGAACATGAAATTGAGGCGGTTGTACGGATCACCTGGCAGTGGAGTGTAATAATATCCAACCTAATTATAATCATGTGAACTATTTAGAATGATTAATAGGTTTCAAACACACCCATCAATAACCATTATGTGAACACACATAGTTTATATTTTTTTAAGTTAATTACATTTTGCCATCCGAGCTACGATTTGTTGTTTTATGATTTATTTTTGTATTTTGGTATCTATACTTTTGTTTTTGTTAACTTACCATCTCAACTATACAAACTTTTGGACTTTGTCAATTATAACAGATTTTCAATTAAGTTTTTTGTCGGAAAAAATATCACATGTAGCGCAAATGTGACATTTAAGGGATATGTGATGTGATATTTTATACTTATACACAACATCTAATTTTTTCCGGCAAACAAATCAACAAAAAAGATAGTATATGGCAATGTGCACATTTCACAAAGTTGAGATGGTAAGTTGACACAAAAAAATATTTTTGATAGCGAAATGTAAAAATGAGCATAGTCGGATGGCAAAATGTGGTTTACCCTATTTTTTTTAACTCATTAATTGGACGTATAATACCAAAAGGACACAACATAAATTTATGATGTGGCCGCACAACACACTTATGACCCTCTTGTGTCTTGCAAATTAGGGAAATACGTGCATGATCTCATTGGGTAATTTGCATACAAAATATTTATACAATCGTAGCATTCCTTAAAATGCAAATATGCGCAACACAACCCATGTGCATTTTAAGCGCACTTATTTTTATAATACTCACATGGTTTATATATGTGTAACGTGTTTATATAAATCTCCCATGTGGAGATTGTGTAATAATACGTTGTAATATACATACATGATATTGTTAAAAAAAATACTATATATTGTATTATAATGGTGATCCTATAGGGTGAGAAGCGCTATAGTTGTTCATTAAAGTGTTGAAGCTATAAGGTCAAAAATATCTATATGGACAATCCATAATTCATAGTGGTCATCGTCTTTCTGTAATTAAAATGTTAAATGCCATGTATTCATCTGTCGCATCGGTAATTTCAATAATGTCCCCATGCAGTTGAGCAATCCAGGCAATTATCTAAATTGGATTTTTATGATTTAGAAACTGAAAGATTATTTACAGTTAGATAATGTAGTGCATACATATGGCCCACTATTACGATATTCCCCATATGACCATCTCGTAGTGTATATTATGTAGGACCACACCCATGACAATATCGAGTATACTTATGATTTATGGTGTGTACATTAGTGATACAATATATTTAATAAGTTATGGGTCACATTATCGGTGTACCGACATATTCTACACACATGGTTATGGATATTGCATTATCAGGTACCATATGTACCATTTATTATGTCACATGTGGCAGATGGTGACTCATATTAATATACGAATATAGAGTGCTATATGTCATATGTTGACATATTCGGTGAAGACAATAAGTATCAACAATACACCACATACAGTCCACATAGTAAAATATTATGGGCCACGTTGTGCATATCGTCACATCATATAGGGCCATGTTGGGCATAGGGTCATGTAATTCCACATTATCATACGTCTATAATGTAACTCACATTGTATACTTCTGTATACACTATATCCTTATCATAATATAGCATGCCATACACAATGATGTATTACTCTAAATTTATATAGTTTCCATATTGGTATGCATAGATAAGTAACCGTTGTTAGGGGTGGGAGTCGGGTTGGGTTCCTCTTGTTTGGGTTAATTAGGTTTGGTACCCGATCAGTCGAGTAGTGCAAAACTATACCCGATCTTCAGCCCGAGTATGGTTGGTAGCCATTGTAGAGTACCTATGCGTTCAGGTACCTACCCCTCGAGTTCGAGTATCTAATTATCTTTATCTCACAACAACATCATTTGTATAGCATTGTGAGCATCATAAATGCGCAATGTCAACAAAACATAGAAATTCTTCGATTCAAGAAAGGAAAGCGAAAAATTTTTCATTAGATCAAAAGAGGTACAACACAGTAGAGTAAATATATACCAAAGAATAAGTCGGTGCCAGGTAATCTCACTGACTTTTGATTAAAAGAAGCACAATTATACAGAGAAGAAAAGAAATAAATATTTTTTGATATTTACATATTTCTATAGTTAGAGATCACTATCTAGTCTATATAGGTGAGTTTGATCACAACAAATATTCAAAAGATAAAGTCATGAGTAACTCCAGTATAAGGTGTATCAACTAATAAAAGCTTTGAAGTCACAACATCTCATCAAACAATTTAATATACTTAAACACATGAAGTTTAGAAAGCAACATTAACGAAGATATCAACGTAAAATGAAAAATAAAATAATTGTGCAACTTGTTTGCAAAATAAATATTGCATAAAAATTTGGTATTTCTAGAATTAGGATTTATGCACAATTTTTGTGTAATGCACACAATAAAGGTTGTTTACATAGCACAAAGAAAATGCTTCATTATAATATATCTGACCTTCATTTTCTTAAAGTATTACTCCCATTTGCATAAAATTAATCACTTTATTAATTAATTAGTTGTTTAGGCGTTGTCTCCATCTAAGTAGACAACTATTCATCTTCATTATAGGATTAGTTATAGGATTTATTTAGTTTCAAACACGGATGACATAGATAAGAATAAGTGTATAATTCCTAACTTTGCTAAGTTTATTCTTATAGGAAGCAACATTTTGCAAATACAGTCATTAGTCACAATAAAATAAATAAATAAAGTATGTGCAAAAACAATTAGAAGAATATATGCTTGTTATCGGATTAAAAGCATATACCATTTCAAGGCTAAAACAACTTACCTAGTTAATATTTTGTGCTTTCAGAATTCCAACAATAAGATACTGCAGGATCATTTTTCTTTTTTGTCATTTGCATCACTTTTCTTCGATGGTCACTTGTGCTATTAGTCTATATATCATTACATGCATATTGAATGAGTTACAAGTTATTCAAGAAAACAAGTGAACAGAAAAAGTGTCCTATATATAAGATCTACAATGAGTATAACCTTATTGGTTTGACCAAGGAGATTACATGTAGGCATTCGTTGCAAATATGTGCTAGGATTTCAATTGCTATAAATTTTTGGATGCACGATTAAATAATGCCAATACAAGTTATTAGAATGAACAAGCCAAAGAGACGTGATTAATTGAATAATAGATTGACAGGTGTGAATTATAAGAGAAAAGTATGGATATTATAAATATCGGTAGTCAGAATTACAATTTTTCATAGCATTTTCAATGTTTTTACCTTATTCTCTAGGAACATCTTTATCTGATTAATATTTTAGAATCTGGTAAAAAAGAAATTAACAAATAAATCAACTTTATCCGATACAAAAAAAATCGAAGACATACCTAAGACAAGAAACATGCTAATAATGTTTAAAATACCCAAAATAATACCTTTAGTTTTTATTGAATAAAGTTAATTAACAAGATTGGAGCACACATGCAAAACACAAAAGACAAAATAGCCTGTGCGCACAGATACAACAAAAGATGAGAGTGCATATGTGCATAGACACAATGCTAGCTAATACCTTTACAAAGAGGGATTGAACAAGATGAGAAAAATGGAAGAGAGAAATCAAACAAAGATGGGAAGTAGAGTGTTTCAATGTGTGTCGTTTTTTCAGAGATTTTATTTTATTAATAAGTACGGTTCTATTGTAACAAAATAATAAGGTAGCAAAAACTTAAAATGATGTTGTCTCGTGGGATATCTTGCTATGGGAAAAAATTCCTAGTGAAAAACAGTTTTTGCTCCATGTTCTTTGGCATAGCAAAATAGTTTATAATAGAAAGCACACAGTTCTTATAGTGTGTATCATATTATCACATAATGGATAGGTGTATAGCATATGATAGTCCCCATGTGAACAACTGTAATTTTATAGTACCTAGTAAATAAGGCAATTCCACTATACCTAGTAATTTGTGACTGATGTCCCATAATATGCGAACTATTATGGATGTTTATCCAATATTTTATGTTTACAACTGTCAATACAATTATACGTCAATGTTCAAGTACAGGCCCCAACAATTCCGTAGTGGTTGGGAACGACCATTCACGTTACAGTCAAGTATAGTATGTGTGGTATGTGTTCAAGTTCTAATTGAGTATCTAATGCTACTTAGGACATTATTTCACACGTCGATATATGTGTGTTCCAACACATGCACATATGACTTTGTGATCACTTGTGCCATATGTCCTATGCATATTACATATCCTATGCACCTCAACCATTTTCAACTATATAGGCCCAAATGTGCACATGAACATGTTGCAATTTTGGTGTCGTGTTACATATACTTAATTATGCTGAACAACCACCAACATTGAACGATATATAGTTTTTGGTTGCAATTATTATGCCGAAGTGCATATTGGAAAAACGCATATTATCCAAAGCAGTAGTGGTACCATGGTGAGCAAGAATGGATATACTCACTATGAACATAAAATTGAGGCGATTGTACGGATCACCCGGCAATGGAGTGTAATAATGTCCAACTTAATTACAATCATATCAACTATTTAGAATGATTAATAGGTGCCAAATACACCCATCAATAACCATTATGTGTACACATATAGTTTATATTTTTTAAGGTTTATTATGTCTTGCCATCCAAACTATGATTTGTTGTCATATGATCTGTTTTTTTTATTTTGGTAGCTATACTCTTTTTCTTGTGAACTTACCATCTCAACTTTATTAAATTTTGGACTTTGTCATTTATAACTGATTTTCAATCAAGTTGTTTACCGAAAAAAATCACATGTAGCGCAAATGTGATATTTAAGGGATATGTGATGTGATATTTTTTACTTATGCACAACATGTGATGTTTTTCCTTCAAATAAATCAACAAAAAACGATCGTACATGGCAAAGTGCATATTTCACAAAGTTGAGATGGTAAGTTGACAAGAAAAAATATTTTTTATGGTGAAGTGTAAAAACGAGCATAATTTGGATCGCAAAATGTCGTTTACCTTATTTTTTTAGCTCATTAATTGGACGTATAATACCAAAAGGACACAACATAAATTTATGATGTGGCCGCACAACACACTTATGACCCTCTTGTGTCTTGCAAATTAGGGAAATACCTGCATGATCTCACTGAATACTTTGCATACAAAATATTTATACGATCGTAGCATTACTTAAAATCCAAATATGCGCAACAGAACCCATGTGCATTTTATTTGCACTTATTTTTATAATACTCACATGGTTTATATATGTGTAACGTGTTTATATAAATATCCCATGTGGAGATTGTGTAATAATACATTGTAATATACATACATGATATTATAAAAAAATTACTATATAACATATTATAATGGTGATCCTCTAGCGTGACAAGCACTATAGTTGTTCATTAAAGTGTTGATGCACTAAGATCAATAATAACTATATGGACAATCCACAATTCATTGTGGTCTCCATCTTACTGTAATTAAAATATTAACTGCCATATATTCATGTGTCGCATAGGTAATTTCAATAATGTCTCCCATGCAGTTGAGCAATCAGGGCAATTATCCAAATTGGATATATAATTTAGAATATAAAGGATTATTTGTACTTCGATAATGTAGTGCATACATATGGCCCACATATTACGATATGTCCCATATGACCATCTCGTAGTGTATATTATGTAGGACCACACCCATGACAATATCGAGTATACTTATGATTTATGGTGTGTACATTAGTGATATAATATATATAGTAAGTCAGGTACCCATATGTAACATATATTATGTCACATGTGGAAGATGGTGACTCACATTAATATACGAATATATAGTGCTATGGGCATAAGTCATATGTTGACATATTCGGTGAATACAAAAAGTATCAATAATACACCGCATACCGTCCACATTGTATAATATTATGGGCCACCATATAAGGCCATGTTGGGCATAGGGTCATGTGATACCATATTATCATATCTCTATACTGTAACTCACATAGTACCTCTATATACACTATATCATTATCATAATATAGCATGCGATGCACCATGATGTAATACTCTTAATTGATATAGTTATCATATTGGTATGCATAGATAAGTAATCGTTCTTAGGGGTGGGAGTCGGGTTGGGTTGTTCTAGTTTGGGTAAATTAGGTTTGGTACCCGATTAGTCAAGTAGTGCAAAACCATACCCGTTCTCGAACCCGAGTATGGTGGGTACCATTGTAGTGTACCTACTGGTTCAGGTACCTAACTCTCGAGTTCGCGTATCTAATTATCTTTATCTCACAACAACATCATATTTACTGCATTCTGAGCATCATAAATGAGCCAAGTCAACAAAATATACGAATTCTTCGATATTCAGGAAAGGAAAGGGAAAAAATTTTCATTCGATGAAAAGAGGTACAACACAGTAGAGTAAATATATACCAAAGTATAAGTCGGTGCCAGGTCATCTCACTGACTTTTGATTAAAAGAAGCACAACTATACAGAGAAGAAAAGAAAGAAATATTTTTTGATATTTAGATATTTCTACAGTTAAAGATCACTGTCTAGTCTATATAGGTGAGTTTGATCATAACAAATGTTCAAAAGATAAAGTCATGAGTAACCCCAGAGCAAGTTGTATCAACTAACAAAAGCTTAGAAGTTACAACATCTCATCAAACAATTAATATACTTAAACACATAAGTAACCCCATAATAAAGTATAGCAAGACAAGCTCTGGATACTACATAAATAAAATAATGAAAGTATGTGTGAACGAGGCATGGTTTTTTTCTTTAATTTTTGTCGGGTGCATGATTTTGTATATTAGGTTCCATCATAACACCCGATCCCTGATGCCATGTAAAGAGTCAGGTATCGAGTTATCTGAAATTGACCAAAAATCCAAAACAACCAACCTAACTAAATGGAGTCCGTTTGGAAAGTGTTAGGAACCAAAAAGAACCCATCTGAATGTCACCCCACCCATTGTATATAATGTCACCCCAATGATACTACCAAGGGTATAACATATATAGATATACATGTTGATGGTCCATATGTTGGGTTTGGCTGGGAACATGCGACACTACAAATGAGGTGACGGTGCTTTATGACAGGGCAACAATTCAAATATGAGGTCTGAATGATGTGAATAATTTTATAATACTACCAAAAAAGGTGGTGCTAGCTCCAGTACCAACATTCGAGATAGAGGCCACCTTGACGTGTGTTGTTGCGTATCTGGCAAGGAGGAGTGTTGTGAGTAACTTTGCTCACCCATCTCTATTTTGAAGTATTAACGATATAGATATGTGCATATAGTACAATAGGACCAAGTGGGCATATGATATATTGATGGGCCCTTATAGGGGTTACATATGGTACATAATGCCACACACCCTATTCCCATGGCAGCTGGAATCGGCCCTTCCAAAAATCATTTGAAGTTTTTCCTGTCATAGAGAAATTGCCTTCTTTATTTGAAGGTACTAGTGCAATTGTATGTCATTTTCACACTTGTCAGTTTGCCTCAACGTCTGCCTACACCCTCTTCACACTTTTGACCCCAAAGGTATCATGGTTTTCATTATTTCATGGACCCGTCAAGATACCTCGTAATCAGTTCCTACTGTGGATTGCAATCCTTCAAATCCTTTCAACTTGTGAAAAGCCATGGCTACAGATTTCATACCTAGATTGTAGCCTCTGTGACTCCGCCTGGAAACACTATCTTACCTCTTCTTTGAATGCTCTTTCTCCGACATTTCATTGCCATACTTCAACATTAAGCCCATTTTAATTGGCCTTACTTTAGTTGGAATTGGAGCTTGGCTTGGGTCCAAAAAGTGATGGAGAGGTCGCCACGTAGTAAATGCCACCTATCGAGCCACCTTAGCCTCTTTGATCTACCACATTTGGAGAGGACGTATCAGCAAACATTTCAACAATTGTAGCTCCACCCCTACGGAAGTAGGAAGACTTTTTGAGGAACAAATTCTCTTCTGAATCCCTGTGAAGAATTACAATATACTTTGCAAACATCGATCCTTTATTAACTTTGAAAAATTCTTCGGTCTTCATTTCTTTTATTCTAAGGTGCTTATAGTTGTATGCTTGACATGCAGGTTTGTCCCAATCCTTGGACCATTTATTGTATCTTCTCCTTTACTTTTATGAAGCTTACCTTCCCCCCACCCCCCCCCCCCCAACAAAAAAAAATGGTCAAATTAATTTTGCTTTATTCATTATATTAAAACTATTTTGAATAAGATTGTCCTCTACCATATATGACAAAGGATAACTCATTGACTTGCCACTTACCTATTTCAACAATGACATAGTTAAAAAAAGAAAACTTGCAAATAAATAGAGTATTTCATATTCTTTGCAAGATGAAACATCTCTCAATCCACTCAATGTCGGTTGTTTCAAGCTTGATGCTCCCGAAATCTATGAATTAATTGTGAGAAGCATCAACATTATATACATAAATATAGATACAAATAAAATAACATTTATTTACTTCCTTGAAGCCAAGTTTACAAAGCACTATTACCCACAGTATTATAGTTAGACCAAAAGAAAAATATGCAACTTGCTTTATAAATAAATATTGCATAAATCACCTATTTTAAAAACTAGGGTTTATGCACACTTTCTATATACAGTGAATAGAAGTTGTTTGCATAGCATAAAGGAAAAGTTTTAAGATATCTTAACTTCATTTTCTTTTAAGATTAAACCCATTTGTCTAAAGATAATTACTTTAATCTTTAATTAGTTCCTGAGACCTTGTTTCCATCTAATTACCCAACTCTTTTATTTGTATCTATGATATTACTTGAAGGATTTATTTAGTTCCAGATATGGAAGACATGGATAGACTTGGATGGTCCGAGTTAAATATTAGGCCCATAATGGATTGAAATTCAAATGATTTGATTAAATCCAAGCCTTACATCCACAACAATGTGGTCTGGATGCTACTTTCACCCATTTGTGGTCTAATGAGTCGTGGCATGTTTGGAATGGAAGAAAGCTACACTATTATTGTGAACGAATGGAATATACTCCTGTTTCCCTGTCTCACGAGTTGTGGGGAGCGACAGTTGAGATATTCATTTGGTTGATGGGTCAGGCCAAATGCTGAGTAGCGTGATTGGCTTGGAGTCCTTAGGATCACGTGAAGAGGCGAGGCAAAATAACTTGGGGATATCATTTAATGAGAATGGTATAGGTTACCTCCCACAAAGACTTTTCTCATGTGAATTGTAGAAGTGGGGTATGGAGAATTTCGTTTGTGTACTCCAAGCCTACTAGAAAATGATTTTCCAAAAACCCCACTTGATAGTGGTGGGCTTTTTAAAGAAATAGTGGGACAGGTTAATGAGAAGACCAAGTCTTAAACCTGATATATAATATTACAATAATCTACTAAAATTTTTGTTTACATTTGATGTAAATGTTTCAGAATCTACTCACTGCAATTCTTGAGACTAATAAATTTAACGGAAAAAACTACGAATTATTGGCTGTGAAATCTAAGGATTGTCCTAGATTTTGAGAACCAAACCTATGTTCTGGATAGGTTTCTTCCTTGAACTTTGCCGGAAGGGTCCACATGTGAAGAACGTTTGACGTTCGAGTAGTGGCATGAGGACAACCGACAAGTTCGGAGTATCGTACTGGGGTCAATGACTAATAACATCCATAAATAGTACAATAGGCATGATGATGTCCAATTGATAATGCTCCGCATGAGCCAAGTTAATGCGGTTAACGGACCGACATATTGGATATGATGTTACAAAAGTATTTTTCGGTGCGAAGATGATTGAAGGGTCTTATGTACAGGAGCATGGGGTTAAGATGCTATCCCGTATGGAGAAGCTCAAGGACCTCAAGGTTGATCTTAAAAAAGAGAAGTACATTGAAGTGATCCTTCAGTCTCCTTCTCCTTTGACCCGTTTATCTTGAAGTATAACATGAATGGGCTTGAGAAAGATCTTCTTGAGTTGATAAACATGTTGACCTATACGAGGAAACGATTGAAAAGTCTGCTCCATCAGTATTGATAAGGGAGGCTTCGACCTCAAAAGCGAAAGGCAAAGGGGCCAGACGCTGGAGGAAGAAGGAGGGTAAGACAGAATTAGCCATTGCAACCACTCCTGTTGCCCAGCTGGGCATGGGCAAAGGGAAGAGGAAGGCGATTCGACAGTCATGAATTCCAAAAGATATTTTCTTTAATTGCAATGAAAAGGGGCAATAGAGAAGAGAGAGTCCATCCTCTATAATCAAGGTATAATTTGTTATCGAGCCTTTACATGACTATTACTACACTACTTAGGTATTGGATATCAACTGTAAAAATCAAATCTGCAAATGGTTTGTAGGTGGTGAAAAGGAGTAGAAGGCTAAGACAAACGACCGTAAAACTTATCAATGACAGGCTGTTGCTATTTGGTTAAAGGACTAGATAGCCTTAACTGTTAGTGATCATGTTACGATAAAGTTGATAGGAAATAATTACGTAACCTAGCATGATCAAATAATATTTTTCCATTGTTAGACAATATGGATTACATGATTTTTATTACTGATAGTTATTTCATTTCACAAAGAATGGTTATTCTTTTCTGGTAGGTTGTTTACGTAATTATTTCAACACTATTAGTAATTGGATTATGAGTGCTCAAAATAAATGGTAGAATGGATAATCAAAATAAACTCACAGATCTGGCATGCGAAGGTAGGTCACATTTCTCTAGTTAGGATAAAGAAGTTGGTGAATTCAACTAGTCTAGAAATAGACAGGTTGAGTCTACAAGCTTTCAAGTCCTTCTTGAACAAGATGAGGACCGAAAAGCACTTTGTAAGAAAAACTGTGCTTGCCATTGGTCTATTAGATGGGATCCAATTAGATATCTATGAGTAATTGAAAACATAGAGCCAGACAGGGGTTCACAAGTCGAATGACCTTTTGGAATGTTCGGAGAATTAGATTTGAAGTGGAGAACCAAACTAAATTGAGGTAGTGTGTATTTAGTGGAGGTTCTTGAAGTATCTGACGAGAATGGAATTTTCACATAGTGGAGTCCTTCTTTGGAGTGCCACAATTGAATGGAGTGTCTAATAAAGGAGGGATCGAACCTTGTTGGACTTGGTTCAATTGTTCTTTCACTGAACTACCTTGGCCCATGTGGCATGGCAAGCCTATTTCCACAAGCACCTGTATACATTAAGGGACTAGGGAAGCAAACTAGGTTTGTACAGGTTTATTTATCATCCTAAGAGAAATTGAATTACATTGGATAAATGACGTGAGTAGTAGCTCCTTGAGGAATCAAGTGGAGAGACACCTCAGTCAAATGTAGCAAACATAATTTGTAATCGAATACTTCCACTAACTCACAATATTCCAGCCTCGTGAGGGATGACTAGAACACCTTAGGTTTCTGAGTCTAACCAATCAATTGGATTATGATCCAAAGACATAAGGAGAAGCGATGTAGGACATCAGGTTGGATGAATAGCTTGGAGCCATGAGATTCGACAGGGAATACAAACTAGGTTTGAAACTTCCTTTATCTAGAATATTAATTGAGACAGGGTCATGCAGGGTATAACTCAGGTCGAGAATGAGTTGGAAGGACAGTGGGAGCTTAGTTGGGTTCCTAGTGTTTTAAGTGTGAATGTCTTACTCATTTGGAATGATTTGAAGATGTTGGGAAACACTTAAGCACAAACATTATTCACGCAATTCTCCATGAAGGAATTGGATTTGTTCCTTTATCATAGCGTTAAGATTTTCAAGACTCAGTCTTCGTGGACTGATGAGGAGCATGGAAAGATGCTTGACATCCCTATGTCTTTTGTCATTGATAACATGGGGTTTGTGGTCCGATACACTAGACTGAGTGCAGTATGTGCTTCGAGCATAACAATGGATATCGAGAGTGTATGGAGACGGCACTGCATAACAGTTAAGATTACTCTTTAGTACCTGAATAAGGATTAAAGAAGCGTTCTTGATGCAAGTCAATGGAGAGTTGATTCTGTAAGGCTATGGCGAGCTTCCAGTTATATGTGAATGGTGACTAATCTCAATTTGAATGTACATTCAGACTTAATGATGATGTGGTGGCTTGAAATGATTTCAAGTGGGATGCCACAATGGTTTTCACCATGGAAGTCAAATGTATAGTGACTTTAATAGTTGCTCAGGAAGTGTTTTTGATAAAAACCACATCCAATGATTGATTGTCCATCCTAGCATAGCCATGTCAGTAGTTACCTGGAGGATAAAACTTAGGCAATCGCACAAGCAAAAGGACCGAGATCTCATCACAGATCCAATGAGTATTCTTAGACGCCACCATCAATTTGGAACAATTGTAGGAAAAGGTGCCGTATAGTTGGAGCACATCGTTTCCACAAAAAACATATGGTAGACTCATGAGATCGAGCAGGTATCGCAGATTGCTCACTCAGATAAGTTTGAGGTGTATGGGCAATTGGCTTTAGGTCAAGTTGGAGATTTTTAGAAATGGTGACCAGAAAGACAATTGGATTGGTAGTTTTGGGAAGCATTTAGCAATCTTTATGAATGTGATATTATCTTGATGAATCTAGTAAGCATTCATCTGTGGCACCATACTTTGTTGTACTTACTATTTATGTGGAATAGTGTTTTAACAGTACGAAAAATGCCCACAGACCAATTGACCAACAGATATAGTTAGGTTGCGCATTAGATGACAGCTCTGAAACCACCTTTTGAGGGGTGCTCTGAAATATTCCATGTCGAGGACCCCGAAACTGGGCATCGAGAGTCCTATAGAGACTTGCACTAAGTATTGCATTCAATAGATGAGTGTCGTGTTTCATCGGCAAAAGACATGGGATGTCTATGCAATTTTAGTGGATTAGTTGACAAGATTGTTAACTGATTGAACTGACCCATGGAAATCGTCAAACGTAAGCCTTAGAGGCTTGGTGGGTATAACTTCAATTCCTGACTCCGATAGTATAGGATTTGTCCTTAGACTTAAGGAATCATGGCAGTCGCATGCATATGATGGCTATATCTTGGATCTGGCGAGAAATGACTATGTCTTTGATGTTGTCATTATTAGTCTTTTCCGGTGTAGCTGGATTATGTATTGACGAAGGTGCATTTCAAAATAGAATTCGTCCCCTATCAGTATATGATAGATATATCTCCTATGCGCTTTGAGATGGTTTAGACTCTCTAAATCTGTGGTCAGAGCAATTGGTCGGACAAGAAATGGTTTTCCTTATCCATTAATACAGTAAACGCATCTCAAGTATTCAGCATAGTTGCCTAGTCCAGGATTGAACCGCCGCCCAATTCCATGTCCTAGACTAAGGTTAAGAGATGGTTGATGGAAGGACTGCATTTGTATGAAACTCGAGAGCCTAAATTTTCACGTCAACATTCACCTAGTCTCTAGTACCATGGACCGTTGCTAGACGACCACCCATGGTTACGGGCATTTTTTATTAACAGTTATTTTAAAATAACTAATTAAATTATATTTAATTAATTATTTGTGGTGGAAACAATGCTCAAGTCTAGCTGAGGGTGAATCTAAAGAGTCACACACAAATCACTATAGAATTGATGGAATTAATTCGAGAAGAAACGAAACAATTTAATTGAACTAAATTAATTCAAGAAGAAAATATATAAATAACTGGATTATTTATTTGATGGATGGCTAAAGAATTAATTAATTGGATTAATTAATTTTGGGCTTAGCACCTTTAAATTAATTGGATTAATTTATTTGATTTTGCTTAATTAATTGATTGGTCAATTAATTAGAGTTTGAGCTTAGATTTATTTAATTTAATTAGGTGAATCTTTAGAACTACATCTCTTCCTTAGTGTGGTGTGGAGAAATTACAGGGGTTCTATTTGGATCCTAAAGTGAACGGAACCAAAGAACGTAAAGGGAACAATGTACGTTGCTGCTCAACTATAGAAACAAAAGGTAAAGTTCCACTTTTGTTTCTATGCTTTTTGTTTCATCCTTTACCCACTTATCTAGCATGTTTATGTGTTGATTATTATGCTTTTGACAAACACTGAACGTCCAAAAGTTTCAAAAGGAGAACCCCTTTGAACCGTTTCAAACAATGTTTTTATTTAACGCTTCTGCCACGTTCCCGGGCCATACCGATTCTTTCACAGTTCAATTGAATGCGGCTCTTAGTGCAAGTCTCCATAAGACTCTTGATACCCAATCTCGAGGTCCTTGACTCGGACGTTTCAGGCCTAACATTTTGGCTGTTGGTTTCAAGGCCGCCATCCTTCGGTCCAACCGTAAGGTTGCCAATTGGTGTGTGAGCTCTGTTATGATGGTCAAGCAAATGCAAGCATACATAATCAGCACAACAATGTAAATGCCAAATAAGCAAATACTCATTTTATTAACTTAAAATAATATTACATAATATCAATTAATAGTCAGAATAGAACACATCCAGGCCAATCTAATTGGCTTTTTGGTCATCTATCCTAACAATCTCCTACTTGACCTAAGGAAAATCACCCATCGACCTAAGAACAATCGTATCAAAATGCTGAGTATGAGCAATTTGCGACTATGGTTTAGTTAGTAGATTTGCTGTGTTTTTTGCTGAGTTGACTTAGTCCATCCGTACGTCACCTTTGCTCACCATTTCTCTAAGAAGATGGTAGCGTCTAAGAATGTGTTTGAACTGGTGATGAGATCTCTGTTTCTTTGCTTGTGTAATTGCTCCGTTGTTATTACAGAAGATAAGTAAGGCTTCAGTATTGCTAGGCACTGCACCCAACTCTTGGATGTAGTTTTTCATCCAAACCGCTTCCTTAGTTGCTTCTGAAGCTGCTATGTATGTAGCTTCTGTGGTGGAATCTATTGTAGTAGCCTGTTTGGAACTCTTCCAAGTAAACACACCACCATTAAGCTTGATTGCAAAACTTGACTGGGACTTGGCATCATCATAATCCGATTGGAAGCTATTATAGCCTTCAAATATCAATACAACACCACCGTAGATAAAGAACATATCTTTAGTCCTTTTCAATTACTTAGGTATGTTCTTGACTGCAATCTAGTGGGTCTCACCTACACACACCTGATCTGCTCGTTACGCTCAAAGCATATGCGATATTGGGCCTAGTGCATTGGACAACATACTGAATACTGCCCACGGCTAACACAGCGGATATCCGACATCCGCTTAAGTTCCTCATTATTCTTGGGAGACTATTTCTTGGACAGCTTAATCCCATCCCCCATTCAAAAGAGTCCTCGTTTTGAGTTCTCCATTTTGAATCTTTTCAAGACTTTCTCAATGTACGAGGATTGAGTCAATCCTATCATCCTTTTAGATCTATTCCTTGAGATCTTGATTGGAAGGATGTAAGAAGTCTCACCCATATCCTTCATGGAAAATTAAGTTGACTACCATGCTTTTACATTTCCGAACATCTTGACATCATTCCCATTAAGCAAGATGTCATCAAGATGAAGCACAAGGTACGCAACTAAGTTCTCCCACTAATCTTCTTGTATACACAAGGATCAGATTCGTTCTTGAAGAAATCATATCTCCGAATGACTTCATCAGAACGTGTGTTCCAGCTTTGGAAAATATGTTTGAGGCCATAGATGGACCTTTTAATATGACAGACTTTCTATTCTTTTCTACCAGAGGTTAAAACCTTCTTGTTGATCCAGGGAGATCTCTTCCTCGCTCAAACCATTTAGGAAGGGCGTTTTCAGGTCCATATGCCATATCTCATAGTCATCGCATGCTGCTATGGCAAGAAGTATCCAAATAGACTTGGACATTGCAACGGGCGAATAAGTTTCCTCAAAGTTGACCCCGGGTCATTAAATGTACCCTTCTGCCATGAGCCTAGCCTTGAGGGCAATAACCTCCTAGTCAGTTTTGATCCTACATCTTAACACCTTTAGATAGGTCCATGAGGTTCCAAACTTGGTTTGAACCTATTGAGTCCATTTCGGATTTCATGGCCTTAAGCCGCTTATCAGATTCGATGTTAATCATTGCTTCTACATATGTTCTTGGATCATCATTCAATTAGTTAGTCAAGCCTAAGAATACAATCCATTTAGGTGGTTGGGATACTCTGGTTGACCTACGGAGAATTGGAGCACTAACACTAGGAACTGTAGGTATAGATGGTGTCGCATTATTCTAATGATCCCACTTGACTCTCCAAGAAGTTTCTCATCACGTCGGCGATCCGTAGGAAATCCATTTTCCAAGAATACTATGTTCCATGAGACAAAGACATGCTGTTCTAACGAGTCATAGAAATAGTATCCCACGGTTTCTTTCAGATATCCGACAAACCTGCACAGACTAGACCTTGATTCTAGTTTATCTCCCACTAGCCTCTAGACATATGCGGCGCTACCCCCACACGCTCAAGTACTTGTAGGATGCAGGCTTGTCGTGCCATCTCATATAGCATCTGGGGCACATCTTT
The DNA here is from genome assembly GCF_026168435.1 of Sesamum indicum. Classification (NCBI taxonomy): domain Eukaryota; kingdom Viridiplantae; phylum Streptophyta; class Magnoliopsida; order Lamiales; family Pedaliaceae; genus Sesamum; species Sesamum indicum. Next base: position 1,263,653 of record NC_142669.1, read on the forward strand.
GGACTCGCCATGTTGAGTAACTTGGCCGCAGTCTCAAGAGCATGTCTCTAGAAGGATAGGGGCAATTCGATAAAACTCATCTTGGATCTGACCATGTTAATAGGGCTTGATTTCTCCTTTTAGCCACGCCATTAAGCTGCGGCGTTACAGGACGAGTCCACTAAGAGAGATTTCCATTCTCTTTTAAGTAATCCATGAACTCACCACTTAAATACTACCCACCTCGGTTTGAACGAAGGGTTTTGATCTTACAACCAGTTTGATTCTCTACTTCAGGTCTGAATTTGTTAAAGCTTCCAAAGTTCTCAAACTTGTACCTCATATGTAAACATAACCATATGGAGTATGAGTATCCTCCTTTGGCTGGAGAATTTGGTGGTCGACAAACGTTCATATGGATTAAGTCTAATAGACCAGTTGCAAACGTACTTTGTCCAACAAAAGGTTTGTTGGTCATTTTTCCTTTAAGACAGGATTTGCAGGTTGGCAGTTTATCCTAGTCGTCTACCTCTAGACTCCTTGACTCTACCAACATCTTAATCCTCTATACAAACATATGACATAACCTCGCATGCCAAATCTGTGCGTTGTCATGATTATCTGATTTTCGTTTGTGTTTCACAGTCATAATCCCATTTGACTGTTGGAGAATGTCAAGACCATTTATTAATGTACGAAGCAGATGAAGGTTATTATCAATCATCAAATAAAAATTATTTTTATTGATCTTAACTGCATAACCGTCATTCTCTCAAACACGAACGGAAATAATATTTTTGATCATTTTCGATACATAATAACAGCTCTTTAATTATATCCGAATATCATCACTAATAGCTAAGTTGAGAGATCCTACGGCTTTCGCAGCAATGGCCTTGCCATCACTAAGCCTTATGACCATCTCGTCCTTACGTTGCCTTCTGCTTCTTTCTAGCACTTGCAAATCATTACAGATGTGAGCTCCATAGCCAATATCCAATACCCAAGAAGTTGAATTAGTTATCACTTTCACTTCAATCACAAATATACTTGTGCTGGAGAGCAGTTGTGGGCACTGCCTCTTCCAATGCCCCTTTTCACGAAAATGAATGCAGACACTATTTGCCCTCGACTACTATGAACTGCCATTCTTCTCTTTTCCTTGCCCTTTTCCATCAGAGCAACACTGGAGCTTGGAACACTAGTAGTGGCTGTGAGAATGTTTCCCTTTCCCTTCTTCTTTTCCAGCATCCGGTTGTCTTGCCTTTCAGCTTGGAGGTCGGAGCCTCTCCTATCAGTACTGCGGCGCAGACATCTGGGTCCTTGTCTCATGTTAGACCAACATATTAATAAACTCATGAATAGACTTCTCAAGTTCGTTCTGTTATAATTAATAATAAACCGATCGTAGGATGGAAGAAGTCATTGGAGGATAACATTGATGTACACGTCATTGTCATGCCCAGCTTTGAGGTCTTCAAGCTTCTCCATAAGGGATATCATCTTGACTCCATCACTTTGTCCTAAAAAATTCTTTTGTAGCGGCATATGTAATATACCTATCAGGAACAACATAAACCTCTTTCATGGAAAATATTATCGAGGGAATATCTTCCAGCCTATTATATTGCTTTGGATGTCATTGGTTATCGAAGCTAATATGATACTACAGATCTTGCAGTTGTCCTCATGAGACAGGGAAACCATGAACGTGCTGCATTGTTCACAATAATGGTGCAGCTTTTCTCTATTCCAAGTATGTCATGATTCGTGAGACCACACTTGAATAGTGGTAGCTTCCTCATCACATTACTGCAGATGGAAGTCTTGGACCGATCAAGGCAATCTTATTTTTTCGGTAAATATAAATTTCATTAAATTAATGGTAGTACATTGGTACAATACAACATTAAAGGCTTGGCAATTATAATCCAAGCCCATTTTGGGCCTAATATTTAACTTGGACAAACCAAGTTGTGTTACGTTTGAGTGCTTGACCGAGACCTCATCACATAATTATATTGCATGCATAAACATCAAATGTTAAAGCAATAAAGAAAACATTGCGTGCAATAAAATCGAGTATATCCCTGTTAGATGATAATGAGCCCACCTATGTGAACCACTGAACCTGTAGTGAGTCTAAGGTCTATCTAGGGTAGCCCCATGCTATTACAAACAATTGATTTACCCATTAACATGCTAATTGGTATTGTAACTTCTTCTTGGGTCTCCTTTCTTCGTAGGTTTGCCTCCTTTCTCCATGGGCTTGCCTTATAAAAATTAAATAAACATTCTCACCAAAAACCTATTCTACTCTCATTACAATTTAAAAAGAATTCCTGATCAGTAGTTGGGAGGAGTACATAGTGGAGAGGATAAAAAGCCTTATTATTCTAAGGCAGAAAACAAGAAACGATATAGAGAAGAGGCATACGAGACCATCAACAAACAAATAATCATACATACTACAATCCAGACCATGATGTCCAATATCATAAAATCAATTATAGGATCAAAACACAAGTTCGAAAATTGCAATAAAAGGATGACAAAAAACCATGTGTATCCAATGCACATAATAAATCCAATTAATCATGCAATGTTAATTTTAGAAAAAAATCTATTTTTTTTCAAAAAACAATTGAAATAGCATAATTAATAATTTAGAAAAGTCCAAAAGATCAAATTTTCAGAAAAAGAGATGAAAACGGCCCAACTGTTGGCCTACAGCGCGCGCACGCTGCTTGTTATGCTTGCGTGCATGTGTTGGCCCGCTTCCTACTCACACACCTGACCGCACACACACTGTGCGGCAATAGCGGCAGTGCTGCTATAGTTTTTCTTTTACTTCTTTATGAAAGGCACCGCGAGGTGCGAGTGGATCAGCCTAATATGCAAGCGGAATCGACGATAATAAATTTTTTAAATTAAAACGTAATCGCAATACAACCATAATTGTGTACCCTTGGATTTCCCGGACGTTCGATATAGTTAATAAAATAAACAACAATAAATTAACGGGGCTATGGGTAGAATGGAAACAAGAGGTACTAGAACGTAAATCAAGAATTATCTTTTCTTGATTTATTTGGGACCTCCTTCGTTTGATTCGTTCAACCAAGGTCGCACAACCGACCGCATGCATGCGTGTTGGCTCCCCTACCATCACGCACAGACTGCCTCCGCAAGGACTACTAGCGGGCGCATGCTGGCCAAGCCTGCGCATACTGTGAACTGCTAATCTGAAATTAACTAACTATTTTATGAGAAAATCAAATTCTCATAAAATACTTAAAATCATCCAAAATTGCAAAAAGTAAACAAATTAATTTTCTCACATAATTGTTTAACAATAAGCAAAAAATATATCATTCTTCAAAAGCAATAAAGAACATATTATCATGCTTATGCACACAATACCATAGCCCCTATATTGAACCAGGCTCTGATACTACTTGAAATCCACCACGAGATGCGAGCGGATCGGCGTGGGAATGCGCAAGCGGAAGCGGGGACAACAAATTGCGTAAATTAAAATGAAATCGCACTAAAATTATAATTCCAAGGGGTGTACCCTTGGAGGTTCCAGGCGTTCGATATAGTTAATAAAATAAACAAGAATAAAGTTAATGGGGCTATGGGTAGAATGAAAATGAGAGGTACTAGAATATAAATCAAGAATTATCTTTTCTTAAATTATTTTGAACCTCCTTCATTTGCTTCGTTCAGCCAAGGCCTCAACATAGAGACCCTCTAAAGTCACGTCCACACCACAACGGAATTGGAATCCCTCAATTCTCTTTTCTAGAAGAAAATTACAGAGAAAACACACCAAGTGTGTATGAGAGGAAGGGGCGGCCGAATGGTAGAATTAGTGGAGAGGAAAATTATTTTCTTTGTGAATTAATTCATTAGTTATTCCAAATAATTAATACACATATATATACCTTAATGGATGAATTAAAATATATCAGGGTTCATTTAACCATCAATAAGGTAATAAAATCTTTATTCCAAATAAAGGATGACTAACATGATATTTTTCAAAAGAGGATTTGTTAGTCAAAATTTTCTTTTTTAATAATTTCCACCAACATAAAATGGGCTTGGGCCGATTTTAATTAATTAAAATACAAGCCCAATTAATTAAATCTAATTTAATTAAAGTCCAATTAATGAAGTCCATCATATATTTAATCTAATTAAATATATAAGTCCAATAACCCTTTATTAAATAATAACTCCAACTTCTTAAATAATAAGGGCAAGCCCAATATAAATTAATCCAATCAATTTATCCTTCGGCTTATACATTCAATGGATCTTTCTCATATATAAGTAATCCAATTACTTACGAAATTAATTCCCAATTAATTCCTCGTCCCTTCTCGGTGAATTGTGTGTGACTCTTTAGGTTCATCTTTCAGCTACACTTAAGCTAGTGTCCAACATTATTATTAATTAAATTCAATTTAATTAATAATTCTCGATCAATCCTTGACCAAGAAAGCCCGTCACCATAGGTGGCCATCTAGCAATGGTCCATGGCACTAGAGACTAGGCGAATTTCTATGTGAACGTTTAGGCTCTCGAGTCCATACGGGTACGATCCTTCCATCTACCATCTCTTGATCTTAGTCTAGGGCATAGAATTGGGCGTCGATTCCCATCATGGACTAGGCGTCTATGCTGAACACTTGAAATCGCATTTAACCAAATTGCTTGACATAGAAACCTCTTCTTTCTATTCGACTAGTGACTGTGGCCACAGCTTTATAGAGCGTACACGCATCTCCAAGTGCATGAGAAATACCTCTGTCACGTTTTGACAGGGGAAGGATCCTCTTCTTGAAACTCACCATCCTCGCTACATACTTTAGCTGCACTAGACAAGACTTATGATGACCATATCTGAGACACGATCACCTCTCTCACAACTCTAAGAAACATTCATGGCATACACGTGACCGGGGACACAAGTCATACCGACTAAGCCTCTAAGGCTTCCATATGACGATCCCCATGAGTCAGCTCAATCGATTCGACACCTAGTTGATCGACCCATCAAGATCGACACCTAGCTGATTGACCCATAGGACTCTCGATGCCTACTCTCGAGGTCCTCGACTCGGAACATTTTCGACCCAACTCTAAATAGTTGATTTTATGACCGCCATCTAATGTGCAGTCCAACTGTTGCACGATTGTTAAAGTGGTCTGTGGGCATCTATTATGACGTCCAAGCAGTGTTTGACGTAATTTGGTAAGCACAATAGATACGTATGCCAACGACGAATTCTTACCAGATTCATAAAGACAACATTGTTTAAATAAAGATTGCTTGAATGATTCTCAAACCCTCCAATCGAATTGGTTTTCGATCACCCATTCCAATAATCTCCCACCTTGACCTAAAAACCCATTCCTCATGTCTTTCAGACTAAACTGATTATGAGCAATCTGTAATATCGGCTAGGTATTATGTGTCTACTTTGCATTTCTGCGGATGTCCTGTGGTCCAACTGCACGCTACATCTTCCTATCATCGATCCAAGCAGATGATGGTGTCTAAAATTTTTCATTCGGACCTGTGATGGGATCTCGTGCCTTTTACCTTGTGCCATAGCCCAATTATCATCCTCCAAAGCGACTATTGGCACGTTTGGGCTAGGTAGCACACCCAATAATTGGCGTTGTTTTTCGGCCCCAATCGTTTTCCAATATAACTTTAAAACTTCCATATATTCAATTTTTCCTGATAATTCCTTGTGGTATTCCACTTGGAACCCTTCCAACGTTACCATATCATCATAAATCTCGAATGTATGTTCATTTTGATATTAAATATTATTCATATGATCCTGGAAGCTACTACCGCTATAGCTTTCCAAAATCAACTCTCCATTTATGTGCATCAAGGGCTCTTCCTCAATCCTTATTCATGTATTAAAGATAGCCCTTCAACAGTTATATGTTGCTTCGTCGGTGCACACTCGATATCCGTTGTTATGTTCAAAAAGCATAAGCAACATCAGTTTCACTGCACCAAACAACATTCCATGTTGCTTACAGCAAAAACGTAGGGGAAGTCAAAAATCTAAGCTCCTCATCAATATACCATGACTGAATCTTTGACAACTTATCGCTAGATAGGAATACAATTCCTATTATGGAGAAATTTTTGAATAATTTTCGTGTTTTAGACTTCCACAACATCTTTCTATCATTCCAAATGTTCAAAGACATTTAATATCTAGAACACATGGAACACAACGAGCTCCCAATGACCTTCTACGTTATTCTTGACCAAGTGATGCACCTCATGATCTTGTCAAAACAAGTATGTTGGACGTTCAAAGCCAGTTCGAACTCCATAATGGATTTTATTGCTCCAAGCCATTTATCCGGATCAGTGTCCTACTTCACTTTTCCTTGTTCAATTTCAGAAACTCGTACCTCTCGGGTAACCGGAGTTTTCTGATTGTCCTTCAGAGAACTAAGAAATGGTCAGTTAAAGTTTCGATCACAAGTGATGTTTGCAGTATTCCATAATGAACCTGTATAAATCAGACTCCGAGTATAACTTTCCTCCCACTAGTCGTTTGACGTATGCAGGACCATTCGTCATACTCAAGACTTTTGTAGGGCACAGGTTGTTTGCATTGTTCCATAACTAACCTATATAAATTAAACTCTGAGCCTAATTGTTCTCCCACTAGTCCTTTGACGTATGAAGGACCATTCCTCATACTAAAGACTTGTCGGATACAGGTTTGTCAATCCATATCAAATATGGTGTTTGAATGTGACTTAAGAAAACGCCATGTTTTACAACTAGACAATTCTTTTTTTTCTTTTGATAGTCCACACCCAGATGGCCCAGCTGATTCAGTAAAGCACCAATCAAACCATGTCCAATTGAGGTCTCGATTTCTTCCTTACAAGAGACGGTTCAACATCGTCTCTTCCGGAATAATTTCACTGAATGAGAATTTCATTCTCATTTTGCATGATTCAAGAACTCGTACTAAATACGCACCATCTCAATCCCATCGAAGGGTTTGTCTAAATAACCAGTTTGGTTTTCCACCTCAAGTCTAACTTCTCAATCCCATAATAAATAGGTTCGGGTCGATTTTAATTAATTAAAATACAAATCCCAATTAATTAAATTTAATTTAATTAAAGTCCACTTAATTAAGTCCATCATATGTTTGATCCAATTAAATATATGAGCCCAATAACCCTTTATTAAATAATAAGTGCAACTTACTAAATAATAAGGCAAGCCCAATATAAATTAATCCAAGCAATTTATCCTTGGGCTCATCCATCCAATGGATCCCTGTAATATATAAGTAACCCAATCACTTACGAAATTAATTTTTAATTAATTCCTCATCCCTTCTCGGTGATTTGTGTGTGAGCCTTTAGGTTCACCTTTCAGCTAGACTTGGGCTAGTATCCAATATGTTTATTAATTACATTCAATTTAATTAATAATTTTAGATCAACCCTTCATCAAAAAAGCCCTTCACCAAGGGTGGCCGTATAGCATTGGTTCATGTCACTAGAAACTAGGCGAATTTCCATGTGAACGTTTGGGCTCCTGAGTCTATACCGGTATGGTCCTTTCGTATACCGTCTCTCGGCCTCAGTCTAGGGCATGAAATCTATACTTAATTCCTCGACCTAGGAACCTCTCTCCTATTCGACCAATGATTGCAGCCACAGCTTTAAAGAGCCTAGACACATCTCCAATTTCATAGGAGATAACTCTGTCACATTTTGACTAGGGTCGGATCCTCTTCTTGGAACTCACCGTCCTCGCTTCATACTTTTGACTGCACTAGACAATACTTAGGATGACCATGTCTAAGACGATCACCTCTCGCACAAATCTAAGATGCAGTCATCGCATGCATGTGACTGTCGTGATTCCTCAAGTCTGAAGACTACTCCCGTAGTATCGGAGCCGAGGACTCAAGTCATACCGACCAAGCCTCCAAGCCTTCCATATGACGACCCCGCGAGTCAGTTAGTCGATTCGACACCTAACCAATAAACCTATCAATATCGCATAGACATCCCACAAGTGTCCCTAATGAAACATGGCACTCATCAAATGAATACGACTCTTAATACAAGTCTCAGTAGGACTCTCGATGCCAGTCTCGAGGTCCTCGACTTGAAACATTTCAGACCCTAACCTAAACAGTTGGTTTCATGATCACCATCCAATGTGCAGTCTAACTGCTACACAGTTGTTAAAGTGGTCTGTGTGCATCTGTTATGACGTTTATGGAGTGCTTGACATAATTTGATAAGCACAACAGATACGTGTGATGACGATGAATTCTTACCACATTCATGAGGACAACATTGCTTAAATAAATAATGCTTGAATGGTTCTCAAAACCTCCAATCCAATTGGCTTTTGGTCACCCATTCCAACAATTTATTTATGTATAACAAAAAAACGAGCATTAAACAAAAAAATCAAAATTATAAAATTGCTTGAATCATCGAATTAATCACAGAAAAAGGGAGCAATTTTCATAGACTAATTACCTAAATGAAAAGGGTAACAAAACATGCTTCAAAAGTCATAAAGATCACGTCAACATGGTTATTACACAAAACCATCTGCCTATACATCGATCAAGCTCTGATACTAGTTAAAGAATCTTTTGGTATGGCCCGCGAACACACAAGCGAAAGCGGTAGCATAAAATGCATACAATAATAAAAATTAATGGATAAAATAAATGAATTCAAGGGGTGTACCGTTGGAGTTCTCGGGCGTTCGATGTAGAATTAACAATTAATGATAACAAAAAAGGGACTGAGGTAAAATTGCATAAAGAAACAAAAATGGGATCAAAGGAATAAATATTTACCTTTGATAGGAGATAACTCTGTCACATTTTGACTGGGGTGGATCCTCTTCTTGAAACTCACCGTCCTCGCTTGATAGTTTGACTGCACTAGACAATAGTTATGATGACCACGTCTAAGACGATCACCTCTCGCACAAATCTAAGATGCAGTCATCGCATGCACGTGACTGTCGTGATTCCTCAAGTCTGAAGACTACTCCCGTAGTATCGGAGCCGAGAACTCAAGTCATACCGACCAAGCCTCCAAGCCTTCCATATGACGACCCCGCGAGTCAGTTAGTCGATTCGACACCTAGCCAATAAACCTATAGATATTGCATACACATCCCACAAGTATCGCTAATAAAACATGGCATTCATCAAATGAATACGACTCTTAATACAAGTCAGAGTAGGACTCTCGATGTCAGTCTCGAGGTCCTCGACTTGAATCATTTCAGACCCTACCCTAAATAGTTGGTTTCATGATCACCATCCAATGTGCAGTCTAACTGCTACACAGTTGTTAAAGTGGTCTGTGTGCATCTGTTATGACGTTTAAGGAGTGTTTGACATAATTTAATAAGCACAACAGATACGTGTGATGACGATGAATCTTACCACATTCATGAGGACAACATTGCTTAAATAAATATTACTTGAATGGTTCTCAAAACCTCCAATCCAATTGGTTTTTGGTCACCCATTCCAACAGTTTATTTATGTATAACAAAAAAACAAGCATTAAACAAAAAATTCGAAATTATAAAATTGCTTGAATGATCGAATTAATCACAAGAAAAGGGAGCAATTTTCATAAACTAATTACCTAAAACAAAAGGGTAACAAAACATGCTTCAAAAGCCATAAAGATCACGTCAACATACTTATTACACAAAACCATCAGCCTCTACATCGATCAAGCTCTGATACTAGTTAAAGGATCTTTTGGTACGGCCCGCGAACACACAAGCGAAAGCGGTAGCATAAAATGCATACAACAATAAAAATTAATGAATAAAATAAATGGATTCAAGGGGTGTACCCTTGGATTTCTCGGGCGTTCGATGTAGAATGAACAATTAATGATAACAAAAAAGGGACTGAGGTAAAATTGCATAAAGAAACAAAAATGGGATCAAAGGAATAAAATTTTACCTTTGTAGGAATCCGCCTACTTTAAACGTTCACGCAAGGCTCCAATGCAGGAAACCTCCGATTCTTCCCCACAAAGGCAATACTAGAATCCCAATGCTTCATTTGGTAGAAGAAAGCAAGAGAAAAGAACTCCAAGAAGTTGAAGAGAGAGGGGCGCCCAATTTTTATGATTAAAATTACAAGGCCGAATGAATTTTAAAATAAAATCAAATTTTAATAAAAATCCACCCAATTGGGCACAGTATAAATTTAATCTAATTAAATACATAAGCCCTAATTGCCTTCAATAATTAATAAGGTCCAACTTATTAAATAATCAAGACAAGCCCATTATAAAGTAATCCGATTAATTTATCCTTGGGCCTTCCATCCAATGGATCTCTCATTTCTATGTAATCCAATTACTTGTGGAATTAATTCCAAATTAATTCCTTGTTCTTTTCCAATGATTTGTGTGTGACTCTTTAAGTTTACATTTTAGCTAGACTTGGGTTAGTGTCTAACACTATTATTAAATAACTCTAATCTAATTAATAATTTCTAATTAGCACTTAATAAAGAAAGCCCATCACCATGATTTGTCATCTAGCAATGGTACATGGTACTAGAGACTAGGTGAATGTTCATGTGAACATTTAGACTCTCGTGTCCACACGGGTATGGTCATTCCATCTACCGTCTCCAGATCTTAGTCTAGGGCATGGTTTGATTTCGGTTCCCATCTTGAACTAGGCATCTATGCCTTAATATTTAAGACTGCCCTATGCTTAATTGATTAACATAGGGACCTCCTTTCTTGATCGATCAACGACTGTAGCTATAGATTTATAAGGCATAAGCGCGTCTTCAAGTGCATAGGAGATACCTCTATCAAATACTGATAGGGAATGGATCTTCTTCTTGAAACTCACCGTCCTCACTACATACTCTGACTGCACTAGACAAAGCTTATAATGATCATGTCTGCGACATAATCACCTCTCACACTCATTCAAGATAGAGTCATCGTATGCACGTGACTGTCGTGATTCCTTAAGTCTGAGGACTACTTCTGTACTATCAGAGCTAGGGATTGCAGTCATACCTACCAAGATTTCAAGACTTTAATATGATGATCCCCATGAGTCAGTTCAGTTGATTTGACACCTAGTCAATCAACCCACCAAGATCGCATTGACGTTCCAGGACTGTGACCAATGAAACTTGATATTCACTAATTGAATGCAAATCTTAGTGCAAGTATCCATTGGGCTCCCGAGGTCCTCAACTTGGTACATTTCGAACCTAACCTTTTGGTAGTTGATTTCATGACCATCATCCAATTCGCATCCCAACTGCACGGTTACCAATTGGTGTGTTGACTTTGTTCTTACGTTCAAGTTGATGCAAGCATACAAAATGAGCACAACAAAGTAAATGCCATATAAAAGAATACTCATTTTAATCGCTTAAAATAATATTAAATAATATCGATTATTTGTCAGAAGAGAACACATCCAAGCCAATCATATAAGCTTTTTAGTCATCTATCCTAACTGTTAGAATAGGTTACCAAAAAGCCAATTGGATTGGCCTTTATGTAATCTGTTCCGATAATTATGGTGTAATTTTAGCATTGTTTATGAATAAAGTGAGTATTCATTATCTGTCAATTGTATTTGTTATGCTCACTGATTATGTTTATAGGCTTAACATCAAAACAAAGCCTACAAACCAAATTGTAAAACCTATGCTGTTGGGTTGCACATTGGATGGTGGCCATGAAATCAATTTCTAAAGGTTAGGTTTGAAATGTTCCGGGTCGAGGACCTAGAGACTGGGCATCGAGAGCCTATTGAGTTTTTTGGGCTTAACACCTTTAGATTAATTGGATTAATTTATTGAGTTTGACTTAATTAATTGATTGGATAAATTAATTAGTAATTGGGCTTAGATTTATTTAATTGGATTAATGAATCAATGGACCGGTGCATATCCATTGAAGTCCATTTGAGGGTGGTCCATTTGAGGGTGGTTGGAGCAAGTTAAGAAGGAGTAGAAACTCCTCAACATGACGAACATGATGGAGGAGTTATTTCATCATGGTTGGAGGTTATGTGATAGGTTGCGTTGGAGGCAAACTTAGTAGTTATTGAATTTTGAATTCAATTGTATGTGATATACAGAACTACACACATATCCATCATAACCACCACAAAAGCCACGAATTTTCTCTCTATTTTTATCTAAAGAATATTCTCCTTTTGGTTCTAATTTGAATAGGATTCAAATTAGAACACAAAAAACAATCCAAAAGCACTAAACAATAGCGTTGTGTTTGGAGTTGTTTTTCTTCTTGGTTCTTTGTTCTATCTAGCAATAGAAAAAGAACTTTACTTTTCCATTTTGTGGTCTGGACAACTTAGAGGAATTCTAGTTTGAATTCCAAGTGAACGGAACAGGAGAACATAAAGGGAACACACGCACGTTGTAGATTTCCAAAGAAACAAAAAGTAAACTTTCAGATTATATTTCTGTACTTTTTATTTCATCCTCTAGCCACATGTCTAGCATGTATGCATGGTTATTATTATGCTTTTGACCAACACCGAACGTCCGGAAATTTCAAAAGGAACACCCCTTTGAACCGATTTTTAAAATTTTTATTTCACGCTTCCATCGCATTCTCAGGCCATACCAATTCTTTCACTAACAACAACGGTATCTCCTGTGCACTTGGAGACGTGTTTACACCTCACAAAATCTATAGCTAGAGTGGTTGATTGAATAGAAATTATTTTCCTATTCGAGTATTGTAGCATAGATGCCTAGTCGAGGATTGGAACCGATACCAAATCCCATGTCCTAGACTGAGGTTGGGAGACGACAGACGAAATGAGTGTACACGTATGGAATTGGGAGCCTAAATATTTACACGGATATTCAACTAGTCTCTAGTAACATAAAATTTTGCTAGACGGCCAACCATTGTAATGGGCTCTCTTGATCAATATTTGACCAAGAATGATAAATTAGATTACATTTAATTAATCAGTAACGTTGGACACTAGCCAAGTTTAGTTGAAAGGTGAACCTAAAAAGTCACACACAAATCATTCTGGAAGGAGAATGAATTAATTTGGAATTAATTTCGAAAGATGTAAATAATTGGATTATTTACATATGGGATGATTCATTGGATGGATAGTCCAAAATTAAATTAATTGGATTAATTTAATTGAGTTTGTCTTAATTAATAAATTGAATTTATCAAGTAGAGAGAATTGGACTTATATCTCTAATCAAATTAAATGACATTGGGCTTAATTTAGTTCTAATTTTATTAAATTGAATTTAATTAAATTCAATGGGCCATGGATTTATTTTAATTTGATTCTTGGTCCACTAAATTAAGGTCTCCTAGCAAAGGGAGTTGACTTCTATTAACGGGGTTGGTTAAATTGCACTTTTGGAAAGTGTTCTGACCAAAGTTGGAGCCCTTCTCTATATGGCATGAGTTGACCAAATTTGGAGCCCCTCTCGTAGGTAGGTGGAATATATCTAGACACATCTCCACCTTCCATATAAAGCATACGTAGTGAAAAGACTTCACACACACTCCATCCTTCTCCAAGCAATAACACTCGGTCTCTCTCTTTCTCTATCTTTCCTTCTGATTCCTTTAATCATCTAACTCCTCATTGATATAGGATCAACATGTTGAGATGTATGGAATTTTCATGAAGATAATAAAGCAACTAATAGTGTAGTTCTGTTCGTTCATTTCTGTCAATAGGCTTTGTTTTCTTCTAGCCAAGAGAACAAAGTCATCTTGCCATGGTGTGGTACGGATCATCTCTAGAGGGCTCCTACATTGGAGCCTAGGGTGAAAAAGGGGTTGTACATGCAACGCTGGTTGAAACGAAAAATGAAAGGGGTAAAATCTCATTAAAATACCGTATCTCTCTTTTATTCCTTATCGATAGCCTTGTATGTTGAATGTATTATTTTATTTTCTTTGATCCACATACTACATAGAATACCCGGGAACACCAAGCGTACACCCCTTCGTTGGTCGTCAATTATGTGCATTTTATCGCTTTATCTTTTCCCGCACTTTCGCTCGCGCATTCCCCGGCCGATCCATCTTGCCTTCAATTACCTATTTGACACATGAATATATTGCATTTAATGTTAATATATCTAAGAACTATAGTTTTTTGCTACTATAGCTATTAATCATAATTTTGAGTATAATTCACGTCAACAACATGGTAAGAATGTAGATACATGCACTCATTACACCAAGATGGTGACCACTTTGCATTATGGATTGTTCATATAGATATTATTGACCTTATAGGGTCAACACTTTAATGAATAACTGTGTTAGTTTTTGCTCGTACTACAGGGTCACCATTATAATATATTATTCCAAGAATCGATATAGCCCGGGACGCGACAAAAGTGTTAAATAAAAAATTATTTAAAACGGTTCAAAGGGATGTTCCCTTTGAATTTCGCAAGCGTTCGCTTTTTTTCAAAAGTATAATAATAAACAAATAACAATGCAAGACAAGTGGCAAGAGGATGAAACAAAAACATGGAAACAAAATTGAAACCTTACCTTTTGTTTCTATAGTTGAGCAGCAACATGCATTGTTCTCTTTATGTTCTCCCGTTCACTTTCGGATCCAAATTAGAACCCCTCTAATTTGTCCACACCACGCTAAGCAAAAGATATAGTTCTTGTTCTATTGCTAGAGAGAACAAAGATCTAGAAGAAAAAATAACTCCAAACAAACACTATTGATTAGTGTTTTCCAAATGTTTTATATTTTAAATTCAATCCAATTCAATATAGAACAAAAGGAGAATATTTCTAGAGAGAAAAAAGGGAGCAATATTTCATGGCTTTTGTTGTTGGTTATGCATGATATGTATGTAGTGTTTGTATATTACATACAATTGAATTCAAAATTCAATAACCGCCTAGTTTGCCTCCAATGCGTTTCAGACGAACCCTCAGAAATCGTTTCAAAGTTATCATCCAATGCACAGCCCAACTACATGGGTTATTCAATTCCTCTGTGGGTATTTGTTGTGACATTAAAACACCGTTCAACGTAAATAGTAAGCACAACAAACACATGGTGCCACAGATGAATGCTTACTACATTCATCAAGATAATATTACCTTCATAAAGATTGCTAAATAGTTTCTAAAATCGTCAATCCAATTGGCTTTCTGATCACCATTTCTAACAATTATATAGTAATTTGTGCAATATTATGTGTGAATTGTGACATTATAGTAACCATCCCTAAAGTGCATATGAATTGTGTCTCGCATATTTGTTTTGTAAGGAATGTTACGATTGCATAGATTTTTTATATGCAAATTGTTAGGTGAGAATATGCCCATATTTCCCTAATATGGACATAAGATGGTGATAAGCATACCATATGGCCACATCATATATTTAATGTGTACCCTTGTGGGATTATGGCTTCGAAATGAGTTTAAAAACATAAACTATATGTTCATAATGATTATTGATGGGTGTATTTGGCACAAATCAATCATTGTAATTGACATGATTGTAATTAAGTTGGAACATTATGACTCTCCATTGATGGAAGATCCTTACTACCACCTAAATTTCATAGTCATGGTCATATGTCCATTCTTGCTCACCATTATACGACCACTAATTTGGTAGACCAACAACCATATGAACATTTTGTAGATCATTCGATCTAACGAGCCTGGACAGAGCAACAAGTCATGATCTACAAATTATTGTAGCTAGAGCACCCAATTCCAGTGTTGGGGCAACACATCATATATTGCGTTGTACAACATCTGTGCATGTTGTGTGCTTGAACAACTCTGGGGCACATATCATTACATGTTAATAGTTGTTCTATAATCGCGCACATGTAGCATGACACCTACATTGTGACACGTTCATGTGCACTTGTGGGCCTATGTAGTTGAAAATGGAAGGTGTGCATAGGAGACCTATGGCACATGTGATCACATAGTCACATATACATGTGTCCGAACATACACATGTCGACGTGTGCAATTATGTCCTATAATACCATATCATATATTAATGATCTGATACTCAATCACAACTTCACAGATATTGCATTTGTCTATAGCGTGCATGACCTTCCCCGACAACTGTGGCATACTTGTGGCCTGTAATTGAATACTGACGTATAATTATATCGACACATGTGGATAAGAATCCATCATAGTTCACATACTATGGACCATAGTTACCAAATTACTCGGTATAGTGCAATTGATTTGTGTCCCATGTACATAAAAGTAATGTTGTTGACATGGAGACTATCATATGATGTCCATGGATCTATCATGTGATAATATGATACACAATCCAAAATAAAATATGTTGTTTACTACCAACTATTGTGCTGCACAAAACAATCTATAACAAAAGCTATTTTTTACTATGAATTGTACCTCGTAGCAAGACTTCCAACAAAAACGACTTCATTCTATATTTTTGCAATGATATTATTTTGTTACAGAAGAACTTTTTTTATTAATAAACAAAGTGAACTATACAATGTTACAACATCAATTTACTCTACTTCCCATCTTCGTTCGGCTTCAATCTACAATTTTTTGCATCTTATTAAACCTCTATTTGTTTTTCTCAAAATCCCCAATCTATGTCTGTGTGCCTCGATAATAAGAACTCATGTTTTACTTGATAAACTTGATTCATTCTATAAATAAATACCACAATAATAAGCACAAAAAGGTATTAGTCGAATTTATGTTTGAATAGACACTTTCACCTTTTCTTTTGTTTGTGGTCTCCAATCTTGTTAATCAACTTTATCATTTACAAAACAATGGTATTAGTTGCGATATTTTACACTTTATTACCATGTTGCTTGTAACATGTATGTCTTTGATTCCTTCTTTTATTTGTATCGGATGGAGTTGATTTATCTATAACTGATTTTATCTATCTCATACTGTAACTTTTCTTTTATTTGTCAAGTCTAAACTATTTTTACTTCAAAGTAAAATATTAATTAGGTAAAAATGTTCTAAGAGAATAAGGTAAAAATGATGAAAATCTGTGCAGAACTGTGGTTTTGTCTGTTGAATATTTATAATATCCACACTTTTGTGTGACATGCACACCTATCAATATATTCTTCAATTAATCATGTCTCTTTGGCTTGTTCATTCGGATAACTTGTATTGGCATCATTTAATCGAGCATCCAAAAAATTGTAGCAATTGGAATCCTCACGCGGATATGCATGCATGGTCTGGAGCTCATTGCCTTGGTCAAACGAATAAGATTATACTCATTGTGGATCATATATAGCAGACACTTTTCATATTCACTGTTTTGCTTCATTAACTTTTAACACTTTTAATATGCATGTAATATATATAAACTCATAGCACGAAAGGAAACCGAAGAAAGGATGATCCAATTGACCAAAAAGAAAATGGTCCTAGAGCATCTTGTTGTTGGAAGGCTAAAAGCACAAAATATTAATCACGTAAAGTTGTTTTATCCTAGAAGTAATATATGCTTTCACTCTGATAAAGAGCATATTTTCTTCTGATTGTTCGCACAAAGTTTATTTGTTCATTTTTTGTGACTAATGATTGTATTTGCATAGTATTACTTCCTATCAGAATAAACTTAGCAGAGTGTAGAAATTATACACTTGTTCTAATCTATGTCATCCATGTTTGGAATTAAATAAATCTACAAGTAATAAAATAGAGATGAATATAAGGGTTGATTACTTAGATGGACACAAGTCTTAAAAAACTAATTAATGAATAAATTAATTAATATGAAGCAAATGGAATTAAGTTATATCAAAATATAGCTTTTCCTCAATGCTACGCAAACAACCTATATTTGCAGTGCACGAAAAGTGTGCATAAATCCTAGCTTTAAAAATAGAACATTTGTGCAATATTTATTTTCAAAGCAAGTTGCATAGTTATTGTGTTTTCGTTTTACTATGATGTTGTAAGTAATGTTGTTTTGTAAACTTGGCTTGTTCACAGGTTTCGAGCGCATCAAGCTTGCAACAACCGACATTGAGTGGATTGTGAGATGTTTCATCTTTCAATGAACAAAACGTCCTCTATCTATTTCTGAATTTTTTTTTCAAACTATCTCAATTTTAGAACATGTGACCGAAAAATCAATAAATTAGCCCATGTCATCTATGGTAGAGGACAATCTTGTTTAGCATAGTGCTAATATAATGAATATAGTACAATTCATTTGGTTATTCTTCTGCGTATTTACTTATGGCTTTATATGGATATCACGAAGCAAGCCCACAAACCATCAGAACCAACAAAATTGGGTCACGCAGATGATAGTGACCATGAAACCAACTTTCGAGAAATGATCTTGAACGTTCGAAATCGAGAACCCCGTGACTAGGCATCAAGGGTTCTACTGAGATTTACACTAATTAGTGTATCCATATGATAGGTGTTTTGGCTCATTAACGATAGATGTGTGGCATCTATACATTATTAATGGATGGTTGACAAACGTTTATCCAGCCGACTAAACTGACATGGAAGGAGTTGTCATGTCAACGCCTATGACATGATTGGTATGACTTGAACTCTTTAACTCCAATAATACATTATTTAGTCCATAAACTTGAAGGTCTACTATAGCCTCATGCATTGGGCAACTGTGTATGCAGACGTATTGGGCCAGTGAGGACTTCCAGTAGGAGTCATCGACGAATAAGGCGAACCGGGCAGCGAACCCCACAGCGTCCTCAACTGTGTACCGGGAGGGGTCTTCCTCAGTTAGCATGCACAAGAGTAAGTTAGTAAGTAAATACGATGCTTTATCATTATTTTTTAAATATTCATTAAATTAAATTAATTATATATTTATTAAATATGTTAATAAATTATAAAATTCAAAAATTAGCAATGGGTTTAGTAATATACAGAAATGTTACAAATTTAAATACATAACCATTTCAAATACCGTTTCTAAAATCATTCTGAACACGTGTTCCTAAACTGGATGGACCATTTCAAATACAATTGCAACGACCATTTCAAGCTAACCCGTTCCAAATACCATTGCTTTCCCAATTTCTAATATGTGTTTCAAACTAAGAAAATCATTCCTAATACTATTACTAAAACAGTTCTACAAACGTGTTCCTAGTTAAGACAATCGTTCCTAAACCCATAACAGTTTGAAGTTCCAGAACCCATTCCTAGATTTATCACCTACACAAATAAAAATAGTTTCAAAATTTAGGCACGAGCATTAAAATGTCCATTCCAAAAGTTCCCTGACAAAATTAATTCATCCAGTCCAACACCCACCCCAAACCATTCCAATTCAAAAAATAAAAATAATTTGGACAAATTCAAAATTAGTAAGGGTTTTGAATGACCGTTACAATTCCCGTCCCAAATAAAAACAATTTTCCCATAACTGTTCCTAAATTTTTTTAATGTCATCTGCCAGGACAGATTTTCAACAGTTCTAAAATCCGCTTCAAATAAGTTTTGTATCTTGAAAGCCATTCCAAACACAAAAAAAAAAGGTTCCAAAATCCTCCCCAACTCACTCCTATTTTTGCAGTGATATATTAATGATAAGAAACATATAATCATAGTATATTGTTGATTTGTGGGTGTTAAATGGGATCCATACTACTATGCACACCTGACAAATATGCCCCACTTATTGCCACAATTAATTCAGTAGCAAAATATGGATACTTAATGTGTGAATAACACCACGAGCACACATGTATGGCCAAAATATATTATTACACTATATATGCACATAACATGTCATTGTGTAGAAAACGTGTCTATAGTGTGTGTGCCCTTATGTTTTGTTACAAACAAAGAAAACCACAAGTGAAAACAAAGAACAAACGTATAAACTACGTTATGGATAACATAACATACAAAAAGCAGAGCCATATGACATCACAGGAAAACTCTAGCTTAGTAATTGCGAATACAATAATAGTTAATTTATTTCTTCCCACTGCCGGTTCAACCACTCATTATACATAGAGCTAGCCAAATTATCTACCAAGTAGTCTAGCGGTACTAGTCTCAATAGTCCACAGCAGTTCACATGAGTTTCAAGTAGTGAAAACCACTGTATGGTTTCAAGATGCCTTCAGCATTTGCATAACCATTGTCACTTAAATAGTAGTTGCCCGTTATAACACGAAGACACATTTAGATAAGCATGAAGTCACTTATTAATAATACAAAATAAAAGTTTTCATTAATTGTTCATTATACTACAGGATTAATATGTAATGTGGCTGTATTATACTAGTACATCTGGCATACCTAAAGGCACTTAGAGAGCATTGGGCCTGTGGATCGCATCGTGTAAAACACGGCTATCATCTCCACTACTTTCCCAACTGATGAGGACACATATAAATTGCATGTTTGGATTGGAAACCCTAAGGACATTGATGGCTACTTAACCTTTCAATGTGCGTAAATGACCTCTTCAAGGACTCTAACTTCAATGAATGTTCCATCATGAGCACCTAAACAACCCTACAACAATTCCCATAAATGATAACATTACAATTTTAAAAGCATGCAACGGTTGGAAACTTCATGTATCAAGCTAGAACTAATCATTTATTATAACAAGCAAAAAGTTACCTTAGACCATCTCCAGCTGGGGTTGGGAAAATCTGCTATGATTGGAGCCGGATTTCCAAGAAAACGGTATGCAATTTAAAAATGCTGTTGAGCATATCATGAAAATGCTTGGTCACTGTTCCGGCAGATTTTATGAACTCATGTTTGACCACACAATTATTTTTGTGGTGGGAAATAACAATTATGAATATGGCCACTTGTTTTGAGACGGTTACATGCCTAATCCTAGAAACCCCACCGAAATGTTCCAAAACAAAAAACAAAGAACGAAGAATGACGATCCATACTTAGGTCTTGTAGACACGACTCATTACTAATGGCTACTAACCTATGCAGGTTCATAACTTGGTGAAGAATCCTAGATGTAAGTGTGTATCACTGAGGATGAACACGTGTTTGAGTAGTGCTTCTACAGTTGAGATATTGAATTACATAAAGAAAAAAGGGTAAGAGCAACAACAATCTCAAGCATAATTTAGTATGCAGCGATCAAAACTAGTATTTACTTAGTTGACCTCATCCTAAATGACATACAAATAATTTGACTATGTTACATCAAGCACTAAAGAGAATAACATTCACAGTAAATAAAGAAAAGGGTAGGAGCAACCTTGCCCATTAACTACAGTAATATACAAAAGTTCATAAGTACTTATCATCAACATAATAAACAATTTGTTCGTAACTGGTAACAGGGTAGACAGTCACATAATTACAGAAACATCCATAAAATCAACCCACATTAGTGCCTAAATACAACATAACTAATTTCACATATAAAAGGTGTGGAAGTCTAGCATAGGGATATGGAAAAACATGGTGATATCACACCAATTTCAGAATAAGTGACTAGAAAGCAAATTAGGTTTGTTACTGTTTTTCAATATTTATCATACTAATATAATGATCAATAAAGTAAGTATTCATTAATGGAACAAAATTTCCACGTCACAATAAATTCCTACAGATAGAATGGTTTAACCATTGGAGTTGGGTTGGGCATAGGTCGAAGGATATGAGACTAACTTATGAGGGTTGGTTTAAAGCATTTTATGTCGATGACTTCGAGATAATGTATCGAGAGTCGTATATGGACTGGTACTAAGTATTGTAGAGTCGTGTTTCATCTACAGGAGACATAAATCATCTATGCAATTTTAGTGGGTTAATTGGCTAGGTAATCGACTAACTTGTGAGAATCTTTATATGAACACCTTGTCGGCTTGTCCGGTAGGACTGCAAGTCTTATTTTCAATAGTACGAGATTACTCATCGGACCTTAGGAATAATGACAATTGTGTGCATACAAATACTGTATATTGGATTGGAAAGAAGTGATTATATCGTCAAATATGGTCATTATAAGTCTTGTTTAGTATAATTGCAGTAAGTAGCAAGGACGGTGATTTGAAGAAACAATTTGTTCCTTGTCAGTATGTGACAGCAAGATGTCCAATGCACTCTGAGACAGTTTGAACTCGGTAATCTATGATCATAGTACTTGATTGAGTGGGAAGGAATTTATGAAGCCGATCAATAGACTAAATACAATTTGAGTATGAAGGATGGATTCCTAATCAAAGATGGGAACTGATGGTCAATTCCATTCACTAGAGTAAGACCAAAAGACAGTTGACAGTAGGACCTTACCTGTATGAAACTTGGAGACTAAATATTCATATCATTATTCACCCAGTCTCTTGTACCATGGATTATTTCTAGATGGCCACCCATGCTAACGGTCATTTCTAGTTATGTGATAATAGAAAACAATTAATAAGATTAGATTTAATTAAATGGTGAACAGAAAGCCAATCGGATGGTAGTTTTGGGAACCATTTAGCGATCCTTATGAACGTGATATGATCTTGATGAATGTAGTAAGCATTCATCTGTGGCATCATGTGTTTGTTTTGCTTACTATTCATCATGGCAGTCGTATGCATATGATGGCTATATTTTTGGATCTGACAAGAGATGATTGTGTCTTCGATGTGGTCATTATAAGCCTTGTTCAGTGTAATCGAATTATGACTTGAGGATAGTGGATTTCAAGATAGAATCCCTCCCCTATCAGTATAGGATGGACATATCTCCTATGTGCTTTGAGATGGTTTAGACTCTCTAAGTCTATAGGCATAGCAATTGGTCCATTTGGGAATGGTATCATTTGTCGATCAATAGAGTAAACACATCTCAATAACTCAACATAGTTGCCTAGTCCACGATGGGAATCAACGCCCAATTTCATGTCCTTGATTAAGGCCAGGAGATAGTCAATGGAAGGACCGTACCTGTATCGAACTCGAGAGCCTAAATATTCACGCCAACATTCACGTAGTCTCTAGTGCCATGGACCATTGCTAGATGGTCACCCGTGGACACAAATGTTCCCGATAAATGGTTAATTGAAAATGATTAATTAAATTAGATTTAATTAATTATTTCTCTTGGACACAATGCCCAAGTCTAGATGAGGGTGAACCTAAGAGTCACACAGAAATCAACATGGAATTGGTGGAATTAATTTGAGAAGAAAGAAATTAATTTAATTTAATTTAATTAATTCAAGGAGAATATATAAATGACAGTATCATTTATTTGATGGATGGCTCTATAATTATCTAATTGGATCAATTAATTTTGGGCTTAATACCTTTAACTTAATTGAATTAATTTATTTGGTTTGGCTTAATTAATTAATTGGATCAATTAATTAGAGTTTGGACTTAGATTTATTTTATTGTATTAAATGAATAATTAGACTTAGTTGGGCTAAAAATAATTTAATTAATTATTGTCCAATACACTTTGGTTCGACTTAATTTAATTTGATTAAATCAAGTCCGGTCCATACTTGAAGTCTAAGCTCATTTGAGGGAGGTTGGAGCAAGTTAAGAAGTAGTTGAAACTTCTCACCATGATGAAGATAATCGAGTGGTCACTTCTCTTAGTAATGGTCACAAAAAAGGCAATTGGATTGGCGGTTTTGGGAACCATTTAGCAATCTTTATGAATGCGATATTATGTTGATGAATGTAGTAAGCATTCATCTGTGGCGCCATGTGCTTGTTGTGCTTACTGTTTGTATTGAAAGTGTTTTAATGTTACAACAAATGCCCACAGACCCATTGAATAACCCATGTAGTTGGGGAGGCGCATTGGATGATAGCTACGAAACCAACTTCTGAGGGTTGGTCTGAAACATTCTAGTGCGAGGTCCACAAAACTGAGCATCGAGAGTCCTATAGAGACTTGAACAAAGTCTTTCATTCATTAGATGAGTGTTATATTTTATCGGCGACAGACAAGGGATGTCTATGCAATTTTAGTGGATTAGTTGATAAGGTTGTTAATTAATTGAACTGAAGGAAATCCTCATATGGAAGCCTTTGATGCTTGGTCGGCATTACTTGAATTCCCGGCTCCGATAGTTCAAGATTAGACCTTGGACTTGAGGAATCATGGCAGTTGCATTCATATGATGGCTATATCTTGTATCTGGCGAGGGATAACTGTGTCTTTGATGTGGTCATTATAAGCCTTTTCCAGTGTACTTGGATTATGTATTGAGGACGGTGGATTTCAAAATAGAATCCATCCCATATCAGTATGTAATGGATATATCTCCTATGCGCTTTGACATGGTTTAGACTTTCTAAGTCTATGGCCATAGCGATTGGTCGATCAATAGAGTAAACGCATTTGAAGTATTCAACATAGTTGCCTAGCCCAGGATGGGAACCGACACTCAATTCTATGACCTAGACTAAGGCCTGGAGATGGTCAATGGAAGAATCGTACCTGTCTGGAACTAGAGAGTCTAAACGTTCACGCCAACATTCACCTAGCCTCTAGTGCAATGGACCATTTCTAGATGACCACCCATAGTGACAGGCACTTTTAATTAATGGTTAATAAGAAATAATTAATTAAATTAGATTTAATTAATTATTTGTGCTCGACACAATGTCCAAGTCTAGCTGAGGGTGAAACTAAAGAGTCACACACAAATCACTGTGGAATTGGTGGAATTAATTTTGAATTAATTCGGAAGAAACGAACTAATTTGATTGGATTAAATTAATTCAAGGAGAATATATATAAATGATTGGATCATTTATTTAATAATCCATATGATGGATGGCACAAGAATTAATTAATTGGATTAATTAATTTTGGGCTTAACACTTTTAAATTAATTGGACTAATTTATTTGGTTTGACGTATTTAATTGATTGAATCAATTAATTAGAGTTTGGGCTTAGATTTATTTAATTAGATTCAATAAATCTTTAGACTTACTTGGGCTAAAATTAATTTAATTTATTATTGTACAATGGACTTTGGTTGGGCTTAATTTAATTTGATTAAATCAAACCCTGTTCATCATGTTAGAAGGTCATATGTATGTGTGTGCATAGGTTGCCTTGGAGGCAAACTTGATAGTTATTAAATTTTGAATTCAATTGTATGTAACATATAAAATTACATACATATCATGTATAAGCCACGAATTTTTTACTCTCTTTTCTCTCTAAAAATGTTCTCCTTTTTGTTCTATATTAAATTGGATTCAATTTAGAACATAAAACATTCGAAAAGCGCTAATCAATAGTGTTTGTTTGGAGTTGTTTTTCTTCTTGTTCTTCGTTCTATCTAGCAATAGAAAAGAACTATCTCTTCCTTAGTGTGGTGTGGACAAATTAGAGGGTTTCTAATTTGGATCCTAAGGTTAACGGGTGATCGTAAAGGGAACAACGCACACTGTTGTTCAACTATAGAAAGAAAAGGTAAAGTTTTATTTTTTGGATCTAATTGTTTCATCCTCTAACCACTTGTCTAGCATGTTTATATTTTGATTATTATGCTTTAACAAACACCGAACCCCCAAGAACTTCGAAGGGAACACCCCTTTGATTCGTTCTAAATAATTTTTATTTCACGCTTCCATCGTATTTCCGGGCCTTACCGATTCTTTCAGTGGTTTCAGACCCAGTTCGATATTGTGGCTTTAGAATTAACATGGTATTGTGTGCCGAGCATGAACAATGTATTTAATATGCTTTTGGAAAGCATGTTAATGGCTTTGAAGCATGGTTGTGTGTTTAGAAAATGTGTATTAATTTTGCTTTTAAATGATGAATATCTATGCATTTTTTGAAATTTGAATGTATCGTAAATGCATAGTTTTATTTCAATTTTAAGTTCCAGAAATTTAAAAAAAATTTAAGAAACGGAGCTCTACGGCCGTTGCTGCCCTATCAGCCGCGCGCCCGTTGGCGTCTGTGCCAGCAAGGCGACAGCGCACAGGCGCACACACAGCGCTCGCGCGGGCTATTTTGTGCTTTCTCTCTTTGAAAAATTATATTTTCTATATTTTTCTTCATTTTCTGAATTTTTTTATTTTGGCTAAATTTATTTTGGTTAAATTGAATTTTTTCTAAAGTAAATTTCCCTATACTTACTGAAAAATAGTTTCCAAATAAATATATTTTAAAAAATAGGACTAGCTCACCTAATTGTGTATGATGAAATATTAACATTAGTTTTACAACTGAATTGTAATAAATAAAAGTAATATATATATATATATATATAAATATATATTTATATATTATATGTTTATGATGGATGAATACGATAAGTGAATAGTCATACTTAAAAGATCATTGTTGTAATCAACAATCCTTACACTGAATCTTTGAAGAAACTATCTTATTTAAATTTGATCGTTAGATATAATCACATTCAAGTCATATTAATTTACATGAAATTTGAAAAAAATCCAGATAACAAATGTTGAGATATAACAGTCACAAAATTAGACTATTACTAAAGTTGTTTATCGATTTGAAAAATTAGAAAAAATACATCTATAACACCTAATTGTGTAAGGATGTAATTAATAATCCAATCGTATTTCCTAAAAACTATAAGAAAAAATTGTCATATGTTTGCTAAGAAGGAATACAATAATTGAATGTTCATACTTATGGGACTGTTGTTGTAATCAACCATCAATACACAAAATCATGTGATGGAATTATCCGATTTTAGGTTTCATCGCTAGATATGATCACATTGACGTTATATTACCTTACATGAAGTTTCAAGCCAATTCATATTATGGATATCAATATATCGTATTTGAAAAATTAGACTATTGTTAAAAGATTAAAAGGGATGCAATGTTTGGAAAGGAATGTGGGATGACGGAGGAACAACCATCCCAACCACCCTTCAAGAAACAATCTCAAATTTTTGTGATTTTTGAAATTTTAATCTGCACCCGGTTAGGACCAATTTGGGGATGTCTATTTGAAACGACATTTAGAAAAATATTTTGTCAAAAAAATAGACCTCTTTCTGGTCATCCAAAGCAAATTTCAAGTTGCCCCAAATGTCGTGCCAAATTGGGACAGTATGCTTGTTGTCACACACCTCATTCCAAACTATTATTCACCAAAATTTTGGGACAACATTTGGGATGGTTCCGTACGATTACTTTTGTTTGTCAAATTTTTGGACGGAGTTTGGGATGAATCTTTTATTGACGGTAGGTGCCAGAGCAAGATTTTCCATTCCAAATTTATCCTGAGTCGTCCTAACTTGGAATGAAAATTGCGAGAAATGTTAGCTGTATCCAAAAACTATCCCAATAATGCCTTTTTTTTGGGAGTGTGTAGTGTGGGTAATGATAACTATAGTCACAAACACTATTGTTGTTGGATATAATAAATGTTAAATGGCACATTCATGTGTCACATAGGTAATTTGAATAATATTCGTCATGTAGTTGAGCATTCAAGGCAATATCCAAATTCGATATTTAGTCTTCAATCTAATGCGCAAGTTACAGATGGTGGACTAGCTCTTAGCTCCTGATGGATTGGGCTTGGATATGATTAATCCCATTAATTTAGTTCATGTCTATTCGCCTAGCTACAGTTCATGCTACTAGAGAATATGTGAATATAGGGTGAACTTGTTGGATCCTTCACTCGCCATTTTTTAATCTTAGTCTAGGGCATGAAATTTGAATATCGAATCCCATCATGGACTGAACATCTATCTATCAAATCTAATTATGCTTCTCCCTTGATAAACATAGGTAACTTTTTTCCTCTTTGATTGTCGGCCATGGCCACGGACATTCCGAAGTTGAACACGCCTCAAAAAATACAGAAGATCGCTATTATATCATTGTAGACTATGGATTCTATATTTTGACTCACTAGCCTCTATACGTGTTTTGACTGCACTAATACGTGGCTCATAGTGACCGCATCAAAACACAATCACCATTTTCCAAGATCAAGGCACAGTAGCCAATGCATGATGCTACTGTAGATCCTCAAGTTCGAGGAGTAAATACTGTACTATCAGTGCTGAAGAGTTCAAGTTATACCGATCGGATCAAACAGGTTTCCATAGGACAACTGCTTGCAAGTTAGTTTGGTCATCTTGAAAACTTTTTGTCAATCACCCACTAGTAATGTATAGAAGTCAAACATCTGTGATTAATGAACCAATACACCCATCATATGAATACATTACTTAGTGTAAATCCAAATAGAACCCTCAATGCCTAGTCACTGGGTTCTCAACTGGGAATATTTCAAATCGAGACTCGAAAGTTGCTTTCATGGTTATTGTCATATGCACTTTATTGCTTTTGATAGATTGTGGGCTTTGTCTGTGACACGCATACAAAGCCATAAGTAAGCATGGCCAAGAATGGCGAAATGAATTTTACTTTATTCATTATATAGACAATATTTTGAAAAGATTGTCGTGTACCATAGATGATAGGGGACAACCCACTTGAAGGAAGATAATCGGCCCGAAAATCACGAGAACTTGAAAATTATTGAATTAAATATATTAATACCCAATCAAGAGATTTACCCTTGATCATTCCCGGACGTTCTTGGTGTCCTATAAACAAAAAAATAGGCCAAATCAAAGCAAGGAGGACGAGAGGCACAAACCATAATGAGAACTTTACCTTTGTTGTTTTTTTCAACCAGCTACAAGTGTTGTTCCCTTTTCAACCATACCTTTCTCCACGAGGTTTCAACCATAAAACCCTCTAATTCATGCACTATAATTACCAGGGAGTCTTTCTTATCAATTTCTAGGAAGACTGGGAAAGTGAAGGAAAAAAAATTGAGAAAACATTTTAAGTTAATGGCCTTGATTTATCTTCGGTTCTTATTTATTTTGATGAACCAAAGGAACAAGTTTGAAGAGAGATTGAGGGTTCAAATTCGTGAGTAAAGTGTGGGTGAGAGATAAGACCTAGCCTATCCAACCTCTCTTCTCACAAACTCTAGATGAAAATTTCAGCGTTCCAAAGTCTAAATTTCGTGCACCCTCTCTCCTAAACTCAACCAACATGTTATTTGACCTAGATAAGGTCAAACTAGGTCATGGGCTTGGTCTAAAGTTCACTAGGCTCCAATAAATCAAGCCCCATGTTCAATGGATCTAAATTAAATCCAATTTGGAAAATTCCAACCTATGGATTTATATAAATTATTCAATGATTTATTCTATTTAAGAACTTAATTTAGTCCAATTAAATTAATTTCTACCTTCCGGAATTAATTCTAAATTAATTCTATCATGGTGCAATGATAAGGGTGCGACTCTTTAGATTCACATTCTTCTAGACTTAAGTGTGTTCCCAACACAATTAATTAAATTAAATTAAATTTAATATTTTTCATTATCTCATAATTAGAAATAGCCTGTCTAGCAACAGTTCATAGCACTAGAGATGAGGTGAATAATGATGAACATTTATGCAACTGAATTCATATGAGTATGATCATTCTATCGATCATCTCCAAACCTTAGTCTAAGGAGAATTAGGGGCAGGTCCCATCCTGGACTAGGTATGTACATTAGTAACACGAGACCTCTAGTTTACTCTACTAAATTATCACAGAGAAACCGATCCCATTGATTTAGTCATTGTGGCCACATATTATACGAAAAATGGATTTCAGAGCATATAGGAGATGGTACTGTCATAATACTAATAGGGTACGAATTCTATCGTGTAATGCACTATTCTCACTACACACTTCGGCTACATTGGTTAATGCTTAAAATGATTGTATCTTTTGACATTGACATTCGTGACCAGATCTAAGCTACAACTATCATGTCTACGTGATTGCTATGGTTCCTCAAGTCTAGGGACTACTCTTGAACTATCGTACTCGAAAATTCCAGTTATACTGACCAAGCCTTAAGAAACTTTCATATGGTGATTCCCATGAATCAGCTCAATCAGTCGACTACCTTATCAACCAACTCACTGAGTACTTCATAGACGGCCTACATCTCCTGTCGACGAAATACAGGTGCAACACTTAATTCAAGTCTCTGTAAGACACTTGATGCTTGTCTCGAGGTCCTCGACTTATAACGTTTCAGACCAATCAGTAGAAGTTAGTAAGATGGCTACCAACTAATACGCAACCCGACTTTCTGGAATTAACATTTGGTTTGTCTTTCTTGTGAAGTAAGAAAGAATTAACATAATAAAGTAAATACAACAAAGAATCATGCCATTGATTGAATATTACTCTATTCAAAATATAAATATTACATTACATCGAAATTGTCGAAAATAGATTACAAAAACCTAGTATAATTGGCTTTGTTGTTATCTATTCTAACAACATTGACTTGCCAGTCACCTATTCCAACAATGGTATAGTTAAAATACGAAAAGTGACATAAATAGAGTTCTTTTAGTTTGGAAGATGAAACATCTTTCTGTCCACTCAAAATCGATTGTTACAAGCTTGATGCACTCGGAAATATGAATTTGTTGTGAGAAGCATCAAAATTATATACATATATGTCTGTATACATTAATAAAATAAAATTTAGTTACTTACTTGAACAAACCAAGTTGACAAAGCAACATTAACGAAGATATCAACGTAAAATGAAAATAAAATAATTGTGCAACTTGTTTGCAAAATAAATATTGCATAAAAATCTCGTATTTTTAGAATTAGGATTTATACACACTTTTTGTGCTTTGCACACAATGGAGGTTTTTTGCATAGCACAAAGGAAACGCTTTATTATAAAATATCTTACCTTCATTTGCTTTAAGTATTACTCCCATTTGCATAAAGTTAATCACTTTATTAATTAATTAGTTGTTTAGGCCTTGTCTCCATCTAAGTAGCCAACCCTTATATTCTTCTCCATTATTACACTAATTATAGGATTTATTTAGTTTCAGACACGAATGACATGGATACGAATAAGTGTATAATTCCTAACTTTGCTAAGTTTATTCTGATAGGAAGTAACATTTTGCAAATACAGTCATTAGTCACAAAAAAATATATAAATAAACCATGTTGAAAAACAATTAGAAGAAAATATGCTTGTTATCGGATTAAAAGCATATACTATTTCTAGGCTACAACAAGTTACCTAGTTAATGTTTTGTGCTTTCAGCCTTCCAACAACAAGATACTGCAGGATCATTTTTCTTTTTTGTCATTTGCATCGTCCTTTCTTCGCTGGTCCCTTATTCAAGAAAAGAAATAAACAGAAAAAGTGTCCTATATATAAGATCTACAATGAGTATAACCTTATTGGTTTGACGAGGAGATTACATGTAGCCATTGGATGCAAATCTGTGCTAGGATTTCAATTGCTATAAATTTTTAGATGCACGATTAAATAATGTCAATACAAGTTATTAGAATGAACAAGCCAAAGAGACGTGATTAATTGAATAATAGATTTACAGATTTGAATTATAAGAGAAAAGTATGAATATTATAAATATTCAGTAGTCAGAATTACAATTTTGCATAGCATTTTCAATCTTTTAACCTTATTTTCTAAGAACATTTTTATTTGATTAATATTTTAGAATCTGGTAAAAGTATTTTAGAATTAACAAATCAAAGAAATTTACAGTATGAGACATAGAAACTCATTAACAAATAAATCAACTTTATCCGATACAAAAAAAAAAAAAAACCAAAGACATACCTCAGACAAGCAACATGCTAATAAAGTGTAAAATACCCTAAATAATATCTTTAGTTTATATTGGATAAAATTAGTTAACAAGATTGGAACGGACAAGCACAACACAAAAGGCGTAATGGCCTGTGCGCACAGACACACCGAAAGGTGAGAGTGCCTATGTGCATAGACACAATGCTGACTAATACCTCAAAAAAGAAGGATTGAATAATATGAGAAAAATTGTAGAGAGAAATCAAATAAAGATGCGAAGTAGAGTATATCAATGTGTGTCATTTCTTTAGAGATTTTCTTTTATTAATAAGTATGCTTTTATTGTAACAAAATAATAAGGTAGCAAAAACTTAAAATGATGTTGTCTCGTCGGATGTCTTGCTATGGGATAAAATTCATAGTGAAAAACAGTTTTTGCTATGGGTTCTTTGGCATAGCAAAATAGTTTGTAATAAAAAGAATACTTTCTTATAGTGTGTTTCATATTATCACATAATGGCTAGGTCTATGGCATATGATAGTCCCCATGTGAACAACTATAATTTTATAGTACCTATTACATAAGGCAATTGCACTATACCTAGTAATTTATCACTCATGTCCCACAATATGCGAACTGTTATGGATGTTTATCCAATATTATATGTTTACCATTCACGCTGCAGACAAGTGTAGTATGTGTGGTCTGCGTTCAAGTTCTAGTTGAGTATCTAATGCTGCTTAGGACATTATTTCACAGATCGATATGTGTGTAGTCCAACACATACAGATATGACTTTGTGATCACTTATGCCATATGTCCCCTATGCATATTATATATCCTATGCACGTCGACCATTTTCAACTACATAGGCCGAAATGTGCACATGAACTTGTTTACATATACTTAATTATGTTGAACAACTACCAGCATTAAACGATATATAGTTTTTGGTTGCAATTACTATGCCCAAGTGCATATTGGGAAGACACGTATTACCCAAAGCAGTAGAGGTACCATGGTGAGCAAGAATAGATATATGACTATGAACATGTAATTGAGCCGGTTGTAGGGATCATCCGGAAGTGGAGTGAATTTATCCTATTTTTTTAACTCATTAATTGGACGTATAATACCACCAGAACACAACATAAATTTATGATGTGGCCACACGTCACACTTATGACCCTCTTGTGTCTTGCAAAATAGAGAAATACGTGCATGATCTTACTCAATACTTTGCATACAAAATATTTATACAATCGTAGCTTTCCTTCAAACGACAATATGCGCAACACAACCCCTGTGCATTTTAAGCGCACTTATTTTTATAATACTCACATAGTTTATATATGTGTAACGTGTTTATTTAAATCTCCCATGCGGAAATTGTGTAATAATACATAAATGATATTGCAAAAAAAATACTATATAATATATTATAATGGTGATCCTATAGTGTGACAAGTACTATAGTTTTTCATTAAAGTGTTGATGCTATAAGATCAATAATATCTATATGGACCATACATAATTCATGATGGTCATCGTCTTACTGTAATTAAAATGTTAAATACCATATATTCATGTGTCCCATAGGTAATTTCAATAATGTCCCCCATGCAGTTGAGCAATCCGGGCAATTATCCAAATTGGATATTTAATTTAGAATCTAAAGGATTATTTACACTAAGATAATGTAGTGCATACATATGGCCCACATATTACGATATGTCCCTATGTAGGACCACACCCATGACAATGAGGAGTATATTTACGATTTATGGTGTGTATATTAGTGATACAATATATTTAATAAGATATAGGCCACGTTATCGGTGTACCCACATATTCCACACACATGGTTATGGATACTGCATTGTCAGGTACCCATATGTACCATATGTTGTGTCACATGTGGCAGATGGTGACTCACATTAATATACGAATATATAGTGCTATGGGCATATGTCATATGTTGACATATTCAGTGAACACAAAAAGTATCAATAATATACCGCATAAAGTCCACATAGTATAATATTATAGGCCACGTAGTGCATATGCCCACATCATATAGGGCCATGTTGGACATAGGGTCATGTAATTCCACATTATCATATGGCTATAATTTAACTCACATAGTACACCTCTATATATACTATATCATTATCATAATATAACATGTCATACACCATGTTGTAATACTGTAAATTTTATATAGTTGCCATATTAGTATGCATAGATAAGTAACTGTTGTGATGGGAAATGTCGGGTTGGGTTCCTCTGGTTTGGGTTAATTAGGTTTGGTACCGGATTAGTCGAGTAGTGCAAAACTATATCCGATCTGGAACCCGAGTAAGGATTGTAGAGTACCTATGGGTTCAGGTACCTAACTCTCGAGTTTGAGTATCTAATTATCTTTATCTCATAACAACATTATTTGTACTGCATTGTGAGCATCATAAATGAGCAAAGTCAACATAACACAGCAATTCTTCAATATTCAAGAGAGGAAAGGGAAAAAAATTTCATGGATGAAAAGAGGTACAACACAGTAGGCAAATATATACCAAAGAATAAGTCGGTACCAGGTAATCTCACTGACTTTTGATTAAAAGAAGCACAACTATACAAAGAAGTAAAGAAAGAAATATTTTTTGATATTTACATATTTCTACAGTTAAAGATCACTGTCTAGTCTATATAGGTGAGTTTGATCACAATAAATGTTCAAAAGATAAAGTCATGAGTAACCCCAAAACAAGGTGTATCAACCAACAAAAGTTTAGAAGTTACAACATCTCATCAAAAAATTAACATACTTAAACACATAAAGTAACCCCATAATAAAGTATAGCAAGACAAGCTCATATACTACATAAATAAAATAATGAAAGTATGTGTGAAAGAGGCCGGGTCTTTTTCTTTAATTCTTGTTCGGTGCATGATTTTGTGTATTAGGTTCCATCATAACACCCGATACCTGATGCCATTTAAAGAGTCAGTTATCGAGTTATCTGAAATTGACCAAAAATCCAAAACAACCAACCTAACTAAATGGAGCCCGTTTCGAAAGTGTTAGGACCTAAAAAGAACCCATCCGAATGCCACCTCACCCATTGTATATAAATAATGTCACCCCAATGATACTACCAATGGTATAACATATATGGATATACATGTCGATGGTCCATATGCTGGGTTTGGCTTGAAACTTACGACACTACAGATGAGGTGGCGGTGCTTTATGTCATGGCAACAATTCAAATATGAGGTCTGCATGCTGTGAAAATTTTTATAATACTACCAAAAAATATTGTGCTAGCTCTAGTACCAGCATTGGAGATAAGGCCACCTTGACGTGTGTTGTTGGGTGTCTGGCAATGAGGAGTACTGTGAGAAACTATGCTCACCCATCTATATTTTGAGGTATTAACCATACAAATATGCGCATACAGTACAATAGGATGACGTAGGCATATGATATATTGATGGCCCCTTATAGGGGTTACATAGGGTGCATAATACCATACATCTTATTCCCATGGCAGCTAGAATAAGCCCTCCCAAAAATCATTTGAAGTTTTTCCTGTCATAGAGAAATTGCCTTCTTTATTTGAAGGTACTAGTGGAATTTTATGGCATTTTCACACTCGTCAGTTTGCCTCAACGTCTGCCTACACCCTCTTCACACTTTCGACCCACAAGGTGTTTTGGTTTTCATTGTTTCATGGCGCCTTCAAGATACCTCGTAATCAGTTTCTTTTATTGGTTCCAATCCTTGAAAACCTTTGAACTTGTGAAAAGCCATGGCTACAGATTTCATGCCTAGATTGTAGCCTCTGTGACCCCGCCTGGAAACACTATCTTACCTCTTCTTTGAATGTCCTTTTTCCAGTATTGCATTGCCATGCTTCAACATTAGGCCCATTTTCAATGGCCTTACTTTAGTAGGGATCGGAGGCATATGTCCAAAAGCGATAGAGAGGCCGCCACATATCAAGCCACCTTAGCCTCTTTGATCTAGAACATTTGGAGAGGACATATCAGCAGACGTTTCAACAACTGTACCTCCACCTCGACGGAAATAGCAAGACTTGTTGAGGAACAAATTCTCTTCCGAAGCCCTGTGAAAAAGTACAATATACTTTGGAATCATTGATCCTTTATTAACATTGAAAATTTCTTCAGTCTTCATTTCTTTTGTTCCTAGGTGCTTATAGTTGTATGCTTGACATGCAGGTTTGTCCCAATTCTTGAACCATTTTTTGTATCTTCTCCCTTACTTTTATAAAGCTTACCATCCCCCCCCCCCAAAAAATAAAAAAAAGAATGGTCAAATGAATTTACTTTATTCATTATATTAAAACTATTTTGAATAAGATTGTCCTCTACCATATATGATAAAGGACAACTCATTGACTTGCCACTCACCTCTTCCAACAATGAGATAGTTAAGAAAAGAAAACTTGCAAATAAATAGAGTATTTCATATTCTTTGCAAGATGAAACATCTCTCAATCTACTCAACGTCGATTGTTTCAAGCTTGATGCTCCCGAAACCTATGAATTATGTGAGATATATCAAGATGATATACGTAAATATATATATAAATAAAATAACATTTATTTACTTCCTTGAAGCCAAATTTACAAAGCAATATTACCCACAGTATTATAGTTAGACGAAAATAAAAAAAATATATATGCAACTTGCTTTTTAATTAAATATTGCATAAATCACCTATTTTAAAAACTAGCGTTTATGCACACTTTCTATACACAGTGAATAGAAGTTGTTTGCATAGCATAGAGGAAAGTTTTAAGATATCTTAACTTCATTTTCTTTTAACATTAAACCCATTTGTCTAAAGATAATTACTTTAATCATTAATTGGTTCCTGAGACATTGTTTCCATCTTATCACCCAACTCTTTTATTCGTATCTATGATATTACTTAAAGAATTTATTTAGTTCCAGATATGGAAGACATGGATAGACTTGGATGGTCCAAGTTAAATATTAGGCTCATAATGGATTGAAATTCAAATGATGTGTGGTATGTGTAGTATGTGTGGTATGTGTTCAAGTTCTAATTGAGTATCCAATGCTGCTTAGAACATTATTTCACACGTCGATATGTGTGTGTTCCAACACATGCACATATGACTTTGTGATCACTTGTGCTATTTTTCCTATGCATATTACATATCATATGCACGTCGACCGTTTTCAACTACATAGGCCGAAATGTGCACATGAACATATTGCACTTTTTGTGTCGTGTTACATATACTTAATTATGCTGAACAACTACCAACATTAAATGATATATAGTTGTTGGTTGCAATTATTATGCCCAAGTGCATATTAGGAAGATACGTATTACCAAAAGCAGTAGTGGTACCATGGTGAGAAAAAATGGATATATGACTATGAACATGAAATTGAGGCGATTGTACGGATCACCCGGCAGTGGAGTGTAATAATGTCCAATTTAATTACAATCATGTTAACTATTTAGAATGATATTTAATAAGTTGTGGGTCACATTATCGGTGTACCCACATATTCCACACACATGATTATGGATGCTGCATTATCAGGTACCCATATGTGCCATATATTATGTCACATGTGGCAGATGGTAACTCATATTAATATATGAATATATAGTGCTATGGGCATATGTCATATGTTGACATATTCGTTGAACACAAAAAGTATCAACAATATACCGCATACCATCCACATAGTATAATGTTATGGGCCAGGTAGTGCATATGCTCACATCATATAGGGCCATGTGGGGCATAGGGTCATGTAATACCACATTATCATATGGCTATAATGTAACTCACATAGTATACCTCTATATACACTATATCATTATCATAATATAGCATGCCTTACACTATGTTGTAATACTCTAAATTTATATAATTGCCATATTGGTATACATAAATAAGTAACCGTTGTTAGAGGTGGGAGTCGGGTTGGGTTCCTTTGGTTTGGGTTAATTAGGTTTGGTACCCGATTAGTCGAGTCAAAACCAAAAACATACCCAATCTCGAACCCGAGTATGGTACCCATTGTAGAGTGCCTATGCGTTCAGGTACCTAACTCTTGAGTTCGAGTATCTAATTATCTTTATCTCACAACAACATCATTTGTACCTCATTGTGAGCATCATAAATGAGCAAAGTCAATAATTTATAGAAATTCTTCGATATTCAAGAAAGGAAAGCGAAAAAATTTTCATTCGATGAAAAGAGGTACAACACAGCAGAGTAAATATATACCAAACAATAAGTCGGTGCCAGGTAATCTCACTGACTTTTGATTAAAAGAAGCACAACTATACAGAGAAGAAAAGAAAGAATCATTGTTTGATATTTACACATTTATACAGTTAAAGATCATTGTCTAGTCTACATAGGTGAGTTTGATCACAACAAACGTTCAGAAGATAAAGTCATGCGTAACCCCAGAACAAGGTGTATCAACTAACAAAAGCTTAGAAGTCACAACATCTCATCAAACAATTAATATACTTAAACACATAAAGTTTAGAAAGCAACATTAACGAAGATATCAACGTAAAATGAAAAATAAAATAATTGTGCAACTTATTTGCAAAAAAAATATTGCATAAAAATATGGTATTTTTAGAATTAGGATTTATGCACACTTTATGTGCTATGCACACAATAGAGGTTATATGCATAGCACAAAAGAAACGCTTCATTATAATATATCTTACCTTCATTTTCTTAAAGTATTACTTCCATTTGCATAAACTTAATCATTTATTAATTAATTAGTTGTTTAGGCCTGTCTCCATCTAAGTAACCAACCCTTATATTCATCTCCATTATTATACTAATTATAGGATTTATTTAGTTTCAGACACGGATGACATGGATAGGAATAAGTGTATAATTCCTAACTTTGCTAAGTTTATTCGGATAGGAAGCAACATTTTGAAAATACAGTCATTAGTCACAAAAAAAATAAACAAATAAACCATGTGCAAAAACAATCAGAAGAAAATATGTTTGTTATCGGATTAAAAGCATATACCATTTCTAGGCTAAAACAACTTACCTCGCTAATATTTTGTGCTTTCAGCCTTCCCACAACAAGATGCTACAGGATAATTTTTCTTTTTTGTCATTTGCATCATCCTTTCTTCGATGGTCCCTTGTGCTATTACTCTATATATCATTAGCTGCATATTGAAAGGAGATTACATGTAGCCATTGGTTGCAAATCTATGCTAGGATTTCAATTGCTATAAATTTTTGGATGCACGATTAAATAATGTCAATCCAAGTTATTAGAATGAACAAGCCAAAGAGACGTCATTAATTGAATAATAGATTTGCAGGTGCGAATTATAAGAGAAAAGTATGGATATTATAAATATTTGGTAGTCAGAATTATAATTTTTCATAGCATTTTCAATATTTTTTTACCTTATTCTCGAAGAACATTTTTATTTGATTAATAGTTTAGAATCTAGTAAAAATATTTTAGACTTGACAAATTAAAGAAATTTAAAAATAAATCAACTTTATCCGATACAAAAACAAAAGAAATTCAAAGACATACCTAAGACAAGCAACATGCTAATAAAGTTTAATTACCGAAAATTATACCTTTAGTTTTTATTGGATAAATGGCCAACACAAAAGGCGAAATGGCCTGTGTGCACAGACACAACAAGAGATGAGAGTGCCTATGTGCATAGACACAATGTTGACTAATACCTCAACAAAGAGGGTTTGAATAAGATGAGAAAAATTGTAGAGAGAAATCAAACAAAGATGGGAAGTAGAATATATCAATGTGTGTCGTTTTTTTAGGGATTTTCTTTTTAATAAATACGGTTCTATAGTAATAAAATAATAAGGTAGAAAAAATATAAAATAATGTTGTCTCGTGGGATGTCTTGCTACGGGAAAAAATTCGCAGTGAAAAACAGTTTTTGTTCTAGGTTCTTTGGCATGGCAAAATAGTTTGTAATAAAAAGCACACTTTCTTATAGTTTGTATCATATTATCATATAATAGATAGGTGTATAGCATATGATAGTCCCCATGTGAACAACTATAATTTTATAGTACCTAGTACATAAGGCAATTGCACTATACCTAGTAATTTGTGACTCATGTCATACAATATGCGAACTCGTATGGATGTTTATCCAATATTATATGTTTACAACTACGAATACAATTTCAATGTTCGAATATA
The DNA here is from genome assembly GCF_026168435.1 of Sesamum indicum. Taxonomy (NCBI): domain Eukaryota; kingdom Viridiplantae; phylum Streptophyta; class Magnoliopsida; order Lamiales; family Pedaliaceae; genus Sesamum; species Sesamum indicum. The sequence continues at coordinate 1,303,651 of NC_142669.1, forward strand.
GTCCCCAACATTCCATAGTGGTTCGGAACGACCATTCACGCTGCAGACAAGTGTAGTATGTGTGGTATGTCTTCAAGTTCTAATTGAGTATCCAATGCTACTTAGGACATTATTTCACACGTCAATATGTGTGTGTTCCAACACATCCACTTATGACTTTGTGAACACTTGTGCCATATTTCTCGAATGCATATTACATATCCTATGCACGTCGACCGTTTTCAACTACATAGGCCAACATGTGCACATGAACATGTTGCAATTTTGGTGTCATGCTACATATACTTAATTATGCTGAACAACTATCAACATTGAATGATATATAGTTGTTGGTTGCAATTATTATGTCCAAGTGCATATTGGGAAAACACGTATTACCCAAAGCAGTAGTGGTACCATGGTGAGCAAGAATGGATATATGACTATGAACATGAAATTGAGGCGGTTGTACGGATCACCCGGCAGTGGAGTGTAATAATGTCCAACCTAATTATAATCATGTCAACTATTTAGAATGATTAATAGGTTTCTAACACACCCATCAATAACCATTATGTGAACACATATAGTTTATATTTTTTAAAGTTAATCACATTTTGCCATCTGAGCTACGATTTGTTGTTGTATGATTTATTTTTGCATTTTGGTATCTATACGTTTTTTTGTGTCAACTTACCATCTCAACTATACAAAATTTTGGACTTTGTCAATTATAACAGATTTTCAATTAAGTTTTTTGTCGGAAAAAATATCACATGTAGCGCAAATGTGATATTTAAGGGATATGTGATGTGATATTTTATACTTAGACACAACATCTGATTTTTTTCGGAAAACAAATCAACAAAAAATGATAGTACATGGCAATGTGCACATTTCAAAAAGTTGAGATGGTAAGTTGACACTAAAAAATATTTTTGATAGCGAAATGTAAAAATGAGCATAGTCGGATGGCAAAATGCAGTTTACCCTATTTTTTTAACTCATTAATTGGACGTATAATACAACAAGGACACAACATAAATTTATGATGTGGCCACACGACATACTTATGACCCTCTTGTGTCTTGCAAATTACAAAAATACGTGCATGATCTTATTGAGTAATTTGCATACAAAATATTTATTCAATCGTAGCATTCCTTAAAATGCAATATGCGCAACACAACCCATGTGCATTTTAAGCGCACTTATTTTTATAATACTCACATGGTTTATATATGTGTAACGTGTTTATATAAATCTCCCATGTGGAGATTGTGTAATAATACGTTGTAATATACATACATGATATTGTAAAAAAAATACTATATATTATATTATAATGGTGATCCTATAGTGTGAGAAGCGCTATAGTTGTTCATTAAAGTGTTGATGCTATAAGGTCAAAAATATCTATATGGACAATCCATAATTCATAGTGGTCATCGTCTTACTGTAATTAAAATGTTAAATTCCATGTATTCATTTGTCGCATCTGTAATTTCAATAATGTCCCCATGCAGTTGAGCAATCCAGGCAATTATCTAAATTGGATTTTTATAATTTAGAAACTGAAAGAGTATTTACACTTACATAATGTAGTGCATACATATGGTCCACTATTACAATATGCACCATATGACCATCTCGTAGTGTATATTATGTAGGACCACACCCATGACAATGTCGAGTATACTTATGATTTATGGTGTGTACATTAGTGATACAATATATTTAATAAGTTATGGGTCACATTATCTGTGTACCCACATATTCAACACACATGGTTATGGATACTGCATTATCAGGTACCCATATGTACCATATATTATGTCACATGTGGCAGATGGTGACTCATATTAATATACGAATATATAGTGCTATATGTCATATGTTGACATATTCGGTGAGGACAATAAGTATCAACAATATACCACATACAATCCACATAGTATAATATTATGGGCCACGTTGTGCATATCGTCACATCATATAGGGCCATGTTGGGCATAGGATCATGTAATTCCCCATTATCATATGGCTATAATGTAACTCACATAGTATACTTCTATATACACTATATCCTTATCATAATATAGCATGCCATACACTATGATGTATTACTCTTAATTTATATAGTTTCCATATTGGTATGCATAGATAAGTAACCGTTGTTAGGGGTGGGAGTCGGGTTGTGTTCCTCTGGTCTCGGTTAATTAGGTTTGGTACCCGATCAGTCGAGTAGTGCAAAACTATACCCGATCTCCAACCCGAGTATGGTTGGTAACAATTGTAGAGTACCTATGCGTTCAGGTACCTAACCCTCAAGTTCGAGTATCTAATTTTCTTTATCTCACAACAACATCATTTGTATAGCATTGTGAGCATCATAAATGCGCAAAGTCAACAAAACATAGAAATTCTTCGATATTCAAGAAAGGAAAGCGAAAAATTTTTCATTAGATGAAAAGAGGTACAACAAGTAGAGTAAATATATACCAAAGAATAAGTCGGTGCCAGGTAATCTCACTGACTTTTGATTAAAAGAAGCACAACTATACAGAGAAGAAAAGAAATAAATATTTTTTGATATTTACATATTTTTACAGTTAGAGATCACTGTCTAGTCTATATAGGTGAGTTTGATCACAACAAATATTCAAAAGATAAAGTCATGAGTAACTCCAGTACAAGGTGTATCAACTAACAAAAGCTTTAAAGTCACAACATCTCATCAAACAATTAATATACTTAAACATATGATGTTTAGAAAGCAACATTAACGAAGATATCAACGTAAAATGAAAAATAAAGTAATTGTGCAACTTGTTTGCAAAATAAATATTGCATAAAAATTTGGTATTTTTAGAATTAGGATTTATGCACAATTTTTGTGTGATGCACACAATAAACGTTGTTTACATAGCACAAAGGAAACGCTTCATTATAATATATCTGACCTTCATTTTCTTAAAGTATTACTCCCATTTGCATAAAGTTAATCACTTTATTAATTAATTAGTTATTTAGGCCTTGTCTCCATCTAAGTAGACAACTGTTCATCTCCATTATAGGATTAATTATAGGATTTATTTAGTTTCAAACACGGATGACATGAATAAGAATAAGTGTATAATTCCTAACTTTGCTAAGTTTATTCTTATAGGAAGCACCATTTTGCAAATACAGTCATCAGTCACAATAAAATAAATAAATAAAGTATGTGCAAAAACAATCAGAAGAATATATGCTTGTTATCGGATTAAAAGCATACCATTTCAAGGCTAAAACAACTTACCTAGTTAATATTTTGTGCTTTCAGACTTCCAACAACAAGATACTGCAGGATCATTTTTCTCTTTTGTCATTTGCATCATCTTTTCTTCGATTGTCACTTGTGCTATTAGTCTATATATCATTACATGCATATTGAATGAGTTACAAGTTATTCAAGAAAACAAGTGAACAGAAAAAGTGTCCTATATATAAGATCTACAATGAGTATAACCTTATTGGTTTGACCAAGGAGATTACATGTAGGCATTCGTTGCAAATATGTGCTAGGATTTCAATTGCTATAAATTTTTGGATGCTCGATTATATAATGCTAATAAAAGTTATTAGAATGAACAAGCCAAACAGACGTGATTAATTAAATAATAGATTGACAGGTGTGAATTATAAGAGATAAGTATGGATATTATAAATATCGGTAGTCTGAATTACAATTTTTCATAGCATTTTCAATGTTTTTACCTTATTCTCTAGGAACATCTTTATCTGATTAATATTTTAGAATCTGGTAAAAAAGAAATTAACAAATAAATCAATTTATCCGATACAAAAAAAAATCGAAGACATACCTAAGACAAGAAACATGCTAATAATGTTTAAAATATCCAAAATAATACCTTTAGTTTTTATTGGATAAAGTTAATTAACAAGATTGGAGCACACAAGCAAAACACAAAAGACAAAATAGCCTGTGCGCACAGATACAACAAAAGATGAGAGTGCATATGTGCATAGACACAATGCTAGCTAATACCTTTACAAAGAGGGATTGAACAAGATGAGAAAAATGGAAGAGAGAAATCAAACAAAGATGGGAAGTAGAGTGTTTCAATGTGTGTCATTTTTTCAGAGATTTATTTTATTAATAAGTACGGTTCTATTGTAACAAAATAAAAAGGTAGCAAAAACTTAAAATGATGTTGTCTCGTGGAATATCTTGCTATGGGATAAAATTCCTAGTGAAAAACAGTTTTTGCTCCATGTTCTTTGGCATAGCAAAATAGTTTATAATAAAAAGCACACAGTTCTTATAGTGTGTATCATATTATCACATAATGGATAGGTGTATAGCATATGATAGTCCCCATGTGAACAACTATAATTTTATACTACCTAGTACATAAGGCAATTGCACTATACCTAGTAATTTGTGACTGATGTCCCACAATATGCGAACTATTCTGGATGTTTGTCCAATATTATATGTTTACAACTGTCAATACAATTATATGTCAATGTTCAAGTACAGGCCCCAACAATTCCGTAGTGGTTGGGAACGACCATTCACGTTGCAGTCAAGTGTAGTATTTGTGGTATGTGTTCAAGTTCTAATTGAGTATCTAATGCTACTTAGGACATTATTTCACACGTCGATATATGTGTGTTCCAACACATGCACATATGACTTTGTGATCACTTGTGCCATATGTCCTATGCATATTACATATCCTATGCACGTCAACCATTTTCAACTATGTAGGGCCAAATGTGCACATGAACATGTTGCAATTTTGGTGTCGTGTTACATATACTTAATTATGCTGAACAACTACCAACATTGAACGATATATAGTTTTTGGTTGCAATTATTATGCCCAAGTGCATATTGGAAAAACACATATTATCCAAAGCAGTAGTGGTACCATGGTGAGCAAGAATGGATATATCACTATGAACATAAAATTGAGGCGATTGTACGGATCACCCGGCAATGGAGTGTAATAATGTCCAACTTAATTACAATCATGTCAACTATTTAGAATGATTAATAGGTGCCAAATACACCCATCAATAACCATTGTGATAGTTTATATTTTTTAAGTTAATTACATCTTGCCATCCAAACTATGATTTGTTGTCATATGATCTGTTTTTTTTATTTTTGTATCTATACTCTTTTTCTTGTGAACATACCATCTCAACTTTATGAAATTTTGGACTTTGTCATTTATAACTGATTTTCAATCAAGTTTTTATCGAAAAAAATCACATGTAGCGCAAATGTGATATTTAAGGGATATGTGATGTGATATTTTTTACTTATGCACAACATGTGATGTTTTTCCTGCAAATAAATCAACAAAAAACGATCATACATGGCAAAGTGCATATTTCACAAAGTTGAGATGGTAAGTCGACAAGAAAAAATATTTTTTATAGTGAAGTGTAAAAACGAGCATAATTCGGATCGCAAAATGTAGTTTACCCTATTTTTTTATCTCATTAATTGGGCGTATAATACCAAAAGGACACAACATAAATTTATGATGTGGCCGCACAGCACACTTATGACCCTCTTGTGTCTTGCAAATTAGGAAAATACCTGCATGATCTCACTGAATACTTTGCATACAAAATATTTATACGATCGTAGCATTACTTAAAATGCAAATATGCGCAACACAACCCATTTGCATTTTAATCGCACTTATTTTTATAATACTCACATGGTTTATATATGTGTAACGTGTTTATATAAATATCTCATGTAGAGATTGTGTAATAATACATTGTAATATACATACATGATATTGTATAAAAATTACTATATAATGTATTATAATGGTGATCCTCTAGTGTGACAAGCACTATAGTTGTTCATTAAAGTGTTGATGCTATAAGGTCAATAATATCTATATGGACAATCCAGAATTCATGGTGGTCGTCATCTTACGGTAATTAAAATGTTAACTGCCATATATTCATGTGTCGCATAGGTAATTTCAATAATGTTTCCCATGCAGTTGAGCAATCCGGGCAATTATCCAAATTGGATATATAATTTAGAATATAAAGGATTATTTATACTTAGATAATATAGTGCATACATATGGCCCACATATTATGATGTGTCCCATATGACCATCTCGTAGTGTATATTATGTAGGACCACACCCATGACAAGATCGAGTATACTTATGATTTATGGTGTGTACATTAGTGATACAAATATATATAATAAGTTAGGGGTCACATTATCGATATACCCACATATTCCACACACATGGTTATGGATACTGCATTGTCAGGTACCTATATGTACCATATATTATGTCACATTAATATACGAATATATAGTGCTATGGGCATAAGTCATATGTTGACATATTCGGTGAATACAAAAAGTATCAATGATACACCGCATACCGTCCACATTGTATAATATTATGGGCCACCATATAAGGCCATGTTGGCATAGGGTCATGTAATACCATATTATCATATCTCTATACTGTAACTCACATAGTACCTTTATATACACTATATCATTATCATAATATAGCATGCCATGCACCATGATGTAATACTCTTAATTTATATAGTTGTCATATTGGTATGCATAGATATGTAATCGTTCTTAGGGGTGGGAGTCGGGTTGGGTTCTTCTGGTTTGGGTAAATTAGGTTTGGTACCCGATTAGTGAAGTAGTGCAAAACCATACCCGTTCTCGAACCCGAGTATGGTGGGTACCATTGTAGAGTACCTACTGGTTCAGGTACCTAACTCTCGAGTTCGCGTATCTAATTATCTTTATCTCACAGTAACATCATATTTACTGCATTGTGAGCATCATAAATGAGCAAAACAACAAAACATACGAATTCTTCGATATTCAGGAAAGGAAACGGAAAATATTTTCATTCGATGAAAAGAGGTACAACACAGTAGAGTAAATATATACCAAAGTATAAGTCGGTGCTAGGTCATCTCACTGGCTTTCGATTAAAAGAAGCACAACTATACAGAGAAGAAAAGAAACATTTTTTGATATTTAGATATTTCTACAGTTAAAGATCATTGTCTAGTCTATATAGGTGAGTTTGATCATAACAAATGTTCAAAAGATAAAGTCATGAGTAACCCCAGAGCAAGTTGTATCAACTAACAAAAGCTTAGAAGTCACAACATCTCATCAAACAATTAATATACTTAAACACATAAGTAATCCCATAATAAAGTATAGCAAGACAAGCTCTGAATACTACATAAATAAAATAATGAAAGTATGTATGAACGAGGCATGGTTTGTGGTCCGATACACTAGACTGAGTGCAGTATGTCCTTCGAGCATAACAATGGATATCGAGAGTGTATGGAGAAGGCACTGCATAATAGTTAAGATTACTCTTTAGTACCTGGATAAGGATTAAAGAAGTGTTCTTGATGCAAGTCAATGGAGAGTTGATTTTGTAAGGCTATGGCGTGCTTCCAGTTATATGTGAATGGTGACTAGTCTCAATTTGAATGTACATTCAGACTTAATGATGATGTGTTGGCTTGGAATGATTTCAAGCGGGATGCCACAATGGTTTTCACCATGGAAGTCAAATGTATAGTGACTTTAATAGTTGCTCAGGAAGTGTTTTTGATAAGAACCACATCCAATGATTGAATGTTCCATCCTAGCATAGCCAAGCCAGTAGTTACTTGGAGGATAAAACCTAGGCAATCGCAGAAGCAAAAGGACCGAGATCTCATCACAGATCCAAGGAGTATTCTTAGACGCCACCATCAATTTGGAACAATTGTAGGAAGAGGTGACGTATAGTTGGACCACATCGTTTCGACAGAAAAAATATGGTAGACCCATGAGATCGAGCAGGTATCGCAGATTGCTCACTCAGATAAGTTTGAGGTGTATGGGCAATTGGCTTTAGGTCAAGTTGGAGATTTTTAGAAATGGTGACCAGAAACTCAATTGGATTGGTAGTTTTGGGAAGCATTTAGCAATCTTTATGAATGTGATATTATCTTGATGAATCTAGTAAGCATTCATCTGTGGCACCATACTTTCTTGTACTTACTATTGATGTTGAACAGTGTTTTAACGTTACGAAAAATGCCCACAGACCAATTGACCAACAGATATAGTTGGGTTGCGCATTAGATGACAGCTCTGAAACCACCTTTTGAGGGTTGGTCTGAAATATTTCATGTCGAGGACCCTGAAACTGGGCATCGAGAGTCCTATAGAGACTTGCACTAAGTATTTCATTCATTAGATGAGTGTCGTGTTTCATCGGCATCAGACATGGGATGTCTATGCAATTTTAGTGAATTAGTTGACAAGGTTGTTAACTGATTGAACTTACCCATGGAAATCGTCAAATGTAAGCTTTAGAGGCTTGGTGGGTATAACTTCAATTCCTGACTCTGATAGTATAGGATTTGTCCATAGACTTAAGGAATCATGGCAGTCAAATGCATATGATGGCTATATCTTGGATCTAGCGGGAGATGACTATGTCTTTGATGTTCTCATTATTAGTCTTTTCCGGTGTAGTTGGATTATGTATTGACGAAGGTGCATTTCAAAATAGAATTCGTCCCCTATCAGTATATGATAGATATATCTCCTATGCTCTTTGAGATGGTTTAGACTCTCTAAATCTATGGTCAGAGCAATTGGTCGGACAGGAAATGGTTTCCCTTATCCATTAATACAGTAAACGCAACTCAAGTATTTAGCATAGTTGCCTAGTCCAGGACTGAACCGCCGCCCAATTCCATGTCCTAGACTAAGGTTAGGAGATGGTTGATGGAAGGACTGCATTCGTATGAAACTCGAGAGCCTAAATTTTTACGCCAACATTCACCTAGTCTCTAGTACCATGGACCGTTGCTAGACGACCACCCATGGTTACGGGTATTTTTTATTAATAGTTATTTGAAAATAACTAATTAAATTATATTTAATAAATTATTTGTGGTGGAAACAATGCCCAAGTCTAGCTGAGGGTGAACCTAAAGAGTCACACACAAATCACTATAGAATTGGTGGAATTAATTCGAGAAGAAACAAAATAATTTAATTGCATTAAATTAATTCAAGAAGAAAATATATAAATAATTGGATTATTTATTTGATGGATGGCTAAAGAATTAATTAATTGGTTTAATGAATTTTCGGCTTAGCACCTTTAAATTAATTGGATCAATTTATCTTGGTTTTGCTTAATTAATTGGATCAATTTATCTTGGTTTTGCTTAATTAATTGATTGGTCAATTAATTAGAGTTTGAGCTTAGATTTATTTAATTTAATTAGGTGAATCTTTAGACTTAGGTGGGAAAAAATTAATTTAATTAATTATTATGCAATGTATTTTTGTTGGGCTTAATTTAATTTCATTAAATCAACCTCGGTCCATACTTGAATTCCAAGCCCATTTGAGGGAGGTTGGAGCAAGTTAAGGAGTTGAAACTCCTCACCATGATGAAGATAATGGAGTGGTTATTTCATGATGGTTGAAGGTTATATGCATATTTGTGTATAGGTTGACTTGGAGGCAAACTTGGTAGTTATTAAATTATGAAATTCAATTGTATGTAATATACAAATCTACACACATATCATGTATGACCAGCACCTAAGCCACAAAATTTGCTCTCTTTTCTCTCCAAAAATGTTCTCCTTGTTCTACATTGAATTAGATTCAAGTTAGAATATAAAATATTCCGAAAAGCAGTAAAAAATAGTGTTAGTTTGGAGTTGTTTTTCTTCTTGTTCTTTGTTCTATCTAGGAATAGAAAAAGAACTACATCTCTTCCTTAGTGTGGTGTGGAGAAATTACAGGAGTTCTATTTGGATCCTAAAGTGAACGGAACCAAAGAACGTAAAGGGAGCAATGCACGTTGCTGCTAACCTATAGAAATAAAAGGTAAAGTTCCATTTTTATTTCTATGCTTTTTGTTTCATCTTTTACCCACTTGTCTAGCATGTTTATGTGTTGATTATTATGCTTTTGAAAAACACCGAACGTCCAAAAGTTTCAAAAGGAGAACCCCTTTGAACCGTTTCAAATAATGTTTTTATTTAACGCTTCTGCCACGTTCCCGGGGCATACCAATTCTTTCACAGTTCAGTTGATTAGACACCTAGTCCATCAACTCATCAAGATCGTATAGATGCTCTACGTCTGTCACTGGTGATACACGGTACTCACTAATTGAATGCGGCTCTTAGTGTAAGTCTCCATAAGACTCTTGATACCCAATCTCGAGGTCCTTGACTCGGACGTTTCAGGCCTAACATTTTGGCTATTGGTTTCAAGACCGCCATCCTTCGGTCCAACCGTACGATTGCCAATTGGTGTGTGAGCATTTTTATGATGGTCAAGCAAATGCAAGCATACATAATCAGCACAACAATGTAAATGCCAAATAAGCAAATACTAATTTTATTAACTTAAAATAATATTACATAATATCAATTAATAGTCAATATAGAACACATCCAGGCCAATCTAATTGGCTTTGTGGTCATCTATCCTAACAATCTCCCACTTGACCTAAGGCAAATCACCCATCGACCTAAGAACCATCGTATCAAAATGTTGAGTATGAGCAATTTGCGACTATGGTTTAGTTAGTAGATTTGCTGTGTTTTTTGCTGAGTTGACTTAGTCCATCCGTACGTCACCTTTGCTCACCATCTCTCTAAGAAGATGGCAGGGTCTAAGAATGTGCTTGCACTGGTGATGAGATCTCTGTGTCTTTGCTTGTGCAATTGCTCCATTATTATTACAGAAGATAACTAAGGCTTCAGTATTGCTAGGCACTGCACCCAACTCTTGGATGTAGTTTTTTATCCAAAGCGCTTCCTTAGTTGCTTCTGAAGCTGCTATGTATTTAGCTTCTGTGGTGGAATCTATTGTAGTAGCCTGTTTGGAACTCTTCCAAGTAAACACACCACCATTAAGCTTGATTCCAAAACTTGACTGGGACTTGGCATCATCATAAGCCGATTGGAAGCTATTATAGCCTTCAAATATCAATACAACCCCACCGTAGATCAAGAACATATCTTTAGTCCTTTTCAACTACTTAGGTATGTTCTTGACTGCAATCTAGTGGGTCTCACCTACACACACCTGATCTGCTCGTTACGCTCAAAGCGTATGCGACATTGGGCCTAGTGCATTGAACAACATACTGAATACTGCCCACGGCTAACACAACAGATGTCCGACATCCGCTTAAGTTCCTCATTATTCTTGGGAGACTATTTCTTGGATAGCTTAATCCCATGCCTCATTGAAAAGAATCCTCGTTTTTGAGATCTCCATTTTGAATCTTTTCAAGACTTTCTCAATGTACGAGGATTGAGTCAATCCTATCATCCTTTTAGATCTATCGCTTGAGATCTTGATTGCAAGGATGTAAGAAGTCTCACCCATATCGTTAATGGAAAATTAAGTGGACTACCATGCTTTTACATTTCCCAACATCTTGACATCATTCCCATTAAGCAAGATGTCATCAAGATGAAGCACAAGGTATGCAACTAAGTTCTCCCACTAATCTTCTTGTATACACAAGGATCAGATTCGTTCTTGAAGAAATCATATCCCCGAATGACTTCATCAAAACGTGTGTTCCAGCTTTGGAAAATTTGTTTGAGGCCATAGATGGACCTTTTAATATGACAGACTTTCTATTCTTTTCTACCAGAGGTTAAAACCTTCATGTTGATCCACGGAGATCTCTTCCTCGCTCAAACCATTTAGGAAGGGCGTTTTCAGGTCCATATGCCATATCTCATAGTCATAGCATGCTGCTATGGCAAGAAGTATCCAAATAGACTTGGCCATTGCAGCGGGCGAATAAGTTTCCTCAAAGTTGACCCCGGGTCATTAAATGTACCCTTCTGCCATGAGCCTAGCCTTGAGGGCAGTAACCTCCTAGTCAGTTTTGAGCTTACATCTTAACACCTTTAGATGGGTCCATGAGGTTCCAAACTTGGTTTGAACCTATTGAGTCCATTTCGGATTTCATGGCCTTAAGCCGCTTATCTGATTCGATGTCAATCATTGCTTCTACATATGCTCTTGGATCATCATTCAATTAGTTAGTCAAGCTTAAGGATACAGTCCATTTAGGTGGTTGGGATACTCTGGTTGACCTACGGAGAATTGGAGCACTAACACTAGGAACCGTAGGTATAGATGGTGTCGCATTATCCTAATGATCCCACTTGACTCTCCAAGGAGTTTCTCATCATGTCGGTGATCCGTAGGAAATCCATTTTTCAAGAATACTATGTTCCATGAGACAAAGACGTTCTGTTCTAACGAGTCATAGAAATAGTACCCCACAGTTTCATTCAGATATCCGACAAACTTGCACAGACTAGACCTTGATTCTAGTTTATCTCCCACTAGCCTCTTGACATATGCGGGGCTACCCCCACACGCTCAAGTACTTGTAGGATGCAGGCTTGTCGTGCCATCTCATATAGCATCTGGGGCACATCTTTGGACTCACCATGTTGAGTAACTTGGCTGCAATCTCAAGAGCATGTCTCTAGAAGGATAGGGGCAATTCGATAAAACTCATCCTGGATCTAACCATGTTAACAGGGCTTGATTTCTCCTTTTAGCCACGTCATTAAGCTGCGGCATTACAGGACGAGTCCACTAAGAGAGATTTCCATTCTCTTTTAAGTAATCCATGAACTCACCACTTAAATACTACCCACCTCGGTTTGACCGAAGGGTTTTGATCTTACAACCAGTTTGATTCTCTACTTCAGGTCTGAATTTGTTAAAGCTTCCAAAGTTCTCAAACTTGTACCTCATAAGGTAAACATAACCATACCGCGAGTGATGATTAGTAAAGGATATGAAGTATAAGTATCCTCCTTTGGCTGGAGTATTTGGTGGTCGACAAACGTTCATATGGATTAAGTCTAATAGACCAGTTGCAAATGTACTTTGTCCAACAAAAGGTTTGTTGGTCATTTTCCCTTTAAGACAGGATTTGCAAGTTGGCAGTTTATCCTAGTCATCAACCTCTAGACTCCTTGACTCTACCAACACCTTAATCCTCTATACAAACATATGACGTAACCTCGTATGCCAAATCTGTGCGCTGTCATGATTATCTAATTTTCGTTTGTGTTTCACAGTCATAATCCAATTTGACTGTTGGAGAATGTCAAGACCATTTATTAATGTACGAAGCAGATGAAGGTTATCATCAATCATCAAACAAATTTTTTTTTATTGATCAACACTGCATAACTGTCATTTTCTCGAACACGAACGGAAATAATATTTTTTATCATTTTCGATATATAATAACAGTTCTTTAATTATATCCGAATATCATCACTAATAGCTAAGTTGAGAGATCCTACGGCTTTCGCAGCAATGGCCTTGCCATCACCAAGCCTTATGATGATCTCGTCCTTACGGTGCCTTCTGCTTCTTTCTAGCACTTGCAAATCATTACAGATGTGAGCTCCATAGCTAATATCCAATACCCAAGAAGTTGAATTAGTTATCACTTTCACTTCAATCACAAATATACTTGCGCTGGAGAGCAGTTGTGGGCTGCCTCTTCCAATGCCCCTTTTCACGAAAATGAATACAGACACTATTTGCCCTCGACTACTATGAACCACCATTCTTCACTTTTCCTTGCCTTTTTCCATCAGAGCAACACTGGAGCTTGGAGCACTAGTAGTGGCTGTGACAATGTTTCCCTTTCCCTTCTTCTTCTTCCAGCATCCGACTGTCTTGCCTTTCAGCTTGGAGGTCGGAGCCTCTCCTATTAGTACTACGGCGCAGACTTCTGGGTCCTTGCCTCGTGTTAGACCATCATATTAATAAACTCATGAATAGACTTCTCAAGTTCGTTCTGTTATAATTAATAATAAACCGATCGTAGGATGGAAGAAGTGATTGGAGGATAACATTGATGTACACGTCATTGTCATGCCCAGCTTTGAGGTCTTCAAGCTTCTCCATAAGGGATATCATCTTGACTCCATCACTTTGTCCTAAAAAATTCTTTTGTAGCGGCATATGTAATATGCCTATCAGGAACAACATAAACCTCTTTCATGCAAAATATTATCGAGGGAATATCTTCCAGCCTATTATATTGCATTGGATGTCATTGGTCATCGAAGCTAATATGATAATACAGATCTTGTGGTTGTCCTCATGAGACAGGGAAACCATGAACGTGCTGCGTTGTTCACAATCATGGTGCAGCTTTCCTCTATTCCAAGTATGTCATGATTCGTGAGACCACACTTGAATAGTGGTAGCTTCCTCATCACATTAGTGCAGATGGAAGTCTTGGACCGATCAAGGCAATCTTATTTTTTCGGTAAATATAAATTTCATTAAATTAATGGTAGTGCATCAGTACAATACAACATGAAAGGCTTGGCAATTATAATCCAAGTCCATTTTGGGCCTAATATTTAACTTGGACCAACCAAGTGAGCCTTATGTTTGAGTGCTTGACCGAGACCTCATCACATAATTATATTGCATGCATAAACATCAAATGTTAAAGCAATAAAGAAAACATTGCATGCAATAAAATCGAGTATACCCTTGTTAGATGACAACGAGCCCACCTATGCGACCCACTGAACCTGTAGTGAGTCTAAGGTCTATCTAGGGTGGCCCCATGCTATTACAAACAATTGATTTACCCATTAACATGCTAATTGGTATTGTAACTTCTTCTTGGGTCTCCTTTCTTCGTAGGTTTGCCTCCTTTCTCCATGGGCTTGCCTTATAAAAATAAAATAGACATTCTCACCAAAAACCTATTCTACTCTCATTACAATTAAAAAAGAATTCCTGATCAGTAGTTGGGAGGAGTACATAGTGGAGAGGATAGAAAGCCTTATTATTCTAAGGCAAAACATAAGAAAGGATATATAGAAGAGGCATACGAGACCATCAACAAACAAATAATCATACATACTACAATCCAGACCACGATGTCCAATATCAAAATCAATTATAGGATCAAAACGCAAGTTCGAAAATTGCAATAAAAGGATGACAAAAAATCATGTGTATCCAATGCACGTAATAAATCCAATTAATCATGCAATTTTAATTTTAGAAAAAAATCTATTTTTTGTCAAAAAACAATTAAAATAGCATAATTAATAATTTAGAAAAGTCCAAAAGATCAAATTTTCAGAAAAAACGATGAAAACGGCCCAACTGTCAGCCTATAGCGCGCGCACGCTGCTTGTTGTGCTCGCGTGCATGTGCTGGGCCGCTTCCTACTCACACACCCGACCGCACACACACTGTGCGGCAATAGCGGCAGTGCTGCTGTAGTTTTTCTTTTACTTGTTTATGAAAGGCACCGCGAGGCGTAATAAATTTTTTAAGAACGTGCAAGCGAAATCGACGATAATAAATTTTTTAAATTAAAACGTAATCGCAATAAAACCATAACTGTGTGCCCTTGAATTTTCCGGACGTTCGATGTAGTTAATAAAATAAACAACAATAAATTAATGAGGCTATGGGTAGAATGGAAACAGGAGGTACTAGAACGTAAATCAAGAATTATCTTTTCTTGATTTATTTGAGACCTCCTTTGTTTGATTCGTTCGAACCAAGGTCGCACAACCGACCGCATGCATGCGTGTTGGCTCCCATACAATCATGCACTTGCAGGCACGTACTCACGCACAGACTGGCTCCGCAAGGACTACGAGCGGGCGCACGCTGGCCAAGCCTGCGCATACTGTGAACTGCTAATCTGAAATTAACTAACTATTTTATGAGAAAATCAAATTCTCATAAAATACTTAAAATCATCCAAAATTGCAAAAATTAAACAAATTAATTTTCTCACATAATTGTTTAACAATAAGCAAAAAATATATCATTCTTCAAAAGCAATAAAGAACATATTATCATGGTTATTCACACAATACCATAGCCCCTATATTGAACCAGGCTTTGATACTACTTGAAAGCCACCACGAGGTGCGAGCGGATCGGCGTGGGAATGCGCAAGCGGAAGCGGGGATAATAAATTGCGTAAATTAAAATGAAATCGCACTAAAATTATAATTCCAAGCGGTGTATCCTTGGAGGTCCCAGGCGTTCGATATAGTAAAATAAACAAGAATAAAGTAAACGGGACTATGGGTAGAATGAAAATGAGAGGTACTAGAATGTAAATCAAGAATTATCTTTTCTTAAATTATTTTGAACCCCCTTCATTTGCTTCGTTCAGCCAAGGCCTCAACATAGAGACCCTCTAAAGTCACGTCCACACCACAACGGAATTGGAATCCCTCAATTCTCTTTGCTAGAAGAAAATTACAGAGAAAACACACCAAGTGTGTATGAGAGGAAGGGGCGGCCGAATGGTAGAATTAGTGGAGAGGAAATTATTTTCTTTGTGAATTAATTTGTTAGTTATGCCAAATAATTAATACACATATATATACCTTAATGGATGAATTAAAATATATCAGGGTTCATTTAACCATCAATAAGGTAATAAAATCTTTATTCCAAATAAAGGATGACTAACATGATATTTTCCAAAAGAGGATTTGTTAGATAATAATTTTCTTTTTTAATAATTTCCACCAACATAAATGGGCTTGGGCCGATTGTAATTAATTAAAATACAAGCCCAATTAATCAAATCTAATTTAATTAAAGTCCAATTAATGAAGTCCATCATATATTTAATCTAATTAAATATATAAGCCCAATAACCCTTTATTAAATAATAACTCCAACTTCTTAAATAATAAGGGCAAGCCCAATATAAATTAATCCAATCAATTTATCCTTCGGCTTATACATCCAATAGATCTTTCTCATATATAAGTAATCCAATTACTTACGAAATTAATTCCCAATTAATTCCTCGTCCCTTCTCGGTGAATTGTGTGTGACTCTTTAGGTTCATCTTTCAGCTACACTTAAGCTAGTGTCCAACACTATTATTAATTAAATTCAATTTAATTAATAATTCTCGATCAATCCTTGACCAAGAAAGCCCGTCACCATGGGTGGCCATTAGCAATGGTCCATGGCACTAGAGACTAGGCGAATTTCTATGTGAACGTTTAGGCTCTCGAGTCCATACGGGTACAATCCTTCCATCTACCATCTCTTGATCTTAGTCTAGGGCATAGAATTGGGCGTCGATTCCCATCATGGACTAGGCGTCTATGCTGAATACTTGAAATCGCATTTAACCAAATTGCTTGACATAGGAACCTCTTCTTTCTATTCGACTAGTGACTGTGGCCACAGCTTTATAGAGCGTACACGCATCTCCAAGTGCATGAGAAATACCTCTGTCACGTTTTGACAGGGGAAGGATCCTCTTCTTGAAACTCACCATCCTCGATACATACTTTAGCTGCACTAGACAAGACTTATGATGACCATATCTGAGACACGATCACCTCTCTCACAAATCTAAGAAACATTCATGGCATACACATGACCGGGGACACAAGTCATACCGACTAAGCCTCTAAGGCTTCCATATGACGATCCCCATGAGTCAGCTCAATCGATTCGACACCTAGCTGATCGACCCATCAAGATCGCATAGACGTCCCACTTCTGTCGCTGCCTACTCTCATCAAATTAATACAACTCTTAAAATTCAAGTCTTAGTAGGACTCTCGATGCCTACTCTCGAGGTCCTCGACTTGGAACATTTTTGACCCAACCCTAAATAGTTGATTTTATGACCGCCATCCAATGTGCAGTCCAACTGTTACACAATTGTTAAAGTGGTCTGTGGGCATCTATTATGACGTCCAAACAGTGTTTGACGTAATTTGGTAAGCACAACAGATACGTGTGCCAACGACGAATTCTTACCAGATTCATAAAGACAACATTGTTTAAATAAAGATTGCTTGAATGATTCTCAAAACCTCCAATCCAATTGGTTTTCAATCACCCATTCCAATAATCTCCCACTTGACCTAAAAACCCATTCCTCATGCCTTTCAGACTAAACTGATTATGAGCAATCTGCGATATCAGCTAGGTATTATGTGTCTACTTTGCATTTCTACTGATGTCCTGTGGTCCAACCGCACACTACATCTTCCTATCAATGATCCAAGCAGATGAGGGTGTCTAAATTTTTTCATTTGGACCTGTGATGGGATCTCGGGCCTTTTACCTTGTGCCATAACCCAATTATCATCCTCCAAAGTGACTATTGGCACGTTTGTGCTAGGTAGCACACCCAATAATTGGGCGTTGTTTTTCGGCCCCAATCGTTTTCTAATATAACTTTAAAAATTCCATATATTCAATTTTTCCTGATAATATTCCTTGTGGTATTCCACTTGGAACCCTTCCAACGTTACCACATCATCATAAATCTCGAATGTAAGTTAATTTTGATATTAAATATTATTCATATGATCCTGGAAGCTACTATCACTATAGCTTTCCAAAATCAACTCTCCATTTATGTGCATCAAGGGCGCTTCCTCAATCCTTATTCATGTATTAAAGATAGCCCTTCAACAGTTGTATGTTGCTTCGTCGGTGCACACTCGATATCCGTTGTTATGCTCAAAAAGAATAAGCAACATTAGTTTCACTGCACCAAACAATATTCCATGTTGCTTACAGCAAAAACGTAGAGGAAGTCAAACATCTAAGCTCCTCATCAATATACCATGACTGAATCTTTGACAACTTATCCCTAGATAGGAATACAATTCCTATTTTGGAGAAATTTATGAATAATTTTCATGTTTTAGACGTCTACAACATCTTTCTATCATTCCAAATGATCAAAGACATTTAATATCTAGAACACATGGAGCACAATGAGCTCCCACTGACCTTCTACGTTATTCTTGACCAAGTGATGCACCTCATGATCTTGTCAAAACAAGTATGTTGGACGTTCAAAGCCAGTTCGAACTCCATAGTGGATTTTATTGCTCCAAGCCATTTATCCGGATCGGTGTCCTACTTCACTTTTCCTTGTTCAATTTCAGAAACTCCTACCTCTCGGGTAACTGGGGTTTTCTGATTATCCTTCAAAGAACTAAGAAATGGTCAGTTAAAGTTTCGATTACAAGTGATGTTTGCATTATTCCATAATGAACCTGTATAAATCAGACTCCGAGTATAACTTTCTTCCTACTAGTCCTTTGACGTATGCAGGACCATTCGTACTAAATACGCACTAATCTCAATCCCATCGAAGGGTTTGTCTAAATAACCTATTTGGTTTTCCACCTCAAGTCTAACTTCTCAATCCCATAATAAATGGGTTCTGGTCGATTTTAATTAATTAAAATACAAATCCCAATTAATTAAATTTAATTTAATTAAAATCCACTTAATTAAGTCCATCATATGTTTGATCCAATTAAATATATGAGCCCAATAATCCTTTATTAAATAATCCATCATATGTTCACAATCATATGTTTTTCAATTAATTCCTCGTCTCTTCTCGGTGATTTGTGTGTGAGTCTTTAGGTTCACCTTTCAGCTAGACTTGGGCTACTATCCAATATATTTATTAATTACATTCAATTTAATTAATAAGTTTAGATCAACGCTTGATCAAGAAAGCCCTTCACCAAGGGTGGCCGTATAGCAATGGTTCATGGCACTAGAAACTAGGTGAATTTCCATGTGAATGTTTGGGCTCCTGAGTCAATACGGGTATGGTCCTTTCGTATACCGTATCTCGGCCTCAGTCTAGGGCATGAAATCTATACTTAATTGCTCGACCTAGGAATCTCTCTCCTATTCGACCAATGACTGCAGCCATAGCTTTAAAGAGCCTAGACGCATCTGCAATTTGATAGGAGATAACTCTATCACATTTTGACTGGGGTCGGATCCTCTTCTTGGAACTCACTGTTCTCGCTTCATACTTTGACTGCACTAGACAATACTTATAATGACCACGTCTAAGACGATCACCTCTCGCACAAATCTAAGATGCAGTCATCGCATGCAAGTGACTGTCGTGATTCCTCAAGTCTGAAGACTACTCCCGTAGTATCGGAGCCAAGGACTCAAGTCATACCGACCAAGCCTCCAAGCCTTCCATATGACGACCCCACGAGTCAGTTAGTCGATTCGACACCTAGCTAATAAACCTATCAATATCGCATAGACATCTAACAAGTGTCGCTAATGAAACATGGCACTCATCAAATGAATACAACTCTTAATACAAGACTCAGTAGGACTCTCGATGCCAGTCTCGAGGTCCTCGACTTGAAACATTTCAGACCCTACCCTAAACAGTTGGTTTCATGATCACCATCCAATGCGTAGTCTAACTGCTACATAGTTGTTAAAATGGTCTGTGTGCATCTGTTATGACGTTTAAGGAGTGCTTGACATAATTTGATAAGCACAACAGATACGTGTGATGACCATGAATTCTTACCACATTCATGAGGACAACATTGCTTAAATAAATATTGATTGAATGGTTCTCAAAACCTCCAATCCAATTGACTTTTAGTCACCCATTCCTACAATTTATTTATGTATAACAAAAAAACGAGCATTAAACAAAAAATTCAAAATTATAAAATTGCTTGAATCATCGAATTAATCACAAAAAAAGGGAGCAATTTTCATAGACTAATTATCTAAAACAAAAGGGTAACAAAACATGCTTCAAAAGCCATAAAGACCACGTCAACATGCTTATTACACAAAACCATCAGCCTCTACATCGATCAAGCTCTGATACTAGTTAAAGGAACTTTTGGTACTGCCCGCGAACACACAAGCGAAAGCGGTAGCATAAAATGCATCCAATAATAAAAATTAATGGATAAAATAAATGAATTCAAGCGGTGTACCCTTGGAGTTCTCGGGCGTTCGATGTAGAATTAACAATTAATAATAACAAAAAAGGGACTGAGGCAAAATTGCATAAAGAAACAAAAATGGGATCAAAGGAATAAATATTTACCTTTGATAGGAGATAACTCTGTAATGTTTTGACTGGGGTCGGATCCTCTTCTCGGAACTCACCGTCCTCGCTTCATACTTTGACTGCACTAGACAATACTTCTGATGACCACGTCTAAGACGATCACCTCTCGCACAAATCTAAGATGCAGTCATCGCATGCACGTGACTGTCGTGATTCCTCAAATCTGAAGACTACTCCAGTAGCATCGGAGCCGAGGACTCAAGTCATACTGACCAAGCCTCCAAGCCTTCCATATGACGACCCCGCGAGTCAGTTACTCGATTCGACACCTAGCCAATAAACCTATCAATATTGCATAGACATCCCACAAGTGTCGCTAATGAAACATGGCACTCATCAAATGAATACAACTCTCAATACAAGTCTCAGTAGGACTCTCGATGCCAGTCTCGAGGTCCTCAACTTGAAACATTTCAGACCCTACCCTAAACAGTTGGTTTCATGATCACCATCCAATGTGCAGTCTAACTGCTACACAGTTGTTAAAGTTGTCTGTGTGCATCTGTTATGAAGTTTAAGGAGTGCTTGACATAATTTGATAAGCACAACAGATACGTGTGATGACGATGAATTCTTACCACATTCATGAGGACAACATTGCTTAAATAAATATTGCTTGAATGATTCTCAAAACCTCTAATCCAATTGGCTTTTGATCACCCATTCCAATAGTTTATTTATGTATAACAAAAAACCAAGCATTAAACAAAAATTTCGAAATTATAAAATTGCTTGAATCATCGAATTAATCACCAAAAAAGGGAGCAATTTTCATAAACTAATTAACTAAAATAAAAGGGTAACAAAACATGCTTCAAAAGCCATAAAGATCACGTCAACATGCTTATTACACAAAACCATCAGCCTCTACCTCGATCAAGCTCTGATACTAGTTAAAGGATCTTTTGGTACGGCCCACGAAGACACAAGCGAAAGCGGTAGCATAAAATGCATACAATAATAAAAATTAATGGATAAAATAAATGAATCCAAGGGGAGTACCCTTGGAGTTCTCGGGCATTTGATGTAGAATTAACAATTAATGATAAAAAAAAAGGGATTGAGGTAAAATTGCATAAAGAAACAAAAATGGGATCAAAGGAATAAATATTTACCTTTGATAGGAGATAACTCTGTCACATTTTGACTGGGGTCGGATCCTCTTCTTGGAACTCACCGTCCTCGCTTCATACTTTGACTGCACTAGACAATACTTATGATGACCACGTTTAAGACGATCACCTCTCGCACAAATCTAAGATTCAGTCATCGCATGCACGTGACTGTCGTGATTCCTCAAGACTAAAGACTACGCCCGTAGTATCGGAGCCGAGGACACAAGTCATACCGATCAAGCCTCCAAGCCTTCCATATGACGACTCCGCGAGTCAGTTAGTCGATTCGACACCTAGTCAATAAACCTATCAATATCGCATAGACATGCCACAAGTGTCACTAATGAAACATGGCACTCATCAAATGAATACGACTCTTAATACAAGTCTCAATAGGACTCTCGATGCCAGTCTCGAGGTCCTCGACTTGAAACACTTCAGACCCTACCCTAAACAGTTGGTTTCATGACACCATCCAATGTGCAGTCTAACTGCTACACAATTGTTAAAGTGGTCTATGTGCATCTGTTGTGACGTTTAAGGAGTGCTTGACATAATTTGATAAGCACAACAGATACGTGTGATGACGATGAATTCTTACCACATTCATGATGACAACATTGCTTAAATAAATATTGCTTGAATGGTTCTCAAAACCTCCAATCCAATTGACTTTTCGTCACACATTCCAACAGATTATTTATGTATAACAAAAAAACGAGCATTAAACAAAAAATTCAAAATTATAAAATTGCTTGAATCATCGAATTAATCACAAAAAAAGGGAGCAATTTTCATAAACTAATATTCTAAAACAAAAGGGTAACAAAACATGCTTCAAAAGCCATAAAGATCACATCAACATGCTTATTACACAAAAGCATCATCCTCTACATCGATCAAGCTCTGATACTAGTTAAAGGATCTTTTGGTACGGCCCGCGAACACACGAGCGAAAGCGGTAGCATAAAATGTATACAATAATAAAAATTAATGGATAAACTAAATGAATTCAAGCGGTGTACCCTTGGAGTTCTCGGGCGTTCGATGTAGAATTAACAATTAATGATAACAAAAAAGGGACTGAGGTAAAATCGCATAAAGAAACAAAAATGGGATCAAAGGAATAAATATTTACCTTTGATAGGAGATAACTCTGTCATGTTTTGACTGGGGTCGGATTCTCTTCTCGAAACTCACCATCCTCGCTTCATACTTTGACTGCACTTGACAATACTTATGATGAGTACGTCTAAGACGATCACCTCTCGCACAAATCTAAGATGCATTCATCGCATGCACGTGACTGTCGTGATTTCTCAAGTCTGAAGACTACTCCCGTAGTATCGGAGCCGAGGACTCAAGTCATACTGACCAAGCCTTCCATATGACGACCCCGCAAATCAGTTAGTCGATTCGACACCTAGCCAATAAACCTATCAATATCGCATAGACATTCCACAGGTGTCGCTAATGAAACCTGGCACTCATCAAATGAATACGACTCTTAATACAAGTATCAGTAGGACTCTCGATGCCAGTCTCGAGGTCCTCGACTTGAAACATTTCAGACCCTACCCTAAATAGTTGGTTTAATGATCACCATCCAATGTGCAGTCTAACTGCTACACAATTGTTAAAGTGGTCTGTGTGCATCTGTTATGACGTTTAAGGAGTGCTTGACATAATTTGATAAGCACAACAGATACGTGTGATGACGATGAATTCTTACCACATTCATGAGGACAACATTGCTTAAATAAATATTGCTTGAATGGTTCTCAAAACCTCCAATCCAATTGGTTTTTGGCCAACCATCCCAACAGTTTATTTATGTATAACAAAAAAACAAGCATTAAACAAAAAATTCGAAATTATAAAATTGCTTGAATCATCGAATTAATCACAAAAAAAGGGAGAAATTTTCATCAACTAATTACCTAAAAGAAAAGGGTAACAAAACATGCTTCAAAAGCCATGAAGATCACGTCAACATGCTTATTACACACAATCATCAGCCTCTACATCGATCAAGCTCTCATACTAGTTAAAGGATCTTTTGGTACGGCCCGCGAACACACAGGCGAAAGCGGTAGCATAAAATGCATACAATAATAAAAATGAATGGATAAAATAAATGAATTCAAGGGGTGTACCCTTGGAGTTCTCGGGCGTTCGATGTAGAATTAACAATTAATGATAACAAAAAAGGGACTGAAGTAAAATTGCATAAAGAAACAAAAATGGGATCAAAGGAATAAAATTTTACCTTTGTAGGAATCCGCCTACTTTAAACGTTCACGCAAGGCTCCAATGCAGGAAACCTCCGATTCTTCCCTACAAAGGCAATACTAGAATCCCAATGCTTCATTTGGTAGAAGAAAGTAAGAGAAAAGAACTCCAAGAAGTTGAAGAGAAAGGGGTGCCCAATTTTTATGATTAAAATTACAAGGCCCAATGAATTTTAAAATAAAATCAAATTTTAAGAAAAATCCACCCAATTGAGCACAATATGAATTTAATATAATTAAATACATAAGCCCTAATTGCCTTCAATAATTAATAAGGTCCACCTTATTAAATAATCAAGACAAGCCCATTATAAAGTAATCCGATTAATTTATCCTTGGGCTTTCCATCCAATGGATCTCTCATTTCCATGTAATCCAATTCCTTGTTCTTTTCCAGTGATTTGTGTGTGACTCTTTAGGTTTACATTTCAGCTAGACTTGGCTTAGTGTCTAACACTATTATTAAATAACTCTAATCTAATTAATAATTCCGAATTAACACTTAATAAAGAAAGCCCATCACCATGATTTGTCATCTAGCAACGGTACATGGTACTAGAGACTACGTGAATGTTCATGTGAACATTTAGACTCTCGTGTCCATACGGGTATGGTCATTCCATCTACCGTCTCCAAATCTTAGTCTAGGGCATGGTTTGATTTCGGTTCCCATCTTGAACTAGGAATCTATGCCTTAATATTTAAGACTGCACTACGCTTAATTGATTAACATGGGAACCTCCTTTCTTGATCGATCAACGACTGTAGCTATAGATTTATAAGGCATAAGCGCGTCTTCAAGTGCATAGAAGATACCTCTATCAAATACTGATAGGGGATGGATCCTCTTCTTGAAACTCACCGTCCTCACTACATACTCCGACTGCACTAGACAAAGCTTATAATGATCATGTCTGCGAGACAATCACCTCTCACACTCATTCAAGATACAGTCATCGTATGCACGTGACTGTCGTGATTCCTTAAGTCTGAGGACTACTTCTGTACTATCGGGGCTAGGGATTGCAGTCATACCTACTAAGATTTCAAGACTTTCATATGATGATCCCCATGAGTCAGTTCAATTGATTTGACACCTAATCAATCAACCCACCAAGATCCCATTGACGTTCCAGGACTGTGACCAATGAAACTCGATATTCACTAAATGAATGCAAATCTTAGTGCAAGTATCCATTGGGATCCCGAGGTCCTCAACTTGGTACATTTCGAACCTAACCTTTTGGTAGTTGGTTTCATGACCATCATCCAGTTCGCATCCCAACTGCACGGTTACCAATTGGTCTGTTGACTTTGTTCTTATGTTCAAGCTGATGCAAGCATACAAATTAGCACAACAAAGTAAATGCCATATAAGAGAATACTCATTTTAATTACTTAAAATAATATTAAATAATATCGAGTATTTGTCAGAAGAGAACACATCCAAGCCAATCATATAAGCTTTTTAGTCATCTATCCTAACTGTTAGAATAGGTTACCAAAAAGCTAATTGGATTCGCCTTTATGTAATCTGTTCCGATAATTTTGATGTAATTTTAGCATTGTTTATGAATAAAGTGAGTATTCATTATCTGCCAATTGTATTTGTTGTGCTCATTGATTATGTTTATAGGCTTAACATCACATCAAAGCCCACAAACCAAATTGTAAAACCTATGCAGTGGGTTTGCGCATTGGATGGTGGCCATGAAATCAATTTCTAAAGGTTAGGTTTGAAATGTTCCGGGTCGAGGACCTCGAGACTGGTAATCGAGAGCCTATTGAGACTGGCACTAAAATTCCAATCATTGGGTGAGTGTCGTGTTTCATCGACGACAGATGTTAGACGTCTATGCAATATTAGTGGGTGGTTGATAAGGTTGTCAAGCCAGTTGAACTGACTAATAGTTAATTGAAAATAATTATAGTAGATTTAATTAATCATTGTGTTGGACATAAGCCCAAGTATAGCTGAGGGTGAACCTAAAGAGTAACACAAAAATTACTATGAAATTGGTGGAATTAATTTGAAATTAATTCAAGGATAAATGAATTAATTTAATTGGATTAAATTAATTCAAGGAGAATATATATAAATGATTGGATCATTTATTTAGCAATCCATTTGATGGATAGCTCAAGAATTAATTAATTTTTTGGGCTTAACACCTTTAGATTAATTGGATTAATTTATTGAGTTTGACTTAATTAATTGATTGGATCAATTAATTAGTAATTGGGCTTAGATTTATTTATTTGGGTTGATGAATCAATGGACCGGTGCATATTTGAAGCCCAAGCCCATTTGAGAGTGGTTGGAGCAAGTTAAGAAGGAGTAGAAACTCCTCACCATAACGAACATGATGGAGTTATTTCATCATGGTTGGAGGTTATGTGATAGGTTGCCTTGGAGGCAAACTTAGTAGTTATTGAATTTTGAATTCAATTGTATGTGATATACAGAACTACACACATATCCATCATAATCACCACAAAAGCCACGAATTTTATCTCCATTTTTATCTAAAAAATATTCTCCTTTTGGTTCTAATTTGAATAGGATTGAAATTAGAACACAAAAAACAATCCAAAAGCACTAAACAATAGCGTTGTGTTTGGAGTTGTTTTTCTTCTTGGTTCTTTGTCCTATCTAGCACTAGAAAAAGAACTTTACTTTTCCATTTTGTGGTCTGGACAACTTAGAGGAATTCTAGTTTGAATTCCAAGTGAACGGAACAGGAGAGAACATAAAGGGAACATACGCACGTTGTAGATTTCCAAAGAAACAAAAAGTAAAGTTTCAGATTATGTTTCTGTACTTTTTATTTCATCCTCTAGCCACATGTCTAGCATGTTTGCATGGTTATTATTATGCTTTTGACCAACACCGAACGTCCGGAAATTTCAAAAGGAACACCCCTTTGAACCAGTTTTTAAAATTTTTATTTCATGCTTCCATCGCATTCTCAGGCCATACCGATTCTTTCACTAACTACAACGGTATCTCCTATGCACTTGGAGACGTGTTTACACCTCACAAAATCTATAGCTGGAGTGGTCGAAATTATTTTCCTATTCGAGTATTGAAGCATAGATGCCTAGTCGAGGATTGGAACCGATACCAAATCCCATGTCCTAGACTGAGGTTGGGAGACGACAGACGAAATGAGTGTACACGTATGGAATTGGGAGCCTAAATATTTACACGAATATTCAACTAGTCTCTAGTAACATAAAATTTTGCTAGACAGCCAACCATTGTAATAGGCTCTCTTGATCAATATTTGACCAAGAATGATAAATTAGATAACATTTAATTAATCAGTAGCATTGGATACTAGCCAAGTTTAGTTAAAAGGTGAACCTAAAAAGTCACACACAAATCATTGTGGAAGGAGAATGAATCAATTTAGAATTAATTTCGAAAGATGTAAATAATTGGATTATTTACATATGGGATGATTCATTGGATGGATAGTCCAATATTTAATTAATTGGATTAATTTAATTGAGTTTGTCTTAATTAATAAATTGAATTTATCACGTAGAGAGAATTGGACTTATATCTCTAATCAAATTAAATGACATTGGGCTTAATTTAGTTCGAATTTTATTAAATTGAATTTAATTAAATTCAATGGGCCATGGACTTATTTTAATTTGATTCTTGGTCCACTAAATTAAGGTCTACTAGCAAAAGGGAGTTGACTTCTATTGTTGGAACAAGGTTGGTTAAATTGCACTTTTGGAAAGTGTATTGACCAAAGTTGGAGCCCTTCTTTATATGGCACGAGTTGATCATACCTTATAGGAAGAGGGTGTCTCGTAGGTAGGTGGAATATATCTAGACACATTTCCACCTTCCAAATAAAGCATACGTAGTGAAAAGTGTGAAGAACACACACTCCACCCTTCTCCAAGCAATAACACTCCGTCTCTCTCTTTCTCTAGCTTTCCTTCTGATTCCTTTAATTATCTAACTCTCATTGATATAGGATCAACATGTAGAGATGTATGGAATTTTCATGAAGATAATAAAGCAACTAATAGTGTAGTTCTGTTCGTTCATTTCTGTCAATAGGCTTTGTTTTCTTCTAGCCAAGAGAACAAAGTCATCTTGCCATGGTGTGGTACAGATCATCTCTAGAGGGCTCCTACATTGGAGCCTAGGGTGAACAAGGGGTCATACATGCAACGCTGGTTGAAACGAGAAATGAAAGGGGTGAAGTCTCATTAAAATACCGTATCTCTCTTTTATTCCTTATCGATAGCCTTGTATGTTGAATGTGTTGTTCTATTTTCTTTGATCCACATACTACATAGAATACCCGGGAACACCAAGCGTACATCCCTTGGTTGGTCGTTAATTATGTGCGTTTTATCGCTTTATCTTTTCCCGCACTTTCGCTCGCGCATTCCCGGGCCGATCCATCTTGCCTTCAATTACCTATGTGACACATGAATATATTTGATTTAATGTTAATATATCTAAGAACTATGGTTCACGTCAACAACATGGTAAGAATGCAGATACATGCACTCATTACACCAAGATGGTGACCACTTTACATTATGGATTGTCCATATAGATATTATTGAGCTTATAGGGTCAACACTTTAATGAATAACTATGTTAGTTTTTACTCGTACTATAGGGTCACCATTATAATATATTATTGCAAGAATCGATATAGCCCGGGAACGCGACAGAAGCGTTAAATAAAAAATTATTTAAAACGGTTCAAAGGGATGTTCACTTTGAAATTCCCAAGCGTTCGCTTTTTTTCAAAAGTATAATAATAAAGAAATAACAATGCAAGACAAGTGGCAAGAGGATGAAACAAAAACATGGAAACAAAATTGAAACCTTACCTTTTGTTTCTATAGTTGAGCAGCAACATGCATTGTTCTCTTTATGTTCTCCCGTTCACTTTCGGATTCAAATTACAACCCCTCTAATTTGTCCACACCACGCTAAGGAAAAGATATAGTTCTTGTTCTATTGCTAGAGAGAACAAAGAACTAGAAGAAAAAATAACTCCAAACAAACACTATTGATTAGTGTTTTCGGAATGTTTTATATTCTAAATTGAATCCAATTCAATATAGAACAAAAGGAGAACATTTTTTGAGAGAAAAACGGGAGCAATATTTCATGGCTTTTGTTGTTGGTTATGCATGATATGTATGTAGTTTTTGTATATTACATACAATTGAATTCAAAATTCAATAACCGCCAAGTTTGCCTCCAATGCGTTTCAGACGAACCTCAGAAGTAGTTTCAAAGTTATCATCCAATGCACAGCCCAACTACATGGGTTATTCAATTCCTCTGTGGGTATTTGTTGTGACGTTAAAACACTGTTCAACATAAATAGTAAGCACAACAAACACATGGTGCCACAGATGAATGCTTACTACATTCATCAAGATACTATCACATTCATAAAGATTGCAAAATAATTTCTAAAACCGTCAATCCAATTGGCTTTCTGGTCACCATTTCTAACAATTATATAGTATTTATGCAATATTATGTGTGAATATTATAATACAATATTATACAATTCTCTTATGGGAGATTTATATAATTATATATATGAAAATCATGTGAGTATTATGAACATATGTATATCCCTAAAGTGCATATGAATTGTGTCTCGCATATTTGTTTTGTAAGGAATGTTACAATTGCATAGATTTTTCATATGCAAATTGTTAGGTGAGAATATGCCCATATTTCCCTAATATGGACATAAGAGGGTGATAAGCATACCATATGGCCACATCATATATTTAATGTGTACCCTTGTGGGATTATGGCTTCGAAATGAGTTTAAAAACATAAACTATATGTTCATAATGTTATTGATGGGTGTATTTGGCACAAATCAATCATTGTAATTGACATGATTGTAATTAAGTTGGAACATTATGACTCTCCATTGATGGATGATCCTTACTACCACCTAAATTTCATAGTCATGGTCATATGTCCATTCTTGCTCACCATTATACAAACACTAATTTGGTAGACCAACAACCATATGAACATTTTGTAGATCATTGGATCTAAGGAGCCTGGACAGAGCAACAAGTCATGATCTACAAGTTATTGTAGCTAGAGCACCCAATTCCAGTGTTGGGGCAACACATCATATAATGTATTGTACAACATCTGTGCATGTTGTGTGCTGAACAACTCCGGGGTGCATATCATTACATGTTAATAGTTGTTCTATAATCGCGCACATGTAGCATGACACCTACATTGTGACACGTTCATATGCACTTGTGGGCCTATGTAGTTGAAAATGGTAGGTGTGCATAGGAGACCTATGGCACATGTGATCACACAGTCACATATACATGTGTCCGAACATACACATGTCGACGTGTGCAATTATGTCCTAAGTAGAATACAATACCATATCATATATTAATGATCCAATACTCAATCACAACTTCACAGATATTGCGTTTGTCTATAGCGTGCATGACCGTCCCCGACAACTGTGGCATACTTGTGGCCTGTAATTGAATACTGACGTATAATTATATCGATAGTTATAAAAGACACATGTGGATAAGAATCCATAATAGTCACATACTACGGACCATAGTTACCAAATTACTCGGTATAGTGCAATTGATTTGTGTCCCATGTACATAAAAGTAATGTGGTTGACATGGAGACTATCATATAATGTCCATGTCCATGGAGCTATCATGTGATAATATGATACACAATCCAAAATAAAATATGTTGTTTACTACCAACTATTTTGCTGCACAAAACAATCTATAACAAAAGCTATTTTTTACTATGAATTTTACCTCGTAGCAAGACTTCCACCAAAAATGACTTCATTCTCTATTTTTGCAATGATATTATTTTGTTACAGAAGAACTGTATTTATTGATAAACAAAGTGAACTAGACAATGTCACAACATCGATTTACTCTACTTCCCATCTTCGCTCGGCTTCAATCTACAATTGTTTGTATCTTATTAAACCTCTATTTGTTTTTCTCAAAATCCCCAATCTATGTCTGTGTGCCATGATAATAAGAACTCATGTTGTACTTGATAAACTTGATTCATTCTATAAATAAATACCACAATAATAAGAACAAAAAAGGTATTAGACGAATTTATGTTTGAATAGACACTTTCACCTTTTCTTTTGTTTGGGGGCCCCAATCTTGTTAATGAACTTTATCATCTACAAAACAATGGTATTTAGTTGGGATACTTTACACTTTATTACCATGTTGCTTGTCACATGTATGTCTTTGATTCCTTCTTTTATTTGTATCGGATGGAGTTGATTTATCTATAACTGATTTTATCTATCTCATACTGTAACTTTTCTTTTATTTGTCAAGTCTAAACTATTTTTACTTCAAAGTAAAATATTAATTAGGTAAAAATGTTCTTAGAGAATAAGGTAAAAATGTTGAAAATCTGTGCAGAACTGTGGTTTTGTCTGTTGAATATTTATAATATCCACACTTTTCTCTGACATGCACACATATCAATATATTCTTCAATTAATCACGTCTCTTTGGCTTGTTCATTTGGATAACTTGTATTGGCATCATTTAATCGAGCATCCAAAAAATTGTAGCAATTGGAATCCTCACGCGGACATGCATGCATGGTCTGGAGCTCATTGGCTTGGTCAAACGAATAAGATTATACTCATTGTATATCATATATATCAGACACTTTTCATGTTCACTGCTTTGCTTCAATCACTTTTAACACTTTTAATATGCATGTAATATATATAAACTCATAGCACGAAAGGAAACCGAAGAAAGGATGATCCAATTGACCAAAAAGAAAATGGTCCTAGAGCATCTTGTTGTTGGAAGGCTGAAAGCACAAAATATTAATCACGTAAAGTTGTTTTATCCTAGAAGTAATATATGCTTTCACTCCGATAAAGAGCATATTTTCTTCTGATTGGTCGCACATAGTTTATTTGTTCATTTTTTGTGACTAATGATTGTATTTGCATAGTATTACTTCCTATCAGAATAAACTTAGCAGAGTGTAGAAATTATACACTTGTTCTAATCTATGTCATCCATGTCTGGAATTAAATAAATCTACAAGTAATAAAATAGAGATGAATATAAGGGTTGATTACTTAGATGGACACAAGTCTTAAAAAACTAATTAATGAATAAATTAATTAATATGAAGCAAATGGAATTAAGATATATTAAAATATAGCTTTTCCTCAATGCTACGCAAACAACCTATATTTGCAGTGCACGAAAAGTGTGCATAAATTCTAGCTTTAAAAATAGAATATTTGTGCAATATTTATTTTCAAAGCAAGTTGCATAGTTATTGTATTTTCGTTTTACTATGATGTTGTAAGTAATGTTGTTTTGTAAACTGGGTTTGTTCACAGGTTTCGAGCGCATCAAGCTTGCAACAACCGACATTGAGTGGATTGTGAGATGTTTCATCTTTCAATGAACAAAACATCCTCTATCTATTTCTGAATTTGTTTTTGAAACTATCTCAATTTTGGAACATGTGACCGAAAAATCAATAAATTAGCCCATGTCATCTATGGTAGAGGACAATCTTGTTTAGCATCGTGCTAATATAATGAATATAGTACAATTCATTTGGTTATTCTTCTGCGTATTTACTTATGGCTTTATATGGATATCACGAAGCAAGCCCACAAACCATCAGAACCAACAAAATTGGGTCATGCAGATGATAGTGACCATGAAACCAACTTTTGAGAAATGATCTTGAACGTTCGAAATCGAGAACCCCATGACTAGGCATCAAGGGTTCTACTGAGATTTACACTAATTAGTGTATCCATATGATGGGTGTTTTAGCTCATTAACGATAGACGTGTGCATCTATACATTATTAATGGATGGTTGACAAACGTTTATCTAGCCGACTAAACTGACATGGAAGGAGTTGTCATATCAAAGCCCATGACATGATTGGTATGACTTGAACTCTTCAACTCCGATAATACATTATTTAGTCCATAAACTTGAAGGTCTACAATAGCCTCATGCATTGGGCAACTGTGTATGCATACGTATTAGGCCAGTGAGGACTTCCAGTAGGAGTCATCGACGAATAAGGCGAACCGAGCAGCGAACCCCACGGCGTCCTCAACTATGTACCGGGAGGGGTCTTCCTCAGTTAGCATGCACAAGAGTAAGTTGGTAAGTAAATACGATGCTTTATCATTATTTTTTAAATATTCATTAAATTAAATTAATTATATATTTATTAAATATGTTAATAAATTATAAAATTCAAAAATTAGGAATGGGTTTAGTAATATACAGAAATGTTACAAATTTAAATACATATATGTAGGGGGTGGGGCTGTGGGTGATGGCCCACCCCCAAAATCCTTTTCTTTCCTTTTTTTTTTTTTGTCCTTTTCTTTTATATATAGGTATGTATATATATTATTTACATATATATACATTATTTAGTAATATATATTATATATAGTAATATTATTATTTTATTTATTTAATTAAACTTTTCTAAAAATATCAATTACGTCCTTCCTAATTTCTACATTAATATAATTTGCTCTAAAATATTATAACGAACTCCAATTTAACCCGTTCAAGCTTTATTATATTCCAATTATGGAACATATTTATTTACTAATTAACCAAATTTCATAAAAATTTGTCAATTAATCCCCCAATTATGTATTATAATCTTTGGGGCGTCACAGTTCTCCCCTCCTAATAAAAATTTCGTCCTCGAAATTTAACTAACTTCTCGGCTCAGGGAATAAATATGGATATTTTTCTCTCATGTCCTCTGCATCATTTCAACATTATATACATATAAACATATCACACATCACAAAGTGATTCGTCACAGGTAATCCATACGCTTATATTTTCTCTGTACAAACAAAATGTGATTTGTACTCTAACTGACAAAGAGGAGAAAACCGCATACTGGCCCGACCTGCCTGAGTATAGCGTAGACCTACTCTTCAACAGTCAGACACCTCAAAGTCTACTCCTGAAAGAAAATGTCAGCAGAGGGATGAGTCTGCCACTCAGTAAGTAAATAACCAGCCCTACCTATATATGCATATCAAACACAGTCCAAACAAGAGGAACATGCAACACGCATGGAATACAATCAATTTAATTCCAACATAATCAGCTTTATTACACCACATGACTATCTCATAATAAGACAATCAACCAAACTCCATTTTTCATAGTTTGCTTACCAGGAGGTGATATTGTGTTTTTCCCGCCAACTCAATCTCACCGTTATATAAATTCAAGTGAACCCCCTTGACAGCCGACTCATCAATCTCATTTCGCACATAACATTTTCTTTTCGCACATAGCTGTTTCATTTCGCACATAGCATTTTCTTTTCGCACATAGCACTTTCTTTTCGCACATAACACTTTTTATATCGCCTTATAGGCTTTTCAACACATCAAGGGGTATTCACACCACAATTATATTCAATTTCCACCACTCCCTCATTTCCACATATCACCATTCTTGTAAGTAACTAGTAACGTAAAACCATATATCAATACATTCTCATTTTCAGACACCCACAATACATCAAACAACAAACATAATATTCCAACGAATTTCCTCATTCCACGTAGACAATATCGTCAGTCAAATCAAGTCATTCACAACTCATATATTTTCAGATACATCTATATCAACATAAACGACAAAGTCATATAATAGTAAT
The DNA here is from genome assembly GCF_026168435.1 of Sesamum indicum. Classification (NCBI taxonomy): domain Eukaryota; kingdom Viridiplantae; phylum Streptophyta; class Magnoliopsida; order Lamiales; family Pedaliaceae; genus Sesamum; species Sesamum indicum. The sequence goes on from NC_142669.1 coordinate 1,338,857, forward strand.
ACCACAAATAAAGAGAACATATATAGATAATATTAATTATTAACTTACCTCAACCTCAAAACGTTTCTTTCTACTCAACCACTAATTGTCAGCCCTTTCACCTCACCCCCGTATCCTATAATGAGTTATACCACATACAATTAATATATCAAGAATATCATAATTTCTTTTAAATACAATATTAAATATTATTCGTACAATTTCTACTAATTCTTTAATATTCCACTTTTATCGAAGTACAAGTCTTCGTTTTTCCTCTTTATTAACATACCATTTATTAAATATAATTTTCTGAATATTTCTACGGATTTCTTATCAATTTCTCGCTATTATATAATTTAATTAAATAACAATACGTAGAATTGCGTATTTAGTTAACAATTCCGATGGGATTGTATAAATTGGCTATAACAATATTCAAATCTAATGAATTTAATAATCTAATTAACCAACGATATCATTTTTATATTAAATTTGATATTTAATTCGACATTATTTTAAATAGCCAAACTCACAAAATATTTCAGTTAAATAGTACACCGCTCACTATAATCAATATTTAATAAATGAACTAAATAAATAATATAATTATATAAATTAATAGAAATTAAAATAAAACTTACCTCCCGCTGCGAATTGCCGAACAGAGAAGGAAATTGCAAATTTATATTTGTGAGATTATGATAATTGGCTCACATATATATATGTAGGGGGTGGGCCGGTGGGTGATGGCCCACCCCCAAAATCCTTTTCTTTCCTTTTTTTTTTTTGTCCTTTTCTTTTATATATAGGTATGTATTATATTTATATATTATTTACATATATATATATATTATTTAGTAATATATATTATATATAATAATATTATTATTTTATTTATTTAACTAAACTTTTCTCAAAATACCAATTACGTCTTTCCTAATTTCTACATTAATATAATTTGCTCTCAAATATTATAACGAGCTCCAATTTAATCTGTTCAAGCTTTATTATATTCCAATTATGGAACATAATTTATTTACTAATTAACCAAGTTTCATAAAAATTTTACCAATTAATCCCCCAATTATGTATAATAATCTTTGAGGCGTCACAATTCTCCCCTCCTAATAAAAATTTTGTCCTCGAAATTTAACTAACTTCCCGTTCCAAATACCATTGCTTTCTCAATTTCTAATATGTGTTTCAAACTAAGAAAATCGTTCCTAATACTATTACTAAAACAGTTCTACAAACGTGTTCCTAGTTAAGATAATCGTTCCTAAACCCATAACAATTTGAAGTTCCAAAACCCATTCCTAGATTTATCACCTACACAAATAAAATTAGTTTCAAAATTTAGGCACGAGTATTAAAATGTCCATTCCAAAAGTTCCCTGACAAAATTAATTCATCCGGTCCAACACCCACCCCAAACCATTCCAATTCAAAAAATAAAAATAATTTGGACAAATTCAAAATTAATAAGGGTTTTGAATGACCGTTACAATTCCCGTCCCAAATAAAAAAAATTTTCCCATAACTTTTCCTAAATTTTTTTAATGTCGTCTGCCAGGACGGATTTTCAACCGTTCTAAATTCCGCTTCAAATAAGTTTTGTATCTTGAAAACCATTCCAAACACAAAAAAAAAAGGTTCTAAAATCCTCCCCAAGTCACGCCTTTTTTCGCAGTGATATATTAATGATAAGAAACATATATTCATAGTATATTGTTGATTTGTGGGTGTTAAATGGGATCCATACTACTATGCATACCTGACAAATATGCCGCACTTATTGCCACAATTAATTCAGTAGCAAAATATGGATACTTAATGTGTGAATAACACCACGAGCACACATGTATGGCCAAAATATATTATTACACTATATATGCACATAACATGTCATTGTGTAGAAAACGTGTCTATAGTGTGTGTGCCCTTATGTTCTGTTACAAACAAAGAAAACCACGAGTGAAAACAAAGAACAAACATATAAACTACGTTATGGATAACATAACATACAAAAAGCAGAGCCATATGACATCACAGGAAAACTCTAGCTTAGTAATTGTGAATACAATAATAATTAATTTATTTCTTCCCACTGCCGGTTCAACCACTCATTATACATAGAGCTAGCCAAATTATCTACCAAGTAGTCCAGCGGTACTGGTCTCAATAGCCCACACGCAGTTCACATGAGTTTCCTCACCGCCGTCACTTGCATCCCATCTCAAGTTCTAAAGGATCATCAAGCATTTCATCTTGTAAGAAGTTATATAGAAGGCGACATTCTAGGATTATCCTATTTTTGGACTTTAACAGGCTAAAATGACTAAGTAGTATTCCCGATCGGATTTCTAGAAATCCTGAAGCTCTCTCTATGACAGTAGGTGCCAATGACTGTTTCAAGTTAAAGAGCTTTTCTCGATTTTGAGGCCTCCTGCACCAGAATCCCATTTTCATAGGTGGTAGTGAAAACCACTGTATGGTTTCAAGATGCCTTCAGCATTTGCATAACCATTGTCACTTAAATAGTAGTTGCCCGTTATAACACGAAGACACATTTAGATAAGCATGAAGTCACTTATTAATAATACAAAATAAAAGTTTTCATTAATTGTTCATTATACTACAGGATTAATATGTAATGTGGTTGTATTATACTAGTACATCTGGCATACCTAAAGGCACTTAGAGAGCATTGGGTCTGTGGATCGGATCGTGTAAAATATGGCTATCATCTCCACTACTTTCCCAACTGATGAGGACATATATAAATTGCATGTTTGGATTGGAAACCCTAAGGACATTGATGGCTACTTGACCTTTCAATGTGCGTAAATGACCTCTTCAAGGACTCTAACTTCAATGAATTTTCTATCCTGAGCACCTAAACAACCCTACAACAATTCCCATAAATGATAACATTACATTTTTAAAAGCATGCAACGGTTGGAAACTTCATGTATCAAGCTAGAACTAATCATTTATTATAACAAGCAAAAAGTTTCCTGGGACCATCTCTAGCTGGGGTTGGGAAAATCTGCTATGATTGGAGCCGGATTTCCAAGAAAATGGTATGCAATTTTATAATGCTGTTGAGCATATCATGAAAATGCTTGGTCACTGTTCGGGCAGATTTTATGAACTCATGTTTGACCACACAATTATTTTTGTGGTGGGAAATAACAGTTATGAATATGGCCACTTGTTTTGAGATGGTTACATGCCTAATCCTAGAAACCCCACCAAAATGTTCCAAAAGAAAAAACAAAGATCGAAGAATGACGATCCATACTTAGGTCTTGTAGACACGACTCATCAGTAATGGCTACTAACCTATGTAGGTTCATAACTTGGTGAAGAATCCTAGATGTAAGTGTGTATCACCGAGGATGAACACGTGTTTGAGTAGTGCTTGTACAGTTGAGATATTGAATTACATAAAGAAAAAAAGGGTAAGAGCAACAACAATCTCAAGCATAATTTAGTATGCAGCAATCAAAACTAGTATTTACCTAGTTGACCTCATCCTAAATGACATACAAATAATTTGACTATGTTACATCAAGCACTAAAGAGAATAACATTCACAGTAAATAAAGAAAAGGGCAGGAGCAACCTTGCCCATTAATTAGAGTAATATACAAAAGTTCATAAGTACTTATCATCAACATAATAAACAATTTGTTCGTAACTGGTAACAGGATAGACAGTCACATAATTACAGAAACATCCATAAAATCAACCCACATTAGTGCTTAAATACAACATAACTAATTTCACATATAAAAAGGTGTGGAAGTCTAGCATAGGGATATGGAAAAACATGGTGATATCACACCAATTTCAGAATAAGTGACTAGAAAGCAAATTAGGTTTGTTACTGTTCTTCAATATTTATCATACTAATATAATGATCAATAAAGTAAGTACTCATTAATGGAACAAGGTTTCCACGTCACAATAAATTCCTACAGATAGAATGGTTTAACCATTGGAGTTGGGTTGGGCATAGGTCGAAGGATATGAAACTAACTTATGAGGGTTGGTTTAAAACATTTTATGTCGATGAGTTCGAGATAAGGCATCGAGAGTCGTATATGGAGTGGTACTAAGTATTGTAGTGTCGTGTTTCATCTATAGGAGACATAAGTCGTCTATGCAATTTTAGTGGGTTAATTGGCTAGGTAATCGACTAATTTGTGAGAATCTTTATACGAACACCTTGTAGGCTTGGTTGTTAGGACTGCAAGTCTTATTATCAATAGTACGAGATTACTCATCGGACCTTAGGAATAATGACAATTGTGTGCATATAAAGACTGTATATTGGATTGGAAAAAAGTGATTATATTGTCAAATATGGTCATTATAAGTCTTGTTTAGTATAATTGCAGTAAGTAGCAAGGACGGTGATTTGAAGAAACAATTTGTTCCTTATCAGTATGTGACAGCAAGATGTCCAATGCACTCTGAGACAGTTTGAACTCGGTAATCTATGATCATAGCACTTGATTGAGTGGAAGGAATTTATGAAGCCGATCAATAGACTAAATACAATTTGAGTATGAAGGATGGATACCAAATCAAAGATGGGAACTGATGGTCAATTCCATTCCCTAGAGAAAGACCGAAAGACGATTGACAGTAGGACCATACCTCTATGGAACTTGGAGACTATATATTCATATCATTATTCACCCAGTCTCTTGTACCATGGATTATTTCTAGATGGCCACCCATGCTAATGGTCATTTCTAGTTATGTGATAATAAAAAACAATTAATAAGATTATATTTAATTAAATGGTGAACAGAAAGCCAATTGGATAGTAGTTTTGGGAACAATTTAGCGATCGTTATGAACGTGATATGATCTTGATGAATGTAGTAAGCATTCATCTGTGACACCATGTGTTTGCTTTGCTTACTATTCATCATGGCAGTCGCATGCATATGATGGCTATATTTTTGGATCTGACAAGAGATGACTGTGTCTTCAATGTGGTCATTATAAGGCTTGTCCAGTGTAATCGAATTTCTTGAGGATGGTGGATTTCAAGATAGAATCCCTCCCCTATCAGTATAGGATGGACATATCTCCTATGTGCTTTGAGATGATTTAGACTCTCTAAGTCTATAGGCATAGCATTGGTCCATTTGGGAATGATATCCTTTGTCAATCAATAGAGTAAACGCATCTCAATAACTCAACATAGTTGCCTAGTCCACGATGGGAATCAACACCCAATTTCATGTCCTTGATTAAGGCGAGGAGATAGTCAATGGAAGGACCGTACCTGTATCGAACTCGAGAGCCTAAATATTCACGCCAACATTCACGTAGTCTCTAGTGCCATGGACCATTGCTAGATGGTCACCCGTGGACACAAGTGTTCCCGATTAATGGTAAATTGAAAATGATTAATTAAATTAGATTTAATTAATTACTTCTGTTGGACACAATGCCCAAGTCTAGATGAGGGTGAACCTAAGAGTCACACAGAAATCAACATGAAATTGGTGGAATTAATTTGAGAAGAAAGAAATTAATTTAATTTAATTTAATTAATTCAAGGAGAATATATAAATGACAGTATCATTTATTTGATGGATGGCTCTATAATTATCTAATTGGATCAATTAATTTTGGGTTTAATACCTTTAACTTAATTGAATTAATTTATTTGGTTTGGCTTAATTAATTAATTGGATCAATTAATTAGAGTTTGGACTTAGATTTATTTTATTGTATTAAATGAATATTTAGACTTAGTTGGGCTAAAATTAATTTAATTAATTATGCACTTTGGTTCGACTTAATTTAATTTGATTAAATCAAGTCCGATCCATACTTGAAGTCTAAGCTCATTTGAGGGACGTTGGAGCAAGTTAAGAAGTAGTTGAAACTTCTCACCATGATGAAGATATTCGAGTGGTCACTTCTCTTAGTAATGGTCACAAGAAAGCCAATTGGATTGGCGGTTTTGGGAACCATGTAGCAATCTTTATGAATGCGATATTATGTTGATGAATGTAGTAAGCATTCATCTGTGGCACCATGTGGTTGTTGTGCTTACTATTTGTATTGAATAGTATTTTAATGTCACAACAAATGTCCACAGACCCATTGAATAACCCATGTAGTTGGGGAGGCGCATTGGATGATAGCTACGAAACCAACTTCTGAGGGTTGGTCTGAAACATTCTAGAGCAAGGTCCACAAAACTGAGCATCGAGAGTCCTATAGAGACTTGAACAAAGTCTTTCATTCATTAGATGAGTGTTATATTTTATCGGCGACAGACAAGGGATGTCTATGCAATTTTAGTGGATTAGTTGATAAGGTTGTTAATTAATTGAACTGAAGGAAATCCTCATATGGAAGCCTTTGATGCTTGGTCGGCATTACTTGAATTCCCGGCTCCAATAGTACAAGATTAGTCCTTGGACTTGAGGAATCATGACAGTTGCATTCATATGATGGCTATATCTAGGATCTGGCGAGGGATGACTGTATCTTTGATGTGGTCATTATAAGCCTTTTCCAGTGTACTTGGATTATGTATTGAGGACGGTGGATTTCAAAATAGAATCCATCCAATATCAGTATGTAATGGATATATCTCCTATGTGCTTTGACATGGTTTAGACTTTCTAGGTGTATGGCCATAGCGATTGGTCGAATAGAAAATAGTTTCTTTTGTCGATCAATAGAGTAAACGCATTTGAAGTATTCAACATAGTTGCCTAGCCCAGGATGGGAACCGACACTCAATTCTATGAACTAGACTAAGGCCTGGAGATGGTCAATGGAAGGACCGTACCTGTCTGGAACTAGAGAGTCTAAACGTTCACGCCAACATTCACCTAGCCTCTAGAGCCATGGACCATTGCTAGATGACCACTCATAGTGACAGGCACTTTTAATTAATGGTTAATAAGAAATAATTAATTAAATTAGATTTAATTAATTATTTGTGCTCGACACAATGCCCAAGTCTAGCTGAGGGTGAAACTAAAGAGTCACACACAAATCACTGTGGAATTGGTTGAATTAATTTTGAATTAATTCGGAAGAAATGAACTAATTTGATTGGATTAAATTAATTCGAGGAGAATATATATAAATGATTGGATCATTTATTTAATAATCCATATGATGGATGGCACAAGAATTAATTAATTGGATTAATTAATTTTGGGCTTAACACTTTTAAAATAATTGGATTAATTTATTTGGTTTGACGTATTTAATTGATTGAATCAATTAATTAGAGTTTGGGCTTAGATTTATTTAATTAGATCCAATAAATCTTTAGACTTACTTGGGCTAAAATTAATTTAATTTATTATTGTACGATGGACTTTGGTTGGGCTTAATTTAATTTGATTAAATCAAACCCTATCCATTTGATTAAATTTGATTAATTTATTATTGTACAATGTACAATGATGAATATCTATGCATTTTTTGAAATTTGAATGTTCTGTAAATGCATAGTTTTATTTCAATTTTAAGTTCCAGAAATTTAAAAAAAATTTTAAGAAATGGAGTTGTACGGCCTTTGCTGCCCTATCAGCCGCGCGCCCGTTGGCGTCTGTGCCAGCAAGGCGATAGCACACAGGCGCACGCCCAGCGCTCGCGTGGGCTATTTTGTGCTTTCTCTCTTTGAAAAATTATATTTTCTATATTTTTCTTCATTTTCTGAATTTTTATTTTGGCTAAATTTTATTTTGGTTAAATTGAATTTTTTCTAAAGTAAATTTCCCTATACTTACTGAAAAATAATTTCCAAATAAATATATTTTAAAAAATAGGCCTAGCTCACCTAATTGTGTATGATGAAATATTAACATTAGTGTTACAACTGAATTGTAATAAATAAAAGTAATATATATATATATATATATATATATTTATATATCATATGTTTGTGATGGATGAATACGATAAGTGAATAGTCATACTTAAAAGATCATTGTTGTAATCAACAATCCTTATACTGAATCTTTGAAGAAACTATCTTATCTTAAATGTGATCGTTAGATATAATCACATTCAAGTCATATTAATTTACATGAAATTTGAAAAAAATCCAGATAACAAATGTTGAGATATAACAGTCACAAAATTAGACTATTACTAAAGTTGTTTATCGATTTGAAAAATTAGAAAAAATACATCTATAACACCTAATTGCGTAAGGATGTAATTAATAATCCAATCGTATTTCCTAAAAACTATAAGAAAAAATTGTCATATGTTTGCTAAGAAGGAATACAATAATTGAATGTTCATACTTATGGGACTGTTGTTGTAATCAACCATCAATACACAAAATCATGTGATGGAATTATCCAATTTTATGTTTGATCGCTAGATATGATCACATTGACGTTATATTACCTTACATGAAGTTTCAAGCCAATTCATATTATGGAGATCAATATATCGTATTTGAAAAATTAGACTATTGTTAAAAGATTTAAAGGGATGCCATGTTTGGAAAGGAATTTGGGATGACGGAGGAACAACCATCCCAACCACCCTTCAAGAAACAGTCTCAAATTTTTGTGATTTTTGAAATTTTAATCTGCACCCGGTTAGGACCAATTTGGGGATGTCTATTTGAAATGACATTTGGAAAAATATTTTGTCAAAAAAATAGATCTGTTTCTGGTCATCCAAAGCAAATTTCAAGTTGCCCCAAATGTCGTGCCAAATTGGGACAGTATGCTTCTTGTCACACACCTCGTTCCAAACTATTATTCACCAAAATTTTGGGACAACATTTGGGATGGTTCCGTACGATTACTTTTGTTTGTCAAATTTTTGGACGGAATTTGGGATGAATCTTTTATTGACGGTAGGTGCCAGAGCAAGATTTTCCATTCCAAATTTATCCTGAGTCGTCCTAACTTGGAACGAAAATTGCGAGAAATGTTAGCTGTATCCAAAAACTATCCCAATAATGCCTTTTTTTTGGGAATGTGTAGTGTGGGTAATGATAACTATAGTCACAAACACTATTGTTGTTGGATATAATAAATGTTAAATGGCACACTCATGTGTCACATAGGTAATTTGAATAATAATCCTAATGTAGTTGAGCATTCAAGGCAATATCCAAATTCGATATTTAGTCTTCAATCTAATGCGCAAGTTACAGTTGGTGGACTAGCTCTTAGCTCATGATGGATTGGGCTTGGATATGATTAATCTCATTAATTTAGTTCATGTTCATTCGCCTAGCAACAATTAATGCTACTAGAGAATATGTGAATATAGGGTGAACTTGTTGGATCCTGCACTCGTCATTTTTTAATCTTAGTCTAGGGCATGAAATTTGAATATTGAATCCCATCATGGACTGAACATCTATCTATCAAATCTAATTATGCTTCTCCCTTGAAAAACATAAGTAACTTTTTTCCTATTTGATTGTCAACCATGGCCACGGACATTCCGAAGTTGAACACGCCTCAGAAAATATAGAAGATTGCTATTATGTCATTGTAGACTATGGATTCTATATTTTGAATCACTAGCCTCTATACGTGTTTTGACTGCAGTAATACGTGGCTCATAGTGACCGCATCAAAACACAATCACCATTTTCCAAGATCAAGACACAGTAGCCAATGCATGATGCTACTGTAGATCCTCAAGTTCGAGGAGTAAATACTGTACTATCAGTGCTGAAGAGTTCAAGTTATACCGATCGGATCAAACAGATTTCCATAGGACAACTGCTTGCAAGTTAGTTTGGTCATCTTGAAAACTTTTTGTCAATCACCCACTAGTAATGTATAGAAGTCAGACATCTGTGATTAATGAACCAATACACCCATCATATGAATACATTACTTAGTGTAAATCCAAATAGAACCCTCAATGCCTAGTCACTGGGTTCTCAACTGGGAACATTTCAAATCGAGACTCGAAAGTTGCTTTCATGGTTATTGTCATATGCACTTTATTGCTTTTGATAGATTGTGGGCTTTGTCCGTGACACGCATACAAAAGCCATAAGTAAGCATGGCCAACAATGGCAAAATGAATTTTACTTTATTCATTATATAGACAATATTTTGAAAAGATTGTCGTGTACCATAGATGATAGGGGACAACCCACTTGAACGAAGATAGTCGGCCCAAAAATCATGAGAACTTGAAAATTATTGAATTAAATATATTAATACCCAATCAAGAGATTTACCCTTGATCATTCCCGGACGTTCTTCGTGTCCTATAAACAAAAAAATAGGCCAAATCAAAGCAAGGAAGACGAGAGGCACAAAACCATAATGAGAACTTTACCTTTGTTGTTTCTTCAACCAGCTACCAGTGTTGTTCCCTTTTCAACCATACCTTTCTCCACGAGGTTTCAACCTTAAAACCCTCTAATTTATGCACTACAATTACCAGGGAGTCTTTCTTATCAATTTCTAGGAAGACTGGGAAAGTGAAGGAAAAAAAATTGAGAACACATTTTAAGTTAATGGCCTTGATTTATCTTCGGTTCTTCTTTATTTTGATGAACCAAAGGAACGAGTATGAAGAGAGATTGAGGGTTCAAATTCGTGAGTAAAGTGTGGGTGAGAGATAAGACCTAGCCTATCCAACCTCTCTTCTCACAAACCCTAGATGAAAATTTCAGTGTTCCAAAGTCTAAATTTCGTGCACCCCCTCTCCAAAACTCAACCAACATGTTATTTGACCTAGATAAGGTCAAACTAGGTCATGGGCTTGGTCTAAAGTACACTAGGCTCCAATAAATCAAGCCCCATGTTCAATGGATCTGAATTAAATCCAATTTGGAAAATTCCAACCTATGGATTTATATAAATTATTCAATAATTTATTCTATTTAAGAACTTATTTAGTCCAATTAAATTAATATCTACCTTCCGGAATTAATTCTAAATTAATTCTATCATGGTGCAATGATAAGGGTGCGACTCTTTAAATTCACATTCTGCTAGACTTAAGTATGTTCCCAACACGATTACTTAAATTAAATTAAATTTAATTTTTCTTATTATCTCATAATTAGAAATAGCCTGTCTAGCAACATTTCATAGCACTAGAGATGAGGTGAATAATGATGAACATTTAGGCAACTGAATTCATATGAGTATGATCCTTCTATCGATCATCTCCAAACCTTAGTCTAAGGAGAATTAGGGGCAGGTCCCATCCTGGACTAGGTATGTATATTAGTAACACGAGACCTCTCGTTTAGTCTACTAAATTGTCACAGAGAAACCTATCCCATTGATTTCGTCATTGTGGCCACATATTATACGAAAAATGGATTTCAGAGCATATAAGAGATGGTACTGTCATAATACTAATAGAGTACGAATTCCATCGTGTAATGTACTGTTCTCACTACACACTTCGGCTACATTAGTTAATGCTTATAATGATTGTATCTTTTGACATTGACATTGGTCACCAAATCTAAGCTACAACTATCATGTCTACGTGAGTGCTATGGTTCCTCAAGTCTAGGGACTACTCTCGAACTATCGTAGTCGAAAATTCCAGTTATACTGACCAAGCCTTAAGAAATTTTCATATAGTGATTCCCACGAATTAGCTGAATCAGTCAACTACCTTATCAACCAACTCACTAAGTACTTCATAGACGACCTACATCTCCTGTCGACGAAATACAGGTGCAACACTTAATGCAACTCTCTGTAAGACACTTGATGCTTGTCTTGAGGTCTTCGACTTGTAACGTTTCAGACCAATCGGTAGAAGTTAGTAAGATGGCTACCAACTAATGCGCAACCCGACTTTCTGGACTTAACATTTGGTTTGTCTTTCTTGTCAAGTAAGAAAGAATTAACATAATAAAGTAAATACAACAAAGAATCATGCTATTAATTGAATATTACTCTAGTGAAAATATAAATATTACATTACATCAAAATTGCCGAAAATAGATTACAAAAACCGAGTCTAATGGGCTTTGTTGTTATCTATTCTAACAACATTGACTTGCCAGTCACCTATTCCAACAATGGTATAGTTAAAATACGAAAAATGACATATAAATAGAGTTCTTTTAGTTTGGAAGATGAAACATCTTTATGTCCACTCAAAATCGATTGTTACAAGCTTGATGCACCCGGAAATACGAATTTGTTGTGAGAAGCATCAAAATTATATACATATATGTCTGTATACATTAATAAACTAAAATTTAGTTACTTACTTGAACAAACCAAGTATAGAAAGCAACATTAACGAAGATATCAACGTAAAATAAAAATAAAATAATTGTGCAACTTGTTTGCAAAATAAATATTGCATAAAAATCTCATATTTTTAGAATTAGGATCTATGCATACTTTTTGTGCTTTGCACACAATGGCGGTTTTTTGCATAGCACAAAGGAAATGCTTTATTATAAAATATCTTACCTTCATTTTCTTTAAATATTACTCCCATTTGCATAAAGTTAATCACTTTTTTAATTAATTAGTTGTTTAGGCCTTGTCTCCATCTAAGTAGCCAACCCTTATATTCTTCTCTATTATTACACTAATTATAGGATTTATTTAGTTTCAGACACGGATGACATGAATACGAATAAGTGTATAAGTCCTAACTTTGCTAAGTTTATTCTGATAGGAAGTAATATTTTGCAAATACAGTCATTAGTCACAAAAAAATATATAAATAAACCATGTTGAAAAACAATTAGAAGAAAATATGCTTGTTAACGGATTAAAAGCATATACTATTTCTAGGCTAAAACAAGTTACCTAGTTAATGTTTTGTGCTTTCAGCCTTCCAACAACAAGATACTGCAGGATCATTTTTCTTTTTTGTCATTTGCATCGTCCTTTCTTTGATGGTCCCTTATTCAAGAAAACAAATAAACAGAAAAAGTGTCCTATATATAAGATTTACAATGAGTATAACCTTATTGGTTTGACCGAGGAGATTACATGTAGCCATTAGATGCAAATCTGTTCTAGGATTTCAATTGCTATAAATTTTTGGATGCACGATTAAATAATGCCAACACAAGTTATTAGAAGGAACAAGCCAAAGAGATGTGATTAATTGAATAATAGATTGACAGGTTTGAATTATAAGAGAAAAGTACGAATATTATAAATATTCAGTAGTCAGAATTACAATTTTGCATAGAATTTTCAATCTTTTAACCTTATTTTCTAAGAACATTTTTATTTGATTAATATTTTAGAATCTGGTAAAAGTATTTTAGAATCAAAAAATGAAAGAAATTTACAGTATGAGACATAGAAACTCATTTACAAATAAATCAACTTTATGCGATACAAAAAAAAAAATTAAAGACATACCTGAGACAAGCAACATGCTAACAAAGTGTAAAATACCCTAAATAATATCTTTTGTTTATATTGGATAAAATTAGTTAATAAGATTGGACTATGATAGTATGGCATATGATAGTCCCCATGTAAACAACTATAATTTTATAGTACCTAGTACATAAGGCAATTGCACTATACCTAGTAATTTATCACTCATGTCCCACAATATGCGAACTGTTATGGATGTTTATCCAATATTATATCCCATAAATCAACTTTATCCGATACAAAAAAAAAATTCAAAGACACACCTAAGACAAGCAACATGCTAATAAAGTTTAAATACCAAAAATAATACCTTTAGTTTTTATTGGATAGAGTTAATTAACAAGATTGGAGCACACAAGCACAACACAAAAGGCGAAATGGCCTGTGCGCACAGACACAACAAGAGATGAGAGTGCCTATGTGCATAGACACAATGTTGATGAATACCTCAACAAAGAGGGATTGAATAAGATGAGAAAAATTGTAGAGAGAAATCAAACAAAGATGGAAAGTAGAATATATCAACGTGTGTCGTTTTTTCAGGGATTTTCTTTTTAATAAGTACGGTTCCATTGTAATAAAATAATAAGGTAGAAAAAACTTAAAATAATGTTGTCTCGTGGGATGTCTTGCTACAGGAAAAAATTCGCAGTGAAAAATAGTTTTTGTTCCAGGTTCTTTGGCATAGAAAAATAGTTTGTAATAAAAAGCACACTTTCTTATAGTTTGTATCATATTATCATATAATAGATAGGTGTATAGCATATGATAGTCCCCATGTGAACAACTATAATTTTATAGTGCCTAGTACATAAGGCAATTGCACTATACCTAGTAATTTGTGACTCATGTCACACAATATGCGAACTCGTATGGATGTTTATCCAATATTATATGTTTACAACTGTGAATACAATTATACGTCAATGTTCGAATATAGTCCCCCACATTCCATAGTGGTTCGTAACGACCATTCACGCTGCAGACAAGTATAGTATGTGTGGTATGTGTTCAAGTTCTAATTGAGTATCCAATGCTACTTAGGACATTTTTTCACATGTCAATATGTGTGTGTTCCAACACATCCACATATGACTTTGTGAACACTTGTGCAATATTTCCCGAATGCATATTATATATCCTATGCACGTCGACCATATGTACCTATACCTAGTAATTTGTGACTCATGTCACACAATATGCGAACTCGTATGGATGTTTATCCAATATTATATGTTTACAACTACGAATACAATTTCAATGTTCGAATATAGTCCCCAACATTCCATAGTGGTTCGGAACGACCATTCACGCTGCAGACAAGTGTAGTATGTGTGGTATGTCTTCAAGTTCTAATTGAGTATCCAATGCTACTTAGGACATTATTTCACACGTGAATATGTGTGTGTTCCAACACATCCACTTATGACTTTGTGAACACTTGTGCCATATTTCTCGAATGCATATTACATATCCTATGCACGTCGACCGTTTTCAACTACATAGGCCAACATGTGCACATGAACATGTTGCAATTTTGGTGTCATGCTACATATACTTAATTATGCTGAACAACTACCAACATTGAATGATATATAGTTGTTGGTTGCAATTATTATGTCCAAGTGCATATTGGGAAAACACGTATTACCCAAAGCAGTAGTGGTACCATGGTGAGCAAGAATGGATATATGACTATGAACATGAAATTGAGGCGGTTGTACGGATCACCCGGCAGTGGAGTGTAATAATGTCCAACCTAATTATAATCATGTCAACTATTTAGAATGACTAATAGGGTTCAAACACACCCATCAATAACCATTATGTGAACACATATAGTTTATATTTTTTAAAGTTAATCACATTTTGCCATCCGAGCTACGATTTGTTGTTGTATGATTTATTTTTGCATTTTGGTATCTATACGTTTTTTTGTGTCAACTTACCATCTCAACTATACAAAATTTTGGACTTTGTCAATTATAACAGATTTTCAATTAAGTTTTTTGTCGAAAAAAATATCACATGTAGCGCAAATGTGATATTTAAGGGATATGTGATGTGATATTTTATACTTAGACACAACATCTGATTTTTTTCGGAAAACAAATCAACAAAAAATGATAGTACATGGCAATGTGCACATTTCAAAAAGTTGAGATGGTAAGTTGACACTAAAAAATAGTTTTGATAGCGAAATGTAAAAATGAGCATAGTCGGATGGCAAAATGCAGTTTACCCTATTTTTTTTAACTCATTAATTGGACGTATAATACAACAAGGACACAACCTAAATTTATGATGTGGCCACACGGCACACTTTTGACCCTCTTGTGTCTTGCAAATTACAAAAATACGTGCATGATCTTATTGAGTAATTTGCATACAAAATATTTATTCAATCGTAGCATTCCTTAAAATGCAATATGCGCAACACAACCCATGTGCATTTTAAGCGCACTTATTTTTTATAATACTCACATGGTTTATATATGTGTAAAGTGTTTATATAAATCTCCCATGTGGAGATTGTGTAATAATACATTGTAATATACATACATGATATTGTAAAAAAAATACTATATATTATATTATAATGGTGATCCTATAGTGTGAGAAGCGCTATAGTTGTTCATTAAAGTGTTGCTTCTATAAGGTCAAAAATATCTATATCGACAATCCATAATTCATAGTGGTCATCGTCTTACTGTAATTAAAATGTTAAATGCCATGTATTCATTTGTCGCATCGGTAATTTCAATAATGTCCCCATGCAGTTGAGCAATCCAGGCAATTATCTAAATTGGATTTTTATAATTTAGAAACTGAAAGAGTATTTACACTTACATAATGTAGTGCATACATATGGTCCACTATTACGATATGTCCCATATGACCATCTCGTAGTGTATATTATGTAGGACCACACCCATGACAATGTCGAGTATACTTATGATTTATGGTGTGTACATTAGTGATACAATATATTTAATAAGTTATGGGTCACATTATCTGTGTACCCATATATTCAAAACACATGGTTATGGATACTGCATTATCAGGTACCCATATGTACCATATATTATGTCACATGTGGCAGATGGTGACTCATATTAATATACGAATATATAGTGCTATATGTCATATGTTGACATATTCGGTGAAGACAATAAGTATCAACAATACACCACATACAATCCACATAGTATAATATTATGGGCCACGTTGTGCATATCGTCACATCATATAGGGCCATGTTGGGCATAGGATCATGTAATTCCCCATTATCATATGGCTATAATGTAACCACATAGTATACTTCTATATACACTATATCCTTATCATAATATAGCATGCCATACACTATGATGTATTACTCTTAATTTATATAGTTTCCATATTGGTATGCATAGATAAGTAACCGTTGTTAGGGGTGGGAGTCGGGTTGTGTTCCTCTGGTCTCGGTTAATTAGGTTTGGTACCCGATCAGTCGAGTAGTGCAAAACTATACCCGATCTCCAACCCGAGTATGGTTGGTAACAATTGTAGAGTACCTATGCGTTCAGGTACCTAACCCTCAAGTTCGAGTATCTAATTTTCTTTATCTCACAACAACATCATTTGTATAGCATTGTGAGCATCATAAATGCGCAAAGTCAACAAAACATAGAAATTCTTCGATATTCAAGAAAGGAAAGCGAAAATTTTTCATTAGATGAAAAGAGGTACAACACAGTAGAGTAAATATATATCAAAGAATAAGTCGGTGCCAGGTAATCTCACTGACTTTTGATTAAAAGAAGCACAACTATACAGAGAAGAAAAGAAATAAATATTTCTTGATATTTACATATTTCTACAGTTAGAGATCACTGTCTAGTCTATATAGGTGAGTTTGATCACAACAAATATTCAAAAGATAAAGTCATGAGTAACTCCAGTACAAGGTGTATCAACTAACAAAAGCTTCAAAGTCACAACATCTCATCAAACAATTAATATACTTAAACATATGATGTTTAGAAAGCAACATTAACGAAGATATCAACGTAAAATGAAAAATAAAGTAATTGTGCAACTTGTTTGCAAAATAAATATTGCATAAAAATTTGGTATTTTTAGAATTAGGATTTATGCACAATTTTTGTGTGATGCACACAATAAACGTTGTTTACATAGCACAAAGGAAACGCTTCATTATAATATATTTGACCTTCATTTTCTTAAAGTATTACTCCCATTTGCATAAAGTTAATCACTTTATTAATTAATTAGTTATTTAGGCCTTGTCTCCATCTAAGTAGACAACTGTTCATCTCCATTATAGGATTAATTATAGCATTTATTTAGTTTCAAACACGGATGACATGAATAAGAATAAGTGTATAATTCCTAACATTGCTAAGTTTATTCTTATAGGAAGCACCATTTTGCAAATACAGTCATCAGTCACAATAAAATAAATAAATAAAGTATGTGAAACAATCAGAAGAATATATGCTTGTTATCGGATTAAAAGCATATACCATTTCAAGGCTAAAACAACTTACCTAGTTAATATTTTGTGCTTTCAGACTTCCAACAACAAGATATTGCAGGATCATTTTTCTCTTTTGTCATTTGCATCATCTTTTCTTCGATGGCCACTTGTGCTATTAGTCTATATATCATTAC
Organism: Sesamum indicum; assembly: GCF_026168435.1. Classification (NCBI taxonomy): domain Eukaryota; kingdom Viridiplantae; phylum Streptophyta; class Magnoliopsida; order Lamiales; family Pedaliaceae; genus Sesamum; species Sesamum indicum. The sequence continues at coordinate 1,356,898 of NC_142669.1, forward strand.
ATGCATATTGAATGAGTTACAAGTTATTCAAGAAAACAAGTGAACAGAAAAAGTGTCCTATATATAAGATCTACAATGAGTATAACCTTATTGGTTTGACCAAGGAGATTACATGTAGGCATTCGTTGCAAATATGTGCTAGGATTTCAATTGCTATAAATTTTTGGATGCTCGATTAAATAATGCCAATAAAAGTTATTAGAATGAACAAGCCAAAGAGACGTGATTAATTAAATAATAGATTGACAGGTGTGAATTATAAGTGATAAGTATGGATATTATAAATATCGGTAGTCAGAATTACAATTTTTCATAGCATTTTCAATGTTTTTACCTTATTCTCTAGGAACATCTTTATCTGATTAATATTTTAGAATCTGGTAAAAAAGAAATTAACAAATAAATCAACTTTATCCGATACAAAAAAAAATCGAAGACATACCTAAGACAAGCAACATGCTAATAAAGTTTAAAATACCCAAAATAATACCTTTAGTTTTTATTGGATAAAGTTAATTAATAAGATTGGAGTGCACAAGCAAAACACAAAAGACGAAATAGCCTGTGCGCACAGATACAACAAACGATGAGAGTGCATATGTGCATAGACACAATACTAGCTAATACCTTTACAAAGAGGGATTGAACAAGATGAGAAAAATTGAAGAGAGAAATCAAACAAAGATGGGAAGTAGAGTGTTTCAATGTGTGTCGTTTTTTCAGAGATTTTATTTTATTAATAAGTACGGTTCTATTGTAACAAAATAAAAAGGTAGCAAAAACTTAAAATGATGTTGTCTTGTGGGATGTCTTGCTATGGGATAAAATTCCTAGTGAAAAACATTTTTTGCTCCATGTTCTTTGGCATAACAAAATAGTTTATAATAAAAAGCACACAGATCTTATAGTGTGTATCATATTATCACATAATGGATAGGTGTATAGCATATGATAGTCCCCATGTGAACAACTATAATTTTATAGTACCTAGTACATAAGGCAATTGCATTATACCTAGTAATTTGTGACTGATGTCCCACAATATGCGAACTATTATGGATGTTTGTCCAATATTATATATTTACAACTGTCAATACAATTATATGTCAATGTTCAAGTACAGGCCCTAACAATTCCGCAGTGGTTGGGAACGACCATTCACGTTGCAGTCAAGTATAGTATGTGTGGTATGTGTTAAAGTTCTAATTGAGTATCTAATGCTACTTAGGACATTATTTCACACGTCGATATATGTGTTGGTTCCAACACATGCACATATGACTTTGTGATCACTTGTGCCATATGTCCTATGCATATTACATATCCTATGCACGTCAACCATTTTCAACTATATAGGCCCAAATATGCACATGAACATGTTGCAATTTTGGTGTCGTGTTACATATACTTAATTATGCTGAGCAACTACCAACATTGAACGATATATAGTTTTTGGTTGCAATTATTATGCCCAAGTGCATATTGAAAAAACACATATTATCCAAAGCAGTAGTGGTACCATGGTGAGCAAGAATGGATATATCACTATGAACATAACATTGAGGCGATTGTACGAATCACCCGGCAGTGGAGTGTAATAATGTCCAACTTAATTACAATCATGTCAACTATTTAGAATGATTAATAGATGCCAAATACACCCATCAATAACCATTATGATAGTTTATATTTTTTAAGGTTAATTACGTCTTGCCATCCAAACTATGATTTGTTGTCATATGATCTGTTTTTTTATTTTGGTATCTATACTCTTTTTCTTGTGAACTTACCCTCTCAACTTTATAAAACTTTGGAATTTGTCATTTATAACTGATTTTCAATCAAGTTTTTTATCGAAAAAAATCACATGTACCGCAAATGTGATATTTAAGGGATATGTGATGTGATATTTTTTACTTATGCACAACATGTGATGTTTTTCCTGCAAATAAAGCAACAAAAAACGATCGTACATGCAAAGTGCATATTTCACAAAGTTGAGATGGTAAGTTGACAAGAAACAATATTTTTTATGGTGAAGTGTAAAAACGAGCATAATTCGGATCGCAAATTGTAGTTTACCCTATTTTTTTAACTCATTAATTGGACGTATAATACCAAAAGGACACAACATGATGTGGCCGCACAGCACACATATGACCCTTTTGTGTCTTGCAAATTAGGTAAATACCTGCATGATCTCACTGAATACTTTGCATACAAAATATTTATATGATCGTAGCATTACTTAAAATGCAAATATGCGCAACACAACACATGTGCATTTTAATCGCACTTATTTTTATAATACTCAGATGGTTTATATATGTGTAACGTGTTTATATAAATATCCCATGTGGAGATTGTGTAATAATACATTGTAATATACATACATGATATTGTAAAAAAATTACTATATAATATATTATAATGGTGATCCTCTAGTGTGACAAGCACTATAGTTGTTCATTAAAGTGTTGATGCTATAAGGTCAATAATATCTATATGGACAATCCAGAATTCATGGTGGTCGTCATCTTACGGTAATTAAAATGTTAACTGCCATATATTCATGTGTCGCATAGGTAATTTCAATAATGTCTCCCATGCAGTTGAGCAATCCGGGCAATTATCCAAATTGGATATATAATTTAGAATATAAAGGATTATTTATACTTAGATAATGTAGTGCATACATATGGCCCACATATGACGATATGTCCCATATGACCATCTCGTAGTGTATATTATGTAGGACCACACCCATGACAATATCGAGTATACTTATGATTTATGGTGTGTACATTAGTGATACAATATATATAATAAGTTAGGGGTCACATTATCGGTATACCCACATATTCCACACACATGGTTATGGATACTACATTGTCAGGTACCCATATGTACCATATAGTATGTCACATGTGGAAGATGGTGACTCACATTAATATACGAATATATAGTGCTATGGGCATAAGTCATATGTTGACATATTCGGTGAATACAAAAAGTATCAATAATACACCGCATACCGTCCACATTGTATAATATTATGGGCCACCATATAAGGCCATGTTGGGCATAGGGTCATGTAATACCATATTATCATATCTCTATACTGTAACTCACATAGTACCTCTATATACACTATATCATTATCATAATATAGCATGCCATGCACCATGATGTAATACTCTTAATTTATATAGTTGTCATATTGGTATGCATAGATAAGTAATCGTTCTTAGGGGTGGGAGTCGGGTTAGGTTCTTCTGGTTTGAGTAAATTAGGTTTGGTACCCGATTAGTCAAGTTGTGCAAAATCATAACCGTTCTCGAACCCGAGTATGGTGGGTACCATTGTAGAGTACCTACTGGTTCAGGTACCTAACTCTCGAGTTCGCGTATCTAATTATCTTTATCTCACAATAACATCATATTTACTGCATTGTGAGCATCATAAATGAGCAAAGTCAAAAAAACATATGAATTCTTCGATATTCAGGAAAGGAAAGGGAAAAATTTTTCATTCGATGAAAATAGGTACAACACAGTAGAGTAAATATATACCAAAGTATAAGTCGGTGCCAGGTCATCTCACTGACTTTTGATTAAAAGAAGCACAACTATACAGAGAAGAAAAGAAAGGAACACTTTTTGATATTTAGATATTTCTACAGTTAAAGATCATTGTCTAGTCTATATAGGTGAGTTTGATCATAACAAATGCTCAAAAGATAAAGTCATGAGTAACCTCAGAGCAAGTTGTATCAACTAACAAAAGCTTAGAAGTCACAACATCTCATCAACAATTAATATACTTAAACACATAAGTAACCCCATAATAAAGTATAGCAAGACAAGCTCTGAATACTGCATAAATAAAATAATGAAAGTATGTGTGAACGAGGCGTGGTTTGTGGTTTGATACACTAGACTGAGTGCAGTATGTGCTTCGAGCATAACAATGGATATCGAGTGTATGGAGAAGGCACTGCATAACAGTTAAGATTACTCTTTAGTACCTGAATAAGGATTAAAGAAGCGTTCTTGATGCAAGTCAATGGAGAGTTGATTCTGTAAGGCTATGGCGAGCTTCCAGTTATATGTGAATGGTAACTAGTCTCAATTTGAATGTACATTCAGACGTAATGATGCTGTGGTGGCTTGGAATGACTTCAAGCGGGATGCCACAATGGTTTTCACCAAGGAAGTCAAATGTATAGTGACTTTAATAGTTGCTCAGAAAGTGTTTTTGATAAAAACCACATCCAATAATTGAATGTCCATCCTAGCATAGCCAAGCCAGTAGTTACCTGGAGGATAAAATCTAGGCAATCGCACAAGCAAAAGGACCGAGATCTCATCACAGATCCAAGGAGTATTCTTAGACGCCACCATCAATTTGGAACAATTGTAGGAAGAGGTGACGTATAGTTGGACCACATCGTTTCGACAGAAAAAATATGGTAGACCCATGAGATCGAGCAGGTATCGCAGATTGCTCACTCAGATAAGTTTGAGGTGTATGGGCAATTGGCTTTAGGTCAAGTTGGAGATTTTTAGAAATGGTGACCAGAAAGTCAATTGGATTGGTAGTTTTGGGAAGCATTTAGCAATCTTTATGAATGTGATATTATCTTGATGAATCTAGTAAGCATTCATCTGTGGCACCATACTTTGTTGTACTTACTATTGATGTTGAACAGTGTTTTAACGTTACGAAAAATGCCCACAAACCAATTGACCAACAGATATAGTTGGGTTGCGCATTAGATGACAGCTCTGAAACCACCTTTTGAGGGTTGGTCTGAAATATTTCATGTCGAGGACCCTGAAACTGGGCATCGAGACTCCTATAGAGACTTGCACTAAGTATTTCATTCATTAGATGAGTGTCGTGTTTCATCGGCAAAAGACATGGGATGTCTATGCAATTTTAGTGAATTAGTTGACAAGGTTGTTAACTGATTGAACTAACCCATGGAAATCGTCAAATGTAAGCCTTAGAGGCTTGGTGGGTATAACTTCAATTCCTGACTCCGATAGTATAGGATTTGTCCTTAGACTTAAGGAATCATGGCAGTCGCATGCATATGATGGCTATATCTTGGATCTGGCGAGAGATGACTATGTCTTTGATGTTGTCATTATTAGTCTTCTCCGGTGTAGTTGGATTATGTATTTACGAAGGTGCATTTCAAAATAGAATTCGTCCCCTATCAGTATATGATAGATATATCTCCTATGCTCTTTGAGATGGTTTAGACTCTCTGGATCTATGGTCAGAGCAATTGGTCGGACAGGAAATGGTTTTCCTTATCCATTAATACAGTAAATGCATCTCAAGTATTCAACATAGTTGGCTAGTCCAGGATTGAACCGCCGCCCAATTCCATGTCCTAGACTCAGGTTAGGAGATGGTTGATGGAAGGACTGCATTCATATGAAACTCGAGAGCCTAAATTTTCACGCCAACATTCACTTAGTCTCTAGTACCATGGACTGTTGCTAGACGACCACCCATGGTTACGGGCATTTTCTATTAATAGTTATTTGAAATAACTAATTAAATTATATTAAATTAATTATTTGTGGTGGAAACAATGCCCAAGTCCAGCTGAGGGTGAACCTAAAGAGTCACACACAAATCACTATAGAATTGGTGGAATTAATTCGAGAAGAAACGAAATAATTTAATTGAATTAAATTAATTCAAGAAGAAAATATATAAATAACTGGATTATTTATTTGATGGATGGCTAAAGAATTAATTAATTGGTTTAATTAAGTTTGTGCTTAGCACCTTTAAATTAATTGGATCAATTTATTTGGTTTTGCTTAATTAATTGATTGGTCAATTAATTAGAGTTTGAGCTTAGATTTATTTAATTTAATTAGGTAAATTTTTAGACTTAGTTGGGAAAAAATTAATTTAATTAATTATTATGCAATGTATTTTTGTTGGGCTTAATTTAATTTCGTTAAATCAACCTCGGTCCATACTTGAATTCCAAGCCCATTTGAGGGAGGTTGGAGCAAGTTAAGGAGTTGAAACTCTTCACCATGATGAAGATAATGGAGTGGTTATTTCATGATGGTTGAAGGCTATATGCATGTTTGTGTATAGGTTGACTTGGAGACAAACTTGGTAGTTATTAAATTATGAAATTCAATTGTATGTAATATACAAATCTACACACATATCATGTATGACCAGCACCTAAGCCACAAAATTTGCTCTCTTTTCTCTCCAAAAATGTTCTCCTTATTCTACATTGAATTAGATTCAAGTTAGAATATAAAATATTCCGAAAAGAAGTAAAAAATAGTGTTAGTTTGGAGTTGTTTTTCTTCTTGTTCTTTGTTCTATCTAGGAATAGAAAAAGAACTACATCTCTTCCTTAGTGTGGTGTGGAGAAATTACAGGGGTTCTATTTGGATCCTAAAGTGAACGAAACCAAAGAACGTAAAGGGAGCAATGCACGTTGCTGCTCAACTATAGAAACAAAATATAAAGTTCCATTTTTATTTTTATGCTTTTTGTTTCATCCTTTACCCACTTGTCTAGCATGTTTATGTGTTGATTATTATGCTTTTGACAAACACCGAACGTCCAAAAGTTTAAAAAGGAGAATCCCTTTAAACCGTTTCAAACAATGTTTTTATTTAACGCTTCTGCCACGTTCCCGGACCATACCAATTCTTTCAAAGTTCAGTTGATTAGACACCTAGTCCATCAACTCACCAAGATCGTATAGATGCTCTACGTCTGTCACCGATGATACACGGTACTCACTAATTGAATGCGGCTCTTAGTGCAAGTCTACATAAGACTCTTGATACCCAATCTCGAGGTCCTTGACTCGGACGTTTCAGGCCTCACACTTTGTCTGTTGGTTTCAAGACCGCCATCCTTCGGTCCAACCGTACGGTGGCCAATTGGTGTATGAGCTTTTTTATGATGGTCAAGCAAATGCAAGCATACATAATCAGCACAACAATGTAAATGCCAAATAAGCAAATACTCATTTTATTATAAAATAATATTACATAATATCAATTAATAGTCAGAATAGAACACATCCAGGCCAATCTAATTGGCTTTTTGGTCATCTATCCTAACAATCTCCCACTTGACCTAAGGCAAATCACCCATCGACCTATGAACCATCGTATCAAAATGTTGAGTATGAACAATTTGCGACTATGGTTTAGTTAGTAGATTTGCTGTGTTTTTTGCTGAGTTCACTTAGTCCATCCGTACTTCACCTTTGCTCACCATCTCTCTAAGAAGATGGTAGCGTCTAAGAATGTGTTTGGACTGGTGATGAGATCTCAGTTTCTTTGCTTGTGCAATTGCTCCGTTGTTATTACAGAAGATAACTAAAACTTAAGTAATGCTAGGCACTGCACCCAACTCTTGGATGTAGTTTTTCATCCAAACCGCTTCCTTAGTTGCTTCTGAAGCTGCTATGTATTTAGCTTCTGTGGTGGAATCTATTGTAGTAGCCTGTTTGGAACTCTTCCAAGTAAACACACCACCATTAAGGTTGATTGCAAAACTTGACTGGGACTTGGCGATTGGAAGCTATTATAGCCTTCAAATATCAATACAACACCACCGTAGATCAAGAACATATCTTTAGTCCTTTTCAACTACTTAGGTATGTTCTTGACTGCAATCTAGTGGGTCTCACCTAACACACCTGATCTGCTCGTTACGCTCAAAGTGTATGCGATATTGGGCCTAGTGCATTGGACAACATACTGAATACTGCCCACGGCTAACACAGCGGATGTCCGACATCCGCTTAAGTTCCTCATTATTCTTGGGAGACTATTTCTTGGACAGCTTAATCCCATGCCCCATTGAAAAGAATCCTCGTTTTGAGTTCTCCATTTTGAATATTTTCAAGACTTTCTCAATGTACGAGGATTGAGTCAATCCTATCATCCTTTTAGATCTATCCCTTGAGATCTTGATTGCAAGGATGTAAGAAGTCTCACCCATATCCTTCATGGAAAATTAAGTGGACTACCATGCTTTTACATTTCCCAACATCTTGACATCAATCCCATTAAGCAAGATGTCATCAAGATGAAGCACAAGGTACGCAACTAAGTTCTCCCACTAATCTTCTTGTATACACAAAGATCAGATTCGTTCTTGAAGAAATCATATCCCCGAATGACTTCATCAAAACGTGTGTTCCAGCTTTGAAAAATTTGTTTGAGGCCATAGATGGACCTTTTAATATGACAGACTTGGTCCAGGGAAATCTCTTCCTCACTTAAACCATTTAGGAAGGCCGTTTTCAGGTCCATATGCCATATCTCATAGTCATAGCATGTTGTTGTGGCAGAAGTATCCAAATAGACTTGGCCATTGCAACGGGCGAATAAGTTTACTCAAAGTTGACCCCGGGTCATTAAATATACCCTTCTGCCATGAGCCTAGCCTTGAGGGCAGTAACCTCCTAGTCAATTTTGAGCTTACATCTTAACACCTTTAGATGGGTCCATGAGGTTCCAAACTTGGTTTGAACCTATTGAGTCCATTTCGAATTTCATGGCCTTAAGCCGCTTATCCGATTCGATGTCAATCATTGCTTCTACATAAGATTTTGGATTATCATTCAATTAGTTAGTCAAGCCTAAGAATACAGTCCATTTAGGTGGTTGGGATACTCTGGTTGACCTACGGAGAATTGGAGCACTAACACTAGGAACCGTAGGTATAGATGGTATCGCATTATCCTAATGATCCCACTTGACTCTCCAAGAAGTTTCTCATCACGTCGGTGATCCGTAGGAAATCCATTTTCCAAGAATACTATGTTCCATGATACAAAGACGTTCTGTTCTAACGAGTCATAGAAATAGTACCCCACCGTTTCTTTCAGATATCCGACAAACCTGCACAGACTAGACCTTGATTCTAGTTTATCTCCCACTAGCTTCTTGACATATGCGGGGCTACTCCCACACGCTCAAGTACTTGTAGGATGCAGGCTTGTCGTGCCATCTCATATAGCATCTGGGGCTCATCTTTGGACTCGCCATGTTGAGTAACTTGGCCGCAGTCTCAAGAGCATATCTCTAGAAGGATAGGGGCAATTCGATAAAACTCATCCTGGATCGGACCATGTTAACAGGGCTTGATTTCTCCGTTTAGCCACGCCATTAAGCTGCGGCGTTACAGGACGAGTCCACTAAGAGCGATTTCCATTCTCTTTTAAGTAATCCATGAACTCACCACTTAAATACTACCCACCTCGATTTGACCGAAGGGTTTTGATCTTACAACCAGTTTGATTCTCTACTTCAGGTCTGAATTTGTTTAAGCTTCCAAAGTTCTCAAACTTGTACCTCATAAGGTAAACATAACCATACCGCGAGTGATGATTAGTAAAGGATATGAAGTATAAGTATCCTCCTTTGGCTGGAGTATTTGGTGGTCGTGAAACGTTCATATGGATTAAGTCTAATAGACCAGTTGCAAACGTACTTTGTCCAACAAAAGGTTTGTTGGTCATTTTCCCTTTAAGACAGGATTTGCAAGTTGGCAGTTTATCCTAGTCATCTACCTCTAGACTCCTTGACTCTACCAACATCTTAACCCTCTATACAAACATATGACATAACCTCGCATGCCAAATCTGTGCGTTGTCATGATTATCTAATTTTTGTTTGTGTTTCACAGTCATAATCCAATATGACTGTTGGAGAATGTCAAGACCATTTATTAATGTACGAAGCAGATGAAGGTTATCATCAATCACCAAATAAAAATTATTTTTATTGATCAACACTGCATAACCGTCATTTTCTCGAACACGTACAGAAATAATATTTTTGATCATTTTCGATATATAATAACAGTTCTTTAATTATATCCGAATATCATCACTAATAGCTAAGTTGAGAGATCCTACGGCTTTCGCAGCAATGGCCTTGCCATCACCAAGCCCTATGACCATCTCGTCCTTACGTTGCCTTCTGCTTCTTTCTAGCACTTGCAAATCATTACAGATGTGAGCTCCATAGCCAATATCCAATACCCACGAAGTTGAATAAGTTATCACTTTCACTTCAATCACAAATATACTTGCGCTGGAGAGCAGTTGTGGGCACTGCCTCATCCAATGCCCCTTTTCACGAAAATGAATGCAGACACTATTTGCCCTCGACTACTATAAACTGCCATTCTTCTCTTTTCCTTGCCCTTTTCCATTAGAGCAAAACTGGAGCTTGGAGCACTAGTAGTGGCTGTGACAATGTTTCCCTTTCCCTTCTTCTTCTTCCAGCATCCGGCTGTCTTGCCTTTCAGCTTGGAGGTCGGAGCCTCTCCTATCAGTACTGTGGCGTAGACATCTGGGTCCTTGCCTCGTGTTAGACCAACATATTAATAAACTCATGAATAGACTTCTCAAGTTCGTTCTGTTATAATTAATAATAAACCGATCGTAGGATGGAAGAAGTGATTGGAGGATAACATTGATGTACACGTCATTGTCATGCCGAGCTTTGAGGTCTTCAAGCTTCTCCATAAGGGATATCATCTTGACTCCATGACTTTGTCCTAAAAAATTCTTTTGTAGTGGCATATGTAATATGCCTATCAGGAACAACATAAACCTCTTTCATGCAAAATATTATCGAGGGAATATCTTCGCCTATTATATTGCTTTGGATGTCATTGATCATCGAAGCTAATATGATACTACAGATCTTGCGGTTGTCCTCATGAGACAGGGAAACCATGAACGTGCTGCGTTGTTCACAATAATGGTGCAGCATGATTCGGGAGACCACACTTGAAGAGTGGTAGCTTCCTCATCACATTACTGCAGATGGAAGTCTTGGACCGATCAAGGCAATCTTATTTTTTCGGTAAATATAAATTTCATTAAATTAATGGTAGTACATCAGTACAATACAACATGAAAGGCTTGGAAATTATAATCCAAGTCCATTTTTGGGCTTAATATTTAACTTGGACCAACCAAGTGAGCCTTACGTTTGAGTGCTTGACCGAGACCTCATCACATAATTATATTGCATGCATAAACATCAAATGTTAAAGCAATAAAGAAAACATTGCGCGCAATAAAATCGAGTATACCCCTGTTAGATGACAACGAGCCCACCTATGCGACCCACTGAACCTGTAGTGAGTCTAAGGTCTATTTAGGGTGGCCCCATGCTATTACAAACAATTGATTTACCCATTAACATGCTAATTGGTATTGTAACTTCTTCTTGGTTCTCCTTTCTTCGTAGGTTTGCCTCCTTTCTCCATGGGCTTGCCTTATAAAAATAAAATAAACATTCTCACCAAAAACCTATTCTACTCTCATTACAATTTAAAAAGAATTCCTGATCAGTAGTTGGGAGGAGTACATAGTGGAGAGGATAGAAAGCCTTATTATTCTAAGGCAAAAAACAAGAAACAATATATAGAAAAGGCATACGAGACCATCAACAAACAAATAATCATACATACTACAATCCAGACCATGATTTCCAATATCATAAAATAAATTATAGGATCAAAACGCAAGTTCGAAAATTGCAATAAAAGGATGACAAAAAATCATGTGTATCCAATGCACATAATAAATCCAATTAATCATGCAATTTTAATTTTAGAAAGAAATCTAATTTTTTTCAAAAAACAATTAAAATAGCATAATTAATAATTTAGAAAAGTCCAAAAGATCAAATTTTCAGAAAAAACGATGAAAACGGCCCAACTGTCGGCCTACAGCACGCGCACGCTGCTTGTTATGCTCGCGTGCATGTGCTGGCCCGCTTCCTACTCACACACCCGACCGCACACACTGTGCGGCAATAGCGGCAATGCTGCTGTAGTTTTTCTTTTACTTGTTTATGAAAGGTACCGCGAGGTGCGAGTGGATCGGCCTAAGAACGTGCATGCGGAATCGACGATAATAAATTTTTTAAATTAAAACGTAATCGCAATAAAACCATAATTGTGTACCCTTGCATTTTCCGGACGTTCGATGTAGTTAATAAAATAAACAACAATAAATTAACGGGGCTATGGGTAGAATGGAAACAAGAGGTACTAGAACGTAAATCAAGAATTATCTTTCTTGATTTAAACACTATTCGTAATTGGATTATGAGTGCTCAAAATAAATGGTAGAATGGATAATCAAGATAAACTCACAGATCTGGCATGCAAAGGTAGGTCACATTTCTCCAGTTAGGATAAAGAAGTTGGTGAATTCAATGAGTCTAGAAATAGACAGGTTGAGTCTACAAGCTTGCAAGTCCTTCTTGAACAAGATGAGGACCGAAAAGCACTTTGTATGAAAAAGTGTGCTTGCCAATGTTCTATTAGATTGGATCCAATTAGATATCTATGAGTTGAATACATAGAGCCAGAAAGGGGTTCACAAGTCTAAGGATCGTTTGGAAAGTTCGGAGAATTAGATTTGAAGTGGAGAACCAAACTAGATTGAGGTAGTGTGTATTTAGTGGAGGTTCTTGAAGTATCTGACGAGAATGGAATTCTCACATAGTGGAGTCCTTCTTTGGAGTGCCACAATTGAATGGTGTCTCTGATAAAGGAGGGATCGAACCTTGTTGGACTAGATTCAATTGTTCTTTCACTGAATTACCTTGGCCCATGTGGCATGGCAAGCCTGTTTCCACAAGCACATGTATACACTAAGGGACTAGTGGGAAGCAAACTAGGTTTGTATAGGTTTATTTATTATCCTAAGAGAAATTGAATTTCATTGGATAAATGACGTAAGGAGTAGCTCCTTGAGGAATCAAGTGGAGAGACACCTCAGACAAATGTATCAAACATCATTTGTAATCGAATACTTCCACTAACTCACTATATTCTAGCCTCGTGAGGGATGACTAGAACACCTTAGTTACCTAATAGGTACAGGTTTCTGAGTCTAACCAATCAATTGGATTATGATCCAAAGACATAAGGAGAAGCAATGTAGGACATCAGGTTACATGAATGGCTTGGAGCCATGAGATTCGACAGGGAATACAAACTAGGTTTGAAACTTCCTTTATCTAGAATATTAATTGAGACAGGGTCATGTAGGGTATAACTCAGGTCGAAAATGAGTTGGAAGGACAGTGGGAGCTTAGTTGTGTTCCTAGTGTTTTAGGTGTGAACGTTTTACTCATTTGGAATGATTTGAAGATGTTGGGAAACACTTAAGCACAAACATTATTCATGCAATTCTCCATGAAGGAATTGGATTTCTTCCCTTATCATAGCGTTAAGATTTTCAAGACTCAGTCTTCGTGGACTCATGAGGAGCATGGAAAGATGTTTGACATCCCTATGTCTTTTGTCATTGACAACATGGGTTTGTGGTCCGATACACTAGACTGAGAGCAGTATGTGTTTCGAGCATAACAATGGATATCGAGAGTGTATGGAGAAGGCACTGCATAACAGTTAAGATTACTCTTTAGTACCTGAATAAGGATTAAAGAAGCGTTCTTGATGCAAGTCGATGGAGAGTTGATTCTGTAAGGCTATGGCGAGCTTCCAGTTATATGTGAATGGTGACTAGTTTCAATTTGAATGTACATTCAGACTTAATGATGATGTGGTGGCTTGGAATGATTTCAAGCGGGATGCCACAATGGATTTCACCATGGAAGTCAAATGTATAGTGACTTTAATAGTTGCCCAGGAAGTGCTTTTGATAAAAACCACATCCAATGATTGAATGTCCATCCTAGCATAGCCAAGCCAGTAGTTACCTGAGGATAAAATCTAGGCAATCGCACAAGCAAAAGGACCGAGATCTCATCATAGATCCAAGAAGTTTTCTTAGACGCCACCATCAATTTGGAACAATTGTAGGAAGAGGTGACGTATGGTTGGACCACATCGTTTCGATAGAAAAAATATGGTAGACCCATGAGATCGAGCAGGTATCGCAAATTGTTCACTCAGATAAGTCTGAGGTGCATGGGCAATTGGCTTTAGGTCAAGTTGGAGATTTTTAGAAATGGTGACCAGAAAGTCAATTGGATTGGTAGTTTTGGGAAGCATTTAGCAATTTTAAGAATGTCATATTATCTTGATGAATCTAGTAAGCATTCATCTGTGGCACCATACTTTGTTGTACTTACCATTTACGTTGAACAGTGTTTTAACGTCACGAAAAATGCCCACAGACCAATTGACCAACAGATATAGTTGGGTTGCGCATTACATGACAGCTTTGAAACCACCTTTTGAGGGTTGGTCTCAAATGTTCCATGTCGAGGACCCCAAAACTGGGCATCGAGAGTCCTATAGAGACTTGCACCAAGTATTGCATTCATTAGATGAGTGTCCTGTTTCATCGGTAAAAGACATGGGATGTCTATGCAATTAAAGTGGATTAGTTAACAAGGTTGTTAACTTATTGAACTGACCCATGAAAATCGTCAAATGTAAGCCTTGGAGGCTTGCTGGGTATAACTTCAATTCCTGACTCTGATAGTATAGGATTTGTCCTTAGACTTAAGGAATCATGGCAGTCGCATGCATATGATGGCTATATCTTGGATCTGGCGAGAGATGACTATGTCTTTGATGTTGTCATTATTAGTCTTTTCCGGTGTAGTTGGATTATGTATTGACGAAGGTGCATTTCAAAATAGAATTCGTCCCCTATCAGTATATGATAGATATATCTACTATGCGCTTTGAGATGGTTTAGACTCTCTAAATCTATGGTCAGAGCGATTGGTCAGACAGGAAATGGTTTCCCTTATCAATTAATACAGTAAATGCATCTCAAGTATTCAGCATAGTTGCCTAGTCCAGGATTGAACCGCCGCCCAATTCCATGTCCTAGACTAAGGTTAGGAGATGGTCGATGGAAGGACTGCATTCGTATGAAACTCGAGAGCCTAAATTTTCACGCCAACATTCACCTAGTCTCTAGTACCATGGACCGTTGCTAGACGACCACCCATGGTAACGGGCATTTTTTATTAATAGTTATTTGAAAATAACTAATTAAATTATATTTAATAATTATTTGTGGTGGAAACAATGCCCAAGTCTAGCTGAGGGTGACCTAAAGATTCACACACAAATCACTATAGAATTGGTGGAATTAATTCGAGAAGAAACGAATTAATTTAATTGAATTAAATTAATTCAAGAAGAAAATATATATATAACTGGATTATTTATTTGATGGATGGCTAAAGAATTAATTAATTGAATTAATTAATTTTGAGCTTAACACCTTTAAATTAATTGGATTAATTTATTTGGTTTTGCTTAATTAATTGATTGGTCAATTAATTAGAGTTTGAGCTTAGATTTATTTAATTTAATTAGGTGAATCTTTAGACTTAGTTGGGCTAAAATTAATTTAATTAATTATTATGCAATGCATTTTTGTTGGGCTTAATTTAATTTCATTAAATCAAGCTCGGTCCATACTTGAATTCCAAGCCCATTTGAGGGAGGTTGGAGCAAGTTAAGAGTTGAAACTCCTCACCATGATGAAGATAATGGAGTGGTTATTTTATGATGGTTGAAGGTTATATGCATGTTTGTGTATAGGTTTGATTTCGGTTCCCATTTTGAACTAGGCATCTATGCCTTAATATTTAAGACTGCACTACGCTTAATTGATTAACATAGCAACCTCCTTTCTTGATCGATCAACGACTGCAGCTATAGATTTATAAGGCATAAGCGCGTCTTCAGGTGCATAGGAGATACCTCTATCAAATACTGATAGGGGATGGATCCTCTTCTTGAAACTCACCGTTCTCGCTAGATACTCCGACTGTACTAGACAAAGCTTATAATGATCATGTCTGCGACACAATCACCTCTCGCACTCATTCAAGATACAGTCGTCGTATGCACGTGACTGTCGTGATTCCTTAAGTCTGAGGACTACTTCTGTACTATCAGGGCTAGGGATTACAGTCATACCTACCAAGATTTCAAGACTTTTATATGATGATCCCCATGAGTCAGTTCAGTTGATTTGACACCTAGTCAATCAACCCACCAAGATCCCATTAACGTTCCACGACTGTGACCAATGAAACTCGATATTCACTAATTGAATGCAACTCTTACTGCAAGTATCCATTGGGCTCCCGAGGTCCTCAACTTGGTACATTTCGAACCTAACCTTTTGGTAGTTGGTTTCATGACCATCATCCAATTTGCATCCCAACTGCACGGTTACCAATTGATCTGTTGACTTTCTTTTTATGTTCAAGCTAATGCAAGCATACAGAATGAGCACAACAAAGTAAATGCCATATAAGAGAATATTCATTTTAATCGCTTAAAATAATATTAAATAATATCGATTATTTGTCAGAAGAGAACACATCCAAGCCAATCGTATAAGCTTTTTAGTCATCTATCCTAACTATTAGAATAGGTTACCAAAAAGCCAATTGGATTGGCCTTTATGTAATCTGTTCCGATAATTTTGCTGTAGTTGTAGCATTGTTTATGAATGAAGTGAGTATTCATCATCTGCCAATTGTATTTGTTGTGCTCACTGATATGTTTATAGGCTTAACATCACAACAAAGCCCACAAACCAAATTGTAAAACCTATGCAGTTGGGTTGCGCATTGGATGGTGGCCATGAAACCAATTTCTAAAGGTTAGGTTTGAAATGTTCCGGGTCGAGGACCTTGAGACTGGGCATCGAGAGCCTATTGAGACTTGCACTAAAATTTCAATCATTGGGTGAGTGTCGTGTTTCATCGACGACAGATGTTGGACGTCTATGGAATATTAGTGGGTGGTTGATAAGGTTGTCAAGCCAGTTGAACTGACTAATAGTTAATTGATAAGGTTGATAAGGTTGATAAGGTTGTCGGACACAAGCCCATGTATAGCTGAGGGTGAACCTAAAACGTAACACAAAAATCACTATGAAATTGGTGGAATTAATTTGAAATTAATTCAAGAATAAATGAATTAATTTAATTGAATTAAATTAATTCAAGGAGAATATATATAAATGATTGGATCATTTATTTAGCAATCCATTTGGGGGATAGCTCAAGAATTAATTAATTTTTTGGGCTTAACACCTTTACATTAATTGGATTAATTTATTGAGTTTGACTTAATTAATTGATTGGATCAATTAATTAGTAATTGGTTTTAGATTTATTTAATTGGATTAATGAATCAATGGACCGGTGCATATTTGAAGTCCAAGCCCATTAGGGTGGTTGGAGCAAGTTAAGAAGAAGTAGAAACTCCTCACCATAACGAACATGATGGAGGAGTTATTTCATCATGGTTGGAGGTTATGTGATAGGTTGCCTTGGAGGCAAACTTAGTAGTTATTGAATTTTGAATTCAATTGTATGTGATATACAGAACTACACACATATCTATCATAACCACCACAAAAGCCACGAATTTTCTCTCCATTTTTCTCTAAAAAATATTCTCCTTTTGGTTCTAATTTGAATAGGATTCAAATTAGAACACAAAAAACAATCCAAAAGCACTAAACAATGGCGTTGTGTTTGGAGTTGTTTTTCTCCTTGGTTCTTTGTTCTATCTAGCAATAGAAAAAGAACTTTACTTTTCCATTTTGTGGTCTAGACAACTTAGAGGAATTCTAGTTTGAATTCCAAGTGAACGGAACAGGAGAACATAAAGGGAACACACGCACGTTGTAGATTTCCAAAGAAACAAAAAGTAAAGTTTCAGATTATGTTTCTGTACTTTTTATTTCATCCTCTAGCCACATGTCTAGCATGTTTGCATGGTTATTATTATGCTTTTGACCAACACCGAACGTCCGGAAATTTCAAAAGGAACACCACTTTGAACCGGTTTTTAAAATTTTTATTTCACGTTCCATCGCATTCTCAGGCCATACCGATTCTTTCACTAACAACAATGGTATCTCCTATGCACTTGGAGACGTGTTTACACCTCACAAAATCTATAGCTAGAGTGGTTGATTGAATAGAAATTATTTTCCTATTCGAGCATTAAAGCATAGATGCCTAGTCGAGGATTGGAACCCATACCAAATCCCATGTCCTAGACTGAGGTTGGGAGACGACAGACGAAATGAGTGTACCCGTACGGAATTGAGAGCCTAAATATTTACACGGATATTCAACTAATCTCTAGTAACATAAAATTTTGCTGGACGGCCACCCATTGTAATGGGCTCTCTTGATCAATATTTGACTAAGAATGATTAATTAGATTATATTTAATTAATCAGTAGCGTTGGACACTAGCCAAGTTTAGCTGAAAGGTGAACGTAAAAAGTCACACACAAATCATTCTGGAAGGAGAATGAATTAATTTGGAATTAATTTCGAAAGATGTAAATAATTGTATTATTTACATATGGGATGATTCATTGGATGGATAGTCCAAGATTAAATTAATTGGATTAATTTAATTGAGTTTGTCTTAATTAATAAATTGAATTTATCAAGTAGAGAGAATTGGACTTATATCTCTAATCGAATTAAATGACATTGGGCTTAATTTAGTTCGAATTTTGTTAAATTGAATTTAATTAAATTCAATGGGCCATGGACTTATTTTAATTTGATTCTTGGTCCACTAAATTAAGGTCTCCTAGCAAAGGGAGTTGACTTCTATTATTGGAACAGGGTTGGTTAAATTGCACTTTTGGAAAGTGTATTGACCAAAGTTGGAGCCCTTCTCTATATGGCATGAGTTGATCATACCATATAGGAAGAGGATGTCTCGTAGGTAGGTGGAATATATCTAGACACATTTCCACCTTCCATATAAAGCATACGTAGTGAAAAGTGTGAAGAACACACACTCCACCCTTCTCCAAGCAATAACACTCAGTCTCACTCTTTCTCTAGCTTTCCTTCTGATTCCTTTAATTATCTAACTCTCATTGATCTAGGATCAACATGTAGAGATGTATGGAATTTTCATGAAGATAATAAAGCAACTAATAGTGTAGTTCTGTTCGTTCATTTCTGTCAATCGACTTTGTTTTCTTCTAGCCAAGAGAACAAAGTCATCTTGCCATGGTGTGGTATGGATCATCTCTAGAGGGCTCCTACATTGGAGCCTAGGGTGAACAAGGGGTCGTACATGCAATGCTGGTTGAAACGAAAAATGAAAGGGGTGAAGTCTCATTAAAATATCGTATCTCTCTTTTATTCCTTATTGATAGCCTTGTATGTTGAATGTGTTGTTTTATTTTCTTTGATCCACATACTACATAGAATACCCGGGAACACCAAGCGTGCACCCCTTGGTTGGTCGTTGATTATGTGCGTTTTATCGCTTTATCTTTTCCCGCACTTTCGCTCGCGCATTCCCGGGCCGGTCCATCTTGCCTTAAATTACCTATGTGACACATGAATATATTGCATTTAATGTTAATATATGTAAGAACTATAGTTTTTTGCTACTATAGCTATTAACCATAATATAATTCTCACTTTCATAATTTTGAGGATAATTCACGTCAACAACATGGTAAGAATGTAGATACATGCATTCATTACACCAAGATGGTGACCACTATGCATTATGGATTGTCCATATAGATATTATTGACCTTATAGGGTCTACACTTTAATGAATAACTATGTTAGTTTTTACTCGTACTACAGGGTCACCATTATAATATATTATTGCAAGAATCGATATAGTCAGGGATCGCGACAGAAGCGTTAAATAAAAAATTATTTAAAACGGTTCAAAGGGATGTTCACTTTGAAATTCTCAAGCGTTCGCTTTTTTTCAAAAGTATAATAATAAACAAATAACAATGCAAGACAAGTGGCAAGAGGATAAAACAAAAACATGGAAAAATTGAAACCTTACCTTTTCTTTCTATAGTTGAGCAGCAACATGCATTATTCTCTTTATGTTCTCCCGTTCACTTCTAGATCCAAATTAGAACCCCTTTAATTTGTCTACACCACGCTAAGGAAAAGATATAGTTCTTGTTCTATTGCTAGAGAGAGCAAAGAACTAGAAGAAAAAATAACTCCAAACAAACACTATTGATTAGTGTTTTCGAAATGTTTTATATTCTAAATTGAATCCAAATCAATATAGAACAAAAGGAGAACATTTTTGGAGAGAAAAAAGGGAGCAATATTTCATGGATTTTGTTGTTGGTTATGCATGATATGTATGTAGTTTTTGTATATTACATACAATTGAATTTAAAATTCAATAACCGCCAAGTTTGCCTCCATTGCGTTTCAGACGAACCCTCAGAAGTAGTTTCAAAGTTGTCATCCAATGCGCAGCCCAACTACATGGGTTACTCAATTCCTCTATGGGTATTTGTTGTGACGTTAAAACACCGTTCAATGTAAATAGTAAGCACAACAAACACACGATGCCACAGATGAATGCTTACTACATTCATCAAGATAATATCACGTTCATAAAGATTGCTAAATAGTTTCTAAAACCGTCAATCCAATTGGCTTTCTTGTCATCATTTCTAACAATTATATAGTAATTTATGCAATATTATGTGTGAATATTACAATGCAATATTATACAATTCCCTTATGGGAGATTTATATAATTATATATATGAAAATCATGTGAGTATTATGAACATATGTATATCCCTAAAGTGCATATGAATTGTGTCTCGCATATTTGTTTTGTAAGGAATGTTACGATTGCATAGATTTTCTATATGCAAATTGTTAGGTGAGAATATGCCCATATTTCCCTAATATGGACATAAGAGGGTGATAAGCATACCATATGGCCATATCATATATTTAATGTGTACCCTTGTGGGATTATGGCTTCGAAATGAGTTTAAAAACATAAACTATATGTTCATAATGATTATTGATGGGTGTATTTGGCACAAGTCAATCATTGTAATTGACATGATTGTAATTAAGTTGGAACATTATGACTCTCCATTGATGGATGATCCTTACTACCACCTAAATTTCATAGTCATGATCATTTGTCCATTCTTGCTCACCATTATACAACCACTAATTTGGTAGACCAACAACCATATGAACATTTTGTAGATCATTGGATCTAACGAGCCTGGACAGAGCAACAAGTCATGATCTACAAGTTATTGTAACTAGAGCACCCAATTCCAGTGTTGGGGCAACACATCATATATTGCGTTGTACAACATCTGTGCATGTTGTGTGCTTGAACAACTCTGGGGCGCATATCATTACATGTTAATAGTTGTTCTATAATCGCGCACATGTAGCATGACACCTACATTGTGACACGTTCATGTGCACTTGTGGGCCTATGTAGTTGAAAATGGTAGGTGTGCATAGGAGACCTATGGCACATGTGATCACATAGTCACATATACATGTGTCCGAACATACACATGTCGACGTGTGCAATTATGTCCTAAGTAGAATATAATACCATATCATATATTAATAATCCGATACTCAATCACAACTTCACAGATATTGCGTTTGTCTATAGCGTGCATGACCTTCCCCGACAACTGTGGCATACTTGTGGCCTGTAATTGAATACTGATGTATAATTATATCGATAGTTGTAAAAGACACATGTGGATAAGAATCCATCCTAGGTCACATACTATGGACCATAGTTACCAAATTACTCGGTATAGTGCAATTGATTTGCGTCCCATGTACATAAAAGTAATGTTGTTGACATGGAGACTATCATATGATGTCCATGGATCTATCATGTGATAATATGATACACAATCCAAAATAAAATATGTTGTTTACTACCAACTATTGTGCTGCACAAAACAATCTATAACAAAAGCTATTTTTTACTATGAATTTTACCTCGTAGCAAGACTTCCAACAAAAACAACTTCATTCTATATTTTTTCAATGATATTATTTTGTTACAGAAGAACTGTATTTATTAATAAACAAAGTGAACTAGACAATGTCACAACATCGATTTACTCTACTTCCCATCTTCGTTCGGCTTCAATCTACAATTTTTTGTATCTTATTAAACCTCTATTTTGTTTTTCTCAAAATCCCCAATCTATGTCTGTGTGCCTCGATAATAAGAACTCATGTTGTACTTGATAAACTTGATTCATTCTATAAATAAATACCACAATAATAAGAACAAAAAGGTATTTGTCAAATTTGTGTTTGAATAGACACTTTCACCTTTTCTTTTGTTTCGGGGCCCCAATCTTGTTAATAAACTTTATCAGCTACAAAACAATTGTATTAGTTGGGATATTTTACACTTTATTACCATGTTGCTTGTCACATGTATGTCTTTGATTCCTTCTTTTATTTGTATCGGATGGAGTTGATTTATCTATAACTGATTTATCTATCTCATACTGTAACTTTTCTTTTATTTGTCAAGTCTAAACTATTTTTACTTCAAAGTAAAATATTAATTAGGTAAAAATGTTCTTAGAGAATAAGGTAAAAATGTTGAAAATCTGTGCAGAACTGTGGTTTTGTCTGTTGAATATTTATAATATCCACACTTTTCTCTGACATGCACAACTATCAATATATTCTTCAATTAATCACGTCTCTTTGGCTTGTTCATTCGGATAACTTGTATTGGCATCATTTAATCGAGCATCCAAAAAATTGTAGAATTGAAATCTCACGCGGATATGCATGCATGGTCGTGAGCTCATTGCCTTGGTCAAACGAATAACATTATACTCATTGTAGATCATATATATCGGACACTTTTCATGTTCACAGCTTTGCTTCAATAACTTTTAACACTTTTAATATGCATCTAATATATATAAACTCATAGCGCGAAAGGAAACCGAAGAAAGGATGATCCAATTGACCAAAAAGAAAATGGTCCTAGAGCATCTTGTTGTTGGAAGGCTGAAAGCACAAAATATTAATCATGTAAAGTTGTTTTATCCTAGAAGTAATATATGCTTTCACTCCGATAAAGAGCATATTTTCTTCTGATTGTTCGCACATAGTTTATTTGTTCATTTTTTGTGACTAATGATTGTATTTGCATAGTATTACTTCCTATCAGAATAAACTTAGCAGAGTGTAGAAATTATACACTTGTTCTAATCTATGTTATCCATGTCTGGAATTAAATAAATCTACAAGTAATAAAATAGAGATGAATATGAGGGTTGATTACTTAGATGGACACAAGTTTTAAAAAACTAATTAATGAATAAATTAATTAATATGAAGCAAATGGAATTAAGATATATTAAAATATAGCTTTTCCTCTATGCTACGCAAACAACCTATATTTCCAGTGCACGAAAAATGTGCATAAATCCTAGCTTTGAAAATAGAAGATTTGTGCAACATTTATTTTCAAAGCAAGTTGCATAGTTAATTTATTTTCATTTTACTATGATGTTGTAAGTAATGTTTCTTTGTA
Source organism: Sesamum indicum (assembly GCF_026168435.1). Classification (NCBI taxonomy): domain Eukaryota; kingdom Viridiplantae; phylum Streptophyta; class Magnoliopsida; order Lamiales; family Pedaliaceae; genus Sesamum; species Sesamum indicum. Next base: position 1,380,298 of record NC_142669.1, read on the forward strand.
AACTTGGCTTGTACACAGGTTCTGAGCGCATCAAGCTTGCGACAACCGACTTTGAGTGGATTGAGAGATGTTTCATCTTCCAAAGAACAATAATTCCTCTATGTATTTCCCAATTTTTTTAACTATCTCATTATTAGAATATGTGAATGACAAAGCAATAAATCAGCCCATGTCATCTATGGTAGAGGACAATCTTGTTTAGCATAGCGCTAATATAATGAATAAAGTAAAATTCATTTGCTCATTCTTCTGCATATTTACTTGTGGCTTCCTATGGATATCACGAACCAAGCGCAGAAACCATCAAAACCAACAAAATTGCTCACGTAGATGGTAGTGACCATGAAACCAACTTTCGAGGAATGATCTTGAACGTTCGAAATCGAGAACCCCGTGACTTGGCAACAAGGGTTCTACTGAGATTTGCACTAATTAGTGCATCTATATGATGGGTGTATTGGTTCATTAACGATATACGTGTGGCATCTATACATTATTAATGGGCGGTTGACAAAAGTTTATCAAGGCGACTAAACTGACTTGGAAGGAGTTGTCATATCAAAGCCCATACATGATTGGTATGACTTGAACTCTTCAACTCCAATAATACATTATTTAGTCCATAAAGCCTCATGCATTGGACAACTGTATATCTAGACGTACTGGGCCAACGAGAACTTACAGTAGGAGTCCTCGAAAAATAAGGCAAATCGGGCGGCGAACCCCACAGCATCCTCAACTGTGTTCGGGAGGGGTCTTTCTCAGTCAGCATGCACAAGAGGAAGTTGGTAAGTAAATATTATGCTTTATCAATATTTTTTTAATACGATGCTAACTATTTTTTTCTTCTACAGGAGACAAAACTCGATCAGCTGCCCAATCAGATGGAATTATCTAAGCGGTGCTACAGGAAAAAACAGGACGGCAGAGATGGCGGTAAGTATCTAAATTATTACTATTATTTTTTTAATATTTAATTCTTCGTTAAAAGTACTAATATTTTATTTGTTTGGCAAGAGACGTTCTAAGAGCTATTGGAGGATCGTCAGCCTCAGTCCACGGCTGAGGACCATGATGCCACCGCCGAATCGGAGGCTTCGGTGGTGTTGACGAAGCAGCAGATATAGCTGGTCGTAGTTGGGGGTAAGAACAAGGTCTGAGTATTCAATCTTTGTTCTGAGGCCCACGTCTCCAACCGCATATTCACATCACCATTGCCACTCCCACCGTCACCACCACCGTTATCACCAAATCCAGCCATGAAGGAGCGCATCAGTCATCTCGAGCTCATGATGCCCGACATGATGACCATGATGAGGGAGATTCGGACCTCCACCATAATCACAGCACCGTCTCCGACAAACCCCCCTGTCTTGAATCAAGACGATATGGACATCACTGACCAAGAGGGTTAGATTAGGTTTTATATTTTTTTTGGTTTTTGTACTTAAATAATTTCTCATATTAATATAATATTTTTTCTTAATTATTCATATTTCATAATATTTATAACATTCCATTATTTTATATTTATTCAATTAATTAAATTCATAAATACAATTAATTGAAGATTCATAAATTAATTTAATTATATATGAAAATTTATTAAAATGTATAAATTTATTTATTTATTCAAAATTTATTAATTATATTAATAAATTATAAAATTCAAAAATTAGGACGGGTTTAGTAATATTACAGAAAATCTTACAAATTTAAATACATAACCATTCCAAATACCTTTACTAAAATCTTTCTATACGCATGTGCCTAAATTGGATGGACCGTGCCAAATACCATTGCTACAACCATTTCAAACAAGTGTTCCTAATTAGTAGCTAACAGTTCCAAAGACTATTGCTATTCCAATTTCTAATATGTGTTACAAACTAAGAAAATCATTTCTAATACCATTACTAAAACAATTCTACAAACGTGGCAGTGTGCTGTTCCAAAACCAATTCATAGATTTATCACCAATATAAGTAAAAATAGTTCTAAATTTAGGCACGAGTATTACAATGTCCATTGCAAAAGTTCCCCGACAAAATTAATTCAGTCGTTCCAAAACCCATCCCAGACCATTCCAAATTCAAAATTAGGAAGGGTTTTCGATGACTGTTAAATTCCCGTCCTAAATAGGAACGGTAATCGTTCTTAAACTTTTATGACATTGTCTGTCAGGACGGGTTTCGAACCGTTCTAAAATTCGCTCTAAATAAGTTCTGTGTCCCGAAAACCATTTCAAACACAAAGAAAAACGTTCCAAACTCGCCCCAAATCCTACCTTTTTTTCTAGTGATATATTGATGATAAGAAACATATATTCATAGTAAATTGTTGATTTGTGGGTGTTAAACAAGATCTATGCTATTTTGTACATCTAATAAATATGCCCTATTTATTGCCACAAATATGGCTATAACAAAATATGGATATTTATTGTGTGAATAACACTACGAGCACACATGTATGGCCAAAATATATTATTACACCATATATGCACATGACATGCCATTGTGTAGAAATCGTGTCATCATGTGTGTGCCCTTATGTTATGTTACAAAAAAAGAAAAAACCACAATTGCAAACAAATAACAAACATATAAACTACGTCAGGGATAGCATAACATACAAGTAGAGACATATGACATCACGGGAAAACTCTAGCTTAGTAATTGTAAATACAATAATAGTTAATCTATTTCTTCTCATGGCCGGTTAAACCACTCATTATTCATAAGCTAGCCAAATCATCTGCCAAGTAGTCCAGCAGTACTGGTCTCAATAGTCGACATGCAATTCGCATACGTTTCCACACCGCCGTCACTTGCATCCCATCTCAACTTCTAAAGGATAATCAAGCATTTCATTTTGAAAGAAGTTATATAGAAGGCGACATGCTTGGGTTATCCTACTTTTGGACTTTAACAGGCTAAAATGACTGGCTAAGTAGTATTCCCCATCGGACTTTTAGAAATTCTAAAGCTCTCTCTATGACATTAGGTGTCGATGATAATTCAAGTTAAAAAGCTCTTCTCGATTTCGACGCCCCCCCTGTACCAGAATCCCATTTGCATAGGTGGTAGCGAATACCGCTTTATGGTTTCAAGAAGACTTCAACATTTGCATAACCATTGTCACATAAATAGTAGTTGCCGTTATAACACAAAGACACATTTAGATAAGCATGAAGTCACTTATTAATAATACAAAATAAAAGTTTTCGTTAATTGTTCATTATACTTCAAGATAATTATGTAATGTGGTAATATTATACCAGTACATGTGGCATACCTAAAGGCACTTAGAGACCATTGGGTCTGTGGATCGCCTCGTGTAAAACACGGCTATCATCTCCATTACTTTCCCAACAGGTGAGGACATATATAAATTGCGTGTTTAGATTGCATACCCAAGGACATTGATGGCTACTTGACCATTCCAGGTGCGAAAAGGACCTTTTTTTTCTTCAGGACTCTAACGTCAGTGAATGTTCCATCTTGAGCACCTAAACAATCTTACAACAATTCCCATAAATGACAACATTACATTTTTAAAAGCATGCAACGGTTGGAACCTTCATGTATCAAGCTAGAACTAATCATTTATTATTATAAGAGAAAAGTTACCTTAGACCATCTCCAGCTAAGGTTGGGAAAGTCTGCTATGATTGGAGCCGGATTTGCAAGAAAATGGTATGCATTTTTAAAATGCTATTGAGCACATCATGAAAATGCGTGGTCATTGTCGGGGCAAATTTTATGAACTCATGTTTGACAACACAATTATTTTTGTGGTGGGAAATAAAAATTACAAACAAGACCACTTGTTTTGAGATGGTTACATGTTTAATCCTAGAAACCCCACCGAAATGTTCCAAAAGATATCACAAAGATCAAATGCATGACGATCCATGCATAGGTTTCGTAGACACGACTCATCACTAATGGCCATTAATCTATGTAGGTTCCTAACTAGGTGAAGAATCTTAGATTTAAGTGTGTATCACCAAGGATGAACACGTGTTTAAGTAATGCTTCTACCGTTGAGATATTGAATTACATAAAGAAAAAAGGGTAAAAGCAACGACAATCTCAAGCATAATTTTCTATGCAGCGATCAAAGCCAGTATTCTCCTAGTTGACCTCATCCTAAATGACATACAAAAAATTCAACTATGTTACATCAAGCACTAAAGAGAATAACATTCCCAGTAAATAAAGAAAAGGGCAGGAGCAGCCTTACCAATTAACTAAAGTAATATACAAAAGTTCATAAGTACTAATCATCAACACAATAAACAACGTGTTCGTAACTGGTAATAGGATAGATGGTCACATCTTACAGAAACATCCATATAATCAACCCACATTAGTGCCTATATACAAGAGAAGTAATTTCACATATAAATAGTTGTGGAAGTCTAGCATAGGGATATGGAAAAACATGGTGATATCACACCAATTTCAGAATAAGTGACAAGTAAGCCAATTACACTGGTTATCATTCTTCAATATTTATCAAAGTTATATAATCATTAATAAAGTAAGTATTCATTAATGGAAAAAGTGTTTGTTGTGTTTACTGCTAAAATTGAACGAGGTTTCAACGTCAGAATAAATGCCTACGGATAGAATAGTTTAACCAATGGAGTTGGCTGAGCATAGGTCGAAGGATATGAGACTACTTTTAAGGGTTGGTTTAAAATATTTTAAGTCAATGACCTCGAGACAAGGCATCGAGAGTCTTATAGAGACTGGTACTAAGTATTGTAGTGTCGTGTTTCATCTGCAGGAGACATAAGTCGTCAATACAATTTTAGTGGGTTAGTTGGCTAGGTAATTAACTAACTTGTGGGAATCTTCATATGAAATCCTTGTAGGCTTGGTCGGTAGGACTACAAGTCTTATTTTCGATAGTACGAGATTACTCATCGGCCTTCAGGAATAATGACAATCGAGTGCATACAAAGACTATATCTTGGATTTGGCAAGAAGTGATTATATCTTTAGATATGGTCATTAAAAATCTTGTCCAGTATAATTGGAGTATGTAGCAAGGATGGTGATTCCAAGAAACAATTTGTCACTTGTCAGTATGTTACAGGGAGATCTCCTATACACTCCGGGACAGTTTAAACTCTGTAATCTATGGTCATAACGCTTGATTGAGTGGGAAGGAATTTACGAATCCAATCACTAGAGTAAATATATTTTGAGTATGGAGCATAGATACCAAGTCAAATATAGGAACTGACAGTCAATTTCATTTCCAGACTAAGATCGGGAGATGGTTGACAGTAAGACCACACTTGTATAGAACTTGGAGACTAAATTTTCATGTCATTATTCATCCAGTCTCAAGTACCATGGACTATTGCTAGATGGCCGCCTATGCTACCGATCATTTCTGGTTATGAGATAATAAAAAATAATTAACAAGATTAGATTCAATCAATTGAGTTGGTCACACACTCATGTCGTCATGAGGGTGAACCTAAAGAGTCACACACAAATCACAAAAAATGAATAGAATTAATTTTGAAAGACATCAAATACTTTAATTGGCTTAAATTAATTTTTTGAGAGCATGAATGATTAGATTATTTATTAATAGATAATTCATTGGGCGGATAGTTCAAAATTTGACTAATTAAATTAATTTGATTTTTGACTGAGCTTTTTAAATTGATTGGGTCAATTTAAACGAGACTTTGATTAATTAATTAGTTGGACGAATTATTTAGTAGATGGATTTCTCTAATTAATACATTGGATTCATTAATTAGTAGAGATGGGCCAGAAATAAATAGTTTGGACTAATTATCGTTTTAGGCTTGATTGATAAATTAGATTTATTAATTAATTACATTTAGGCTCATGTGTATTTAATTATATTAAATATTCACATTGGCTTTATGTTTAATATTTTATGTAATTGGATTAAATAATAAACTCAAGAGATTAAGTGTTAGACTTGATTTAATTTATTGACAAGTTAAAACAAGCTTGGTCATTCAAATCATACCCAATTTTGAAGAAGACCACGTCGAAAGGTTCCTCTTTTGAAAAACAAGTGTGGTCAAATAGACTCGTTGGAAGAGTCCCACATGGTTGATAGTGTACACGTTTGTGCATGTGTTGTGGAGATTAGTTGAGTTGAATTTACATGACTATGTCTTTTGACCTAGGGGCTTGGTGTCTCTTCTTCTTGCATCTCTGATGAAAAAAGTTTTGTCAAATTCTCCATGTTATGTGTTGTTCTTGGTTTCAATTTTTTGCAGAAAAAAAAATTAAAAATTTATGCACAGGCAACAACCGTCACTATCAGCAGCCCTTGCGAGCGCTCGCCCGCCCACGTAGGCACGACACTTGTGCTCACGCACCTGCTTCCTGGGAGAGACCTACCTGCCGTTGGCAGTCAGTAGGTTGTCTTGTCCAAGTTCTTTCTTTGAAAAATTGGATTTTTTATATTTTTCTTCATTTTCTGAAATTTTTTATTTTGGTTAAATTGAATTTTTTCAAAATTAAACTTGAAAACAATCGGTATCGCCTGGGAACGTGGCAGAAGCCTGAAATAAAAAAAATATTAAAATCGGTTCAAAGGGGTGTTCCCTTTGAAATTTTCAGGTATTCTGCATTTGTCAAAAGTATAATAATAAACAAATAACAATGCTAGATAAGTGGCTAGAGGATGAAACAAAAACATAGAAACAAAATTGAAATCTTACCTTTTGTTTCTATAGTTGAGCAGCAACGTGCATTGTTCCCTTTACGTTCTCCCGTTCACTTTAGGATTCAAATTAGAAACCCTCTAGTTTGTCCACACCACACTAAGGAAGAGATATAGTTCTTGTTCTATTGCTAGATAGAACAAAGAACTAGAAGAAAAAATAACTCCAAACAAATATTATTAATTAGTGCTTTTGGATTGTTTTATGTTCTAAATTGAATCCATTTCAATATAGAACAAAAAAGAGAATATCTTTGTAGAGAAAAGGGAGCAAAATTTCGTGGCTAAGCTTATGGTTATTCATGATATGCGTGTAGTTTTTGTTTATCACATACAATTGAATTCAAAATTCAATAACCGCCAAGTTTGCCTTCAAGACAACCTATACACACACATGCACATAACCTTCAATGATGATGAAAATAACCACTCCATTATCTTCATCATGGTGAGGAGTTTCAACTTCTCCTTAACTTGCTCCAACCACCCTGAAATGGGCTTAGACTTCAAATATACACCGGGCTCGATTTAATCAAATTAAACCAAGCCCAACCAAAGTCCATTGGACAATAATTAATTAAATTAATTTTAGCCCAACTAAGTCCAAAGATTTATTTAGTCCAATTAAATAAATTTAAGCCCAAACTCTAATTAATTGATACAATCAATCAATTAAGCCAAACCAATTAAATTAATCCAACTAATTTAAAGATGTTAAGATCAAAATTAATTAATCCAATTAATTAATTCTTGAGCCATCCATCAAATGGATTATTAAATAAATGATCCAATTATTTATATATACTCTCCTTGAATTAATTTAATCCAATTAAATTAATTCATTTCTTCTCGAATTAATTCCAAATTAATTCCACCAATTCCATAGCGATTTGTGTGTGACTCTTTAGGTTCATCCTTAGCTAGACTTGGAAATTATGTCCAACACAAATAATTAATTAAATCTAATTTAATTAATTATTTTCCAGTAACCATTAATTTGAAAACGCCCGTCACTATCGTGGCCGTCTAGCAATGGTCCATGGCACTAGAGACTAGGTAAATGTTGGGGTGAACATTTAGGCTCTCAAGTTCCATACAGGTACGGTCCTTCCATTGACCATCTCGTAGCCTTAGTTTAGGGCATGGAATTGGGTGTCGGTTCTCTTCCTGGACCAGTCAACTATGCTAAATACTTGAGATGCGTTTACTCTATTAATCGACAAAGAAAACCATTTCCTATTCAACCAATCACTATGACTATAGACTTAGAGAGTCTAAACCACCTCAAAGTGCATAGAAGATATATCCATCATATACTGATAGGAGATGGATTCTATCTTGAAATCCACATTCCTCAATACATAATCCGAATACACTGGAAAAGACTTATAATAACCATATCGAAGACACAGTCATCTCTCGCCAAATCCAAGATGTAGCCATCATATACATGCGACTGCCATGATTCCTCAAGTCCAAGGACTAATCCTATACTTTCGGAGCCGGGAATTCAAGTTATACCGACCAAGCCTCCAAGGCTTCCATATGACGATTCCCGCGAGTGAGATCAATCAGCTAACAACCTTGTCAGCTAATCCACTAAAATTGCATAGACATCCCATGTCTATCGCTGATGAAACATGGCACTCATCCAATGACTGCAATACTTAGTACAAGTCTCTATAGATCTCTCAATGCCAGTCTCGAGGTCCTCGACTTGGAACGTTTCAGACCAACACTCAGAACTTGGTTTCATAGCTGCCATCCAATGCACTGCCCAATTAAATGGGTTATTCAATTGGTTTGTGGCATTTGCTGTGATGTTAAAACACCGTTCAACGTAAATAGTAAGCACAAAAAACATACGTGCCACAGATGAATGTTTACTACTTTCATCAAGATAATATCACATTCATAAAGATTGCTAAATGATTTTCAAAACTGCCAATCCAATTGGATTTTTTGTCACCATTTCTAACAAAGTTTCCCTATACTTATTGGAAAGTAATTTCCAAATTAAAAGAAAGTTTTTTTGAGTAGATTGAATGTATGGATTTATCTATCTTTTAATTGTGTTTATGTGATGATATCGCATGTTATTTAATTTAATAATATATGGTTTCTATTATATGAAACAGGATTATGTTATTTGTTAATTAGATTAATAAAATGATGTTCATCAAGCCCATTGACCTTGTGTATGGTTTAAATTCCATTGACTTGATGTTTGCACGCCTCTTATTTCTCTACTCTCTCACTTTTAGCCGTGTTATTAAAAAGTGTGTTTTTTGCTCTATTTTTTTACTCCTTCCAACTTTTGTTTGAAGTTTCTTACTTTTTAAAATTTTAATTAGAGTAGATAGGTGGGGAGGTTTATTTTATTTTTGTAAATAAACTGGAAGGAGCATACCTAACCCGATGGAAGCCCATTGAGGAAGCCATAGGTTGGCTCACGGAGGATCTATGGAGAAGAAGGCCGTAGGATGGAGCCCACGATGGAGAGTCCACTAAGATGAAGAGGTATTACATGGCCCATGATTTGTAAATAGGTTAAAAATCTTGTAAATTGACGACAGACCTACTGCGGACTCAGTAGATCATATAAGATACAACAGGGGCGTGCTAAGCTTTATTTTTTGTGTGTGGTGCATTTACTTTTATGAATGCTTATTTAAATATTGGATATTTATCACATGCAAAATACATAAAGTGATGAGATCTCAGTCTTAAAACCTAAACAAACTCTCCTTTGGTTTATAAAAGTGAATATTAGGCCCAAAAAGGATATAAATCAAATAGAGTAATCCAAGCTTTCCATCCATAAAATGTATTCAGGAAACTACTTCCGCCTAACATGGTCTCACGATTCGTGGAATGGAAGAAAGTTGTACTCTTATTGTGAACAAAAGAATACACTCATGTTTTCCTAGCTCAGAAATTGTGGGGAAGACAGTTGAGGTATGATTTGGTTGATGGCTTGAGCCTAAAGCCAAGCAACATGATTGACTTGGAGTGGATAGGATCATGTGAAGAGATGAGCAAAATATCATAGGGATCGCATAGAATGAGAAAGGTATATGTTACATTTGACAATGTCTTTTTCCATATGAATCATAAAAGCGGGGCATGGAGAATGGCGCTTATGGGCCCCAAGCTCACTAAGAAAGGGCCTTCCTTAAAACCACATATGAGAGTAATGACTTTTACAGAAACAGTCAAAAGGACTAATGACTAAAAATCAAGTCTTAACTTAAACTTACTATTACTATAATCTACAAAATATTTTCCTATTTAATTATATATTATCTGAGAATCCACTAACTCCAACATTTGAGGCTAACAAATTTAATGGAACCAACTGCAACAACTGGCTGTGAAATCTCAAGATAGTCTTAAATTTTGAAAACCAAACTTACATTTTGGATAAGGATCTTCCTCGGACCTTATCTCAAGGGTTGACAATGTTTGGTGGTGTTCGGGAAGTTGCATGCTTACCATCTGTAGGTACGCAAAAACGTAATGGAATCAATGACTAATGAGATCTAAAAGCAATATGAAAGGTTGGATGATGCTGGTTCCAGTATGCATCGAATGCAGCAAGTTTATACGATCCCATACTTGCATGTAGGATACGGTGCAAGAGTATCGTCTGTATAGGAGCATGGAGTGTGATGCTATCCCTCGTGGAGAAACTTAAAGACCTCCAAGATGATGTTGAAAAAAGTACGTACATAGACGTGATCCTTCACTGTCTTCCTCCCTCCTTGGTCCTATTTATAGTCAACTGCAACATGAAGTGATAAATATGCTGGTCCAGTACGAGTAATGATTGAAAAATCTACACTGGCAGTAGAAGTAGAAGAGTCTTCGACTTCTAAAGTAAAAACCAAGGGTGCCAGATGTGGGAAGAGGAAAAGGGTGGAGACAGGGTTAGCTGCTACTAGCACTTCAACTATTGTTGTTGTTACACTGCAGGGCAAGGATAATGGAAAGAGGAAGAGGGTTCAACAATTAAGGAATCTAAATGATGTTTGCATCTTTTGTTGGGAAAAAGTGCATTAGAAGACGAAGTGTCCTAAGCTCCTCTCTAATGAAGGTACATTTGAATTGACTATTAAATGATTATTGTTTTACTCTTCAGTATTGGATACCAATTAGTCATAATCTGTGAATGGTTTGCAGGTAGTGGTAAGGAGTAGAAAAGTGAAATAGATCGTGTGAAGGCTTAGCGATAGCAGAGTTGTTGTTGTAAAGGCTAGAAACTAGTTACACGTAGAAAATCATGTTATGATTGTGTTTATAAACCTAGCATAGTCAAATTATGTCTCAATTTATTGTTGGATAATTTTTCGATTACACATGTTAGATCAATAAATTTAGTTTTGACAAAGAATGGGTGTTCTTGTCTACTCAGTTCATACATAAATTAACACTATCCCATAATTAGGTTATGAATACTCAAACAAATGATTAAGAAGATGGATAATCAAAAAACCCATGGCTTTGGTAGGTCAATTTTTCACCTTGTTTAAGGTAAGGAAAGATTGAAAAATTCAAAAAGTCTAGAAATAGACAATTTGGATTTACTAACTTCAAATCAGTTCTGAGAAACAGAAAGACCATAAAGCACTTTGTAGGAAAAAGTAAGCTTCCCAGTAATCTATTTGGATTAGAACCAATAAAACATCTATAGGTTACTAACAACACAAGACCAATATGGGATTCACAAGTCAAGGATCTTTGAAATTTTCAAGTTAACTAGAATTAAAGTGAACAACCAAACTGGTGGGAAAATTATAACCGTTCGATTGGATCGACATGATGTATTTTTTAAGTGGGAGTTCTTGAGTATCTAAATGAGAATTTAATTCTCATTTAGTGGAATTCTTTCTAGAAGGACCATGGTTGAACGGTCTCTGATAATGGAAAAATTTAACTTAATTGGACTTTGTTCGATTATTTTTTCACTAAACCAACTTTGCCTGAATTTCATTACAGACCTTTGCCCTCCAAAGTACTTAAATTCGTAAGATAATCCTGCATACGTCAAGGGACTAGTGGGAGCCTAATTTGTGCAAGATTAGTATAGGTTATTGCAAACATTGTCTGAAATTGTTAGCTTGTAGTCGTATGTGATTCGACATGGAGTGCAAGCTAGGTCTGGAACTTCATGAAATTAGAATATACATTATGATGAGCTCGTGCGGAGTATGACTAGGTCAGTAACGAGTTCAGGAATCAGTCGGAGTGAGGTTGTGTTCCACGTGTATAGTGTGCAACATCTTATTCATTTTGAATGAATTAAAGATGTTACAAAACACTAAAATACGAAATTTTAACAAAATTCTCCATGAAGGGAATTAGATTCCTATGTAGAAGGTTATGCTATTCAAACCCAGTCATGGTAGATTGATGAGAAAGCTTAGATATTTGGCATCCCCTACGTCATTATCGTAAGTTGCATGGGCGTGTTGCTCAGTGGATGGGACTCAATGTTGTGTATGGTTTAGGCTTAACAACGAAAATCGGTTATGTATTGAGAAAGCGGTACACAACTATTGAGAACAGTCTTTAATAATTTATTCAGGATTAAAGAACACTGCTTGATGCATGAGTTGTGGAGATTTAATTCCAGGAGGAGAAAGTAACACCAACTTCCAGATTCATGTGAATAATGTTTAGTTTCAATATATATGTATGTTTGGACTTAATGGTTAATTTGGTGGCTCAGAAATGTTCCTAGCGCAATACCACAGTGTTTCATCACGATAGTCGAATGTGTGATAACTTTGAAAGTTGTCTTTGAAAAATGATTTGAATTGAAAATCATCACTGATTGCTGAAATATGTAAGTATCACTAGCAAGTGCACTAGCTATCAAGTAGTATAATTAATATCATTGCCATCGTGATGTAAATGAAATAATTTCCAAAACTATGACTGATTTACATTTATTTGAACGACCGTGAATTAAGTGAAAGATTAACCCTACAAAAAAAAATTACTAAATAAAAAAAATTAAATGAACGTGTTGGAGAAGATTCAAAGATGAGGAAGATCCTAAGGCAATTGGTCCATCTAACTGATCCAATGAATGTAGAAATCACAAATTAATCTAGCAAGCAATGTTTTCATGCATTGAGTTTTTTCCCAAGTTAATTTTAATATACTCTCTTAAGCTATATCAAACCTATTATTATGAAGGAAATAGTGGGTTCTTCCAATCTAAAACTCATGATCATAATGCATTAAGATCTATGAAAAACATGTGTAACCAAATGAATCATGTCTATGTATGTCTACATATCGTTCAATTCACATCATGAATTATCTTTTCTACTATGTCAAATTCCCTTTCGGTTCATCAATATAATTAATTAAATTTAAGAGTTGATTAGACTCTCAAATTATAGAAACAAATACAATAACACATGGATATATAAAAAGCAAAGTTGTAGATTAATTTGATAAAGTGTTAAAACATTGTCTCAATTAGGTTTTCTGAAAGACCTAGCAAAAATTAAAGTAGTTCATACTAACTAGATAAAATACAAAGAAGAAAGATGATACAAAAACTCATGGAGTCGGAAATCGGGCATGAACAATTTGTCGCTCCTGTGCCGGATCTACTCATCCACTCATCTCCTTCTCTTCTCTTCGTGCTTTGATGTGAATCTTTGATTTTTACAGCCAAAAGAACTCCTCACTTTCTTCTCTTTCTCCAATTTATAATAATTCCCAAGAGTCCTAAGTTTAGTCTAATTCTCCTTTATTATCAATTCCTTATAAACTTCTCAACATAATTACAAAGAAATAAGTTGCTCAATATAATATTTTGACTTAGAAATTATGTTGGGGACTCCCTCAGCAATTAGTGTGATGTCTGTAGGATTTTACACATAATTGAGAGACTAATTAGTAACTATTGAGAAAATTTAGATTTTATTATAACAAATTATAATTCAAACTCGAATATATTAAAACTTGAATGGAGCAAATTAGAGTCCATTATAATATTTGAGAGAAAATTATATTAATTAAGAAATTGAGTATAAGGTAATGGGTATTCTGATAAGAGTTTAAATTAAATAAATGAAAATAAAAATAGGAAAATAAATAACTAAATAATAATATAATATAGGCAAAATTGCATTTTTAGTCCCATTAGATAAGGCCGTTATCACTTCTAGTCCCATGCTTTTCCTAGTCGACACTTATGGTCCCCTAGTTTTCAGATTTTAACAGTAATAGTCCTTTAATCAAATCCTTTTGCTATTATTAGATAATCTACCCCTTATGCTTAGAAATAGGTTCAACATGCTTTCGAAATAAATTAAGACCCCATAAATGCATACCTTTCTTTGACCGCTTCACTTCCAGGTATTTCAAGTTCTCGATTTTACCGACTTCCTCCAACAACACTACCGCAGCAGATGGTTCGCAGGCACTTAGCTCCTTCATCAACAACTAGCACAACCCCTATTTCATTTTCTATCTTAGGGCGAAAAAGGGACTCCAATATAGAGACTTAATAGAATTTTGGACAAACAAGTTGAACAGAAGCCTTACTTTTATTGAAGAAATATAGGAAATATTATATAGATATTATTCCTCTATTGGAGGAAACAACTGTTTAGCCTCTCATATTATAGACGGCTTGACTTGTTGGGGAAACCCCCATAAACTGAAAGATTAAAACACTACAAAAGATTGAAAAGACTCAAAATTCTAATACTTTGAAGAGTTGGAGAAGGTTTTCTGATAATCCCCATCTGCTTCATTGCATTCTTATTTATAGGCGTCCGCAGACTTCAAATTCGAACCCCAAATTTATTTTTTCATGATGTCATTGCATTTGTCATCCTCGTGTCTCTTTTGAATGACATCACTGCGTTCGTCATTCCCACGTCCTTTCCAACTGTTGCTCATAATGGCTTGCTGGCCATGTGATTTCCATGTGTCTACCTTACTTTGCTGACTGATGGCTTTTGTCGTCTTCTGCCGACAGTCTTATCCTTGATCATTTACATCCTTTAATTTTTACTTCTTTTTGTAAAAAAAAAAAATTCTCTTATCCTGGTCTGGTTCGGGTTTATTTTGTGTGACCTGAATTTTTGTCCCGAACAAGGGCTTTTCTTATTTTTCACAGCAAGGGCATAAATGGTTATACCATTACCCAACATGCAACATGTTGCACATTTTCATTCTTGTTGCTTCGGTCGCCGGCAGCTTATTCTCCCAAATTAGCATTCTCTTCTTTTCAAATAAGCTTTCTACGAACTCAATGCTTTTTCCCATCATGGAATTTAACAGGATTGATCCATTCACTTGGTTGGAGAAAATTTTGAACGAATACTTAACTTTGTCCATCTCCGTGAGACAGACCCATAATCCCCAAGCTCTTCTGGTAGAGATACTGTCTTCATTAATGGCTGATACAAGGGGAGCTTCTCATAAGGCAGCTTTGATTTTTTTGAAATCCACCATATCTGGCCTCTGCAGTTTCATAAAATGGAATGCTAAATGAGACCCCTTTCCTATAGTTTCTAGAGCAACTGATATGAATTTTATCTCCAGAACATCGCCTCTCTTTAGATGGGGGTTATTTTACCACGAATCAAAGACCGCCCCACTAATCCACTCCAGAAGTTTTGAGATTTTTGAAAAACTTGGTGACATAGTATGAATTGAAACAAGAGCTCCAAAATTATACCATTCTCGAACATCTTCTAGGTTTGACCCTTCTAACATCCAAACTCTATGATATTTTCTGGATTTTTTGGTAATGGTCTTGCCTCGATTCACTCTTTTGCGAGAAATTAATTTTTCCCACATGCACTGATAGTCCTGCCAAGCCGAAGAAGATATCAACTCGTTAATAGTAACCTTAGAAGTGTCCATCATTGGCCTAAGGCTAATCTCCCCCTCCTTTACCCCAGAGGTGCTGTGTTGACTTGAATCTACAGGAATTGACATTTCTTGTGACTCAATTGTTGCCATTTGACCAGAGTCTGGTGATGGCCTTGTGCAATCGGTACTCAAATCCGACACTACAAGTCTAGAGTCCTATACTCTAAAGGCATGTTTAGGGCCACGCTCCCTCAAGTTGTGAGTCATACCTGATGGTGATGCCTTCCGAATTAGTTCTCATAAGTCGTTCCATAGCGATATGGATGCTAATAAGGAACTCCTTATTGCAACCTAGACTGCATCTAGATCAACTCTTTGGATTTTTCAGTAACTTGGGCATTCGCCGCTAGTTGCCCGAACTTCCTGTCAATCTCCTCGAGGTTTTTCCGGAGGTGCTTGAGTCTCAGCATGATGGAGTTTGCTTTAGATGCCTCCATCTCTCGTCAGAAAATCTGCAAGAATATTTTCATGAGATTTTATAACGATAATATTATAATAATAATATTGGCATTCAGCTTGCCATCTGATAATACAAGCTTTCTCTATCTTTGATTCTAATTTATTTTTTTGGGAAAGCCCTAACATTAGTATTATCAACCTTTAAAGTAAATTCTTTAACAACTAAAAATAAAGCCATTTCTTAAAAGCCTTCCAAACCGCAAAGAATTCTTTCTCGTTAATGTGTCAAACTTTAGCTTGTTGTTATGAGAACAACCCTCGTGTATATTTATAAGGTTTTTCCCCTGTAGTTGTTTTCTTCATGAGGACTGCTGCCCATTTATAGTCATTGGTGTTTGTGTAGACTACCAATTCATCCCCGTCTTGTCGTATAGTAAGCTTTGGCATGTTACTGCAAACTTGCTTCAGCTCACGAATCCTTTCTGTGTGAATTTCTTTCCATTTTCACTTTGAACTTTCCGTTTCTTTCAAAAGTGGTCGAAATCCTTTCCGTATTTTGTAAGATCCTTAATGAAGATACCTACAAAATTAATAACTCCCAATAAGCTCTGCAAATGCTTATTGTCCTTGAGTACGTCTGGAAGATTGCAGATTTTCTACAGGATATGGTCCTGTAAATCAATTCCTGTTTCATCAATAAGAGCTCCTAAAAATACAATTTTATTGACAGCAATAGTAGCTTTCTTTTCAAAAAGTACTAAACTTTCTTTATTGCATGCATCAGAAAATATTTCAACATTTTTAATATGATCTTTCATATTTTTAGATGCAATCAGTATGTCGTCAATTTACACAAACATGAATTCAAAATAATCTTTAAAAAAAGATTATCCATTTTTCGTTTGAATATCTGGGGTGCATTTGCTAAACCCATTAGAGGCACATTCCAGATATATTGTCCCTGTGGTGTGGAGAATGCAGTAAAGTTTTTGGATTAACTCTCCCTCTTAATCTTAGATTTGCAATCGAATTTAGAAAACACTTTTGCTCCTTTAATGCAATCAATTAAGTGTTCTTTGCTAAAAATGTAATAACCATCAAATTCTAATATTTTATTTATACCTTGATAGTTTTTACCAACCTGGGTTTACCTCTCTTTATCTCACCATGGTTTCAAACCAGAAATCCAAGGCTGCTGTAGGTAGAGATTCTAGGCTAAATGAGTCCAAGACTGATATGCTCTTTGTTAATCATCTGCATATCTTTCTTGTCTTCCATGTTCATCTGGATAGTTTTGTATCGAATGTACTCGTACTTTCATTCTTACTTGACCTTCAGAGTAGCTTCAATTCCTATCCCACCATGCTAGAGGGTTTTCATTAAAGCTCCTCCGGATGAGCCTCTTGATATTTTCAAGAGAAAGCCTGCTTTCCTCGCTGATATCTAGCAATTTCATTTTCAGTAATGCTTCCTTAAGGTTCCTAATTTCCTCCTCGGATTTCTTATAGAAGCTATCGCTATCTATGAGTCCCTGTTGCCTGAAAAACAAAATAACCGCACCAAATTTTCTCTTATCCTGCATTTTTCATCAAAATCACCACGTTTGCTGCGAAAATTTATAGGCATTATCCTGTTAAATGCCTTTTCTCTTCGCAACACCTATATCTCACTACCACAGTTAATAATAAAGATTAATAGATTCCTTTGATTATCATGCATAGATCTTGCAAATGTTTGAATGAAATTCTTACCTAGCAAGATATCGGCACCTGTATCGTGAAAGTAAATAGGAGGTGTTTTTACCCTAAACCAGGGCAATCCAAATGATCCTACAATCATGATCTTGGCTTCTCGTATTCCCTTATTGAGTATTAGGATTTTTTGTGAAAAATCCCTTCCTACAATAACGGGTAAGATTTTCCTTGCTTCTGTAGGGAAAACTCCAAGTTTACCGTACAAATTCCTGATCCTGAATCAATATAAGTTGCAAAATGTTTTGTCTTATATTGATCGTACAACATACCAATAGATATATATATAGAAAAGGGACTCGTCATTCAATCCTTATGGTAACACCATCAAAACTGAATTTCATCCCATTACCTTTTCTTCTCTATGGTTTATGATCTTCGAGGAAACTTAACCCCAAAATCATACACCCATTTCTCGCTCTACAACACCTTCAACTAGAATTTTATGGCCTGCTATTTCTAACATGCCTTCATATTTCCCAACAACAAGCTGCTACAAATGATATAAGTCATCGCAAGGGAAAAAAAAAAATTTCTTAGTGATGTCAAATATAACTTGTATTTCTTTTCATCTTTCAGGGCATCTAAGTTTTACGTTATCTAACCTAATCTTTTGAGGAGTTAAAGCTTTTAATAACTCTTTCTCCTTTCTTTTGTAGCCTGTAATCCTATCTTCCGAAAAAGACATTCAACTACCAAAATCAGTTCTAGAGCTAAGTGTTCAATCTAAAACTGGGTGATCTTTTATGATGATACCAACATCATCTATTCTAGGTATCTAAATAGGATTTGGTGTCATTACCTTGGCGAATTCCTTGAAAATTCTAAGAATCTTAATATACTCTTTCCTAAGAAATAAATCTGAATTGATGCGTCTGTAAAAGGGAATAATCTATTCTATAAGTTATAGAATAAGGTCTGTTACCTTCTTTTATTAGATCTTTTCTCTTAAAATCTTGATGAAGGGTTAAAACTCTACTGAAATCTTGGTCTGCTAGGTTGTATGCAATCCTAGGATGAATGTCAAACATTAATTTTCCTGCATACAAATTGCCTATCATTGTTCCAAAACAACCATTTCTTAGGTTATTGATTCTTCTATCCATTATCGATAAATGTATTTTTGAATTTCCTTCCTTAAAAGTATCTTTTATTATTACTTCAATAGTTCCTATATGGATCCATTTCATAGTAATAGCTACTTCTTCTCTAAGCTACTTAATTCTTCAAGAATTTCTTCTTTAGGAAGCAGTTGCATTTGCATTACATTACCAGTAAGTTTCATAGGTATAGCAAACTCACCTGAACTTACTTTGTCGATTATGTGATGCATTCTTTGGTTTAGTCCTATCTAGTTCAGGACCTTCCCAATTCTCCAATCCTAAATCCATCGTATGGGCTGAGGTTGGAATCTTGTCGCATGATTCTTTCCATGGTTTTTTTTTACACCGTTATTTTAGAAAAGAATCCTGACAGACTTTTAGAAGTTTGAAGCCTATCTCCGTCATTGTAATTATTATGAATCAGTTGAAAATCCATCCAAATCAGACTCTATTTCCTCCTCATGGACACTCTCGTCTCATGGAAGATCTTCGAATTGGTAGATAGGTACCAAATCGACATAGTAGACTATGTCTAGAATATCATCCGTGGCTTCAAATTTTCTCACTTCACCACATTTCTGTGGGCAGTTGGGAAATATATGTCCTCTTGCTCCGCAAATCCAGAAATTGTAGTCTTTGAAACTTTCATTGGCTCGGGTATGAGCCTGTCTGAAAGTTCTTCTTGTAGTGGTTCTTTTGGTGGATCTTGCATCTGTTCGTCTAGATTCTTGGGATGAAGCCCTTGTTGGTCCTATTTTGTGTCCAGATTTGTACGTTCTAGCTTTCGACTTGGACCACCATGATCTCCGTCGGGAATTCTAGAACTCCTGGGGTAGGAGTCACTATTTCGCTTACTCCTATTCCTTGGCTCGCTTGATTCTCCTATAATAGTTGGAAAATCATTGCTATCACAACAGAGAGGAGTTCGTTTGATCTTACCTCTCAGTCTTTTCATATTTTTTGGATAGATGCTTGGTAACACCAATCTTTCAATTTGTCTTTCAGGAAAGACATTCTCCTTGCAACTAAATCTAGTTGTCTTTCAGGTACTTTGTATGAGTGGATCAACATTTCCCTCAATGAACTGCATATTTTTGCAAAGAACATTGGAGCTGCTACTTTCGTTGCTACTCCACTCTAGAAGAAATACTTGTGAAACCAAAAGATATATTCATCTACTGCGCAAATAGTTCTTAGTTAAAGGCTGAAGAGAGCCTGTGCAGATTCTCTAGCCTTTTCTGCTCTACTTCCTTCGAAGTATCCATCTCTGATGAAGCGTATCTTGATAAGCCTTCCTAGACGGTCCGCTATCGCGCCTTTCAAATCTCTGGCAAAGATGTTGGCTTTGATATCTTTTGGGGTGTTATCCCATCCAATCTTCACAGATCCCTCCAAGCTCAACTCAACAAGTTTAATGAAGTTTTCCTTGTCAAGCTCTAGGGTAGTGACTGCTATCTTGATAGTTGCAACCCATTCGTCTAAACTTCTCGGTATTTTAAAAATTAATAATATACAGGTTAAGTATAGTGCTGTATGGATGTACGGGCTGGAGCATGGTCCTTGCCCAAGGTGTATTTTCAGGCACTCTTTTTTTATTTCTTCTTGAATTTTGCTTTAGCCTGGTTCCCACAAACATTGGAGTGGCATTAGTGTGGAAATTCGTACTTTCTTTCATTGGATGATCCTGTGGAGGATCATTAGAACATGTACTTCCCTCCGGCGGTGGTAGTGCTGGAGTGATATCATTGGTTTGGATATTGACTAAGTCCGCAATCCTGAGTTGGGAGAAGGATTATACCAATTCTCGTAGATCTGATAGATCTGCTCCTGTTACCTCCATTATTTTATAGATTTTATAGATGCAATTATCAGATCTTGTCTGGACTTCTGCTTTGGAATCTCCATGGCCTTCCCCTTCTGATGTAGAAGAGGTACTATTCCAACGGCGTTCCTGATTCGCTCTTTTCTGGATTTTGACGTCTTAGGGCTCTCCTTTCAGTTTCTCTTCAGATTTGCAATTTCTGTCTTCAAATCTATAAGGTCCTTCTATGGTCAGGAAGGATCTTAAGAACCTCGTCCACCTTCTGGCTTAAAGATTCTATTTTCATAAGTATGTGAATTAACCTATATCTATAGTCTTGAACTACTTTTTGTATCCCTCTCAGATCTTGGGAGATTTTCGATGTATATCCGGCTCGAGTTCTTTACAGTCAGTTCCTTTAATCATAATTTTAGAACTATATTATGCAAGAATTTACCCTTTCTGCTTCTCTTGGCTGGGATTCTACCATGGAGTTTAGTGGAGTGTAGACACCTCACTGCATTTCCTAGTAGTACGTGTCGAACTTTAAAATTTCTCAGTCATTCTTGTTCTTCTTCTAGCGTGAGAAGTTTTGGACTAATCCTCTTGGGACTGTTGTAACACTTGTTAAGAATTTTTATGAGAAATTTGCTTCTTTGTATTTCCAGAATTTGGAAATATCCCCTATTTTCAATGTAACTCGAACTTTCGTTCGATGCTATTTTCTCTCAAAGAGTCTCCTCTATTAGTGGATAAATAATATCAAAATATAATGTAATAATATATTCCTTCAATGAACCTAGGCTCTAATACCATTTTTTGAGAGCAGGCTATTAGCAAGTAATTTAGAGATGAATCGGCACTAAATGTGTTAATTTTAAAAACCCGTGGGACTACAACTGTTGGCCTCGAAAAGTAAGGGACTGAAAGTGAGAACTACCCTATCCTACGAGATCAAATCTATCATTTTTCCTATAATATATATATATACACACACATATATATATATGAAACAAATGAAAGCCACTCACAAAACTCTCATACACATTCTACACACGAATTCACATATTTTTACACAAACAAAATTTGCGGAAACGATAACAAGTATTAAAATTTAGATTTTAATTTATATAATTATATTATTTAATTACTCTATATACTCAATGTAGTTTATATTGTCTGATGTAATATTTAATAAAAAAAATTATGAGTTTGACTATTGAAATTGGTGCTGAATTAAATATCCCATTTAACATAAAAATATAATAGTTGGTTAATTAAGTTACTAGATTCATTAGATTTAATCATTAATATAGTTAATTTACTAAACTTCATTGGGTCTATTGACCAAATGCATAATTATATCTATTGATGTTTAATTAAATTCTATAGTTAGAAAATTCATAATAAATATTCAAAAATAATATTTAAAAAATTTTAGAAATATTCATGTGTAAAATTTTTTTGGTTATTAAAAAGAAAAAGAGATTTTCGTGATAATCAAATTAGTGATATTATTAAGAATGATAGTTATAAAGATATAAGGGGTTTGATAAATGAATTCTTATGAGTTCACTATAAAAAATGCCGGAATTTGTAACGGTCGTATACACATGGCCTTCTAATGTTTTTATAACGGATTGAAAATGTTGATGTCATTTATGGGGTAGTAAAAATGTATTTACTTTTAACTGCCAGAACTGTTATAGTAGCCGTTACAAGTTTTCGGTGTGCCTAAAACCGTTACAGTTTATTGGTCGTTACTAATTAGCTATGATTTTTTAATGGCTCATTATTTTTGTAACGGCTTTTTGATAAAATAAGGAGCCACTACAATGCCAATGGAAAAAATAGCGGGAAAATATACAAAAAGGCGGTGTTACAAAAACCATGACATTAGAGACAGTTTTTTGTAATAACCTTTACAAAAGCCGTTACAAAATAATGGGTATATTTCCTAACGGTTAGTTTTCAAAGGCTACATTAAGAGCTCAAAAAGCCGTTACAGAAGCAACTACAAAAATACTTATATATATGTGCAAGTTGTTTTTATTTCATTTCATTTGTTGTAGAAATTCTTACTAAGACACTATTTGAATAGTTTGTATATTACTACTCGAATTTGAACCATCAACTAGTGCTGATCATAACTTAAGTTGGTTGATCAAGTAACAAAGACTAATTTAATACTTTATTATGTTTAATTAAATTAATTATAATTTACTTATTTTAATTTTATGATTTATTATTAATCTTATTTTATGTTAATTATATGTATTCTCCTAAACAGTGTAGCGTAATATTTATAAATTTGTAGATTGTCAAATTAGAAAATTAATTTTATATATATATATATATATATCCGTGTGAATACAGCGATATATATGTCATCATGTTACGGGAGTTGCGGAGATGGATGCATAATAAGAACTTTCCAAGGAGGGTAAGTCTTGCACCGGAGTTTGAAGATGAGCTTAAAACTTTCATAGAATGGGCGAAAGGTCAGCATGGACATATAGATGGAGACAAAGTTAGGTACCTTGCCGAGAATGATAAAACACAAAGTTTAAAACACCCAATGATGTCAGTTATCACTTGGGTATCCGAAGGTTTATGCCAAAATATTATAATTGGACTTCTGATGGTGCGTAAGGGTGTAGGAGTACTTTGAGGTTGTGATTGTTCCTCAAGTGCCATAGGAGCAAACACATATACTAGTATAATATAACCACATTAGATATTTATCCTACAGTATGATGAACAATTAACGAAAACTTTTATTGTGTATTATTAATAAGTGACTTCATGCTTATCTAAATGTGTCTTCGTGTTATAACGGGCAACTACTATTTATATGACAACAGTTATGCAAATGCTGACGGCTTCTTGAAACCATACAGTAATATTCGCTACCACCTATGCAAATGGGATTCTAGTGCAGGGAGGCCTCAAATCCGAGAAGATCTCTTTAAGTTGAAACAGTCCTCGGCACCTAACGTCATAGAGAGAGCTTTAGAATTTCTAAAAGTCCGATCGGGAATACTACTTAACCAGTCATTTTAGCCTATAAAAATCCAGAAATAGGATAATCCAAACATGTCGCCTTGTATATAACTTCTTACAAGATAAAATGCTTGATAATCCTTTAGAACTTGAGATGGGATGCAAGTGACGGCAGTGAGGAGACGCATGGGAACTACGCCTCAACTATTAAGACCAATACCGCTGGACTACTTGGCAGATGATTTGCTCTATGTATAATGAGTGGTCGAACCGGCCATGAGAAGAAATAGATTAACTATTATTATATTTCCAATTACTAAGCTAGAGTTTTCCTGTGATGTCATATGTCTCTGCTTGTATGTTATGCTATCCCTAACGTAGTTTATATGTTTGTTCTTTGTTTTCAGTTTTGGTTTTCTTTGTTTGTAATGTAACATAAGGGCACACACACTATGACACGTTTTCTACACAATGACATGTTATGTACATATATGGTGTAATAATATATTTTAGCCATACATGTGTGCTCGTGGTGTTATTCACACAGTAAGTATCCATATTTTGTTATGGCCATAGTTGGGACAATAAGTGGGGCATATTTATCAGGTGTGCACAATAATATGGATCTCGTTTAACACCCACCAATCAAGAATATATGTTTCTTATCATTAAAATATCACTACAAAAAAAGGCAAGATTTGGGGCGGATTTTGGAACGATTTTTTTTGTGTTTGAATGGTTTCCAAGATACAGAACTTATTTAGAGCAAATTTATGAACGGTTCGAAATCCGTCCTGACAGACGACGTTACAAAAGATTAGGAACGGTTATGGCAAAATCATTCCTATTTGGGATGCGAATTGTAACAGTCATTGAAAACCCTTCCTAATTTTGAATTTGTCCAAATTATTTTATTTTTGGAATTGGAATGGTTTGGGGTGGGTTTTGGAATGGTTGAATTAATTTTGTTGGGGAGCTTTTGGAACGGACATTGTAATACTCGTGCCTAAATTTTAGAACTATTTTTATTTGTATTGATGATAAATCTAGGAATGGATTTTGAAACTGCACACTGCAACTGGTTTAGGAACGATTAGTCTTAATTAGGAACACGTTTGTAGAACAGTTTTAGTAATGGTATTACGAACGCTTTTCTTAGTTTGAAACACGTTTTAGAAATTAAAATGGCAATGGTATTTGTTAGCTACTAAATAGGAATACTAGTTTGAAATGGTTGAAGCAATGGTATTTGGAACAGTCCATCCAGTTTAGGAACACGCGTTTAGAACGATTTTAGAAACAGTATTTGGAATGGTTATGTATTTAAATTTGTAACATTTTCTGTACTATTACGAAACTTGTTCCTAATTTTGAATTTTATAATTTATTTATATTTAATAATTTATTAATATATTTAACAAAATTTGAATAAATAAATAAATTTATACATTTTTATAAATTTTCATACATAATTATATTAATTTAATGAATATTTCATTAATTGTATTTATAAATTTATTTAATTGAATAAATATGAAATAATGGAATGTAATAAATATTTTTTCTTAATTAAAGTACAAAAATGAAAAACAATTTAAAACCTAATCTAAACCCTCCTAGTCAGCGACGTCCATATCGTCCTGATTTGAGGCAGGGGGGGTCTGTTGGAGATGGTCGGGTTTGGTGATAGCGGTGGTGGTATCGGGATGGTGATGTGAATATGCGGCTGGAGATGTGGCCTCATAACCAAGATTGAATAGTCAGCCCTTGTTCTTGCCCTGACTGTAGCCAGCCACATTTGTTGTTCCGTCATCACCACCAAAACCTCCAATTCGGTAGGGGCATCATGGTCCTCGGTCATGGTACAAAGGTTGACAGTCATCCAGTGGCTTATGGAACGTCTTCTTCCAAATAAACAAAATTGTTAGTACTTTTAATGAAAAATTAATTGTTAAAAAAATGATATTGATAATTTAGGTACTTACCGCCACCTCCGCCGTCCTCTTTTTTCTTGTAGCGCCGCTCGAATAATTTCATCTACTTGAGCGGCTGATCGAGCTTTATCTCCTGTAGAAGAAAAAAATAGTTAGCATCGTATTTAAAAAATAATAATAAAGCATCGTATTTACTTACCAACTTTCTTTTGTGCATACCGACTGAGGAAGACTCCTCCTGATACACAGTTAAGGATGCCATGGGATTCGTTGCCCGGTTTGCCTTATTCTTCGAGGACTCCTGCTGGAAGTCCTCACTGGCCCAGTACGTTTGGATACACAGTTGCCCAATGCATGTGGCTATTATGGACCTTCAAGTTTATAGACTAAATAATGTATTATTGGAGTTGAAGAGTTCAAGTTATACCAATCATGTCATGGGATTTGATATGACAACTCCTTCCAAGTCAGTTTAGTCAGCTTGATAAACTTTTGTCAACCACCCATTAATAATGTATAGATGCCACACGTCTATCGTTAATGAACCAATACACCCATCATATGGATGCACAAATAACTGAAAATCTCAGTAAAGGCTTTTGATGCCTAGTCACGGGGTTCTCGATTTCCAGCGTTAAGAT
The DNA here is from genome assembly GCF_026168435.1 of Sesamum indicum. NCBI lineage: Eukaryota > Viridiplantae > Streptophyta > Magnoliopsida > Lamiales > Pedaliaceae > Sesamum > Sesamum indicum. The sequence continues at coordinate 1,406,575 of NC_142669.1, forward strand.
CATTCCTCGAATGTTAGTTCAATGCTCACTATCATCTGCGTGACCCAATTTTGTTGGTTTTGATGGTTTGTGGGCTTGGTTCCTGATATCCATACAAAGTCATTAGTAAATACACAGAAAAATGACCAAATGAATTTTACTTTATTCATTATATTAGCGCTATACTAAACAAGATTATTCTCTATCATAGATGACATGGGCTAACTTACTGATTTGTCGGTCACATATTACAAGTTAAAAAACAAATTGGGAAATAGATAGAGGACTTATTGTTCTCTGGAAGATGAAACATCTCTCAATCCACTCAAAGTTTTTGAAAGCTTGATGCCCTTGGAACCTGTGAAGAAGCCAAGTTTACAAAGCAACATTACTTACAACATCATAGTAAAATAAAAATAAAATAAATTATGCAACTTGCTATGAAAATAAATATTGCACAAATCTTCTATTTCCAAAGCTAGGATTTATGCACACTTTTCGTGCACTGCAAATATAGGTTGTTTGTGTAGCATAGAGGAAAAGCTATATTTTAATATATCTTAATTTCATTTTCTTGAAACATTAACTCCATTTGCTTAATAGTAATTACTTTATTCATTAATTAGTTTTTTAAACCTTGTTTCCATCTATAATCAACCTTTATATTCATCTCTGTTATATTACTTGTAGATTTGCTCGAGCTAGCTCTAAACCACGCCAGACAGTAGTAAGCTCTGAAACCACACTAGTGGTTGTGCCCAAAGCAAACTGGTATGCTAGATGCACTTGTCCAACTGCATCCCGAATAACGTCTGCCGCTGCTGCTGGCCCTGGGTTCCTGAACGAGGACCTATCGAAATTAAGCTTGAACCACCCCGGAGAGGGGGTACTCCAACGCACCACTCTGGGTGCCTGAGGCACCATCGGCCTGAAGCAGAAACCCATAGCCAACGCCCGGTGCAAGTCACCCTTCCACTGTATACTCGTCATGCTTTGTGCAGCATATAGTGTGTGAAGATGGCGCTGAACCTCCATTATGATGCCCGTGGCGTAAATTGTACCCCATGATAGTTTGAAGCATTCCGCTGCATCCAAGTAGACCAAAGGATCATAAATGGTACCAAAGTGCGGATATACAAATTTGAGTGAAACGGAGTGGAGTATCACCAGAAGTGCACCATACGAAGCAGGTCCCCCGTTTCATAAAGTCGAAGCCCAAAGACATTAGCAAAGTACTGCCACACATCCCAAACTACTGCACCTTCTACAAACAGATGAGAGATGCTCTCCTCTGCCTCTCAACATTGGCATTTTGATGGAAAACAAAAGCCCTTTCACTTCATGCATGTATCCACTAGGATCTAGTCCTGGAAAAGCCACCATAAAAAGACAGACACCGTTGGCCGCAAGGAAAGGTTCCATATATCTGTAAAATACTTTTGCCGAGGGGACGCTACTCGAATAGTCTCCCAAGCCGATGTGGTGGAAAACGTTCCATTACTCGCCGAGGTCTACACAATTTTGTCCCTCTATCCCGCTGCAATAGGAATTTGGCAAATAACCTATGCGATCTGTGGCGGGACTATCATGAAGATTCTGGGGACATTCCATTCTCCCTCATGCCAATAGCATGTCGGTTCCACAGTGTCGGGAGCCCCGCGAACGAACTGGGCTAAAGGCTTCTCACCGAACCAATTATCATGCTAGAAAGACCCTAACCCCTAGCCCAACGTCCAGAAGATGAGAGGTTCCGCCACATCCCTAATGCGAAACAGGCAATGCTAAAAAGAAAACTGGTTGCGCTTATATGGCACATGACTAGGGTGAAGGGTACTACAATAGCAGTCATGCAAGAAATCCGACCACAAGGATGATTTTAGTCGAAATCGCCACCAAAGCTTCATGGAAAAAGCCCGAACATACTCCGCCAAACTTCGAATACCCAAACCACCTTCTGCTACTGGGCTACACATCTTATCCCATGCAGACCAATGAATATACCGGCGGCCATTGTACGAGCCCGAAAAGAATCCATTGAATATGCACTCAATGGTTATCAAGACAGACTTAGATGGATGAATTACTTGAAGCAAATGTAAGGGCGTAGCCTGCAACACACTTAGAATCAAGGCCAGCCTCCCTCCGTGGAATAGATTCGTCATCGCCCACCCTTGTAGCATGTCACGTAATCTAGAGATGAACGAACCAAACAAACATGCCTTCCTATTGCCCTTGTATAGAGGGACTCCCAAGTATGTGATTGGGAGATATTTCAGCTGGTAACCCATAACGTGTTGTACCTCCTGCAACTGTGACGACGACACCTGCCGGCTCAGAATGAAAGAACTCTTTGCTCTATTTATCAACTATCCCAACACTCGCTCATATGCATGGAGAAAATCACGGAGTAACCCCATGTGTTGCCTGCAGAGGTTAGCAAAGATCATCATATCATCGGCATATGCTAGGTGGGATACTCGAACTCCACCTGATGATTGGTAATACATCGTCAAATGTGCTCACAAAAAGTCTATCCAGTCCCTGACATATGTAATCAGCAGCAAGCACAAATAACACCGGGGATCAAGGATCCCCTGCCATAAAGTGCGTGTTGAATGAAAGAATCCAGCATGCTCTCCATTTACTAGGACCGAGAACCAACAGTTTGAGACATCATTAACCACCAAGTCAATCTAGCGCCACGTGAAGCCCTTTAGTCGCAAGACTTGAAAAAGGAACTCCCAGTTGACTCGATCATATGCCTTGGCCATATCAAGTTTAAAGATTACATTCGCCTCCAACCGGCGAAACTCCAATGAGTGAACCAATTCTTGCGCCAAAGAACATTATCACTCAACAATCGTCTCAGGACAAACCCACTCTAGGATGGGGATAACACCTTCGGCAAGATATGCCCAAGCGTGATGGTAAATACTTCTTTATTTGATTGAATGGTAGTTCTTCTTTTCTTATATCAGTAGATCAAAAACCTTAGTCCTCAAACTAATGGCTAATTAAGATATCAGACAACAAACTACATAAATCCCATTCTCCTTTAACTATATTTTTTTATTTAGCTTTATTTCTCTATCTCTCATTTGTTCGTTCTTTTCTATTTTCTTTACTCAATCCTCTTTTCTATTAAATATGTGAATAAGTAAGTAAAATCTTTTTCACATGTTGTAGATTCTAGTTATTCTAAGATATAACATTGTAGGCATTCTCAAGGAAAGAGTTGCTAAAGAACAAATTGTTCTTATCTGTAAGTATCTGTTAATTTTTTTCTATTTGATAACTTATCCTATTCTTTTCTTTATTTATGCTTATATTGAATATTACATCAATTATTTGAGCATATTGAGTTTTGTAGATTGAATGGCTTAATCATGTTATTGATTGGATAATTTGCATTAGCTAGTATGATTTTTGATATGCTTAGGTTTACTGCCTCCTTTCATATTAACTATTCAATGATATGTTCTCCTTTGTTTTAGAGCATATCAATAAGTTGTCCAGTAAAATTTTGTAGCTTATATTTGGAACAACTTCCAAATTTAGTTCTTCCCTACCTAGTTAAATTATTTCTGTCAAGTAAATGTATATCAATCATAAATATTGACAGTAGTTGGATGTGGAGGCGCTTGAATGATAATGGATTTCTTTTAGATGAATTCGCAACAAGGGTTGATCAGGAGTTCTTAAACTTTGCCTTTGATATCCCATGATTTTTGAATAATGGACAAATCAAATGTCTATGCTCTAAATGCAGCAACAAAAAATTTTTTAATTGTAGTGATGCGCATTTACATAGAGTAAAAAATGGATTTACTTGAGGTTAACATCTGGTATGCGATGGTGAATCCTTGAACATAAGAGATGATATGGTGGGTTCTTCAACTGCTCCTCAGGTAGAAACGTCTCATTATAAAACAATGGTGATGGATGCAATAGGCCTTAAGTTTAGCTCAAACTTCACATGTGATGAACAACTGCCTAATCCAGAAGTATAAAAGTTTTTTAACTTATTAAGAGATGCTGACGAACCATTATGAGATGGCTGCAAAAATCACACAAAACTCTATATTATGGCCCAATTATTAAGTATCAAATTAGAGTACAATTTACCTGAAGCTTACTATGATCGACTTGTGTCAACAATCAAAAGCATGTTGCCTGAAGATGAAAAATCGCCAGAAGTTCTACATAACCAAAAATCACCTAGGTAAACTTGGTCTAGGTTACAAAAAAATTAATTCTTGTGTAAACAATTGCATATTGTATTACAAATAGAACAAGTACCGCCAAGAATGCCCTATATCTTATCATCCTTCATATACACCAATCAAGCCAAGGTTATGGAAAAAAGTACTTTACAAGGTGTTGCATTCTTTGCCTTTGATACCTAGGCGCAAAAGGCTATATGCATCTAACTACACCTGTGAGCACATGACATGGAATGCAAATAAACATTGCAGCAAGAAAAGTATGGCACTTCCATCTCATGGAGAGGCATGGAAACATTTCGATCGCACTCATCCATCATTTGCCTCGAATGCACGTAATGCACGTCTTAGGTTATGCACAGATGGTTTCAGTTCACTTAGGGATTCCAGTACTCCTTACAGTTGTTGGCCTATGATTAGTGATGTATATAATCTTCCCCCATGGATATGCATGCAAAATCCTTTCTTGTTCAGGAATATGGTTATACTAGGCCCAAAAAGTCCTGGAAAATAAATGTTGATGTATATTTATACCCATTAATAGACGAGTTGAAAATATTATGGACAATTGTGGTGCAAGCTTATGACGTGTGCAAAAAACAAAATTTTCAACATGAGAGCTGCTCTTTTATGAATGATCAGTGATTTCCCTACAAATGTGATGTTATTTGGATGGAGCACTTATGGGTTGTTGGCATGTCCTTATTGTATGGAAAGGAGAAAATCTTTCAGAATTCATTATGGAAGGAAGGCATGTTGATTTGATTGTCATCGTCAAATTTGCCTCCTGACCATCCCTATAGAAGACAATGTTACAAGTTTTCGAAAGGAAAATATGAAAATGATTCTCCACCTATATGATTAACTAGAAAAGACATGTGACAAAACGTGGATGAGCTTCCTGACACCACCTTTGAAAAACCACCAGGTGGTACACCCAATTGACAGATTTGGCAAGACACATAATTAGGTTAAAAAGAGCATATTTTGGGAGTTATCACATTGGCACACAAATCTTATCCGACAAATCTGGATGTGATGCATATTGAAAACAACATCTTTGATAATATCTTTAACACCATTATAGATGTTAAAAATAAAACAAAAGATAATGTCAGATCTGTAAAAGATTTGAAGTTGTATTGTAGCCGTATTGAGATGCATTTATTTGATGGTGCAAATGAAAAAATCTACAAACCCAAGGCACCATATACTTTAAGTAAAGCATAGAAGAAAAAATTGTGCTCTTGGGTAAAATCATTAAAGTTATCTGATGGGTATTCCTCAAACATTGCTCGTTGTGTGAATGAAGAAGAATGCAAATTTTATGAAATGAAGAGTCATGACTGTCATGTGTTCATGCAAAAATTACTCCCAATTTTATTTAGAGATCTACTACCAAAACCTATTTGGGAAGCACTAATTAGAACTCAACAGTTTTTTTAGGAATCTATGTGCAACTGTATTGTGTGTGGAGCGCATGCAAAAACTTGAAAAGAACATTGTTGATATATTGTGTAAGCTTGAGAAGATTTTCCCCCCAAGATTCTTTGATTCATGGAACACCTACCAATTCCCCATACGTATGAAGCTAAGATTGGTGGACCTGTACAGTATTGAAGGATGTATCCATTTGGTAATTTTTCTAAGTTCAATTATCTTACATAATTAGAAAATATAAGTTATCTTGTGTACATTAAAAGTTTAACAAAATTTAGGTTTCCATACCATTTGAAGAAAAATGTTGGAAATCGAGCTCGAGTAGAAGCATCAATTGTTGAGGCGTATAGGATTGAACAAATCTTAAGATTTTGCTCTTCATATTTTGAACCACATGTAGTATGCCAATTGAATCAGTTGCCATGGAATGATGATGCATGAATGGTAGATTCTTGCGAAAGTCTATTTTCTAAACATCCTAGACGACCACTTAGTTTTAGAATTGCAGTTAGATATCTCGATGACAATGAGATGAAGGCTGCACACAGATATGTCTTGATGAATTATGATAAGATCGATCCAGTCCTGCAGTGAGTGATGTAACTCGTGCATTATGTCCTCACAAATATTTTGATTGACTTGTGTTTATAATTGACATATGATCATCACAACTTTTGCAGGAAATTTGATAAAGGAAATAGGAAAAACAATTTCCAAGAATAACTGACATAGAACTTGAAACATTGCGGGACATAGATTTTTCTCAGTGACTACTTGCTCATGTAAGTAATAGATTACTTTCAACTATGTAAATATTAGCAAATCAAAATTATGTTATCTTATCAAGTATTATTTTTTTCATAGATTCGAGATACCTGTAACGAAGTTGACGACTTCATAAGAAAGTTGGCTCATGGCCCCAGTCGACATGTGTCTTGCTATAAAGGGTACTTTATGGATGGATGCAAATTCCACACTTTGGAGTATGGGCATTCTAAAGCAACATCAAACTATAGTGTATGTGTTTTGGGGAGTACCTACAATGAATATGAAGTGGATTATTATGGAATTCTAAAAGAAGTTATAGAGTTGGATTATTACGGGATAAGATGTGGGGTTGTCTTGTTCAAGTGTCATTGGTACGATACTTCTAATAAAGGGCTTAAATGGCACACATGAAGTCTTGTGGTAATTAACCTTAAATTGAAACTAAAATCAAATGACTCTTTTATATTGGCTTCCCAAGCTCAATAAGTCTACTTCATAAACTTTCCGAGCACCAGAAGAGAGAGGAGTGATTGATGGGCAGTATGCAAAGTAAAAACTACAGATAAATTTGACGCCCGTCAGCTGAAGGACAAGAAGAGAATATTTAGCAAAGAGTTCATATTGCTTTTCAAGATGATGATGCATCTGATCCACATCATATTTTGATTGAAACTGATCGAGATGAGATCAATATTATTTTGAATGGTGTGGTAGAAGAAGTAGATGCAAATGAATTTGAGGGCTTTCAACATGGCGTAGATTTCAATAAAGTCATAATAGAGGATGAAGATCATTGGGAAGGAGAAGAAGAATTCTAGCCAGAAGATGATGAGCAAGAAGAAGAATATGATTCAAATGAAACTGATGAGGATATGGACACTAATAATTGAATAGTTCTAATATTGAATATTAAAACTCCATTTATTGTAATCCATGAAAAATGATTTGGACATATTTTACATTTAACTAATTAAAATGTTATTATTCGTGTAATTTTATTTATTTAATTATTTTATTCTATTGTTTTTTACATGCATTTCATATTAGCCTTGTTCATCATAGTTCTCTCATTCTAAGTACTTAATAGTTTTTTATTTCTCTTTGACACGGGGTGGTGGCTAGAGGACGAACCGGTGGATATGGGCGAGGGTGGGGCGGGGTACAAGTTTGCGCCTTCGAGATCAGAACGAGGAGTTAGTGGGAGATCACTTACCATAACTTGAGGATAATCCAAGTTCTAATCCTAGTGAAGTGGTGCGTGGACAAAGTATTTCATCTCGTATTCTTCCAAGGGGTTCGAATAGTGAAATGCAAGTAAGACAATTTTTCACATTTATCGTTTTTATATTCTTTCTTATGCATTAGACAATTTCTATTATTATTTTTTACTATTGTTATAAGTTAGTGAAACAACACCTTCAAGATCTTAAAATGAACAAAATACCGGACAAAGTGAAGATATTGTATAGCATGGACGTCAAGGGGGACCCAATAATAGAGCTCAAATCCCAGACCATCCAAGTAAAAGGATAAAAGTGATAGTAGTCAATGATCGGTAGTTTCAAAGCTTCTAAAAAATGAGCTTAATATATTCATAAATGATGTTAGCTCTATTTCTTAGTTTTATATATTTTTTAAATTTATTCTATCAAAATAGATTTATTTGAAAGTGGTTTTACACGAAACCTCACAAATGATATTAATGACATTTTCACTGAGGCATGGTCAAGATGGCTCGCAGTGCCAAAAGCATCTAAAGATTTCCTATGCGAGAACTTCAAGGTAATATATACTATTTATACTTAATCTAATTTATTAATTGCTAAATTACGTAGACATAATTTTGTAATTATTTAATGTGATTGATTATTTTGAAATGTGATAGCTGATGTACTGTTGGGATAATCTAACTAACAAGGAAATGAGGAAGGTGTGGAATGAAAAATGCAAATGATCGATTTAAAGAGATGATGTACAAAGTTAAGCAAAAGGCATTGAATGATGCTCAGAAACAGTTAGGTAGAAAACCAGAGATGAGTGACATGATTGACAGAAGTCCTTATTGGTTGAATAATCAATTATGAAATGAGTTAGTTTAGAAGTATTGGGCCTCAGAAGATTATGTAGGAAAATATCGAACTGCCCGAAAAATTGTTTGACTGAAAAAGATGGTTCGATCACAAAACACACTGGTGGTTCTATTCTTGTAAGGGCACATAGGCATAAAATTATAAGTTTTAAATATAAAGTTTTTAGATATCTTTTATACAATTTTTTGACATTTGAACTAATATTGCTTTGTAAACTATAGAAAAAAGAACTTGGTAGCGAAGTAACTAATCTTGAGGTATTTCAAAGATGCCATCGAAAAAACAAAGGAGTTAGGGAGTTCATTGACAACAAATCCAAAAGAATTAGTGTAAGTATAATTTGTCATTTGGTATTTAAATATTGGTTAGTATATATATTGAGAAATTTTATTAGACTTTTTTTGCATAAATGTTCATTTGTGTCTAATGCATTTGCACAGGAAGAAAACCTTGCAAAAATGGGTTGTATTGATGTTTCTTCCCAATCTTCATTCGATCTCTCAACTTGGTATGATATAACTAGAGGTCCTTCTAAAGGACGTTTATATGGATTTGGAAGTAGCTTGTCATCTACAAGTGCAAGTTCAGTTAGTTCTACTCTTAGAGCATCTGAGGAGAAGTTTAGAGAGTTAACAAAGGTTGTGGAGGATATGCGCTCTAATGCTACAAAGATGGAAGAAAAATTTTCAAAACGAGAAGAAGAAAATAGAAAATTGCTTGAAACTGCTCTTGAAGAAGCTCGAAAGAGGGAGGAAGAGGCTCGAAACAGGGATGCAGACCTACAAGAATTGGTTCGTAAATTACTTCAAGATGTGGGCCACACTAACCATCAATTTGCTGGTGGGTCTGGATAGTACGAACAATAACATTCTAGGGAAGATCATTAGTTTCTTTTTTCTGTTGGTTGTTTATGACTTAGTTTATGTTGATTTGGGTTGCATCTTGGCTTACTTTTGTTGGTTTGAGAGTGCAGACATTGATATTATTTGGTAGTGTTTGGACGATACAATGACATCAATTATATTATTGTTTGTTGTATTATGAGTATCTTTTTTGTTATTATTTATTGTTGTTGGTTTGGAAAATTCAGATTTTCTTATTGATTGAATGTATTTGATAGTATAACGAACAAAATATTAATTTAGGTATAGAAATTAGAAAACCTGTCAAAAAAAGCAAAAAAAAAATAGAGACAGAAAATTTTGCGACTTTAGATACAGAATCAGAGACAGAAGTTTGTAAGGATTTACAGACGGAATAGAGACGGGACATTTTTGGATTTAGAGATAGAATTAACAAACAAAAACTTTACCTTGATAGACAAATTAGAGACGGAATTAGGGACTTTTTCTATACGAAAAGTAGAGACAGATTACTCTAAAACTTTGTTGTTGTTTTTCGACAGAATCAGAGACGGAAATGTTCGGTCTCGGAATTTAAGACGGAATATTTTTTTCTATAATATTTAGCCACTGGGCTTCAGCTAAAGAGTGTGGCGACGGATTTTTTCGTCTCTATTTATTTTAATAGATGAAAATCATAGTTTCATAGACGGAATTTTTCATCTCTAATACCCTGTTTTCTTGTAGTGAAGTGAGTAAGGTGCAAATCTAGAATTTTAGATGGGGTGTAATTGTAATTTCAAAACTTCTCTGAGGAAGAAGTGTCATTTAGCATTTTTAAAGGGGATGTGGGTGTAATTAACCCAAAAAAAAGTACACAAACTTCTAATTTTTTGTCTTATTCAACATTTTATATAAATTATTAACAAGAATGTATTCAGCAAACATTATTCTCTATCATTCGCAATCAACTTGTACCTCTAATTTCAGTTAAAATACTTTCATGAAATTAGGGGTATTTCATTACTGATTGGTTCTTTGAAGATACTTGTTGTCCTATCTAAGTTTTTTCTGTACAGTTTATTTGATTGTACCTGTATGGATTCCTTGGAGGTTACTCATTCATATGGTTGACGTTGTGGCCAATGTTTGTCTAGATACCTTCTGGTTTTGTCACTTCTGCTCGTTTATCTGGTTGTTTGCTGTTGTATCTTTTGCAGGTTTTATGAACCCCTTTCACAGGTTCAACGGTTACCACCCATACAAACATGATATCCGCGCTAATACTAATGTTCATTTATTTATCCTTTTGGAACATTATACATTCTGGCTTGGTTCTTTTGTACAGATTTATTTGCTGGTGCTGTGCGATCCACGATGTGGTGGGATAACAAAAAGCTTTTTGACTCGCTATAATTTTTCTATACACTTGTTCATGTCTTTTGTCGTAAGAGAGTAGTACTTCTTGTTTAACGTTGCTCGGTTTGTAAGGGAGTAGTACTCTTTGTTTATGGCTTTTCTAAAAATCTAGGGACGTAGCTCTCCCCGCTGTAACTATTTTATGTATTTTACTATAAAAGGATTGGGGATTCTAAAAAGCTCCCCCACCTCTAGGTGGTTTTTGTTAAAAAAAAACTTGATAACAATGTGTGAGTTTTTAAAAAATGTATTAAATTTTGTATTATGATAGCAATTCATATTTTTTTAGTATAATTTGTACCAATTTATAGATACAGCTATTATAATTTTCTTTCAGTTTCATAATTGAGAGTTTTTCTATATTATTCTTCTCTTATTTGAGTATGTTTTAATGGCTTATTTGTCACTCGTTAATCCTCATTTTTATGCCAACATATATTTTTGTGTAGGTTATTTATAAACTTCTCTATTTTTATATATTAAACTCCCAATTATTTTAAATGATCTTCAATAATGTGGTAATTTGAACTCAACGTATAAGTATAATTTTTCGATCAGATCAAACTTTCACTTTTCGATCTAACCTTGCACAAAAGTGTAAAAAAATCTTAATAATGATGTACTAAAAAAGACGTACAACTCTTTTAAATTCACTATAGTCTAAAATTTAACGTATAAGTTGTATACCTTAGAAGGGACATGGCAATTTTATATACAGGTCTACTAAATTCGATATTTTTGTAGTGTAAGTTTTACTCAGTCATATAATTGATTATTTCTTATTGAAAAAAAATATACCTACAGAAGTCGAATTTCACCCCGCCACCTTCACTCTTAAACTACAAAATTATACTTTTACCCCGTAAACTAAGAAAATATAACCTATTTTCCAATTTTATCAATTTCTTTTTAAAAAAAACTTAAAGTAAGAATACTGAGCTTTAAGTATTTTATTTGAACTTAACAATAGAAAGAAATTAATTTAAATTGAAGCAGCTGTTAGATGACAAAGTTGAGTTTGAAAAATATAGCAATAATTTTTATTTTATTATAATAAAAGGTTTACATTAATTTTGAAAGGTAATATAAAATGTTAAATTCAATTACTAAGGTTATTGTTCATTTATTTTAAGTTAGTCATTTTTTATTTATTGAGTTCAAATCACAAATTCAAAGTTTTAGTATTTTTTCAATGGGTGAATAGCAATTTACCCCCAAATGATGTTAAAAATGAGCACATTACCCTCCCTATGAAAAAAAATATAGCAATTTACCCTCCTGTATTTTTTAAAATGAAGTAATTTACCTCCTTAAGGGAGGTAAATTGCTTTATTTTAAAAATCATAGGGGAGTAAATTGCTGTATTTTAAAAAGTATAGGGATGTAAATCGCTATTTATTTTTTTATAAGGGGGTAATTTGCTCATTTACGATATCACAAAGGGTTGCTTGCGTCTTTCTTTTTTCCAAATACTTCTTTAGATGAAAATTTTTCTTTTAAAAAAAATTATATGCTTTGTTTATTTTAGCTTCCCATTATTAGAAAATAAACGAAAAGATACTTTTGAATGTTTGTCTATATATTACAAAACACATAGTTAAATGTGTTTTGACACATTTAATTTATCTTATACTAATATAAAGCACAAAATCAAATATACTAAAAGTTCTAGAAAATACGCGAACACACATATCCATCTATTTATCTATACTATTTATTAAGGGGAGACTCGTAAGAATAATACCATGATCGATAAAATATGAATTACCTAAAATACCCCTAATAATATTTATTTATTCTAGAAATAATAATTTTTTTGTTAATTAACTGTACTAATTCTTTTACTCATATACATTTAAAGTTAATTCATTTTATTAGTTTCGATCAATTATTTATTTTATCTTTATTCTTTTTCAGTTTGGTTAAATAAATATATTAAAATTTTAATTATACACACGTATCAAGTGGGCTTAAATCACTAATACCATTTATCGAGACTCAACCTCCTGAATTAACTACTTTTGGTTGTCATAATAAAGATTAACTAAAATACTCTCTAATATATTTATTTATTTAATAAGATAAATGTATCTTTAATCAATTTGTTCCACCAATTATTTTTTACTCATGTATATTTAAAATTATTACATTATTTTTTATTTTTTATTCTTTTATTTAATTAAATAAATTTTAAATTACCCAATACACATGGTTTTTTCACTAGTGTATTTTTATTTTTCCATCTCTTTCTTTCAAAAACACATTAAAAATGGAACCTAACAAAGGGATAGTTTCTTGGGTAAAGTTTAATTTTGTCCCTTTTTTTTTTTTTGGCAAAAAATCAATTTACTTGAAAATTTTCGTTCGATTATTTTATTCGAACTTTTTTCTCCAAATTATTTATTCAAATATTTTTTATTTGTAAATTTAAATAATTTCATTAATTTCACAATCATTACATTAGTATGTCATTAATTAAGTTATTATCTGAGTATTTGATCTATGATAAATTATTTCAATTAAAATGATTATATTTTCTTAAGTTTATAAATAGAAGAACCAAATTATAATTAAAAAATAAATGACAAAATGATTTTCTGAAAAATAAAAAAGAAAAAAACGAAAAAGAGTTTTATAAGGGCAATATGGGAAAGTCATCCATTGGAGGGACTAATCTGAAGTGAGATGAAAAGATATGGACTATTTTAAAGTTAAAACAAAAATTTGGGGACTAAAATAAATTTCCCATAACTTAAGGGGGCAAAGTGCTAATGCGTATAATTAAGGGGGATTTGGTTAAAAGGCAAAATCAAGTCGCATCTACTCAAGCAGGTGGAGTTTTTTTGGTTGTGTATTTGGACAGTCACAGGGAACAAACTCCGAGTACACATGTATGCATATATACACATATATATATATATAGAAACGGAATTTTTCATCTTTCCCCTTCTGTTTACCTCTCTTCTTTATCTGTCTCCTCGATCCGCTAATCGTTTTCGCACCTTAATTGAACTTTTCTGCAGCAAATGCAAGAGCCCAGAGCTTGAATTTTAGTGTCGACAAAAGGGGTCTCGATCGGTTTTGTTCGATTGGTACAGATAAAGCAGAAAGATTTTTTTGTAAAACTCAGATGGCTGATAATTCCAAGGAAGACTTTCTGCAGTTGGTCAAGCGTGTCGGAGCTTTTCTCACCCTCAAGTTTTCCAATCTCTTCCGCAACCTGGTTCGTTCTGATTCTCTCTGTTTGTTCTTTTCTGTTTTTTTACTTTTTTAATTTAGAGTTTGGCTGATGGCCGTGCATGTTCCCTTTTGGGTGATTTTTGTGCTATTAGCAATCTTTTATCTTCTGCGATTTTCTCTTTGTGGTCGGACGAATTGTTACTCTAATTCTTGTTTCTTGAAAAACGGGGCGCAGGGTTTAGCTGTGCATTTGAGTTTTCTAGGATTCTTGTCTAATTTTCTGATCCGGGTTGTAGATTATTCGTGTTCCATTTAAATTCTAACAACCCTTCTTTCATTATGAGAATTAGAGACTCTTTGATGTGTGGAAGAAAAAGGCACGACAAAATAGCTCTTGGATACTTTTTTGATGTGATACTTCAGAAAATGAGATCACGTCTTGGTAAATATAGATACTTGCAGAGTGTTTTCCTTTTTCTCTTTCTCTTTGCCTTTCTTGGTCAGTGAAAAGAATTGCCAAGAAAAAAAGATATGCTAGCTGTAGTTTTGTGCAATGAGCAACAGAAAATTAAGATGCTAACTGCCAAAGGAGAAGTTCTGAACTTTTAGGATTATTGGATCATTAACAATTATCTTAGGACTAAAGAGACTTAGAGATGGAGATAAAGTAGTCACCAGTGCTGACAATTGATTGTTGCCAGTGTAAATGTTTGCTGTCTGGATACATATGCTTCTCTATATCTTAAAAGGTCAAATCTTGTCAAAGAAGCGGTATGAGCAGTTAGGCAAGGCAGCAACAGAATCCTTTTTCTTTGGGCAGACAAGTTTGCAGATTAACAGGAGACAATTTAAGAAGCAGGAGAAAATGTTTGTATAAGTCAGTGCTACATGCACCAAAATATGAACCATCTAATTTCACAGAGAAGGGCATGTTGCCTTTCGGCTAGCATTTGGCTTGCGAGTTATGTTGTAGGCCATGCTTGGATCTTAGAGAACTTTTTCCGTTGTTGAAATAGGTGGTCAGTCAAGACCTTCAGGACGATGATTCCTTTTTTATGGCCCTCAAAGTTGTCTCTATTTTTGAAACTCCTGACAAGTTTGCTAATATGGATTATGCAAAGAGGTCATTAGTTTTTCTCTTCTTAATTCGGAAAAGACATTCCAGGATTTCCAACCTCAAGAAGTGGAATATGAAAGATCTTTGTTCCTTACTCTGTGACACTTTCAAACTCAAAGCTGTGGGATCTGAAATATGTGAACACAATGATGCATGAATCCTTTCACAATAGTCAAATAACCGATACTAGCCCAAGACATGTCCTTGTTGGCTTATCAGTAAAGTAGCTTCAAATGCTACCACCAAAATAAAATTGTATGATTTGGTTATGTCTTCAAAATGATTTTCCAAAACCATCTGCGGTAGGAGCAGCAATTTTACTATTATAAGATGCTCGATGGACATGTGATTTTGCAGATGATATCTGTAGAATCCTGAGTTTTGACCACGTTCAATAGGGCATGCTTGCCCATACTTGCAGTACATTATTTATTATCACTACAGAAGATTGATGTTATTAAGAGTGATTCGTTTTTTGGTATGTCTAACATTGAAATTTAAGATGAAGCCTTCTGAGGAAGTGATTTCTCTAGCGATCTTTTGTAGGATACCTCACAGGCTCCACAAAACTGAAAACTATGAGCTGTACACTAATTATTAACTTTTAACCAATGATATTGTGTCGGTACTTACTTATGCAATCATTCCTTCACGAACAAAAGGATGAAAATGCTCTACCAAATGATGTAACAAGTTACATTGAACGCACTGCAGGATTCACGATCTGTTGGGGCCATAGCTGGGCTAGCATTTGCAGTAGTTTTTACTTGGAGAATATTGAGAACACCAAGTGGGCCTCAAAGAAGGCAACCAAAAAGGCAAGCTCCAACGAGTAGTAATTCTGGTGGCAGTAGTCATGAAAGTGTTAATGCTTCATCCTCTGGGGTTAGCGATCCTTCAGAAGATTCTAGAACCCAGAATGTGATCGATGAGTTCTTTCAGCCTGTGAAGGTAGATGTTTTCCTCCATTTTTATTATTATGCGCAATGTTTGAAGCAACATAGATTAATATTCTTTTTATCCAACTGCAGCCAACTCTTGGCCAAATTGTTAGGCAAAGGTTGAGCGAAGGAAGGAAGGTAATATTTTAAATACTTGTTGATCTGTCTTCAAGCGTTTCTTTGTGAAATAGATCAACTTCCATGAATTCATGTTGGTCATTGTTTGGTTCTTCAAATAATTGTAAAAGCACAAAAAAATCACAACAATATATGATTTGATTTTGGGTGACTTCTTCGATTTCCACTATTTAGCTCTTTGAATAATTTAGCTCTTTAGACATTTGTCTCTTGGACATAGACGATATAGCCTAGCCACGTGAATCCTCTTTTTGTGATTCTCTCTTTACTTATCTACAATTTTGACACAAACTAAGGCATTGCTGAGGCAAGTTTCTATAGTAAGAGTAGTTATGAACCTTGTATAGCCCATCCCAATAGACGAGAACCTATAGCCTTTTATGGTAAGCTGCACTAAGAAAAACTAGAGAAAAGAATGAAGATAATTAATTCTGGTTAGGTTACTAAAATGAATAGGTGAAGAAAAGGAGATTCTTTCATTGCGATCATAAAGAATAAAAATAATATAAAATTGTGAGATAGCTTGATATCCAAGTATATAATTCTAGTTTATATTCTTCGGAGGAAATGTGCAAAAATTGGAGAATTCTCAATTAGATCTCTAAATGAATCAACAGTTCATTCCATACCGGACCGGGCCGGAATAGGATTATATACATTCTCAAGGGGTCATTCGAGCGTATCTAAATAGGTACTATGTTTACATATGGATCCCTACGTCGTTCCATTCCATTTAGGATTAGGAATAGGTGTAATTGGACATGCTTTTCCATATCTCTCGTTATTTTTGGGACCCTATTCACCTCTTTGAGCTTCTATTGAATCGAGAAATAAAATAGGTTTGATTGGCCATCTTTTTGTATCTATTATATATCTTCTTTATAAAGGACCAGAAATACCTTGTTTACGTATCATTGGAAAGTGCATTAACATAAATACAGCAGTAGTGTGTAAACTATAAAAACGAGTCAAGGTGGATTGTCCCACACTAGCACCTCCACGCAATGATTCTACCAAAGGTGATCTTATTACAGGAATAGCCTCAGGTACACCTGTTACAATTTTCACCGCCCAATAACCAATTTGGTCCCCAGGTAAGGAATAACCAGTTTCAGCCCCTAAGTACACCAGTCCTAATAGGAAAACACATAATAAGCTTTTTGACACATACATATGCCAAATTATTTCACATCGCTTCATAGTGTTTTGGGCTATGATGCAGTTAAGAGTGAACTATTAACCTATTAGTAACTAAAAGTGGCTCATTCCTGGAGTCTGAAACATTGGATGTGGAGTATCTATGTGCTGAATTTCCCCGTTCTGCAGAGATATACTGAATAAAGAGGTGGTTGTGCGTAGCGGCTCTCGTACTTTATGTTCTTTGATGTTAATGAGCTTTATGCCTCTTTCTGATGCACTTTGCACCAACCCTACCGGGTAAGGTCTAAAATGTTCATAACTATAGTTGCCACCAGAAAATGTGGAAGGTAAAAAGTAAAAAATGCCTTTGGCTCATCCATTACATATGTAAAACTACAATGTATATCTTTGTTTTGTTTTCTCGTCCAGTTTTCTACATCATGAGTTTGTCCTCAAGATTTGCAACCTAATACTTTTGATTTTGATGTTTGTTGCTGCGGAAAATTCATACCGCTTGCCTCAATGTGGTGTTGAAGGTTTGATGTGTTGCAGGTAACATGTCGGTTGCTTGGTGTCATCCTTGAGGAGAGCAGTGCAGAGGAGCTGCAGGTTGTTACCTTCATTTTCCATTACTTGATATATGAACGATTAGAAAAATCACTGATATTCGTGGTTTAATGACTTTATGCCAGAAGCAAGCAACTGTCAGGTCATCTGTTCTAGAGGTGCTGCTTGAGATCACAAAGTTCTGTGATCTTTATCTGATGGAAAGGGTGCTGGATGATGAAAGCGAAGTAGAGCACTGACTTTTGCCTATCCTAGTTTGATGTCCATTTACTTTTTCCTATGATGGAATTCCTCTTTGTTATCTACTTTCCTTATATATGCTTGATATATAGCTTAAGAATTCTGCAAGTGAATATGTTGGTTATTTTGGCTTTTAATTCTTTCACCTACTTCCAATTGTCTGGTATAAAGCCATCTTTTTGGTTTGTCATGATTATTAACCAATACATCTTTATTCATCTATCTTGGATTTGTTTTAGTCTTTGCAACAGTACTAAGGTCTCAGGGTAGAGAATGTGAACAACCATATATAGAAAACTTTTTTGTCTCTAGATAATGCTCTTTAGCGATATCTTATGGTGAAGTATTAGTGTTCTGGTCTTGGATTGAGGATAAGATGCACCTGATTGCTTGTCAGAAGGATTGGTTGTGTTCTACAGGACAGAGGGCATTTTGTGAATTCTAACTTTAACATTTTTTCTATAATAAGTCATAAGTTAATTTAGAATTTCAATAGATTTGTGAAGTTATGTTGAACTTCGTGGTGGTTCAGAGTAAATGCTATGTTATAAATCTTGGTGGTTTATTTCCAAATCTGTAGTTCTACATTTACTCTTTAATTAATGGGTTATTTGAATATTGGGTTTTGCCAAATTTTGAAACTCTTAAGGATATGTATTGAAGTCTATGTTTTAGGCATATATTTGTTATTCACCTTGTCTGTCAGTTCTAGTGTATGGCTTCCACAAATATTCCTCTTACTCATTTTCAACTCATCAACTAGACAACAGAAAGAAAATTTATATAGAACCTTCATAGACTTCAATATGGTTTCCCAAACTGATATATCTCTTACAAAAAGACTTCTCTGTGTGGTTCTTTAAGCTAGTAAAGATGATCTGCCAATATGTATGACATATCTTGAATGTATAAAACACACTGTTGTCCACGTTATGAATATAGGTAGCAGTGAGTAGCCCATTCTGCCAAATATCCATTTGCAGGTACCTCCGTGCATGCGAACACAATGATGTAGCATGATACCTGTGTCCAGTATCCAGTATTGTCTTTCTGGTTTGGACCTTATATCTTCCACCCTTATCAATGAGATGAACAACGTCATATCAGCTGCAGCAAAGTTAGACTTCATATCTCAATATATATATCATAGTACTTTCCTACATTGCCCATGGGGAAAGATCAAAACAAAGGCATTTATTATAACATGTTTGAAACTTTATGTTCAATCTATAGGAAAATTGATAAACTAAAATCCAAATGAGAGTGGCCATAAAATTCAATTAATATTACAATTACTAAATGATGCATATTGGGAGGGAGTAGTTGACGAGGGTGCTGTTAGCTGCCAACACTTTTGGAAGTGTATATTTACTCACATGTGCCATTCTTTTTGACACTAATACTATTTGTTGAACCTGTGCATACGCATAAGATCCTTAACCCGGATTTAGTCTTGCTTGAGCTACTTTGTTACATAATCTTGATCTTCTTATAGTTTCATTTCTAGGATTCACTTGCTAAATGAAAGTTACGCTGCCAGTTGTTACTAAAACCTTTTAAGTATCCTGTCATTTGGATGTCCAATGTTGCTGCAGCAGATATACAGGACGTCCTTCTAACAATCGTGAAAACAGAAAAGAAGAAAATATCTAAAGTGAAGGCAATCTTTATCTTCTCAATATTCAAATATTTAAACTGAAACAATATCGGAATAGGTATACTGCAACCTAGACCTTGCGTCAGGAACATATTATCAGAACTTAGTTTTTACTAAGTCATGTATTCTTATTTGGAGGAGAGGTAAGTTAAGGAATTGTAAGCTCCCAAAAGTTAAAGATGCTTCTACTTTTGCGTATGCCCTGTTTTGTTATTATTTGACACCTAATCCTACTTGGCATATGCATAGCAATCCCCAGATTTAGGTGTATTCTTCTGCCTGTCACAAAATTTAGCAACATTAAGAGTTCTATTTCTAGGTTTCACTTAGGGATGTTTAACCAGTTTCCTTTATCGTGTACATCAATTAATTTCTTCACATGTATGACTATGTAGTCAATTTTGTGGAGTGAAACCGGAATAGTAAAGTTTGTAAATGGAAATGCTTATAGTCGCCCATGAAATATTTTTTCTTCCTTTTCCGATTGAGGAGGATTAATCTGCATGATGGGAAAAGCTTTTATGTGACGTGTAACATTATTTAACTCGAGAGATCAAATATTGTTGGTTGCCTATTGTCCCTTTCAAAAGATATTTTATCTTCTATTATGATCTTTCCAAAACAGTCCTTGATATGTTTGTTGCTAATTTACGGTATTGATAACATGTCAAATATAGTTGATGTTGATATCTTTCTTTTTATTAAATGTCTCTGTTAACTTTGCCAAAGGAACACGCCTAGCTAATAAACTTTTGCTTGAAGTAATTTATGCATTAGTACTGTTAATAGCTGTCAGTTGGTTGATGCAGTGAGTCATCTTAATCACATTGCGAATATTCTCCTTTCTTGTGCTTTCTGGTGCTTTATTTCTATTCTTACGATAAATGTAAAAGACTATGATACTTCCTCCTTCCTACAAATTCTCGTCCAATTGAACTGGCCCGGAGTTCTATGAAGATTAAAAAGTGTAAATTTTATGAACGTACTTTATTGTTGCTTAAGTAGTAATTGAGAGTAGTATGGTGTCACATTATTATTTAATTGAAACTGTAGTTTTTGTAAAAGGACTTTCATCTCCAGAGATGGACTCTTATTATGGGACATCCAAAAATGAAACAACAGCAATCTATTTTAGACAGAGGAGCATGCGATGCATATAGAGGTATATGCATTCGTGCTGAACAATTCTCATGCTTGACTTACAAATCTTCCAAATAGTGTATTATAACATGCCAACCTATGGAATTGAACTGGTGGGAGTAGACTATGTTGACAAGATTAAGGGATATTGGTGTAATAAAAGACCTATCTTGTGGTTTTATCTGCAAAGATGAACATGAGTGGACTATGGACCATTTTCTAAGGTTAAAATTTTAAATTGGGGAATTTTATGCACTCAAAAGTTATAATGCTTATGTAGCTCCTTATCAGCAGGTTTGCTTCAAGGTATGTTGGTTGGTGTGTAATTACATTCACAAGGCTAGGAATCTAACCTAATTATTTACATATACCCTTTAAATCAATTAGCACTTGCAAACGAGTATGTAAATGGGTGGGCAAGAACATCTTAGGACTCAAGACTTTGGAGTATGTCATGCATTTGTTGTACTGAGGCCTTTATGATTTCTAGTAGTTAATAGAACTTTGTTATTTCCGTATGTG
Source organism: Sesamum indicum (assembly GCF_026168435.1). Lineage (NCBI taxonomy): Eukaryota > Viridiplantae > Streptophyta > Magnoliopsida > Lamiales > Pedaliaceae > Sesamum > Sesamum indicum. Next base: position 1,427,978 of record NC_142669.1, read on the forward strand.
CCATTGCTTCAAGATCACTAATAGGCTTGATGAATTCATGCAGAAGAAAGTTCTTACAGCTTTGGAAGATGCTGGTGTTTTTACATCTGGTGGCTTAGTCAAAGATAAGGTAATTCTCAACTCTAAGTATTTTATTTAATAAATTTTCTGGATACTCTATCTCGGGAGATGCGAACTTGAATTTCTTTGTTCAAGTACAATTAGGAGTACTGGTTCATTTGTTAATTATCACTTTCAATGATAATTGAATCTGTTCTTTTCTTTCTCTCCGTAAACCTAAATACATGTACGCGATCCTTGTTTTTCCTTCTCTGGTTGTGAACTTTTTCATGATATTAGCCTTTGGCACCAAAAGCCCAAGCGATAGCCTCCACAATCTATATGTTAGGTTCAGTACCATTTTGAGTAAGTGATGTTTTCTCATTTCAATTGGTCGCTTCTTTGTTTCTGCAATCTATCTTAGGAAAATTGTGAGCTCATGTCTGATTAATTGAATTAAGGAAATAGCTCTCAATATTAAGGCTTCTATTTCATTCTTTTTACATGCTTTTATTGCCATGATAATGATTAATGACCTAACATTCTATATTGGTTGGATCAGGGATTACCTTTAAGAAACCTCTGGTGTTAAATGGTGTTATGTGTGGCCATTATACTTGAGGAAAAATAACATGCTGCATGTGACTGTCTCAATTGCTGTTAAAAAAATTGCAATATATATCTTGGGGAAGTTTATCTAAGAATCGGCCACCTTTTGACCTTTTTTCAACTGCTTACCCTTGACTAAATGAGCCTGCAGGTTCTTTTCTGCAGCACGGAGAATGGACGGACATCTTTTGTGAGACAACTCGAACCAGATTGGCACATAGACTCCAATCCTGAAATTATTACCCAGTTAGCCGTACGTACCAACTATTTTCGATCAATATCCTAGCACTGTTTCACTAAGTTGAATTTGGTATTTGTTTGCTCACATAATGAAATTGGTGGGGGAAATCCATGAAGTGCATTCATGCATGTCTAGGATTTAGGAGATACTTTCTCATGGTACATTATGTTAGCTAAACCTTTACAGTCACTTGTCAAATTGTGAAAAATAACTTAAAATTTACTTTTGGAAATTATCTATTGATGATTCAAACCATCTACTTGAATCTGCCAGTTTAGTATATGAGGTCGAAATAACTTACTTCAGTAATGACTTGTAACATGACTTGTGTATGTTTTTGCTATTCTTGTATCTCGCTTATGTTTGAATCTCAAGGCTCCTTTCGACTTAAAAAAAATGCCTGTAAAAGAAGTGCACTTAGCTCCCAAGATAAATGGAGATGCTTCTAACCAACATGGTAAAATATCATCCGATGCATGTATATGTTGTCATCAATAGTGGATTTTCAAATATTTGTCTAAGGCAGCTTTCCATCACTTATTTGAATTTTATACCAGAGTACGTTTTAGGTTTCTGCAGTCTACTATAGTACTATATTTCACCTGCTTCTAGCAAGAAAGTACTTGTATGCATTTATAATATGCATATTAAATGTGCTCTCTATTTTGCAATATGTTTTTGGATCTGTGTTGTTAAAATGATCATGTGATACAAAGCTATAGGTGATCAACTTGTCAATCTAACCTAAGTGTTTGTATTCGTCAAAAAAATGTTTTCCATGATTGATATCTTGTTATTGCAACTTGCTGCTGACAATTATCTACTAGAAACACGTTCTGATTTTCTCAAAAGACTTGCTAGTTTCACATTATCTGCACCAATTATGGTTTTAGGCTTCAGTTTGGTGTATTCTATTTCCAATGCCATTCTTAGGAATTGATTATTTAAAATATGTCTTGTAAGTTGTTTCCAAAGGAGGGTTTTGCGTAAGAAAATAGCATAGTTAACAAAATGCACTTTTTTTGAAAGCATGATATACTTATATCAGAGAGTTTGGGGCAGCTTGTAGCTTCCTAGCTCTAGATGTTGTCATTCTTTGACCTCTTCGTTTGGAATATTGGTCTATAATGATTCGTTTGAATTGATCATCTTCTTTATCTTTCTCTAGAGATTCATCAAATATCAGCTTCACATCTCACCCGTCAAGCTTGAACGACCTGCCTCCAATGTTTTCACAGCGACATCCTTGGAACAATTCTTCGGATGCGGCTGATGTGCGCTAGTAAGGGGAACATGCTTTCTTTTCTTTCTTTTTTCCTTACTTTTTTCTTTTTTAAAAAAAAATGTTTCTTCTTTCTTTGAGCTCAATGAGAGTAATTTGTGGTTCCTTGATCACCTGCAGTTGCTGCTTTTCAGATGAGTAACATTTACTTCAGTCTTAGAAGCGTAAAAAGGGTCTACCGATACAAGTATTAAACTTCAGCTAAACTGATTACTTTTATCCTTTGAAGTCATCGAAAATTTCGTCATTGTACTTTAATAGTGTATTATAGTTCAGAATAGAACCTTGCTCCTTGCAATTGAACCCATTCTCTGAGTTGATACCTGTTGTTTTTTATCTCAACTTCCATTTTTACCATATTTTTTCATCTTAGTTGTCCTTCAAGATAGCCAAATATCATTTAGTGTGATATGTGGCTGATTCGTTGCTTGTTGAGCATTTCCACAGCCAATTATCATTTACACGATATGTGGTTGATTCCTTGCTTGTTGAACATTTTTCATAGCCAATTATCATTTATGCGATTGGATTGAGCCGTTGGGTGAGTTTATACTCACGGAATGAAATATGAACTCGACTGGAACTCAATTGAGGTGTTTGTTGTGTTAATACAATACCTTTCACTGCAGTTGTGTGGGATTACTCTTATTTACTTCAGGGACTTGTTAAAGTTTTAGGAGCACACCCTTTGATGCACCATTGCAGATGTGTAGATTTCTCAGTGAATCTCAGGATATGAGACCCTTTCATTCATGTGGATTTATGTACGAATTTCATATGTGAAGATTGGTTATCATCTCGGAATTCTGAGTCTCAAGACTCTTTGAGAATTTCTTGGCTCTTTAAGATTTGAAACAGTCTTTAGGAATGCAACGTTCCAAGGAAACGTCTAATGATTGGGCACTACCTCCTTTGCTTTATGGGTGATTATATAGTCCTCGTCTCTTATTTTCATAATTACAAATACCCACCCGTTGCCCATAAGAATTTCGTGTATTTTTTATGATGTTATCGGGATAAAATTGAGATGAAATCAGTATTTTCCTTGCTCAACCTTAGGTTAATCTGATCTGGCAAAAGGGATGAAAAGTGTCTGAAGTTCAAAAAGTTTTGGTGTTGAGTTCATGAAATGCCAGAAACTAACCATTGGAAGTGGATTGTTGTTTGTCAAGGATAAGTGGACTCCAGTGGAATACTAATGTTGAATACATATGTTCAATTGGAAAGTAAGCTTATAATAGGTTTTGAGGTTTTAAATTAAAGGGTTACTTTTTATTCGAATGAACACATCATCTTGCTCCAAAAAATGAAGTAGAAGAATCTAAGTTCCGAATGAACAAATTCAAACTTGAAGAATGAGGGGGTTCTTCATCTTATTATAGGATTGTGTTCAGATTCGCATATGTTTGATAATTCTCTTTTGAGAAAATAAAAAATGTAAAGTGTTCAATTAGAACATGAAAACGTGACTAAATCAGAGCTAATTACTCCTCTAGACGGAGTGGAAGAAGGGAGGAGATTCTCAGATATGGAAAAGAATTCAATGAATCCCAAAAAATTGAACGAGGAGTCATATGAGATGAAAATCTTACGGTGTAGAGTTGGCAGTAAGGTGACTTATTAGTCAATCTTTCCGCTATCACCTCCAAAAAAATAAAGCTCAACTTTATGTAAAGTTGCCATTTATGATTAGCTCCGAATTTACGTACCACTTTACCAAAAATCAAAGTAAACACGTTATTTTCACTCAAATAAGACACAATTTCAGTGATTGACACATATTCGATTGACTCTATAGACTAAATGATGACCGAACGTTATTGAAAATCACCACATATTATGAATTCATCATATACTGTATATTATAACTCATCACATTTTATAGTTTTATTTAAACAAAAATAAATTTATTAATCAAATTTTATCCTTGTAACTTTTCATGATTTACAACAATAATCTGCTCGAACTCGATATCAGGAAAGTATATGAAATGGATGGAAAGGAATTTGGGGAAGATTTTAGTAGATACCAATTTTTTTTTTTTTTTTTTTTTGAATTTGAGATATGTTATGGCCTTATGACAATTGATTGCTTTTATAATATTTTGAATTGTTACAAATTTACTGAATTTCTATTTTTGGATAAAAAGTTCCTTTTTGTTATGCTCTATTCCAACTTTGGCTTTTCTAAATCCTTAATTTTAGTAGTATATTATTAATTATCAAATATTTCCATATCATATTTAACTAATTAGAAAATGAGACTTGAAGTGAAGACCTCTTGTCAATATGGTCAAAATTCAAAATTTTTATTTTTGATCTTTGATTTTCTAAAATTTTGAATAAATTGTACAATAATTCATTTATTATAATTAAATAACAAAAATTGTTTTGCAAAAAATTGATTTCAAAATTTAATGCAACAATGACTGACAAAAGAATTTTGTTTTGGAATGATAAATATAAGGTAAAGAACCTCTAATTTATTTGGGCTTATTTATTTTTTTTAAAATCTTAATTATAAATTTATTATTAGTAATATATTATAAGCTACCGGATAAAAAATAATATTTTATATTTTATAATTTTAAAAAAATATTATTTTATAAGATTTAATGGGCGTTTGCACTGGCTTGTACTTTGTGGTGGGAATAAGTTGTAGAAAAAAAATATTAAGTTAAGTAGCAGTAAAAGTCAAAATTGATAGGGGGGGAGCTCAATATGTACAATTTTATAATAAAATATTCAAGTTGGTAATGAATTGTTTATAACTTTTTATTGAAATAAATTTTATTAGGTCAAATCGCATAAATCGCCCATGTGTTTTACAAGTAAACTAAAAACTCCTATTTTTTTAAACATAACTCACTCATCCATCTGCTTTAGTCATTAAATACACTTAATGGAGTTAGTTTTTCTTGTATAAAATAATTGTTATACCCTTAACTCTTATATATTAAGTCTTATTTTAATAACCATTGGATTTTTTTTTTAAATAAATGAGTTTTAGAATCTAATAAGTTCATCTCAATCATTAGATTTTAAATTTATAAAATTTCAATGGCCTAGGTTCAACAAATTTGAAATTTTATTATATGAATAATTATAAATTATAAAATAAATATATTACCTGTACTAATATAAAAAGAGAAATCCCTCCATACTCACAAAAGGCGGTTTAATGACACCGTCGCACCAATTTTTCTTCATGATAAAATAACTAATTTATTTAATTTTTTAAATTTTACATTAAGTGATAAATTATTTTTTTCTTAATTTTATAATGTAATGTATTGATTTATATATTTTACTTTTATTTATAATATATTTTAAAATGTGAAAGATTATTTATTATAGGGTTAAAAACAGTTACCACCCCTAAAGTATCCAACCCTATATCAATTACCCCAAAAGTGTTAAAACCTTCAACCCTCCCCCGCCTCATTTAATTTTTAAGTTTCAAAGGTCCATTTTACCCATACAAAAATTAATTTCTGTGAAAAAAAATTAAAGAGAATTCTAAAATAGAAAAATCACCCTTTGTTGAAACTTTTTTGTTATTGTACTTTCATTTTTTTTTCAAGCACTTCTTATTTTCGTAATCCTAAAGTACTTGGAGATCATTTTATTTTAATTTTAATTGTTTGTCAAACCAAATTAAAATTAAATTTTATACATGCATATATATTTATATATTTACTTAAAAAAATATACAATAAATAAAATCAAAGAGTTGATAAACTAAAGTATACAATTAATATATATTTATACATATGGTAATTATAAGTATGTATAAATTTATTTTTTTTTTACGTAGTTTGACAAAAGTAAAACTAAAATAAAATGGGCCAATTTAAAAATTAAAGATTTTGATTCTTTTTGAAGGTTTTAATACTTTAGGGGTAATTAATGTGGGATAAATACTTTAAGCGTGATAACTGTATTTAACTCGTTATTATGCATGTAGGAACGACGTGCCACAACGCCTCATTTAAAAAAAAATAAAAAATTAAACCCCTCCCCCCACCCCATCTGCAATTGCTGCCTGCTCCCACCACCCTCGTGTAACCACTGCCTACCTCTCTTACCCCATCCCTCGATCGCCCTATCCGCACGACCTTTGTCTCACCGGTCACCACCGCCTACCTCCCCTCCCAACCCCCTGCTACGTCAGCAAAAGTGGTGTTGTCCAAATTTGGTTTCGAACACTGAGCGCCCAAACCAAAATGGGGGGCGACATTAAATTTTTAAAGAAATTATTAAATTTTTATTTTAAATACATATAAAAAAATAATTTAAATTAAATATTATTTATATATATATTGGTAGTTGATATTTAAATAGATATTGATGCGTGCAAAAATAGCAGGGGTCCAATAAGTTTTGGACTTCAGTGTTGGACTTAGGTCAACAGAGAAAAGAACTTGATAAACGAAACCTGCAAAACAACACATTAGCACTTCGACGCTCAAGTTAATATCGAATTTAAGAGAAAATAATCATAAAACATAAATAGTAATTAAAAATCAAAGTATTCTGAACGAATTGGTAAAAGAAAATTGTGTCCAGAGTGCAAAGAGAATGCAAAGTAAAAATTTACAGCAAGAGTTCAGATCTAGAAGGTATCCCCTGCTTGGAGATCAAACCTGTAGTTATAGGGAGGTATCCCCTGCTTGGGGATCAAACCTGTAGTTATAGGGAGGTGTCCCCTTTGGTAGGAATCTGTACGTGCGATCTATTCTAGGATGAAACAGATAAAAGTTGTTTGGATAAGTCACAATCTGTTCTTTCCTTTGTCAATGTTGTTGGTGCAAGTCAATCTCCACGTTGAGGGAATCCTTCGCTGACGAGGACTCCTAATTCGCAAGGAGTCTTCCCTAACCAGGAGTTTGAGGCCTTGAGGGAACATTCCTTGCCACATGCTTTCCATTTGACTGGGATGTATACTTTGGCGGTACGGGCGTATGCTAAGTGGGGACATTTAAACTTGGGTCTTGGCCAGTCATCACCAGTTGTGTTACGTTCTTGGGCTGGATCCATGAACATCTTGGGTAGTTACCCCCCATGGGCTGTTGGATTGACTATGAGGGGCCCTCGGCTTGTTTACTCTTACTTGAACTCTTGCTGTAAATTTATTATAGGGTCAAAAACAGTTACCATCCCTGAAGTATCCACCCCATATCAATTACCCCTAAAGTATTAAAACCTTCAACCCTCTCTTCCCCCTCCCCCCTTCCCCCATTTAATTTTTAAGTTTCAAAGGTTCATTTTACCCATACAAAAATTAATTTCTGTGAAAAAAAATTAAAGAGAATTCTAAAATAGAAAAATCACCCTTTGTTGAAATTTTTTTTTTATTGTAGTTTCATTTTTTTTTAAGCACTTCGTATTTTCGTAATCCTAAAGTACTTGGCGATTATTTTATTTTAATTTTAATTGTTTGTCAAATCAAATTAAAATTAAATTTTATACATTCATCTATATTTATATATTTACTTAAAAAATATAGAATTAATAAAATCAAAGAGTTGATGAACTAAAGTATACAATTAATATATATTTATACATATGGTAATTATAAGTATGTATAAATTTATTTTTTTTTACGTGGTTTGACAAAAGTAAAACTAAAATAAAACGGGCCAATTTAAAAATTAAAGATCTTGATTCTTTTTGAAGGTTTTAATACTTTTGGAATAATTAATGTGGGATTAATACTTTAAGCGTGATAACTGTATTTAACTCGTTATTATACATGTAGAAACGATGTGCCACAACGCGTTATTTAAAAAAAAATAAAAAATTAAACCCCTCCCCCCACCGCAATTGTTGCTTGCTCCCACCACCCTCGTGTAACCACTGCCTACCTCTCTTTCCCCATCCCTCGATTGCCCTATCCGCACGACCTTTGTCTCACCGTCACCACCGCCTACCTCCCCTCCCGACCCCCTGCTACCTCAGCAAAGGTGGTGTTGTCCAAATTTGGTTTAGAACACTGAGAGCCCAAACCAAAATGGGGGGCGACATTAAATTTTTAAAGAAAATATTAAATTATAAAAAAATAATTAAAATTAAATATTAATTATATATATTGGTAGTTGATATTTAAATAGATATTGATGCGTGCATAAATAGCAGGGGTTCAATAAGTTTTGGACTTCAGTGTTGGACTTAGGTCAACAGATAAAAGAACTTGAGAAATGAAACCTGCAAAACAACACATTAGCACTTCGACGCTCAAGTTAATACCGAATTTAAGAGAAAATAATCATAAAAAATAATTCGTAACTAAAAATCAAAGTATTCTGGACGAATTCGTAAAAGAAAATTGTGTTCAGAGTGCAAAGATAATGCAAAGTAAAAATTTACAGCAAGAGTTCAGATCTAGAAGGTATCCCCTGCTTGGAGATCAAACCTGTAGTTATAGGGAGGTATCCCCTGCTTGGGGATCAAACCTGTAGTTATAGGGAGGTGTCCCCTTTGGTAGGAATCTGCACGTGCGATCTATTCTAGGATGAAACAGATAATAGTTTTTTGGATAAGCCACAATCTGTTTTTTCCTTTGTCAATGTTGTTGGTGCAAGTCAATCTCCACGTGGAGGGAATCCTTCACTGACGAGGACTCCTAATTCGCAGGGAGTCCTCCCTAACTAGGAGTTTGAGGCCTTGAGGGAACTTTCCTTGCCACGTGCCTTCCATTTGGCTAGGATGTATACTTTGGCGGTACGGGCGTATGCTAAGTGGGGACATTTAAACATGGGTCTTGGGCCAGTCATCACCAGTTGGGTTACGTTCTTGGGCTAGATCCATGAACATCTTGGGTAGTTACCCCCCATGGGCTGTTGGATTGACTATGAGGGGCCCTCGGCTTGTTTACTCTTACTTGAACTCTTGCTGTAAATTTATTATAGGGTCAAAAACAGTTACCATCCCTGAAGTATCCACCCCATTTCAATTACCCCTAATGTATTAAAACCTTCAACCCTCTCCTCCCCCCCCCCCCATTTAATTTTTAAGTTTCAAAGGTTCATTTTACCCATACAAAAATTAATTTCTGTGAAAAAAAATTAAAGAGAATTCTAAAATAGAAAAATCACCCTTTGTTGAAATTCTTTTTTTATTGTACTTTCATTTTTTTTTCAAGCACTTCTTATTTTCGTAATCCTAAAGTACATGGAGATCATTTATTTTTAATTTTAATTGTTTGTCAAATCTAATTAAAATTAAATTTTATACATGCATATATATTTATATATTTACTTAAAAAATATACAATTAATAAAATCAAAGAGTTGATGAACTAAAGTATACAATTAATATATATTTATACATATGGTAATTATAAGTATGTATAAATTTATTTTTTTTACGTAGTTTAACAAAAGTAAAACTAAAATAAAACGGGCCAATTTAAAAATTAAAGATCTTGATTCTTTTTGAAGGTTTTAATACTTTAGGGATAATTAATGTGGGATTAATACTTTAAGCTTGATAACTGTATTTAACTCGTTATTATACATGTAGAAACGACGTGCCACAACGCCTCATTTAAAAAAAAATAAAAAATTAAACCCCTCCCCCCACCCCATCCGCAAATGCTGCCTGCTCCCACCACCCTCGTGTAACCACTGCCTACCTCTCTTTCCCCATCCCTCGATCGCCCTATCCGTACGACCTTTGTCTCACCGTCACCAACGCCTACCTCCCCTCCTGACCCCCTGCTACGTCAGCAAAGGTGGTGTTGTCGAAATTTGGTTTAGAACACTGAGCGCCCAAACCAAAATGGGGGGCGACATTAAATTTTTAAAGAAAATATTAAATTATAAAAAAAGAATTTAAATTAAATATTAATTAAATATATATATATTGGTAGTTGATATTTAAATAGATATTGATGCGTGCAAAAATAGCAGGGGTCCAATAAGTTTTGGACTTCAGTGTTGGACTTAGGTCAACAGATAAAAGAACTTGAGAAATGAAACCTGCAAAACAACACATTAGCACTTCGACGCTCAAGTTAATATCAAATTTAAGAGAAAATAATCATAAAAAGTAAATTGTAATTAAAAATCAAAGTATTCTCAACGAATTCGTAAAAGAAAATTGTGTTCAGAGTGCAAAGAGAATGCAAAATAAAAATTTACAGCAAGAGTCCAGATCTAGAAGGTATCCCCTGCTTGGAGATCAAACCTGTAGTTATAGGGAGGTATCCCCTGCTTGGGGATCAAACCTGTAGTTATAGGGAGGTGTCCCCTTTAGTAGGAATCTGCAAGTGCGATCTATTCTAGGATGAAACAAATAAAAGTTGTTTGGATAAGCCACAATCTGTTCTTTCCTTTGTCAATGTTGTTGGTGCAAGTCAATCTCCACGTCGAGAGAATCCTTCGCTGACGAGGACTCCTAATTCGCAGGGATTCCTCCCTAACCAGGAGTTTGAGGCCTTGAGGGAACTTTCCTTGCCACGTGCCTTCCATTTGGCTAGGATGTATACTTTGGCGGTACGGGCGTATGCTAAGTGGGGACATTTAAACATGGGTCTTGGGCCAGTCATCACCAGTTGGGTTACGTTCTTGGGCTAGATCCATGAACATCTTGGGTAGTTACCCCGCATGGGCTGTTGGATTGACTATGAGGGGCCTTCGGCTTGTTTACTCTTCCTTGAACTCTTGCTGTAAATTTATTATAGGGTCAAAAACAGTTACCACCCCTGAAGTATCCACCCCATATCAATTACCCCTAAAGTATTAAATCCTTCAACCCTCTCCCCCCCCCCCCCATTTAATTTTTAAGTTTCAAAAGTCCATTCTACCCATACAAAAATTAATTTCTGTGAAAAAAAATTAAAGAGAATTCTAAAATAGAAAAATCACCCTTTGTTGAAACTTTTTTTTATTGTACTTTTATTTTTTTTTCAAGCACTTCTTATTTTCATTTTATTTTAATTTTATTTTTTTGTCAAATCAAATTAAAATTAAATTTTATACATGCATATATATTTACTTAAAAAATATACAATTAATAAAATCAAAGAGTTGATGAACTAAAGTATACAATTAATATATATTTATACATATGGTAATTATAAGTATGTATAAATTTATTTTTTTTTTACGTGGTTTGACAAATGTATTATTAAAATAAAACGGGCCAATTTAAAAATTAAAGATCTTGATTCTTTTTGAAGGTTTTAATACTTTTGGGGTAATTAATGTGGGATTAATACTTTAAGCGTGATAACTGTATTTAACTCGTTATTATGCATGTAGGAACGACGTGCCACAACGCCTCATTTAAAAAAATAAAAAATTAAACCCCTCCCCCCACCCCATCCGCAATTGTTGCCTGCTCCCACGACCCTTGTGTAACCACTACCTACCTCTCTTTCCCCATCCCTCGATCGCCCTATCCGCACCACCTTTATCTCACAGGTCACCACCGCCTACCTCCCCTCCCGACCTCCTGCTACCTCAGCAAAGGTGGTGTTGTCCAAATTTGGTTTAGAACACTGAGCGCCCAAACCAAAATGGGGGGCGACATTAAATTTTTAAAGAAAATATTAAATTTTTATTTCAAATACATATAAAAAATAATTTAAATTAAATATTAATTATATATATTGGTAGTTGATATTTAAATAGATATTGATGCGTTCAAAAATAGCATGGGTCCAATAAATTTTGGACTTCAGTGTTGGACTTAGGTCAACAGATAAAAGAACTTGAGAAATGAAACCTGCAAAACAACACATTAGCATTTGGACGCTCAAGTTAGTATCGAATTTAAGAGAAAATATTAAAAAAAAATAAATCGTAATTGAAAATCAAAGTATTCTGAACGAATTCGTAAAAGAAAATTGTGTTCAGAGTGCAAAGAGAATGCAAAGTAAAAATTTACAGCAAGAGTTCAGATCTAGAAGGTATCCTCTGCTTGGAGATCAAACCTGTAGTTATAGGGAGGTGTCCCCTTTGGTAAGAATCTGCACGTGCGATCTATTCTAGGATGAAACAGATAAAAGTTGTTTGGATAAGCCACAATCTGTTCTTATCCTTTGTCGATCTTGTTGATGCAAGTCAATCTCCACATTGAGGGAATCATTCGCTGACGAGGACTCCTAATTCGTAGGGAGTCCTCTCTATGAAGGAGTTTGAGGCTTTGAGGGAACTTTCCTTGCCACGTGCCTTCCATTTGGCTAGGATGTATACTTTGGCGATACGGGCGTATGCCAAGTGGGGACGTTTAAACATGGATCTTGGGCCAGTCATCACCAGTTGGGTTACGTTCTTGGGCTAGATCCACGAACATCTTGGGTAGTTACCCCCCATGAGCTGTTGGATTGACTATGAGGGGCCCTCGGCTTGTTTACTCTTCCTTGAGCCGGATTTCCTTGGGGCATATACATCAAATATATCAAAGAACAAAATTAATTATTTCTTAGGATGGAGAAAAATATAAATAAAACTACTAAAAATAAATTAATTTGACTAAGTCTTATATATATACAATAAGGGGCATTTTAGTCAAAAATAACAAAAAAGGGTTAAAACTAAAAAAATCAAGCTGAAACTCACCAAGGGCGCGTGCCTCCACTTTTCGTTAATTTCTAACAGAATGGAGTTTTACGCTGAATTTATCAAAATAAAAGTAGTTTTTAGCCTATTGCTAAAATACAAAGGTACTTTTACCTGTTTTGCAAAAATGAGGAATAAAATAAATTTTAGCATTTAATTTAATCAATTTAAATGATAACAAAAATATTATTTTTAACTTTGGGTAGATACTCGTGCAAATAACCCCCGTTGAGACTCCCGAGTTCTTACAAATAAAGTTAGTCAAACGTTGGCTTATTTATTTTAATATTACAAAAGAAATAACAAATATATAATATTTTTAAAAGTCATAACATAAATATTGCAAGTTTTGGATCTTGTTCACGACTTCAGATTTTTTTAAAAAAAATAAATGCAGAGTAGTGCATCACATCCACGATTCCGACATTTTCTTTGTTTTTTTTCTTTTCTAGATATATCTATTATTATACATATAATTATTTAATTATAAATTTAAATATTTTTTTAAATTATAAACAATAATAAAGTGAAAATATATCAATTAAAAAAATAATTATTGCAAAAATTATTTGTGGTCAACTACTCCACCCTGACACATTTGAAAAATCTTGACATTCTTGGTATTCTTGTCTTTGATGCATTTGTGGTCTGGCTTCAACCAGGCCGCTTAGAAATACAAAGAGTGTATCTTGGACCAACTCAAAGTTTGGGATATCTCAATAATCTTACGTCATCAAATGTTGGAAGGACTTAGAATATGTCCTTCTATTAGCGGTCAAATCATAATAATCCTTAACCATTGATAAGACGCTAATCATATATGCAACACATAATTGTTCAGTGTGAGAGCAAGAGATCCCAAATTGACTTCATTTGTCACATGAACCTTTTCGGTTAGCAATTCTGACAATGTGGGTATTTAATCCATGTCCATGGTGGCACTTTGTAACAATAAAGACGGACTGTTTAAATTGATGGTATTCGTGATCGCATGCTCAAGACTTTCTCCGGACCAACATTTGAAAAACTTGTATGCGTAGTCCGTCCATAGTTGGTTGTTGTTTACCATTACACTACTCCAAACAATCCTCTAATGAAAATAATGGATAAAATGGGCAAATGTTAATCACAGTCAGGTGACGAACCCCTTTTAGAACTCTATTAACGCATTTTGATATGTTGGTTGTTAGATTACACATTGCTGCCCGCCATCATGAGAAGCAACCCACTGTTCATTTTTGATCTGGTCTAAGTATACAAGACCTTCTAGCCTGTAACCCTTTTTCTTCTCTATAGTTTGATTGAACTTTCTAATTAGATATTTAGAGCTAGCTCTCCAACAAAAATCTTTCAACTGGACATTCTTTTAATGATTGTTGAAATTAGATTACACGTGCCGTAAGCAATATCGGCGACTCCATGAGTTGATACAAAGATGAAAATTTCGGCTACTGCTCTAACGAGACCGAGATGATGTTCAGAAATAAGGCATGTCTCGGACCATCCTCTTATAATATGTTTGCTTAGTATTTGAAGAAATAATTTCCAAGATAAATAGGATTCTTCATCACAAATACAAATGCAAGAAGGAATACCTTGTTGATTCCCATCCATGGTAGTTGCAATGAGTATTTGGCTTGTACTTTGTGTATAAATGAGTTTTATCTACACTAAAGACTTTGCAACAGAATTTTGAACCCCTCAATACATAATTTGAATGTCCAGAAAGCATATTTGATCACATATGCACCACTTGACCGCTGGAAGGTTTTGTGCTCTCATTCAACAATCGTTTTTTTATTTGCAACGGAAGAGATACAGAACGTGGGTATGAGAACGGCACAACAATATAACACATCATCTCGTATCATCATCTACTGACAAGTGTGTGGAAAGTGGGTATCAACTTGGAGATACACCCGTGTTGCAAACTATGGTATGTATATAATACAAAACATACTTTATGTTAAACACGTTTTCTTTTTGCATTAAAATTCATTATATTCTATATTTTTCAAGCTGAACAACTGCAATCCCTTCAATTAAGTTGTCGTCGTAGACCATAGGATATGAAAGGGTACAATCAATTGTTAGACCAATTCGAGAACACCTTTCAAGATCTTGTTGAGTTCATCACACAACCACAACAAAATGCAACGTCATCCAAGAATGCCCCAACCACATCCTATAGGCGAAGAATTGAACGTGATAATGCTGGGGATGATATAGCTGGTCCTGCTATGTGTATATACTTTAAAATCACTTGTGCCTCAACCTCCACAATAAGATAATTGATTTCAATAAGCTCCATACATACCATGTCAACAAAAGTTTATCCTTCACATATTGATCTTGGCCTTAAATTTGACATTAATCAACCATATGTGCCAGGATATAACATTTCCCTAATTCCATTTCCATCATGTAGTCCATATCATGATTGTGAACAGTTAAGTTTCTGCAACATAATTAAGTCGGTTGCACGTTAATGTCACCGACGCAATTGTGGGATCGACCCTTTGTAATGATTATAACATTTATAACTTTATTATTGATAACAATTAGTAAAATATTTTAAATTTATAATTATTAATTAATAGCTAATAATAATAATTTTTTTAAAATAATATAAATAAATAAATTAACCGGATTCGTGAATGCAATCTACTATTTAAATAATTGAAGTCATGGATTGCATCCACAACATGGAATCGTTGGATATGAACACGACTTCCCATTAATTTAATTTTTTTAAAGTCGTGGACAAGGTCTATGAGTTACCTTATTTTTGTTAATCAATTAATTTTTAATTTCTATTATTCTTATTATTATTATTATTATAAAAATAAAAAAGTAAATGAGCCGCCAAACGCCCCCTAAATCCGCAAATGGATTTTTGTTTACTTGCTCATCCTAAAATCCAAAACCACCACACATGCACCGACTGAGCCGTCTCAACTCGGCACAGCACTGCCTGGTTCTCTTAACCGCTAGCCCCAAAATCACCAACCCGAAACGCTTCCTCCGCCTCAGTCCGCCGTTCGGATCTCCTGCTTCTGTACACTCTCGTCGCCGCCGCGTGATGGACCCCTCGTCTCCCGCGGCGACCACCGGAATCGATGATTTTGTGCACGTACCGGAAGGAGATCAGATCTCCGGCGAAAATTCTGAGAATTTTTCTGAAAATGAGGGTGGAAATGAAGGAAATGATGGTAACAGTTTTCATGAGAGGAAAGTTTTGCCTCCGGAGTTTTCAAGAAGTACGGTGAAGCTCACCTGCGACTCGGCTGCCGAGGGGGGCGAGTGTGATGTCTACTTGGTCGGGACCGCTCACGTTTCTACGGTAATTTGATTATTGTTTGTATATTTTTGTTTTCAATTGCTCATGTTTTGTTGGTTTTTATTGGACTGCGTTACCGTGAGGTTCTTAATAATGGAAATTAGTAGGCGTTGGGATTAATATATGAGTGCTTATTTTATTTGTTTTTCGATTTGTAGGAGTCTTGCAGAGAAGTACAAGCAGTTATTGATTTCTTGAAACCGCAGGTGCTTCTCTTTTGAAAATTGGAATACTTGCTCGATAGATTGAAGTATGATATGCTAGTACTCTTTTTACTGTACTGTAGGTGATTTCTTTGGGCCATCATCTATCCATTTATCTCTTTTTCATTCAAATGCTGCAAATATTATAGCATCTTTTCACCGCAGGTTGTTTTCTTGGAATTATGCTCCGGTCGTATTGCTGTTCTTACGCCCCAAAATTTGAAGGTATACTCAGAATATTCTTTACATTTGTTTCCTTTTGGATGGAACTTCTGATATCAAGTTAATTTTAGCAATGAGTAGAGGCAAACGGCGGAATTGTAGCCATAGGGCCACTAATTCTTCTCGTTTCTTGGTTGCTTCTAGATGTAAAAGTTCAACATCTGTAGAACTTTGGTTGTAGGATATCAATTTGACAAGAGCATCGATGCTTCCTGTTCTTGTAAACTTTTTGGTTCTAAGTAAAAGTGATACTTCATAAAATCAGTTTAGAATCCAGGATACTGGATGTGAATGCTAGCTTTGGTGGTTTTTTGAGGGCCAGTGGTTGGGGAAAAAATTGAAACCACCTACATGATATCTGTTAATTTGTAAATGTAGAATTCTTAAATCTTATATATGGAAATTAAAGGCGTTTAATTGATGGTTAGAAAGTGCAATATCAATCACAAGACAGGGAGGTCCTTCCAAGATTTGCTCCATAACCGTGGAATTTAAAACACCACTCTTGATTAATAGCAAATGTCTGCCATAGTTGCTGTTAGCTTACAACCATTCTGCTTGCTCGACTTTCCTTCTTTTACCCCCGCCAATTTTGCTCATATTACTTGCCTCAGGGAAACTAGTGTTCCAAGTGTATTCCATGAAATCCTTTGGCTAGTTGTCATGCTGGGGTTTGGAGCTTCCTATCCATTATATGACAACCTTGTCTTCATCATTATCCACAATTGCCCAAAAGGGTGAAAGCGAAAGAAAAGCAAAATATTCCAGTATCATAACTCCACAAGTTTACATGGAGATGTGTTGCTGCATGAATCCTGTCATTTATTGTGTGTCTAATTGCATTCTAGTTGTTTAAATTTAAAAGTATATTCCAACATCAGATGCTCATAATTGAAGATTGTGAATCATACAATATGTTTCGTACTCTTTATATGACAGCCTCATCTTCATCATGATGCACCATGTACGGAAGGGTTAAAAGCAAAAGAAGGGCAATGTATTACCTGGAGATGTCTTGCTACATGAATCCTGTCATTTGTTATGATATTAATGTACTTAAGTTGTTTAAAGTTTAAAAGTATTTTCTGACATCAGATGATTCATAGTGGAAGATTTGCTATAGCTTTTTCTTTCTAAGGGGATTTAAAAATTTTCGTGTTTCCTCCCGTCAAGTTCTAATAAAGTGTTCACAGTCTATCATAGGATTACATGCGCTTCACTGATTTTAAATCTCACTAGTTATTCGTTGCTTTTGTACTTCTAATCAAGTTATTACCCATATGACAATAGTACACCTTGATTAGAATTCTGAGTGCTCTAACTAAACCTTATAACTTTTGTACAAGCTATAAGACTCAGCATGTTACAACTGGAGCATTGTTCCTCAAGTGCATTCTATCTTTGCGCTTGTGTAAGAAGTAATTTCTTGTGTACTCCATGGTAGAAGGTACTAGCTTCTTAGCATCCCATATGCTTCCGTGCTTTCTAGTTTCCCTTAAGCTGAATTAAAAATTTAAAGTCTTGAAGTATGTGAGATTTTGTCCAGGTGGGGATTGGGAAGTGGGAGGTGGCAACAAAAGGAATCAACTAATTTCAATATCTAGGTTGTTTTTTGGGAAATCATTTATGGTTTGGAAATTACATTGATTGACTCAGATATGAGACCATTGACATCTATTTTGCTCTTTAGATCATAGGGTAACCGTAGATGGTTTTTTCATCGTAACCATATATGCTTAAGGACCTTCAGCTTCTTCCTTATAAACCTTAAAACGGTTAAAGCAACAGGCAAAAAGCTTTTCTATTCTTGCTACACATTGTGTAAGGGTATTTATTCAGAAAGTATGTTATCGCTAACCATTTCATGCTCTGAAAACTGTGTGCTGATGTTCCTTACACAAGATTTTGTTTCACTCTCACTTATGTAACTTCAACATGTTCTTGAGTTGGAATTTGGAGATTGAACTGATGAGTAAGCTTGGTTGAGCAGGTGCCAACCATTGGAGAAATGGTGGAGATGTGGAAGAAAAATCACAATCCTTTTGGGATACTTTACAGCTGGTTTCTTGCGAAGGTATGACTGTTTTGGCAGCTTTGCTGGTTGTCTTACAATCTAAGCTTTCTTGGGGCTTCTTGAATAAATATTTCAAACGAATTTTACAACTGGATTGTCTCATTTGCAATCTGGCTTTCACTAGGTTGCTAGTAAGCTTGAAGTTCTGCCTGGGGCAGAGTTTCGTGTGGCATATGAAGAAGCAACGAAATATGGGGCTAAAGTTATACTTGGTGATCGACCTGTCCAAGTAAGCTAGTTCAGTTGGTGTTTATTCACCTAACCATATAACAGAAATCCTTGGTTACTTGTGATGATCTTTGGAATAAATACGTTGCTGCTTAGCTTCCCTTTTCCTGGAAGACGGATTGATGTGACTATTTTACTTCTTTTCCATATTGCAAATGCATTTGATGCCCATGTTAACCATATTATGTTTTTTCAATCTTTTATTACCAAATTAGCTTTGTCATCTGTCTTTGTGATGCATCTAGCTTCAATGTCCATACTTTAATTATTTTTTCACTTAATTAAGCACTGAAAAATTGCATCATTCCTTTCTCTTGCCCTTAGGAGAGAATCTCTTTAAAGTTTAAATTTTGAGAAGTTAAGAGAATCTCTGTTAAGTTTAAATTTTGAAGAAGTTTTCATTTGTATTCTTATACTACCTTCATTCTTCCCTTGTCTGCATTCCAATTTAGTATCACATGAATAAGTTATATAGCGATTTACTGTGCTGCCTTTCTAACTTGAGTTTTTGGTCAACTTTGCAGATTACATTGCGTAGAACATGGGCTAAAATGCCTCTTTGGCACAAAACAAAATTATTGTATTCCTTAATGTTTCAAGCAGTTTTCTTGCCAAGTCCTGAAGCCCTCACTAAAACGGTATACTTCCTTACCTTGTCAGAGAGATCTTATCTGCTTTATCTTCGACGCACTCAGGTCTTTTGATGTTACTGGAGCAATAATAGGTTTTTTGGGCCTTTGTGCAGCTGAAGGAAATGGATGACATTGACATGTTGACTCTTGTAATTCAGGAGATGAGCAAGCAGTTTCCGACTCTTATGGAAACCCTTGTGCATGAGCGTGATCAGTTAGTGTTCTTATATTGAGTTTATTCTTCACTTATCATTTTAGCTTATTTTGTTTGAGTGCTTGAAGCAAGGCAAGTTATTTAGCTCCACTCTTCAGTCACATGCACTTAGATGAATTACTCTCATGGTGACTGCTGTTGGAATGTTTACTATGTCATTGTTGAACTTGGGTAACTTCTTACTTCTTGGATAAGCTTATGCATGATGTAAGAATAGTGAGGATATTACAGGCAACACCTGAAACTTATATATGTATTTGATATTTCTAAATAGATGACTGGAAAAATTAGTGCAGTGAGCTGAAGCCAACCATGCATCTATATAGCTTCTTTTGCCGTTGGATCTCACAATCAAGTTTGTCGTAGCACTCATAAAAGCTTATAGCATTGGCCCATGCATGTCGAAAGATAGGTGTGTCCTTCGGCTTGAGCAGGCTTACTTCTCTCGATGCAGAGATGAAGTAAATGAAGAGAACTTCTGAGATGGTCATCTTATTTTCATCCTAGACTTCTCCATAGGTGGCAAGTGTATTCTTGAAGCATGATTCATGAAACCTCTCTTATTTATAATGGTCCGAAGACCTGGTTAGTATTGGAATAATTGATCCAATCATTCCTGTTCTTTCAGCTGCTCTAGTGACACGTACTTTCATGAGGTTATTTTTCTTTGTTTCTTAGTGTGTCCAAAATTCATTATGTTTTTCCAGGATAAGATTCTCTTTCTTCCTGTCTTTTACGCGTGCATAAACACATTCTCCTTAGTAACATCAGTGGAACTCACTAAGATGGCCATCTCATTTTCATCCTAGGCTTCTCCATAGGTGGCAAGAGCATTCTTGAAGCATGATGTGATGAAATCTCTCCTATTTATAATGGTCCCAAGACATGGTTAGTAGTAGAATGAGATCACATCATTCCTGTTCTTTCAGCTGCTTCTTGAGACATGTCTTTCATGAGGTTATTTTTCTTCGTTTCTTACTCTGTCCAAATTCATTATGCTTCTCCAGGATAACATCTCTCGTTCTCCCTTTCTTTTATGCGCGCACACTCACATTCTCCTTAGTGACATCAATGGAAGTTCAGTCTTGTGGAGGGTAATATGCATGGGAGCAGGGGATGGGTAGGGGATCATTCTAAACTCGCCTTGGTGATACATCTTTTAGCCCCTCTTATTCTTGTTTGTTTCTTTGGCAGATTATAGCACCCAGGAATTGCTGAATCTACTCTCAACATGTTTATATGTGTTTGCTTTCAAATTCTGCTCATCTTTTCCATTGTATCCCTCTCTTTCTTGATATGGTCCTTTGTTCCATCTCTTTCCATCTGCAAGCCCATGGTCATCTTCTCCAACTCATATATTGAAGTTCCTTGGTTGACACGATATGACATTTACTAATTTTGATTTCTTTCTAATATTCAGTGACCCCCGTGTACAAAAGGTTTATAGTTGTGCAGTTGTCATGGTGCATCTGTTTGAAGTTTACTCCTGTTATTTATTTAGCAGCTTTAGCTTCAGTTATGATTAATTCTTTAAACTTTTTTGTCTTTTATTCTAGACTTCTCATCCTTATTGTATTTAGTTGCTTATTTTAAATTCGTTTTGTTTAGATATATGTCGGCCACATTGTTAAGGACTGCCAGAGAGTATAATTCAGTGGTAGCTGTTGTGGGGAAGGGGCACCTACCAGGAATCCAAAAGTACTGGAAACAGCCTGTTGAGGTAAGGATTTTATGTTATTCCTCACGAAGATTTGGTTATTTTGAAGTATCATGGTCAAGTTTTAAACGAAGCTGATAGCGTCACTTTCTTGAATTACACGATAGCGTCACTCTCAGGACTCGAGAATGGGGAGTTGAAATGCATTTAGTCCAAATAAACTTGGTTAACATATGCGCTGTATATTTTAAGACCAGCAAACCCGTAATCGAATCATAATTGCTTTTTCAAGCAGCGGTTGTCTATTCTTAAAATACTCGCAGCCATTGCATCCATATTGCAAGTTTCATGTGTTGATGTTTATATACTCTTACAGGTGAAGCAACTTCTTACCATACCATCCCAAAAGGATACTGTTCCAGTGCGCAAGATTCTTGCTACTATTGGAGTTACAGTTGCAGGGGTTGCCATCATATCTGGTCTTTATCTCTCCAGCAGGAAATAATGTCTTGTGCCTTTCAAAAACAAAATCTTATCGATTGATCATTGAATTCCCAAGTCTATCATAGAAAAGCCTGGTTATCCACAATCGAAGAATATCAGAGAACTGAAGAGATGATTTCTTTTAGCAATGCAGGATAATGTCCTCCTGTCAATGTTGGCTTCTCTTCTTTTTTCCCAAACAACTTTTTTTACAAGGTAATGACAAGGTGAGGCAAAATAACGGTACATAAAGCTACTTAGCTGGAAATGTTAGTAAGGAATTCATAGGACTGGTGGATACGATGGTTTGGAAGTGAACCTATGAATCTCTGTTCTTTAGCTGCACAGAGATATTTTGAGGTGCATATATTGGTCGTTTTTATTTTTTTTTTTCAGTGTTGAAATTAATTAGAGGCTATATAGATTATTTTGCTATGTGGGGGCATCAGGATTTTCATGTTCACACCCCCTTTTGCTTGTCATCAAAATCGATCCACATAGATTTAAAATGCAAAATTTAATTCTTTGATCATTTTATATGACCGACTGAGTTACTATGATCAAATTCGCCAGGCATATAGCATTTGTAAATTATGTATGGTAAGTTGTGATGAGGGCGTTTCAAGTTCTTCAGAAACATGTACGATTAACAGTCAAGGATAAAACAGCAGAATGCATTCTGTGCTATACTTCTTGAAAAATGAAACTCGATCTTACAGAATTCGTTACCTTAGGACATCATCGTTCATAGTGAAATTCCGTCTCCAGTGAAATCTTTCCAATAAATATTTAGCTAGAGAAACACCATTAGGCAGAATGCTACAATGTAAAATCGAGGAAACATAGCCCAAACACATATCCTAATTGGCGAAGGTCTCGTTAGTGCCATTCGCCCTCTTCAAGATGGGACATGCAACTGAACACTCCCTCCCATCTCTTCTCCTCGCGACGATTTTCCAAGTATGTTTTGGTTTTCCATTCCCATCTCTTTCTGTATAACTTGCATAGAGCTAGACAGATTATTCGGGTAAAAACATTTATTCTCAAGTAAATTTCGTTCGACTGTATTTTTTAAAATATAGAAAGATAAAAAAGTGTAGCACTCTACCATGAAGGGGGTGGCAGGGCAAATGTAGCACTCTACCACATGAATTATTCAGTTATTGGATTACACATGATCATGCTCTCACTTGTTGCCTGACATCCAATTTTCAATCCAAAATATAATGAAAAATATTGACGCCGCCCATATAAACTCAAACCCATGTGGCTTATGCAAGAATTTTGATGTTCTTCCATCAATTTTATCCACATGAGTTATCAGCCATTATATTATACACAAATTTTCATCAATTAGAAAAGGAAAAATCGATGCCACCTGTATGAATTTATAGCCACATGGTCTACCAGCTACGGTGAATTTAAAAGAAAGTTTGGCAAAGATGCATGCAATCACTGTGATATTGCAAATTACTATTCTATAAAAAATAAAATAGCAAAATAATTTTCTGCATTTTTTAAAATAATATAATTATCTACTTAAATAGGAAGATAAATTGCTCTATTTTAAAAAAAAAATATACAAACAATTTAGTATTCTTTTTATTTTCTATAAAAAAGAATTTACTCATTTAAAATATCAAATTGTTTAAATTACATTAAACCCAAGAAAATTTTCATGCGGCCCATGTGGATTCATGTCCACATGAGACTATTGGTGATTGAAGCACATATAAATCATTTAATTTTTTAAAACGGTAATTGACTAATTCTTTATTTATAGGGGATATTTGCTCATTTTATATATCACAAGGTAAATTGCATTTAACCCTATAATACTATGATGTAGATACAAAATTTATATGAGAGGCATCGCCAACCCCTATTAAATGTAAGGATAGGGGTTGTGGAATGTTGCATCAGAAAGGTAGAACGATGCAATAAAGTCGACAGCACGCTGTCTAAAACTGACATGTTAAATATATGCTTAGGAGCATGAACAATCCCTCACCCATTAATAGAGGGAGTTCACAACCAAGAAGCAACATATTTCACTTGAAACCATCCAAGAAAGACAGGATCAAAGAAGCACAAGACCTTAACCCACTACCCTGAAATCTCCCAGTGGTGCCTCATCTCATCATTGCATACAAAAATAACAAAACACAGAAATAACATTCAAGTTTAATCAAATAAAATGAAGTGGGCTTCAGTGTGTGTAACAATCAGATCATTGATATAGTTATCTCACTGAAATCCGCTAAGATAATTTTCTTCTCATCACAAGCCCAATACGATTCGAAAAAGCATAACCCAAAACATAACGAGTAACTTGAAAATAACATTGCATCAAAGTGATCAAGTAAAGGAAATCTGAAAAGGGCTGCTTCTTAGGTAGAAGAAAGGACAGGAAGTAGGGGTAAGTGGTGTGTGCTCAGACAGCCAAGGGTTAGTCTTCAACTACTAGATCAGAAACTCTAGTCCACATAATTTGCATCATCACTGCACACATTCATATATATATTAAGTAAAACAACCTTCAGCAAACAAGCTACCAAAAGACATACCCACAACGGAAAACCCCAAGAAAGTATAGAAAAGAGAAACCAAGAGAAATATAACAAGAAACTGTGAGCGTGGGCATTTCATCAAACACTACATAAGCATCCACCACAGAGTGTTGAATGCAGAATGTGTTCTCGTATATATATATATATATATATAGAGAGAGAGAGAGAGAGAGAGAGAGAGTCACAGATATATATGTACACGTACACGCACAGGCACATATACAGACGGGTTTCTACTTCTGATTCACGAGCTAGGCTTTCTCCATCTTATGCTAGGGTTTTAGGGGCAATGGGCTGGTATGATTATGACTAAGGGTTCAAGATTAGGACAATCAGGCTTGGGCTCAGTCTGTTCCTTGGTTGGATTTGGATTGAATTTTAATACATAATGGGTCTACTTAAGATCCTATCAATTGACACTCCAAAATTGACCATTAATTGATAATTACAAAATGAATATTATTCCAATCTTTTAGTATTATTATAGAACAAGAATTTATATGTTTGTCCGAATACCAACCTTTAAAATTTTAATAAAATTTATCATTTATTAATAATTAATGAAAAAAATATAGTGTATAAAATTCTTACAGTGGGGAATGAATGATGACAATTAGAATTGTGAGTGTATATATGTTGTTGTTGATTGTCATTTTACATACTTCACTAATTATTAATAATTATTAATTTAGATATATTTGTTATCATCATCTAATGTTTAAACTTGTATTTAACAAAAAGAAAATTAAGGAAAAATAATATTTTTCGTCCTGTAACTTATAGCTTTCCACTTTTGATCACATTACTTACAAAATTCTCACTTTTGGTCCCATAACTTTAAAAAAGTAGCACTTTTGGTCCCATGACACCTTTTCGCTAGATGTTTAACGGAATAGGTTGCGTGGCCATTAAGTATATCGAACCAAAAAGAAAGTTATAGGACCAAAAGTGCAAATCTAAAAATATATGGGACCAAAAGTGTAGAGGCTCTATACGCCACGTGCTATTTTTCATTAAAATATTTAATGAAAATGTGTCATGGGACCAAAAATGCTATTCTTTTAGAAGTTATGGGACTAAAAGTGAGAATTTGGAACCAATTGGACTAAAAGTGAAAAGGCCTTAAATTATAGGACGAGAAATGTTGTTTTCCCAAAAATTAATATCAATTTATATATATATTATTAGTAATAACTTTCAATAATATCATATATATTTATTACTGTTATTATTGTTTTTATTATAGTGCATTGACATTTGTCATTCAATAGTACTGAATTCTTATTATTTTAACCGAATCTTGCTCCTTTTAAAAAGCCAAAAACTTTAGGAAAATGACTATTTGAAATCATTGGCGTAACCATATAACTAAAATGATCATTTTTAAGGTAGATTTATAAAAATACTCAAAATAATTTCTAGTGTGATTAGGAGAAATAACATTTTTTTTTTGTTATAATTAATTATTATTGTTAAAATAACAAAATCGTGGTTGTCTTTGATAGAATAGCAATATATAGTAATTTATTTTCGTGATATTGAAAATAAGCACATTATCATTAATGAAAAAAATATAATAATTTATTTTCGAGGTAAATTGCTTCATTTTAAAAATCATAGGGGAGTAAACTGTTGTATTTTAAAAAATATAGGGAGATAAATCACTATTTCTTTTTTCATAAGGGGTAATTTACTCATTTGCAATATCACAAGGGGTTGCTTACATTTTTTCCTTTCTATTATATTCAAACATAAATAAAAATTAATATTTTATTATGCTATGTGTTCGCTAATTTTACACAACTTCAATTGCCTTCCATTGAGAATGCAAACACGATTTAGAGCAAGAGATGTTGGGGAGAATGAGGATGCCGGACAAGAAGGACAACAACGTCGTGAGGGAGGGACTCTCCCCATTGGAAACATCAATTACGATCTATACCAGGAGTAGAGGCAGAGGCAGGAGTTAGGGACGGATCCACCCCAGGAGTGGAGAAAACGGTAGGAGTTGGGGGCGGAAGCAAGTGATTTACCACCTCCAGCATTCAATCCCCCATGGTCCAAATGCCCTAAGAGGCACTTCAAAAGATAATACAGATGCCTCCTCTTGTGATGCTGAAAGAGTCAGTATAGTTCAAGTCTTGGCCATTCTCCTTGCTGAGGAGGAGGTATCCCCTTGGTACATGAGGATAATGAATAGATAGAGGACAACCCCCAAGACATATTAGTGGAAAAATGAGGGGGTAGTAGCCAGGCTTCACGCACAGCAATACGTCGCCGCAATAAG
Organism: Sesamum indicum; assembly: GCF_026168435.1. Lineage (NCBI taxonomy): Eukaryota > Viridiplantae > Streptophyta > Magnoliopsida > Lamiales > Pedaliaceae > Sesamum > Sesamum indicum. The sequence goes on from NC_142669.1 coordinate 1,454,626, forward strand.
ATGAGAGCTAGGGAAGAGCAAATAAATGAAACAAGTGAAGTGCGTAAGGAGCTGGCCCCACAAAATCAAAGAGAAAGCCCTTTGCGCCAGTGTTTTAAAATTTGAACCGATTATCAAATTGAAATATTTAGTGGGCCACGGGTCACTAGTTCAACTATTGGTCCAATTGGTCGAACCAATGACGTTATATATATATATTATATATATATATGTTAAAATAATTATAAAATATATAAAAATTAACTTTAAATATTAAATAATATAAATATACTTAAAAATCTTATCTTTTAAGTATTTTTCTCTTTGCAATTAATATTTTCAATAACATATATGCATATAATTAAATAACACAAAATAGAGATGTAATAGTCTAATACAACAAATGTAGCACAAAAATTACAGAAAATTCAAATAATAAAAGTCAAGCCAAACCCGAAATACAAGTTTCAAAACATCAAAAAGTTGATAAGCGTCCAACACTAATTGAACTTAGCAAACTAATTATTCTAATATCCAAATCATAAAAAGATAACCATGCACAATACATTTTCTTTAGTTGCTTCTTAACCATGCACAATTTTAAAGAAAACCGCCATAAGAATTGCTACTACCCTCTCGAACTCTAACGGAAACATCGTGCAAGTTGTTCCCCAGGTTAAATTTCTCAAATGCTGAAAAGTCTATATCATCATTGCTGGGAATTTATCCCTTCAGGAGAAGCCCAAGAAAAAATCCTATTTCAACTATTATAGATTTTTGTGGGTTTTTCAAACACTTAATAATACAGACCACTTTACAAAAGAATTATACAATAATGAAATAATATTACAATAAAAGTAAAGAAAGCAGTAGAACAACTCAGAGAGCCGAGATCCGGAGAGGCAAGACGCGGCCACAAAAGGCTGGCAACCACTCTCACGGTTGCTCCAAAATTTTCACCAAGAAAATCCCTAGGATCATTCACAAAGAATCAACCACTTAGGAATATCGACCAACCACTTAGTAATATCACAAAAATCTCAAGAAAACACTTGGTTATTTTTGCTTCAAAGATTTTTATGTATTTTTAGATCAAAAGGGGGAATTTATACGGTAGATATACAGTAGAAGGAGGAGGATTTGGGTGGTGGAGTCCATTTCAGGGTAGGTTTAGGGGTTTTTAAGGGACCAGGTCGGGTTAGGTTGGTGAGCTGGGTTGGGTAGGGTCCTTAGGTTGGGTTAGTTTAAATGGGTCTAGCAGATTTGGTAATAAAGAAGCCATCTAAGTGAGATAGGATGATGGGCCTGGGGCCTACCTTAAATTTGGTGATGGGCCACAAAAATTTTTAACAATTATCAATCTCCAGATTCTCTACATCCTCAATATCTTTAATACAATCAGCTCCATCTGTATTTATATAACAAATGAGTGTAACGTGTCAATTTTAAAATATTTCTTATACTTTAACACTCATTTTCTCATAAATAATGTATGCAAACCTTCTCGACAATGATGATGTTGCCTTTCCATTCCTAGAGGATCTAATTGTACATAAAACTTTTTGTCAATGTCTTCATAATTGAGAAATGGCTCTTCCTCATCATCACCAATCCAAAAATCTACTTTATCAATACTTTCATAATCGATAGGATCATAACTTTCAGCTTTCATAAACCACCTAAAATTTTTATAAAGTTAGAATATCAAACTTGGCAATTACATAATGAAAAAAGAAGCATCATAAAAATTTAATGATCTAATATTGTTACCTATTTTTCAACTTCAAGTTATAGTGAATATAAACCAAATCATTTAGCCTTTGATACTCCAATTAGATCCTCTTTTTTGTGTGTATGCATTAAAAAACACTCCAGTTTCTCTCACATCCTCATAAGGTACTTGTTTGGCCAAGAATTCGAATTGTCAATTGTTGAAGATTTGGTGCACTTCCACCAAACAATTTCCACCATTCGTCTATGTGAAAAAATAATGTATAAATAATCAATCAAAAATAAAAGAAAAAAATAATTAACTTAGATAGAGCGAAAAAAAAAGAGAGATTACCAGGTTCAGTATTCTTGCTAGTCTGAAGAGCAAGTTTTTGTCCAAAATTCTCTAATCTATCTCGAAACAATCTAGCTAGTCTCATGTAACAACTTTGACTTGCTACCTATTCATTTGGTGGTGATTTCTTGTAAAGGCCATTCATGACCTCTGATTTTGGCAAAATAATGTTTGATCATATTGAAAAGCTGGATTAAACCAATAAGTTGCAGCATGTATGGAATTCCTTAACTACCGTTGCTTGGTCGATATATCCCTTCATACACATCCTATTGAAGGCTTTTTTTAAAAGGCGCACCAAAGACTTATAGATTCTAACAATTATCCAACACAATTGCAATAACTTCTTTTGTCTTCTTCTCTCTTGCGCGTTTTGAATATCAACAAACTTTTTACAAGTAATTAAAGCCTTCAAATCATGCATGTGATGATAAACATTATACAGCACAGTAAAAGTATTACCAACCCCTGTCTCACGTGGACAAAGTATTTATGTCCAATCCTTTCTTTTTCTCAACTAAGGCAACCAATATATAATTATGTACAAATCTAGTAACTTGAGATGCTTTACTCACAACTTCAACAACATGATCTAATTTTGCTATATCTTTAATAATCAAATTCAAGCAATGAGCAACACAAGGAGACCAACTAATAGATTTATAATGATCTTGTATCTTTTGTCCCGCTGTGACATAGTTAACTCCATGATCGATGAACATATGTACCACATTAGTTGGACCAACCCACTCAATAACTTCTTGACATAAGTTAAAAAAGTGCTCGTGCGTCTTTCACAATATCAGAAGCATCAACAGATTTTCAGAAATTTTTTTCATGAGGACAATATATAAGAAAATTAATCAATATTCGATCACTATTATCGGTCCAACCATCACAATAATTGTTCATCCACATTGTGCCCAAATACTCCTAATGTTATCAACAATTGAACTTCCTTCTTGGCATCTTCAAGAGAGAAAGCCGAAGTTCATAGTAAGTGGGAACTTTATACCCTGGCTCTATTGCAAGTGCACCATCATACATACGTTGAAAGTATCTAGAATTGCAATCATTAATAAAATGCATGTATCATAGAAGAATTTGGCTATTTTCATATGAGTTTTTTTAACTGCTTCCTGACTTACAAGGACACTTTTTATAGTAGGTTGAGATCCTAGGGTAGTTCTTGGAGCAAAAACGGTCACCAACTTTGCTTGATTGCTTGTAGCTAATATGTGTTTTTCCTTTTCCTACACCAGGTTGTGCACTTTCTCTCCTGATTTCTTGTCTTTCTATTTTTTTCATATCATCATATTTGGCAATGTTATCCCTTTCTATGGCATGAGAACGATAGGGATTATTAGTAACATAGTTTTCTTATCTTTCTTTTTTCTTTTCAACAATCTCCTTAAAGATAGCACCATCTTAAATCTCACGTCCGAAGGCACTTTAGTATATACTCTAATCTTTCCTTACTTCCTTACAAATGTTGTTCTATTCTATTTATGCCACCACCTATTGACACCTTTCCACAATACACGAAACAAATTGCTTTCTTTCCATCAATTAGTCTTTCAACAACGTTATTCCACATTATATTTGTCTTGCCCTTTATGATGGAGTAGAGATAGGAGTGGAATTACTTGTATCCATATTTTGTCTTATCAAAGACATTTTGGTTCTAAGAAAGAGCTCTCAGTAGTAGTGAGGTTAAGAGATTTCTCTCTCTAGAAAGTTCTCTCTCTAGAGTGCCTCACCTTGGATCGCTCTTTTTCGACTTTCCTTCATGTTTCTGCGAGGTTTGCTCCGACCAAAATCCTCCCCTTGTGGTGCTCGTCGTTTCTACCGATTGTTTTTGAGGTTTTGAGGTCGTTTTGCCGCCTGGTAAGCCTCTCCCATTCGCTTGAAGCTAAACCAGCCGTGTTTTCCCTCTCCAAGCAGTTGCATCACGTTCCTTGCTGTTTGGAGAGTGTTCTGCTGAAAAAAACTTTCTGTTTCGCCGTCATTTTACTGCATCAACATCTACCTGTTGTTGCTGGCCGTTCTTCTCCATCTTTTCCGGCCAAGAGCAGCCTACAGGAGGTAGGTGAGGGATTTCTGTATTTGGGTGTTGCAGAATCTGCAAACAAGCTGTGCAGACTGCAGCTTCCCTACCTGTTGCCTGTTGCCTGCTGCCTGCCTGCACAACTTTCCATTTTTGGGCCTGCAGCAGACTGCCACTGCTGCTACCACTGCTACTCATTCCATTTTTTTTTTGGAAATTCTGTAATGGCTAAGTCAAAGAAGGCAAAGCAACATGCTGAAACTTCCACTGCCGGCCAGCCACCGACGGCCGACGAGCCCGTGCAAACTGCTGCCATCAAACCGGCCACCAAACAGAGCACCACCACCGCTGCCGGCAAGGTCAGTTTTTTGGCTTTCAATAAATTCATTTCTGACATGGAAGCCACTCCCTCCCACGCCACAAAAAATGTTGCAGCAAGCGCAACCAACAACCGACCGGAGGAAAAACTACCGGTGACTGAGAATGCCGGAAAGAAATCGGTCTCTTTTGCGGGTCTTTTCAGCGCCAACCGCAAGCTAACCGATAAACATAAGCTCATAAAATTTGCGGTGGATGATGGCTCCCTCACGTTGGGGTCCGATGACCTACTTGATGTCCGGGCTAAATTGGGATTCTGCCTCGTCGGCTACGTTCCCCGGACTGAAAGTAATCCGAACGCTTTCTCACTCTTGGGGAGCAAGCTTCCAGCAGCATGAGAGTGGGTGGTTAATCTTTCGTTTTGCCCGTGAGGAAGATAGGCAGCGAGTACTAGCCGGTGGTCCCTATTTCGTGTATGGACGGCCCCTACTTTTGAAGCACATGCCGGATTGCTTTGAATTTAAAGAAGATGATATCAGCCTTATGCCGGTTTGGGCCACACTTCCATCGCTGCCCCTTGAGTGTTGGCATCCGAATGCTCTAGGGAAGATTGGCTCCAGGATTGGCACCCCCATTGTCATGGATTCCCTCACGATGAAAATGGAACGAGTCTCGTACGCCAGAATCCTGGTTGAAGTGGATGCATCAAAAAAGCTAATCGAGCAAGTGGAGTTTGTTATGCCAAATGGCATAACTCAGAAACAGCCGGTGGTTTACGAATTCACCCCCAAGTTTTGTACAGCCTGCAACAGATTTGGGCACTTGCAAGAGACTTGCCAAGGTCTATCGGCCGTTCCCCCCGCAGCCGTCCCGGCCGCTGCCACCCCCGTTGCTGCACCTGTTAAGCCTGCAGAGGCAGCAAAGACCAAGCCTGGTGAATGGACGGTCGTGAATAAGATGAACAAGGGCAAAGCCACAGCTACTGTAGCTAAGCCGACAATGGAGGCACAGCGACCGACTTCTCCACCGGCCGGCAAGGTGGAATAGGGACGGCTAAACATGAAGGCACCACAACCACTCAAGCTTAAAGATAAAGTGGTTCCTTCACCAACTTATTCAGGAAGCTCATCCACCGACTCCCCGACGGCCACTCAATATGATATGCCGAGGATAAAAACTGATGGGATTGTAGGGACTTATAGCCATCCGGAAAAGCAGGCAGGAGGGGAATCTCCCCCTCTATCACCATGAAGATCGGTTTTTGGAATGTGAGGGGCTTTAACCGACCTCTCAAACACAATGGGGTCGCCCACCTCATTAAGAATAATCGGCTTTGCCTCTTGGGCATTTTGGAGACAAAGCTTGCAGCGTCATCCATCCAGAAGATTCTCAACCGCTCATTCCCGGGGTGGTGCCAAGCCAACAATTTTGACACCATCGCCGGCAGACTCATCCTTCTGGTTTGGGACCCGGCAATCATTAACATACATCCGGTGGACATATCGCCCCAAGTGATTCACTGCCGAGCCACGAATAAGCTCTCTCAACTCTCCTTCTATATTTTATTTACATATGGTCTTTATTCTGTTGTTAATAGAAGGAGCATGTGGGAGAAACTTTCTGATTTGGGTCAATCACTGAGTATGGGCCATGGCTTATTATGGGTGATTTCAACTGTATTAAATCTCCCGACGAGAAGCAGCTTGGAGTGGCCCCAACTTGGTATGAGCTTAAGGATTTTGTGGACTGCTGTACAACACTTGGATTACTCGACATTCCCACTACGGGCTGCTACTACACATGGTATTCCAACAATGAAAGCAACCCCGTATGGTGCAAGCTCGACCGGGTCCTTTAGAACAATGAATGGCTCGAGGCCAGTTTGCATTGCAGTGCCCATTTCAATCCACCGGGATGCCTTTCTGACCACTCTCCGGGTATTGTTTCTATTTTTGATCCTGCACCAACTAAGCCAAAACCATTTCGCTTTTTCAATATGTGGGCAGATCATCTGGATTTCTTAGCTACTGTCGAAGCTAGATGGAATTTGAGCATGGAGGGAACGCCGCAATTCAGCCTTTGTAGGAGACTGAAAGCACTTAAAGGCGCGCTTAAGGCATTCAACATACAACACTACAACCACATCTCCGCCAGGGCCAAAGAGGCTGAACTTACCCTGCAAGTTGCTCAGAATCAACTTGAATCCAATCCGGGAGATGTGGCGCTACGGGACTCTTTAGGTGATCTTAGGAAGAAGGCCGTTTTTCTTGCCGAGGCCGAACGGCACTTCTTCTACCAGAAGGCCAAGATCCATTATCTTAAAGAGGGGGACCGCAACACCAAGTTCTTCCACGACATGGTGAAGAGGAATACCACTAGGAATTCCATCGGGGCAGTCACTAGGGCGGATGGGACTGTTATCACTGCTTCCGAGGACATTGCCCAAGAGTTCGTTGATTACTACATCACTGTTGGGCACCGAGGCTCACACCCTCCCTGTCGATGATGGTGTGTTTGAATGGGGCCCCATAATCTCCCCCGAGCATACCGCGGACCTTTGTCGGGCAGTCACGCCGTTGGAGGTCAAGGAGGCCATCTTCCATATTAGTGACAACAAGGCTCCCGGTCCAGATGGATATTCCTCGTGCTTTTTCAAGAAAGCATGGAACATTGTGGGTGATCAAGTTTGCAGGGCCGTCTTGGATTTCTTTAGGAGTGGGCGAATGCTACGGCAACTCAACCACACCATCATTACCCTTGTGCCGAAATCAAATCATTCCACCTCTGTTGCGGATTACCGGTCGATTTCGTGCTGCAATGTCATCTATAAGGCCATCACGAAAATCATCTCAGACCGGCTCGCGCCCGCTTTGGAGCACTTGATTGACCGATACCAAGCTGCGTTTGTTGGAGGCCGTAATATCATAGACAATATCTTCTTGGCCCAAGAAATGGTGCAACAGTACTCGAGGAAGCGGATTTCACCTCGATGTACTATCAACGTGGATCTACGCAAGGCGTTCGATTCGGTCTCATGAACAATTCTCGCTCGAGTGCTTCACGGGTATGGTTTTCCCCCACTGTTTATAGTTTGGACTATGGAATGCGTTTGCAATTCTTCTTTTTCAGTGGCTTTGAACGGCTCCCTTCACGGGTTTTTTTCGGGGAAGAAAGGCCTAAGGCAAGGTGACCCGATATCGCCGACCCTCTTCCTTCTTAGCATGGAATATTTCTCCCGACTGGTCAAGAGGAAAACATCTACTTTGGACTTCAACTTTCACCCCAAGTGCGAGAAGTTGAAAATGACGCACCTCCTCTTTGCCGACGACCTCATGCTTTTCTCCTGTGGCGACCTTCCATCTATCCACATCTTGATGGAATGTCTCCAAGAGTTCAGGGACACATCCGGCCTCACCGTCAATACCTCTAAGTCAAGCATTTTCACAGCAGGCATTCAAAATGAGGAGCTTGACGGGATTCTCGCTCGGACGAAATTTGCGAGAGGTGAGATGCCGGTCAGATACCTTGGCATTCCACTAGCGACACAGCGGCTTTCGGTCACCAACTACTCACCGCTTGTGGATCAAATTGCCAACTGCATTTCGAAGTGGACGGGCAAATTCTTATCTTATGCAGGCCGATTGGAACTTATTCGCTCAGTTATTCAGGGGGTGGAGTGCTACTGGCTCCAAGTTTTCCCACTTCCAGCGGCGGTCATCGAGAAAATCTACCGACTTTGCAGGAGTTTTCTATGGAACTCTAGGAGAGCACCGGTCGCTTGGGAGGAAATCTGCCATCCCAAGGAAGAAGGTGGAGTCTGTATTCGGCACATACAGTTTTGGAACGTGGCTCTACTTGCTCGTGTATTATGGAACATCCATCGCAAGGCAGACACGTTGTGGGTGTAGTGGGTCAACGGTGTCTACCTTAGAGATGCATCAATCTGGGACTGGCAACCGAAGAAGGGGGATTCTCCACTCCTTCAACGGCTTGCCGAAATCCGCAACAGGGTGGTCACTGAATTTGGATCTTCAGAGGCAGCGATTGAACAAATGACGAGATGGTCTAGCGTAAATGGTCTCCAAACGTTGAAAGCTTATGGGTACTTCAGGCCGAAACTTGCAAGGCAGCCTTGGAAAGCGGCTATTTGGAAGGCTTTTATCCCGTCGAAGTACTCATTTATCTTGTGGCTTGGCTTGCGCGGTAGACTAGCTACGAGGGACATACTTGGGTTCCTCCAAGAGGAGGATTTGTGCTCACTATGCATCAACACCAAGGAATCGGCCAAGCACCTTTTCTTTGAGTGCTCGTTCAGCAACTTCGTTTGGTCACGCATCCGATAGTGGCTTGGCATTAACCGAACTATGTCAACCCTTCAAAGTGCGGTCAAGTGGCATAAGAAGGAGAAAATAGGTTCCTCCGTGCAGAACAAAGCGCGTCACCTCGCTTTGGCATGCACGGTGTACACATTTTGGAGGCAGCGCAACGACGTCATCTTCGAGGGCTCAACGGCCTGTCCCGATAGGCTTATTAATTTAGTCAAGGTTACATTGTATAGGATCCTTTGGACGCTTTTCCCACACGATTTGATTGTTTCTTAATCTTTAGCGTGGGCTTTTGTATCTCTCCGGGTATGCCTGGAGTACACTGTAAATATTCTTGAGTGAATGAAACTTCCATTTCACCCAAAAAAAAAAAAGAAGACATTTTGTTTCTGTAGTAAAAAAGAACTATTAAATTTAACTAATAATACTATAATAAGACTAATATATTAATTTGCTAAGTTAGGCAAAAGAAATAAAAATTAAGAAAGAGATTTTTAAATCACAAATCGAATAAACAATTCAGAAATAGTGTGTTGTGTCTGTGTGTAATTGTGCATACTGTATATACATGATAATTCATAGAATTACTAGTAAGGAATCTGCATATAATCCTCAACCTCTTAAAACTATTCTTCAAAAGTTCAACCGATCAAGTATCACACCTATATGAAAAAGTTTCGATGAACAGCGAGCTTCAACAATTTAACATTATTTATGCCATTTAAAGTGTTATCAGATAATTTGTATTATTATTTCTGCTAGTCCATACAAATTCACCAAAGCCCAATGATAAAATTTCACCAATTTCCTCAAACCTTGATTGCTCTACAATCGTACCAAAGTTCCAAACTGATTTATCAACAAGCAAGGAAGAAGAGTGAAAGAGAGTAACTGTGTTATGGTGTTGTATTGCCAGTCAGCAACTAAAGAAGTGACAAGGTTAAGGAATAGAGAAAGCGAGAATGAGAGAAATAGAAATTCAGAGGGAGAGGAGAGGGAGAAAGGGAGAGAGTATTGAGTTTGGAGTGTTTAGTTGACAAAGATAGAATAAAAAATTAGAGACTTTTATGCTCAGTTTATGCCACTTTACAACCCAACTAGTTGGACTGACCTAGGTCTGGTTCAAGCGGGTTCCTGATTGGACCTCTTGGGTCATTCGATTCTTTTAAAAAAAAAACGATTTTACTCTCCATTTGGTTTTGTGTTTCACCAGGCCCACTTTGTGGCTCAATCAACTGTTTGAGCGAATCAACTAGGCGAGCTGGGTAGGGTTTCCCAAAACTGCTTTGCATAAACCCCCTTTCACATTTGGCCATCACCCTTACCAGAAAGAGCTATTTCTGAATGACGATACTAGCAAAAGCTCTTTGCCAAGGAGTTCGTATCCCAAACCTAAGTGAACAAAGTAGCACAGGAGACTCAAAGGACCACTTCGACAAGTTAGTAGCCAAGGCAAACTTGCTAAACCTAAGTGATGTTGGATACTGCAAAGTCTTTTGCACTATATTAGCAGGAAAATCCATGGCGTGGTTCAACCAGCTGTCTGCACATACTATTGAGAGCTATGAGAAGCTGTCATAATGATTTTGCATCACTTTTCAATCAACAAGAAATACCCGAAGGCTACACCATACCTGTTCATAGTAGTTCAATGGGAAGAAGGAATAAGATAATATGCATACAGGTTTTGGGAACCAGTGATAGAGATCCCCTCATATAAATCACGAGCTGTTTGCTAACATCCTCCAACAAAATTTGCACAAGAAAAAGTTTCAAGAATCAATCACCGGCAAGCCTCCAACAACCTTTAATATGCTCCTGCAGAGGGCTAAGAAGTATATTTGGATTGAAAATGCAATCGGTCCAACAAGCCAAAATCAACCAATAAGAGAAAAAATAAGAAAGAACAGAAGAAAAACCCCTAAAAGAAGAAAATTGGAAAGGCATTGGAAGGGGTAGTTGCCTACCTACCCTTTGGGATCAAGTATGCAGCGTATGTTAGAAAGGGGATTCGAAAAATAATTGCAGAGGGCTAACTGATTGCTTTCCTTTATTTGCGTTATGTATTAATTATTAATTTTTTTTCCATGCAATTCAAGTTACAAATATATGTTCCTACCCATGTTGATATATATTTATGCCTAATATATATATATATATATATATATATATTAAGAGGAAGAGATAATATAGATAGATTGGACTAAGTTAATGACACCTTCATTTCATTTATAATTTCACGTTTTCTAATAAAATTTGCAATTATATATGTGTGTATTTGTGGGAGGGTGTTAACAAACAAACAATTTATACGAGGGATATATGTCAACCTTAGTAAGTTACGGGACTAAAATGAAAATTGTCTAAAATTAGAAAATTAAAATTACCTTTAATCCCTATCATATTTAACGCGGTGCAAAGGTACAACAGCCAATCATAAAACTCCACTACTTGCCTTTAATAAAATAATAGTATATATACCTCCATTCCTTAGCTCATTTGAGAGGTTGGATTTTCTATGTAATGAGACAACTCTTGCACTAGTAATAAACTTGTGGCATACCGAGGATTGTAATTATTCTCATTATATTTAAACATAAATAAAATAATTAATGTTTTATTATGTTATTATATTTGTTATTTTTTACACAACATCAATACCAATAAAACCACAGTTGCTCAACGATGGGTAGTTATTATTTTTGCAGGCGAGACCATAACATTAACCATAATTAAGAATTATGAAAAAAAATATTTTAGCCAAAGCTTAAATCATGGCAAATATTGATTAGTCGTAGTCAAAATTTAAGTTTCCACATTGATTTCATTTGACTATGGTAGAAAATAGTTATTCACCATGGTTTTAAGCCATGGTCATTTGTCATATAAGGAACAATCCATGTTTCTGTAGCATGTCACAATATTATTGGTCATGACAGATAATATTGACTTACCATAATTTTTAAGTTATATATGCTGACCCCAAAATTAATTGGCTAATAATTAAGTTATAAATTAAAGTTCATAATAAATTTGAGTTTTACATATGTCCGAGATGACAAATTCTCATAAATGTTCATACGAACTTTGTGCTTTATGCATTTTAATAAATCAACTAAAGATAATTGTAAGTTTTTTTTTGGGTGAATTGTAAGTTTTCATTCATCCAGTAATATTTACAAGGTACTCCGGGCATACCCGGAGAGATACAAAATGACCCACACTAAAGTTTAAAGAGCAATTAAACCGTGCGGGAAAAGTGACAAGAGGAGCCTATAGACAGTGATCTTCATGGAAATAATAAGGCCCTTGGGATTGGGTACTGCACCCTCAAATATGAATTCGTTACGATGCCGCCAAAGGGTGTAGACTGTGCATGACAAAGCTAGGTGTCGTGCTTTGTTATGAACGGAGGATCCGGTTTTCTCCTTCTTGAGCCATTTCACCGCACTGTGCAAGGTGGACATACGTCGGTTGATCCCAAGCCATACTCGGATATGTGACCAAACATAGTTGCTAAACGGGCACTCAAAGAAATGGTGTTTGGCCGATTCCTTGGTGTTGATGCAAAGTGAACATAAGTCCTCCTCATGGAGGAACTCGAGTCTGTCCCGTGTAGCCAATCTGTTGCGCAGACCAAGCCACATGATGAACGAGTACTTCGGCGGGATGAAAGCCTTCCAAATAGCTGCTTTCCAAGGCTGCCTCGCAAGTTTTGGCCTGAAGTACTCATAGGCTTTCGACGTCTGGAGTCCCTTTAGGGTGGACCATCTCGTCATCTGCTCAATCGCTGCCTCTGAAGACCCAAATTCGGTGATCATCCTGTTGCGGATTTCGGTAAGCCGTTGAAGGAGTGGAGAATCCCCCTTCTTCGGTTCCCAGTCCCAGATTGATGCATCTCTGAGGTAGACACCGTTGACCCACTGTACCCACAACGTGTCTGCCTTGCGGTGAATGTTCCATAATACACGAGCAAGTAGAGCCACGTTCCAAGACTGTATGTGCGGAATACCGAGTCCCCTTCTTCCTTGGGATGGCAGATTTCCTCCCAAGCGACCGGCGCCCTCCTAGAATTCCATAGGAAATTCCTACAAAGACGGTGAATTTTCTCGATGACCACCGCTGGAAGAGGAAAAACTTGGAGCCAGAAACACTCCACGCCCTGAATAACCGAACGGACGAGTTCCAGTCGGCCTGCGTAAGATAATGATTTCAACTTCCACTTCGAAATGCATTTGGCAATTTGGTCCACAAGCGGTGAGTAGTTGTTGACTGAAAGTCGTTGTGCCACTAATGGAATGCCAAGGTATTGGATTGGCATCTCACCTCTCACAAACGCTGTCCTAGCAAGGATTTCATCAAGTTCTTCATTCCGAATGCCTACCGTAAAAATGCACGATTTGGAGGTGTTAACGGAAAGGCCGGATGCGTCCCTAAAAACTTTCAGGCATTCCATCAGGATGTGGATAGATGGAAGGTCTCCTCGAGAGAAAAGCATCAAGTCGTCTACAAAGAGGAGGTGAGTGATTTTCAACTTTTCACATTTCGGGTGATAGTTGAAGTCTGAGTTGGAAGTCTTCCTCTTGATCATGCGGGACAAGTATTCCATGCTAAGTAGGAAGAGGGCCGGCGACATCGGGTCCCCTTGCCGTAGGCCTTTCTTCGCCGGGAAGAATCCGTGTAGGGAACCATTCAAAGATACAGAAAATGATGAGGTGCAGACGCACTCCATTATCCAGGCGATAAACATAGGGGGAAAACCATACCCGTGAAGTACTCGGGAGAGAAATGTCCACGAGATCGAGTCATATGCCTTGCGAAGATCGATGTTGATAGTACATCGAGGTGAAATCCGTTTCCTCGAGTACTGCCGCACCATTTCTTGCGCCAAGAAGATATTGTCGGTGATGTTGCGACCTCCAATAAACGCAGATTGGCAATGGTCGATTAGGTGCTCCAATGCAGGTGCAAGTCTGTCCGATATAATTTTCGTTATGGCTTTGTATATGACATTGCAGCACGAAATCGGTCGGTAGTCAGCAACGGAAGAGGAATGCTCTGATTTGGGCACGAGAGCAATGACGGTGTGGTTCAGTTGCCGTAGCATCCGTCCATTCCTAAAGAAATCCAGAACGGCCCTGCATACTTGGTCACCCACCACATTCCATGCTTTCTTGAAGAAACATGAGGAATATCCATCGGGGCCGGGTGCCTTGTTGTCGTTTATGTTGAATATTGCGTCCTTGACCTCCATTGCTGTGACTTCCCTGCAAAGTTCATCAGTAAGCTCGGAGGAAAGTTTGGGGCCATAATCGAACACTCCATCATCAACTGGGATGATGTGAGACTCGGTGCCCAAGAGTGTTGTATAGTAATCAACGAACTCTTGGGCAATTGCATCGGCAGACGTAATGATCGTCCCGTCAGCTCTAGTAACTGCCGTGATGGAGTTTCTAGCAGCATTCCTTTTCACCATATCGTGGAAGAATTTCGTATTTCGATCCCCCTCTTTGAGGTAGTGAATCTTGGCTTTTTGGTAGAAGAAGTTCCGTTCAGCCTCGGCAAGGAAAACGGCCTTCCTTCTAACATCTCCCAAAGATTCCCGAAGCCTTACATTTCTTGGGTTGTTTTCAAGCTGGTTCTGAGCATCTTGCAGTGCAAGGTCAGCCTCTTTGGCCCTAGTGGAAATGTGGCTGTAGTGCTGCATGTTGAAAGCTTTCAGTTCAGCTTTAAGTGCTTTCAGCCTCTTGCAAAGAATGAATTGTGGCGTTCCCTCCACATCAAGTTCCATCGTTGCTCCACAGTGGATAAGAATTCCGGGTGTTCTGCCCACATATTGAAAAACCGGAACGGTTTTGGTTTAGTGGGAGTATGATCAAAGATAGTGACAATACCTGGGGAGTGGTCGGATAGGCATCCCGATGGGTTGAAGTGGGCGCCGCAATGTAAACCGGCCTCAAGCCATTCGTTGTTGTGAAGGACCCGATTAAGTTTACACCACACGGGGTTGCTTTCGTTATTGGAATACCATGTGTAATAGCAACCCGTTGTGGGGACGTCAAGCAGTCCAAGTGCTACACAGCAGTCCACGAAATCCTTGAGTTCGTACCAAGTTGGCGTCACTCCAAGTTGCTTTTCCTCAGGAGATTTCACACAGTTGAAGTCTCCCATAATGAGCCACGGAATGCTTATCATTTGTCCCAATTCTGTAAGTTTCTCCCACATACTCCTTCTATTGACAACAGAATATAGCCCATAACAAAACGATATATAGAAGGAGAGTTGAGAGGACTTATTCGTGGCACGGCAGTGGATAACTTGCGGTGAGATATCCTCCGGTTGAAGGTCGATAACTGCCGGGTTCCAAATCACCAAGATGCGTCCACCGGCAATGGTGTCAAAGTTGTTGGCTTGGCACCATCCCGGAAATGATCAACTAAGAAATGCCTGAATCTTAGATGCTGCAAGCTTTGTCTCCAAAATGCCCAAGAGACAGAGCCGGTTATGCTTATGAGGTGGGCAATCCCATTGTGTTTGAGGGGTCGATTGAATCCCCTCACGTTCTAAAAGCCAATCTTCATGAGGATCGAAGGGGAGACTCCCCTCCTGTCTGCTTCACCGGTTTACTGAACACCCGTACAGGCTCATTGGAATTGATCCCCGGCATGAAATTGGTCCTCGGGGAATTGGTCGATGAGTTATCAGACTCTGTCAGTGTGGTAGCCTCATTATCCTGAAGTTTGGATGAATGTGTTCCATTCGTGATAGTCCGTTCCTTGTTCGCCATGATGGCCAGTGGATTTGGTTGGGGGACCTCCACTGCCGGCTTGGTTGTTACATCAGTTGATTTGCCCTTTTTCCTCCTTTGGACCATAGTCCATGCAGTAGCGGGGGCAGTCGCAGCAGTCACGGTCGGTGCAGTAGAAGGGGCAGCTGCAGCAGTCACGGCCGGTGCAGTAGTAGGGGCAGCTGCAGCAGTCGCGGCCGATGGGTGTATGCCCTGGCATGTCTCTTTAAGGTGGCCAAATCTGTTGCATTCAGTGCAAAATTTGGGGGTGAACTCATAGGCAACCGATTGTTTTCGTGTTATGCCGTTTGGCATGACGAACTCCACCTGGTCAATAAGCTTTTTTGAAGCATCAACTTCTACCAGTATTCTGGCATACGACACCCTTTCCATCTTCAGCGTAAGAGAATCCATGGCAATGGGGTTGCCAATTTTTGAGCCTATCTTGCCAAGCGCATTTGGGTGCGCTGGGGGAGTGATGGGAGGGTGGCCCAAACCGGTGTTAGGCTAATATCATCTTCTTTAAACTCAAAACAATCCAGCATGTGTTTGAGAAGGAGGGGACGTCCATATATGAAATAAGGTCCCCCGGACAAAATTCGTTGCCTATCCTCCTCACGGGCAAAGCGAAAGATTAACCAACCGCTCTCGTGCTGTTGGAAACTTGATCCCCAAGATTGGGACAGTGCACGGATCGCCTTTAGTCCTGGGAATTTGCCGGCAATATAGCCGACGAGGCAAAACCCCAGCTTGCTTCAAACATCAAGCATGTCATTGGGCTCCAAGGTGAGAGGGCCATCGTCAAGCTCAAACTTGCTGAGTTTGTTTTCGTCGGTGAGTCTACGGTTGGTGCTAAATAGCCCCGCAAATGAGGTATGTTCCTTGCCCGAATTCTCAGCTGCATTATCGTTATTCGGTTGCTTCCCTTTCGGCAAGGAGGCAGTGGGCGTTGGAGCATCAATCTTAGAGAAGGAGGGGGTACCATCCAAGGAAGATATGAAGTCACCAAATGTAGCCTTACCGGTATTTGTGGGATCAAGTTGTTGGACGGCCGATTGGCTAAGCGACTGTTGTTGTGTTTCAGCCGTTTTGGCGGATGCTGTCAATGACTGGCCGGACGGTTGGCCGGTAGTAACAGTGTCGACTTTCTTATGCTTCTTGTTGTCAGGTTGGTGCTCACCCGTCAGACGGGCAGTAGCACCTGCTTTGACTGTTGCGGTTTTGACCGACGGGTGGTCGGAGGGCAGGCCGGCAGCCGGTTTTCGTACCTTGTTGGTCTTGGCCATAACAGGCAGAGGGACGACAGCAGAAACGGCTGCAGAAACTGATGCACAAACAGCTGCAGAAATGATGAAGAGTAATGGCAGCAGTAGGCAGTTTCGCAACACACTCAAATTTCAAAATTTGAATACTCCGTTCACCAGAAAATTCAGAAATTCAGGCCTATCTACCACCGATTACAGTTTGTGATGATGGTGGAAGGTGCGCAGGTAACAGAATTTTGAAGAAAAACAGCAGCAGGCACAACCAATGTGGTTGAAATTCGAATTTCAAAAATTCAAAATTTAAATTTCTGACCAAACAAAAGTGGAATCACCGTCTGATTGTGGCCGGAGAGGGACTGGAAACTGCGCATTAGTGCTGAAATCTGCAGGAAAGTCCACCAGCAGCAATGGAGAATCTGCAGCAGTAACAGAGAATTTACAGCAGGAGCAGATTTTGCTGGTAGAAACAGCCGACTGTAGAGGCTTTTCAGACGGCTAAAATTCTTCGTAACTCAGAATTGTTCGGTGAAATTGATGAGCAACACAAGGAGAAGTGAATAATCGGACCAGAATTTGCAGAAGATTGAAGGAAAATCGTGATAGAGCAAGACAATGTTGAGGCACTCTAGAGAGAAAACTTTCTAGAGAGAGGAACACTCATGACCTCACTACTGAGAGCTCTTTGATAATTGTAAGTTTTCTTTATATTAGATTCCGTAATTGGGCCAAAATACGTTCAAGTACTGTCTATTAGTTGCGGATCCATATTAAGTTTATGATATTCAAGCCCAATAAAAGTGGT
Organism: Sesamum indicum; assembly: GCF_026168435.1. Classification (NCBI taxonomy): domain Eukaryota; kingdom Viridiplantae; phylum Streptophyta; class Magnoliopsida; order Lamiales; family Pedaliaceae; genus Sesamum; species Sesamum indicum. The sequence continues at coordinate 1,472,214 of NC_142669.1, forward strand.
CCAAAACTACCTAAAATCTTGCTTATGCCTATAAAAATGGGCCTCCGCTATAAGATTAGACACAGTACAAGGCAACGCACAAAACAAATAGCAATTAGGGGTGATGACGGTGTGGTTTTGATTTTTTTTAAAGCTATTTTAAGATTGAATTGTTATTGACGGTTTTAATTGCTATTTTCAAGATCAAAATTAAAAGTACAATTTTAGCATTTATAACAAAAATAAGACGTTGAGATTACCAAAAGAAAGAATATACATAGTTAAAACTCTTTCATAGACAAAAAAAAAAATTAGAATAATTAAAGTCAAATACTACAATTTAAGAATATAAATAGCTAATGTTTTAAATAACAAAGCGTAAAAAGTTTTAAAATAATTAAAGTTAAATACACAATAGTTCCAGATATAATACAAGTAAAAGTCTTTAAATGTCAAGTTCTAACTGCAACGATATCTGATACACCAAATGAATCTGTAGTAGAAACAGAGCACTCAATGTTAACACAAAATAAAAAATAAAAAATACTAAAAATAATATTTATTCATATACAAATTCAAACCAACAACCAATAATAATTAATTTAACCCAATTAAATTAATTCAACTCTTCTAAAATTAATTCAAAATTAATTCCATCCCGTTTTAGTGGAAAGTGTGTGATTCTTCAGATTCACCCTCAGCTAGATTTAGGTATGTATGACCAACACAATTAATTAAATTATAGTACGGTCCTTCTATCAACCATCTCCCAACCTTAATGTAGGGTACGGAATTGAGCATCGACTACCATTCTAGACTAGGCATCTATACTTATAACTTGAGTTCTCATTTACCCTATTGATTGAATAGAGAAACTAATTACATTCATTCAATCACTATGGCCACAGATTTTGAAGGCATAAATAGGTCTCAGAGCGTATAGACATACTTGTCACAATACTGATAGGGGACAAATTCTATCTTGGAATCCATCATGCTCGCCACATACCCCAATTGCATTGGATAAGACTTATAATGAGTATGCCACACGATATAGCCACCGTTTGTTATGTGCAAGATATAGTCTTTGTATGCATGTGACTGTCATGATTCCTTAAGTTTGAAAATTAATCTCCTGCTATCGGAATCGGGAATCCCAGTCATACCGACTCCTCAAGGCTTCCATATGATGTTTTTTACGAGTTTGTTCAATTAGTCGACTATCCTGTCAACTCCTCCCAATGAAGTACGACTGTAATACTTAGTGCAAGTTTCTGTAGGACATTCGGAGCCCTGTCTCGAGATCCTCGATTTAAAATATTTCAAACTGACCCTTAAGAGTTGGTTCTATAGCTAGCAAATTTTTGCGCAACCCAATTCTACGGGTTTAAGCTTTCGGTCTATCAGCATTTTGTTGTGGTATTGAAATCCTATTTAATGTAAGTGGTAAGCACAACAAAAACACAATGCTAAATTAATGAATTTTACCGTATTCAGCAATTCAATATTACTTTGATAAAAATTAACGAATAAAAAACAATCAATCTCTTCATCACCTATTCCATCATATTTACTAATAAAAATTCCATTCGATGCTCTCCAAAAAGTATAGTAATGATCAGGATAACAAAATCTTAAACTGCATCTTGGATTTAAAAACTATCATAAACACTTTGATATTTACACTCATCCCGTGTAGCGACCATTGGACAAGATGTCAAAAGGAACAAAGACAAAAAACGAAACGTGCGGTTTTATTTTAAATTTAGAATTACAGTTTGGAAAATAAATAAAAGGAACAATCATAATGCCTGGCATGTGATTTTTTCCGACAAGTGACTCAATTTTTCGATCAAATTTGTACTAAAATTGAGATGTTTTCAGTTTTACGGGATCAAAATGAAATCCTAGTAACTTAGGAAACAAAACGAGAATGGCCTGAAGTTAGGGGACGAAAATTGTCTTTAATCCTAAAAGAAATGGCTCAATTCGATTCAATTCATGCAATTTTAATTTTTTTTATCACTCCTAACAACAATAACACACAAAACACAACTCACTACATACAACACAAAGCAAAATTGTATTATGGTGATAAGAATGTCTGACGAGCAAATTAATCCAAAATAATTTTTGATTAATGGAGGCATTTGAATTCGAAATATACTTACTTTTCAGTCATTCAATTTTATTTATCTGTGTCATGTAATAGTTAAAATTTGAATTTTTGGCTAATGGCAATTATTTTCGAGAAAGTTATTATTAATTACCAAGAAATAGTGAGAAAATTTATTCATAAAATTATCATTATAAATAATTAGTAATACATATATAGTTACAACAAAAAATAAAATTTTTTGTTGAATTGTTGGTATATAGTGACAGTTTTATACACAACTAAGCAATATCACTAATAATTATATAATGACCAAATCAAACTTATCGTAACTTATTATATATTTTTAGAGGTGAATAGCAATTTATACCCCTGTGATATTGAAAATGAGCTCTTTAACCCCCTATGAAAAAGATATAGCAATTTACCCCCTTGTACTTTTTAAAATGAAGCAATTTAGCTCCTTATACAGGGAGGTAAAATTGCTTCATTTTAAAAATAATATGGGGGTAAATTGTTGTATTTTAAAAAATATAGGGAGGTAAATCGCTATTTGTTTTTTCATAAGGGGGTAATTTGCTCATTTGCGATATCACAAGGAGGTTGCTTGCGTTTTTTTCATATTTTTAGTGATAATTTTGATATTTTGTTGTTGTGTGTTTTGGTAATTAACTATGCAAAAGTTGAGTCATATTCATCCTCTATGGCTGAAAACCACGGTAAACGACTACTATTAACTACGGTTAAATATAATTTTTCCACCATGAAAAAATTATTTGTCATGGCAAATGTTTTAGCCACTCTCGCATAAATCACGGCCAACAACCATTGTGTGTTCGTGGTTAATAATTATTTACTACAGCTATTTGTTATTAACTATGACAATTAACCGTATTTAAATGTTGTAATTCTCGTAATTTATTCTTTATAATAATTAATTACTCAGCTTTATTTAATTAACAACAGAAAAAAATGCTGCAAATATGAATGATTGAATTAATCATAGACACGACATATTTATTCATTGAAAATAATTAGTATAGTAACCTGCAAAAGGCTCCAATTGAAGCTATATGGGAAGCTTATGCGTGCCAAATGGGTTCATAATTTGTTTGCTCTCACCTGAATCATTATTTTTCTTTTTACATATATAAATACATCATCAGTTTAAATATGTATACATATAGGAAAAAATACAAACAACCCCCTTGTGATATCGCAAATGAGAAAATTACCCCCTTATAAAAAAATAAATAACTATTTACCTCTCTGTTTTTTAAAATACAACTATTTACCACCCTATGCTTTTTAAATTGAAGCAATTTACCTCCCTGTATAAGGAGATAAATTGCTTCAGTTTAAAAAGTACAGGGGGCTAAATTGCTATATTTTTTTCATAGGGGAATAATATGCTCATTTTTTTAATATCACGGAGGGGTAAATTGCTAATCACCCTATACATATATATTAATTATGTATCAATGTACGTTTTATTTGGCCTAACAGAGAGTGGCTCACCGACATCGAATGGGCCACTAGGAAATAGAGAGGAAAACACATCATTAATGTGGCCTATCGTGCATTACTTGGTGCTTGTGTTTACCACATTTGGAGGGAGCGCAACTTGAAACGATTCAAGAACATTGAGAGATCTCCGACTATAGTCGCTAGTGTCATTATTGAGGATGTCAGATTACGTATTCTTAGTATTAACTTGTCGAGTTCTGTAAGTACTAGTGCACTTTATAGATTATGGCGTATCTCTTGGCCTGTCGAGAGAGAAACTAGCACTTGAGCACTGTTATATTATATCTTTATTCACATCTATAAAATTTACCTTTTCTCAAAAATAATGCATCAATATAACACCACGAAAAAACCCTAAAACAAACAGACTATCAAGTTTCACTCAATTAGTGGAAATATATATCCCAACACATTTTCATTTTCATGCAAAATATAATTTAAAAACAAAAACACATTTTTCCACCCAGAAATTAGAAACTGACAATCTTGAAAAATTAAACCAAATACTCCTAATAATTAATTTACGACAGCACAATGTTTCCGAATTTCACCAAAACTACCAGTTTTAACCTCAATTTTACCCATTTTCTCCATCGAACTTGCAAATTCTTGATAGAAATTCTCGATAGATCCCTGCACGAGTTGAGTAATAATTGATCTCGTTCTGGGGTCAGTCAGCAGTGCTGCATCGGACTCGAATAAACCCCTTCGCTTAAGCACAAGTGTGTAGTAGCTAAGGTCGAACGTCCTAAAACTTCCTGGATCCATCTCCACTTTCGTCGTGGAATTGATGGATTTGCATTTCTTGGCTTTGAGATTGGCTGCATACTCACTGTCTAGCGACGGATCCCCGTCCCCCACGCCCGTGAAATTGTAGAGACGGTTTGCGAACGACGGGCAATGCGAAATACCAATAGTATGAGCACCTAAAAAAATTAATATTATATTTTGATATATTACAATGCTATATATCTAGATTAAAAAATGAACACTTTTTCTTAGTATCGAAAAAAATAAAATAAAATAAATAAATAAATCAAATTGCTCGATCAACTCAATTGAAAATCAATCAATGGAGAGCTTATTTTATTTGGCTCCAATACTTTTGTTAAATGTAACAAATCCAACGTGAAAATAATTTTACTTTGCGTTCAAGCTTAGACGAGTCTATGTTAATGAAAAAAATAATAAAATATGCATAAAAATATCAGATTATTTTGATCAGCTCATGATTGATTCTACTAAAACTTGTTCGAGCTTTTTCGAACGCACTTCTGTTGTACGATTGGACAAAAATGAATTCTTCTTTACTTGTAATGCCAATTGGTTGTCATTTTTATAACTATTAAGAAAATGGAAAGTTTTATTTTTCATCCCATATTTTAGAGTTAATATAATTTTTATTTCATTGGTTATGGGATTATCATTAATGATTTTATAAGTTACAAAAGATTATTATTTTTAGTTCTTTCATAAGATTTTGTTAGTATTTTGATAGAAAATGCACGCGTAAAGTACATGACCATTATCGAAAATACTAACAGAATCTGATAAAATTATTAAGAGTGAGTTTTTTAATAATTTATGAGATTATTAATGAAAATCTCGTAATTGATGGGACTAAAAGTGCTAATTAGCACATGACTGGAAGTGGCTAAAAAGTTAATGACTATTATTCATCAAAATATTAATAGAATCTGATGAAATAACTAAAAATAAAATTCTCTTTTGTAATTTATGGGGCACTAATCAGAATATCGTAACTAATAGGATGAAATTGAATTGGATCTAATACGAAAATAATATTTCCCCTTAAGAAAAATATCAGAAAATGTTTATAATATATTAAATTGGAGGTACTTTCTGATAATTATAAAGCTAAGCTTTACTTTGCAACTAATAATATTTTGGGATAATTACACTTCCCTTCTTTGAAATTTGGTGTAATGATACGTAGACCTCTGTTGTTTGAGAAATTATATCTAGTATCCTTAAGGTTTGCTTTCATCTAACAAATAAGTCCCTTCGTTGGACGAAATTCACCGAATTTGTTGATGTTAAGAAAAAAAATTGAAAAAAAAAATCTATATTTAAGCCCAACTGATTTATTACTGGTCAAATAATTCTTCTTATGACCAAATTACCCTGATATGTATTCACGCGTTAATGCATGTGCGGAGGTATATTTCACCGTTATAAGGGTAGTTTAATCCAAAAAAATTATTTGGCCTACAATAAATCAGTAATAAACCAATTGATGGTAAATATCAATTTTCATTCAATTTTTGCTGTTAATATCAACAAATTTAGTGAATTTTGACTAATGGGGTGACTTATTTGTTAGACATAAGCAAACCTCAGGTGTACTAGATGTAGTTTTTCAAATCACAGAGGTTTACGTGTAATTACACCAAATCTTTAAGGAGGGGAATGTAATTATCCCTAATATTTTTCATATAGATTTATGACAAAACATATATATTGTTGATTATATTTAATAAACTTTGACATTGTGATATATATATATATATATATATATATATAAAAGGTTCAGAATAGTTGCTATTAATATTGAGCTCACCAGATAACAAAACAAGGTCTTTTAGATTAAGACCCTTATTAGCAAAATGTGCGTAGAGGGTGGAGAAGTCACTGGATGGAGCTGGAATTTGGTCTAATGCTTCTGAAGCATTTGATATCACCCCATCTCTACGCCCTGTCGGCACTCTCCAGAAAGGACCTCCCTATATATTTAAATAAATAATTAATAACCGAATTAGGAAAAAATAATTATATACTAAGGTATATATGATATTAAATATTCAAAATAGTTTAAAGAATTAATTAGGAATTCATATAGTGGGTTTTTTTCTTTTCTTTATTGGAATTTGCTCACAATTGCAACAATGGCATCTCTTGCAATCAATGTGATGATATCGGCGCAGGAGACGACGCCAGGGCATTCGTCCTCCAGCAGGTTCTTCACCCTGTTGATAAAGTCGAACCCCCTGACCGTTTGATTAGGGGTCGCAACCTTTTCCGTCTGGTTTTTGGTGGCTGGCGTGAAGTCCAGCAGCACCGATGCATCACATCCCTATATGTCAAGTTTCCAATAAACAAAAATAAATAAATAAAATACAAATACGTAACATCATGGACACAAATCGACATAAATTAGGGGGAAATTGCAAGTTTACCCCTTGTAATATTAGAAATCAGAAAAAAGCCCTCTGTGAAAAATAAAATAGTAAATCATCTCCTGTATTTCGAAAAAAGAAGCAAATTACACCCTATGTAAATCATTAAGAGGTGATAATTCGCTTCATTTTTTGAAACACAGATGTAACTCGGTAATTCCTTTTTCACTACGGGGGTATTTTCTCATTTCATATAACACAGGGGATTAAAATGCATTTAACCCCACTAACATACCCTAACAAAGCAATCATGGAAATGCATTCTTATGAGGGAAGCTGCAAGAGAAGGAGCATTAGGGATGTGGTGATTGACATAGTCATACACGATCTGCTCAGCTTTCGGACACGATTCTGCGTAGAAATCCATCTCTAAATCAGCGCAACAACTGCCAACCAGCAGCACCACACCTATTACAGTAATAACCAATGTCAGAATCCTACAATTATACCCTACTTTCTCCATTTCTAAGACAAAAATCAACACAAAACCCTCTTCAGGTTTCTGCTGACTATATATTCTTCCTATGTTTCCAGCTCAAACTGATTCAGACAAGAGGGCCTGCAGGATATATATATATATAATGTGATTGTTAATTACTGTACTGAACCTGTGGTTTTGATCGTATACTTTGACGAAGTGGTTGGGAATACAGAAATGTTTAGGTGTACGTACGTGCACGGAATTGGTTAGAATTGGGAATAATTATGTGTATTATATGTCCTAATTGCATTTAACTTTAGTAACCAAATTATTGCAAAAATTAAATATATATGTTGACAGTAATTTAATTGATCTAATTTGTCACGATATAATTATTAGTGACAAAATTTTAAACAAATTTATCATTATAAATAATTGCTTACACAATAATTATTTATTGTCAATAGGTCATTCATGTATTCATATAATTAACTAATTATTTTTAGTGATAATTTTATAGACAAATTTTCTATCACTGTTTCTTAACTGGTAACAATCTTTACAAAGTAAAGAAATGGCCAATGCTAAAATTATGAAATGGTCGTAAAATAATTTTTTTGCCATTTAATAGATATAATTAGTAACAATATTAAAATTATCATTTTTTTATCACAAAATATGCTTTTTTTTTTTAAATTTTTTGTAGGGTTATAGTTTAAAATAAAGTATTACGAAAGTTTTTACATTACGTGTTTTGTATAAGTTTTAACTACAAACAATCAATGAGGCATTTTTACAAAGATCGACAATTTAGTGAGAACTCTGTTTGTTGTTGTTGAATTGTTACTATGCATATATTACTAATTGCTATATTTATAATTCAATGACAATATAAAGGATTAAATGCAATTTTGGTCCTCTAATTATAGTCAAATCCTGTTTTAGTTCTTTAACTTATTAGGGCTTGAATTTGGTTCTCTATGTATTTTAATTGCTCTATTTTAGGACATTTTTTTGCCGAAAAATATCCAATCCGCTGGAAAAGATGACAGTGAACTTCAAATCCTTGGATCTCCGCACCACGTTAATGAAAATGGCTGGGACTTATCTCGTTAGACTCACAAGGAAGAGGCGAGTCGAACTGTGGTAGTCCGCGATCGCCGTTCATACGGACCGCGGCGAATTGACACGAAGAGGCTGCGGCGGTGAAGGTGAAAGCCCAGTTTTTATGGTGATCGAAACCTAAAATTGATTAAGGGGTTTTGTTCATCTTGAGTTGAGAGTTGAACGATATATGTAGCTCTCGGCAATTTTGAGTGACGGTGGTAGATTTTTAGAAAGAAGGTGGCGGTGAAAGTAGTGCAAAAATGGATTGATTTTCCGGCGAATTGGATACTTTTCCGGCAAAAAAAGTCCCAAAATTGAGCAATTAAAATACATAGAGGACCAAATCCAAACTCTAACAAGTTAAAGGACTAAAATGAGATTTGGCTATAGTTAGAGGACCAAAATTGCATTTAATCCCAATATAAATATACGACAATTAGATCTATTTATTGTCGATATTTACCTGACGAATTATTTCTGGTGATAGTTTTACTTGCAACTTTTTGTCATTAATTATTATTATTAATTATTAAAATACACAAGAGTTGTTACTATAAAATTAAAAAATTATTATCACTTAATACATATAATTGTCGATAATATTAATATTGCTCTGGCTGATATTCTCTTTTTGACAGCGATATATGCAAAATTTGAGATAAAAAAATAAATAGAAAACGGAGAGTCGTTTTGTATGAAGCCATTAAACTTTACGTACGGCACTGATTGGAAGTATCAATGTTGTGAAAAACAGCAGAGAGTACTTGTAATTAATTAGATCAAACTGCTAATTAGGTGACAAAGTGATAATTTATTAATTGCAATTATGAACCAAACAAAGTATATATATATATGGAAAAAATATTTTTTTAGTCCGTTAAGTATGTCTAATTTGAGTTTTAGTCTTATAAGTATGCCTATTTTTTATTAACTCCAGTATCTTGCAAAATTGATTACATTTAGTCCTCCGATGGATTGAATTTATAATTTGCACTTGAAAAAGTGATATGACTGGACACCTAGATGCGCTTTTGTTGATTTATAATCCTATGTGGCTAAAATCATGATGTGAAAGACAAGTTGGCCATCTTTTGGAGGGAAAAAAGTTGACTTTTCCCTCCAAAATACTTTTTCTAACCAACAATATATTTTCTTCTCTCCAAGCTTGCACAAATCCATTTCTCCCCCTTATCTCTCGGCTCCAATGTCTTTTTCCATCGAAGGACCACTTTTTTGCTACTGCGGAAAGGAAGCAATGGTTCGAACTTTTTGAACTAATCAAAATTCACGAAGGAGGTTCCATTTCTGTTAAGATTACAAGGTAATAAGCTCATTTTTTTTCCTAATCATTATTTTTGGATTTTTTAAATGAATTTAGTTTTGTAGAGAGAAGGGTCTGTCAAGTCAGCATACAAGCCACGTACCCTCCCATGTGGCATGATATGTGGTTAATTGGCCGAAAATTGGACCAACTGATTTACACATTGGCAAGTTTCGGGTAAATTTAAAATTTTGGCCCAAAAAAAAGTAGAAAACCCTCAAACGGACTAAATCTAATCAATTTTGCAAGTTTTTGGAGTTAATAAAGAATGAATATACTTATAGGATTAAAACTAAAATTGGACATACTTAACGCACTAAATTTTTTTTTCCCTATATATACATGTATATTTATTTAATTTTATTTGTTTGAGGATGCATCTTTGCTGTCTCTGCAAGATAGAATCACAACTATGATGGCACAGTGATTATTACTATTATTATATATTATGATATATATAAAGTAGATGAGGTTCATTACTTGGCTGCCAAAGAAGCATAATTAAGTGTTGTATATATACACTCTTGATGTTTTAATTTATTGGGTATAGTTGAAATTTTATGAATAAGTTTCGAGTCCCGTTAGACATATGGATATTGATTTCACTTAATATAAGTTTATTATAATAAATATTTATCTCATTTGTGTTTATCGTAAAGGATAATTTCATCTTCTCATGGCGTTAATATGTGAAAATGTATAAGGTGTAGTTTGATAATAGAAAATATTTGTTTGACCTGTAATAATCAATCAGCTGTAAATATACATATTTATTTATTTTTTTTTGCCAATATGAGCAGATTCAGTTTATTCTTACTAAGTGCTAGATATAACCTTTCAAACAACAAGAAGTTTACATGTAATTACATCAAATTCTTAGAAAAGGACGGCATTATTTTTCCCTATTTAATATTAGTATATTGTACTATGTCTTTATTAATTAAATTAATTTATTTATCAGTTTATTAATATTAGTGTAAACATATAAAATAACCATGCATTTCTATCTTGAAAAAAAAGTTTAGTACTTATGCCATCTCATTCATTTTTTTCCTGAGGCAAAAAAAAGTTGATTTTTTTTTGAAAAATCATTTGGTAACAAAAAATTAAACGATGATTCAAAAATTAGCACGAAATAGGTATATTAAGCGACAATAATTTTATTTTTATCACAAAATAATTTTCAAAGTAATTCTTCATGACAAGAATTTGTATAAGTTATAACTATTGTTAGTTAGTAATATATTTTAATGACAATCTTATGCATAACATTTTTGTTCCAACTCATTGTTGGTAATAAGTTTTTACACATTAATAATTACTATTTTTCAAATTATAAAAATCATTATAATAACAAAATAGATGTTTTTGTAACTTTTGCATATAGTTTCTAAGGCATTAATAAAATTAATTAATATTGTTATTAGTGTCATTATCATTCCTTTTTTTCAATGATGGTTATACATCTATTATAAACAATGCCTCTAGGAATGCGATCGGTGTCCCATTGTCCGCTTTAGTTTCATATAAACCCCATATAAAAAGGCTCCTTAAACTTCTCATTCGCAACCAATGTGAGATGCTTATCTAAATTATCAGCTCCCAGACTAGGGACTTTGACGGACACATAACCTCGTTCATCATGCCAAATGATGTGGTTTGCGACCCAATCAGTAGCCCGTTGTGCAAAGTATTATTCGCTCTAACTTTGTATGAGTCTTACAATTTTATCCTAAAAAAAATCTAAATTAAATAAAAAACAGTGAAACTTATAAACAACATAGACTACTCATTCGTAATTAATTTAAAATGTTTGCCTACATCATAATCATACTATTATTTTATTCTAATAAGATAACTCTTTAATTTGTACTGATAAGTATATAGGAAGGCTTGCATCCATCAAAACGAATTTTTTTACTACAGTCAATGATTATCATGAAAGGTATTGATTGCTTAAAATTAAGTTCATCTAATTGCATTTACACCACAAGAAAAAGTAATATCCACGATAATTTTGTGGTAGTTAGAATTACATGTGATGATACATATTAAATAATATGTAATAATTTTAATAATAACAATATATACGTACTTAGACCCTATTCTTTAATGATTGGATCTGATATTCTTGCTTATCCGCCAAAAATTGCTCGTTTATTTTCATTTAGAGTTTATTTGATTGGGATAAAAAATGAGTGTACAATAGGAATGAGTAGGAATCTACTTGGTCTCGTGCATAAGAGTTTTAGTTTTTTCCTATGCCTTGATATCGGGTAAATTATATTTTTGGTCCCATAAATGGATTTGTTTTTAATTTTTATCCCACACTTAGGTGAATTCGCATATTGAATCTCATATGTGGTTTTTTTTTTTTCAATTTGAGGACCATTGAGGAATTTCCGTCCAATTGATAATGGCAGTTGCTCTCTCTGTTAGTTAATACAATCAAAATAAGAGTAAATTATATTTTTTGTCCCATAAGTGGACCTGTTTTCAATTTTGATCCCACACTCAGGTCAATTCGCATATTGAGTTCCATATTTGTGTTTTTTTTTTCAATTTGAGGACCATTGAGGGATTTCTGTTCAATTGATAACGGTAACTGCTCTCTTCGTTGGTCACTACAATCAAAATAAGGGTAAATTATATTTTTAGTCCCATAAGTGGACATATTTTCAATTTTGGTCCTACACTCAGATCAATTCGCACATTGAGTCCCATATTTATTTATTTATTTATTTATTTTTTCAATTTGAGGACCATTAAGAGATTTTCGTCCAATTGATAACGGCAGCTGCTCTCTCCGTTAGTCAATACAATCAAAATAAGGATAAATTATATTTTTGGTCCCATAAGTGGACCTATTTTCAATTTTGGTCACACACACAGGCCGATTCGCACATTTACGTGTGAGACCAAAATTGAAAACAAGTCCAATTATGGGATCAAAAATGTAATTTACCCTCCTGATATCTCATGTTCAATCATCGTAGACCCGAGGAGGTTTCGGGCCGGACCACAAGAGCGGGGGGCATTACTGGTCAAGAGCTTGGGCTTCTTTGGTGTTTCCCCTGTTTGTTTAGGAGCTAGTTTATGGTTTATGTTTTTTTTCCTTATAAGTTCAGACTAGGGTTTGCATGATTTTTCTAGGGTTTCTTTTTAGTTGTTTCTTGATGCGTTTTGTGTGTTGTTTCCCAGTTATTTGTTGTGTTTAGCGGGTCAGATAGAGTTGTTGTATTTTCTTAGTTTCGATTCTTGGTAGTGGTCTATTTCGTTTTCTTTGGGGTCCAGAGTACTATAGCTAGGTTTTGTGATCATCCACTTGGTCTCTTACAAGTTTGAAGCACTTAGCACATCAGTTAAAGACACGTGTAGATGAATTAAATTTATGTTCAATAAAATTGCGCCGCGTGAAAATAATATATTAGATATTAATTTTTATTTATATTCTGGGAATTTAACAAAATTTAATTCCTAATGTAAATAGTTAATTGATTGATATTAATATTTATTTTTTGGCCAATCAAATAATGCTAAGTGTCAAATTTCATATTCTCGTCAAATGAATCATATCTTCCAAATCAAGTAAGTACAAGTCAATTTGAAAATGAAAATTCGCATCTTGTAAATATGGAAGCAAATGTCAAACAAATTTGTGAAGGGCCAATCAAATCGCGTCACCTCAAGTTAAAATGAAAAAGTTTCCGAACCTACCATTATAAATAGGGGTGTTCTCTAATAATTCGACCCGCGTAGAATTGAAGAGACAATCGATGATAGAAGCAAGAGAGCATTCAAGAAGTCCCAAATCCTCTCAAGTGAAAATGAAGAAAAATCCACAGCTTTGAAAGCAAAATTAAAACATTCGTCACAGAAATCATTCAAAGTCAACATTTGATACGTGAAGAATTCGAGAGACCTGTGAGTTAATATTGTCAAGACATGAATCCACTTTGGCGAATGATTAGGCAAATTATATGATATATTTTTCTGTTAATGTCCCTATATTCTTGTGATATGATGCTTGTTTTTTGGTGTATTTATGACATTTTAGGTGCTTTTTGAAAGGCACCAGAAAGTGCAAGTGGATCGACTTGGGAACTTGCAAGCAGAAGCAGTAATATGAAATTACGTAAATTAAAACAAAATGCAATAAAATCATAATTTCAAGGAGTGCACCCTTGGAGTTTTCGGACATTCAATGTAGTTAATAATAATGTTAATAAAATTAAATGAGGCTAATGGTTGAATAAAAAATGAGAGGTACATAAATCATAAATCAAGAATTACCTCTTTGATTTGATTTACTTTAAACCTCCTTCATTTGATACCATTCATGCAAGGCTTCAACATAGAAACCCTCTAAAGTTGTGTGCATACCACACTGAAATTTGGGATCACTCAATCCTCTTTACTAGAAAAAAATTAGGGAGAAAGAACACACCAACTGAGTATTGGAGAGGGGGCGGCCGAATGGGGAGCTAGGAAGAGGAAATTATTTTGTGTTGTGTGCTATGTATTCATTAGTTATTCCAAATAACTAATATATATACATATACCTTGTATGGATGTATTATAATGCATCTAGGTTCATTATATCATCCATAAGGTAATAAAATTCTTTATTCCAAATAAAAGATTACTAAAATGGCACTTTCCAAAAGTAAAATTGTTAATAATTTCCTTTCTTAGCATTTTCCAACAATTTAATTAAGGGGTGCTTGGACCGATTTTAATAAATAAAATACAAGGTCCAATAATTTTAATTATATTCAATTTAATTAATGCCCACCTAATTAAGCCCATCATATATTTAATCCAATTAAATATATGAGTCCAATTAGCTTTTATTAATAAGTCCAATTTATTCAATAATAAGGGCAAAGCCAATATAAATTAATGTCATTAATTTATTCTTGGGCTACTTCATCCACTGGATCCCTCTCATTTATAAGTAATCCAATTACTTATAGAATTAATTCTCAATTAATTCCTCATTCCTTCTCGGTGATTTGTGTGTGACTCTTTAGGTTCACCTTCCAACTAGACTTGAGCTAGTATCAAATACTATTATTAATTGAATCTAATTTCATTAACAATTCTCGATCGACCCTTGATTAAGAAAGCCCATCACCATGGGTGGCCGTCTACAACTGTCCATAGTACTAGAGACTAGGCAAATATTCATGTGAACTTTTAGGTTCTTGAGTTTATACGGGTACGGTCCTTTCATCTATTGTCTCACAGCCTTAGATCAGGGCATGAAATTAGGTATCGATTTCCATCTTGGACTAGGCGTCTATGTTTAATACTTGAGATCACGTTACGCTAACTTGCTCGACATAGGAACCTCTTTTTCTTATTCGGCCAATGACTTTGGCCATAGGTTTATACAGTGTAAACACATCTCCAAGCATATGAGATTCCTCTGTCACATTTTGACAAGGGACGGATCCTCTTCTTGGAACTCACCGTCCTCGCTACATGCTTTGACCGTACTGGACAAGGCTTATGATGACCATGTTTGGGACACGATCATCTCTCGTACAAATCCAAGATACAGTCATCACATGCTCGTGACTACCATGATTACTCAAGTTTGAGGACTACTCCCGTACTATTGGAGTAGGGAATTCGTGGTATACCGACCAAGCCTCCAAAGCTTTCATATAACGATCCCCGCGAGTCAGTTCAGCCGATTCGACACCTAGCCTATCGACCCATTAGGATCGCGTAGATGTCCCACGTCTGTTGTAGATGAAACACGAGACCCATCAAATTAATGTGACTCTTAATGCAAGTCTCCATAGGACACTTGATGGCCATTCTCGAGGTCCTCAATTTGGAATATTTCAGACCCAAACCTAGACAGCTGGCTTCATGACCGCCATCCAATGCGCAGTCCAACTGTTGCATGGTTGTTAAAATGGTCTGTGGCGTTTGTTCTGATGTTTGAAATAAATACAAATATAAATGTAATGAGTACAATGAATGAAAAGCCAATAGAGAATACTCATTTTATTCATTGAATAATATTACATAAAATCGAGTTACTGTCAGAATAGATTACAAGTATGCCAATCGAATTGACTTTCAGGTCACCTATTCTAACAATCTCCCACTTGACCTAAAGCCAATCACCCGTCGATCTGAAACCCATCTTATCCAGATGCCGAGCATGGGCAATTTGCGACATCGGCTTAGTAAGTGGATCCCTTGTGTTTTCAACTGAGCCGACTCAGTCCATCCTGATGTCACCTCTGCTCACCATCTCTCTATGTAGATGGTAGCGTCTAAGGATTTGTTTGGAACGGTGATGAGATCTTGGTTCCTTTTCTTGTGCTATCGCCCCCATTGTTATCGCATGAGATAACTACGGGCTCAGCAATGCTAGGCACTACATCCAACTTTTGGATGTTGTTTTTCATCCAAACCGCCCCTTAGCTGCTTCCAAAGCCACTATGTATTCAACTTCCATGGTGGAATCCGCTGTGGTATCCTGCTTGGAACTTTTTCAAGCAACCACACCACCATTCAGCTTGAATACAGAACCTGATTGAGACTTGTCATCATCATCGTCCGACTGGAAGCTATCTTTAGTCCTTTTCAGGTACTTAAGTATTGTCTTGACTGCCCTCCAATGTGCCTCCCCGGCGCATGCCTAATATCTGCTAGTCAAGCTCAAAGCGTATGCTACATAGGTCTTGGAGCAAGCATGGAGGAAGGAAAACTCACCCTATTGATAGCAGGAGGATGATGACCGACCTACTCGATCTGCAAGGAGAAGTGTACAACTACTTTTACAGGCTAAGAATACTACTTGGCAAGCTCTAGCAAATATATTCTTACTTAGCTAGAATCAACAAGTAACTATACGCCTTATCTTGCTGAATGCATACTTAGGTGTTGGTAGCCACATTATTTTACTAACACTTTTCTCTTACAATAAGCATATATCGCAAACATAGGCTACTTGATATTCAAGCTTGCAGAGTAAGAGTCACTTAGACTTGTTATTTTAGTGAGACCCCCAAGTCACTCGTTCCTACTAACCACCTATAGGAAAGAACGGTTTGGGCATAAACACATTTTAGTATATCACAGGGACATCCCCAATATTCTATTATTCGATCCTGTAGGAGAAGAGGACCATGCAAAATCCAAACCAATAATTAAGCAAGCACATTCATAAGCTATTTATAGAATAAAAAGTGGGAGGAGAAAAAAAATCCAAGGCATCTCTGTGCCATCATTAACCAAAATATTCAATCCCACACCGAAGCGGAGAGAGGAGAAAAGTGGAGGCGGAGGAAGTGAGAGAGAGAGAGAAGGAGAGAGAATGAGTGGCTGGTGGTGGATGGGGTTTTTGGTGGGGGGCAGACGTGGGGGGGATGAGGCGCCGGCTTGAATGAGAGGGAGAGGGAGAAGAAGGGAAAAAATCAGCCAAGTAAGGTTTTTATATAATGATCATTTCAAAAGCCGTTACAATGAAGGTTACGATATTTTAAAAGCCATTGCAAAAGGAATTATAAAAATATAGTCGTGTAAAAAGTCGTTACAATATATTGATACGACGTCATTTTGTTCATTGTCATTACAAAAATCGTTATAAAGAGAATTCCAAAATAATTAATTATTTTAAAACAATAAGTTGTCGTTTTTGACGATTTAGTGTTGTGGAAACGTACCATTATAGTGGAACAATATAATTAAAATAAATTAAAAGAATAAATATTTTTATATGATATTGATACATGTATGCAATTTGCAATAAATTTGTATATTCATAAATGTTACTATTATATTGATGTAACTATCATCTTACCGTGTTGAACTGCATGGGTTAATCGAATTTTCAAAATTATGATCCAACCGTCAGATATGATCAAACTTATGAAAGAATCCATTTTGCTAAGTTGTAGCCTTATTCGATATATTGTTCATGGAACTTAATAGTAATCATTCAAATCGGTGTATTTTTAAATCAGGCTATGTGATTTAAAACCATACCCTCTGATATAACTTAATGGACATCTTCTTGTATACATTTAAATTTGATATGAATCGGATGGCCAGATGTAAAGATATTATATTTTTCAATCTGAATTTTTAAATGGCTCATTTTTTGTAACTGTTTCTGTAATCGCCGGTGTAATTTACCTTTGTAACAGTATTTGTAACGGCTAATCGAATTTAGAATTTCCACCATTTTTTTTATTTCGATTTCAAAAATATTAATTTGTAACGGCTTTTTTTTGTAACGGTTATATATAGTTTGGCCGTTACAAATACCATTTTCTATTATCTTTTCGCCTATCATTTGGAATGGTCATTGTAACAGTTTCTTATTAGTTTGGCCGTTTTAGAGATTAAATTATTTTATAGCGGCTTTTGTAACGACCTTTGAAACTCTTCATGTTCTGTTATTTTGTCACGACTTTGTAATGGCCTCTGATAAAAAATTCATTCCAATTGTCATAGTTTTGGTAATACCGTTTTTTTGTATATTTTTCTGCGCTTTTTTCCGCTCCTTATTTTACCTAAAAGCTGTTACAAAAAAAATCGAGCCGTTACAAAAACCGTAGCAAATTAGTAACAACTAATAAATTATAACAGTTTTACGTACACCATCTATTTGTAACAACGTTAGTAACGGTTATGGCCGTTACAAAATAAATATATTTTTATTACCCCCTCAATAACGTCAGCTCGTCCAATCCGTTACAAAAAGTGTATCTTTTTGTAGTGGTACTTAGGGGTGTAAACAAGACAAAATCGACTCGAGCTTGACAAAATTTAGCTAGAGCTTATGATTTTGAGCTCAAACTCGAGCTTGTTAATTTTTTTATTAATAGTTAAAATAATAATTATTTTAGAATATTTATTAATTATGTTAGGCTGGCAAGCCAAATTATTTTCCATCTAATAAAAATATATTTCTAATTTTCTTTAACCGTTAGATAATTTAAAATGATGATGATAATAATAATAATTTATTATAAAATTAAAAAGCATATGTTTACATGAAATTAATATAATATTAGAAATATATAACTTCATATTATTTTTACTATATTTCTATATTATGAGATAAAATTACCATATTTTTTATGATGGTATTAGACTAATATGAGATATTGCTTGAATATAATTTTAATATATCACAAATATTTTGTTCATTACCTTATATACTATTATATGCGTAATCAAATATATAAAAATATTTATAAAAAAATAAAAAGTAAAAAAAGCTAGCAAGCTTCAAAAAGAAACATGTTGGCTCAAGCTCAACTTATTAAGGAGCTTAAGTTTGAGCAGACTCAACTGGAGCTAAGCTTTAGTCGAGCCAGCTCAACAAATTCGCGAGCTGGCTCGACTCATCCTTTTTGTATTTGTATTGTAATTTGACTTATTTCTAGGGTTCGATTGTCTTATACTTAAATATTTAGTCCCGTCGGATTAAAAAGGTCAATGCGTCTATCTATACCTTTATATTAAGAGAGAGCACCTAATTGGCGCCCCTCTCTTTTTTTATTTTTTTAATTATTTCAACTGTTTTTTTTTTCTTCAAACTCCATTTTGTTCTCCCTCTCAACTTTCATGTTTTTTCTTCCTTACTTTTTTGTAATTAACTACTCACAACCTCTATTTATTAGTATTTTTTGTTTATTTAACTAAAATATATAATTTAAAAATATAATAATTATATCTTAATATTTTAAATTAATTGCACACAAATTCTGATGTGCCACACACACTAAAGAGAGAGCACCTCTTTGGTGTCTCTCTTATTTTTGGTAAGCTATTTTTTTTCTCTTTTTTCATCCACTAACTTTCATTTTTTTTATTTATCTATAAGTAATAAAACTTATTTTTTAAAATAGTTATTTATTTTTAGTTAATATTTTTTTCTCTTTCTCCTACGTACTCTAAATATTCTCTTTCAAAATTATTTTATTTTTTTATAATAATTAATTTTTTCCACAACAAAAGAAATAATAAATAATATTTAATTATTTTAAATTTTTTATATACAGACATTGCCAAAAATACAAGAAAAACCTTCCTTTAAGGGTAGAATGGAGATTTCGTCCAAGGTCGAAGATGAAGTCGCTGGTCGAATCGGGTCAGAGTGTTAGTAGTCGGGTCAGGTTATACGGACCCGACCCATAAGCCGACCCTGACGCTTGGAACGTTCGGGTAATGCCTAGTCAAAGCATACAAGGTCAAGAAGATGGCATGTGTCGGAGTGTCAGACCTAGTTAGGTCTTATAAATACCTCAAGCCGCACTGAAAGGGGTAATTTTACTTTTGTTAATTTAATTTATAATTTGAGATTGTATTATTTTCTTTTGACCACAAATTAACTTAAGTATCGGAGGGTCATCGTTAAGGACGAACTCGACTACCTTAACTTATTTGTTTTGTTCCCAGGCCTATCATAGATCCGGGGAGGTAACGTGGCCGAGATTGAAATCGTCAATCAAGGTCACATATATAAATCGAGCCGGATCAATACAACTAGTCTATATTATTTTCAGCAATGTAGTGGTCAAACTTAGTATTTAGTTTTTACTGAATATTTTCTTGGCATTCATGTTGCAAATTAATGTTTCTTGTTCAGCTGATCAAGCTTCTCAAAATTTGGTTAATTTAATTGAATTTTTGTTGATATCCACATGATTTGAAAAGGACCAAGTCATGAACCCCCCCCCCTCCCCAACACACACAAACAGAATGGGAAAAATTCAATTCTAATCCTATTATTTAATAAGTGGCAATTTTTATTCTGTACCAATTAATTTTTTATAATTTAGTTCTGTATTTTAAAATTTTATCAATTCTAGTTCTCTTTTGGTTTAGGTGATCGGTGTTCACACAAACTATTTATCTGCAAAAATAAATACAAGAGAAGAAATAATATGAACAAATGTGATTTATGAATTTAAAAAGTAAGTGGTTTACAATCTTTGAATTTAAAGTAACTTCCTGATTTTTTTCTACGGATTCGGATTCAGGGCCTAAACCTTGTTCTTGAATCGTGATGGGTATACGCATGTTACCCCTGCGAAAAAGACCAAACTAACCTTCATTAAGGGTATTTTATTCATTACGCGATCAGGATCCGCGTGTTTTATAGCGGGCGGGTCGCGGAAGACCCGACCCGGATCGCACAGACTGATCGAAGACCCGGACAATGACAGACGTTCGTTCAGAACACACGCCGATAAGATAAGGCCACGTGGTCCAGTACTTGACGTACAGCTGTGTTCTATAAATAGACCCCGATACGCCATAAATGTGGTAACTGATATGCATTAATTGAGATCGAACTTTGAGATCGCATACATTTCACTCGATCAACCTAACTTGAGCGTCGGAGGGTCATTGTCGGGGACGTGCCCGACGAGCTCACGGTTCGTGTTTCATTCTCAGGGGATCCAAAATTTGATTCGGAAGAGTTAGTCAATCTGCAGTGAGATCGTCTCAAGAGATCGAATAATTTGACCCGGATCAGTTGGCGCCGTCTGTGGGAACATCTGAGAATTCCTTAGCATAATGAAAGGTTCATCGAGGAGAAACACCGGGGAAGAAGAGACACCAAGAAAAGGAACAGGAGCAACCATTCAACTAACTCCTGACGAGTTGCAAAAGATGATAGAGGAGGCAAGTCGAAAAGCGATTGTAGAATATGAAAGAAGAACTGCGACCCCTTTGGTCAAGGAAATGGCGAGGAGGCAGTTATTCGAGAATGTGGAGCCGTTAAGAGAATCGAGAGTGCAAGGTGAACAAGAGCATCGCAGCAAACGACCAGCGTCATCTGATGCAGGCTCTAGTAGCCACGGTCGTACGAAAAGAAGGGAGCCCGTGATATCCCGTGCGGAGGTAGAAAGTGTGGGTAAGCAGATAAACAGCTTGAACAAACAGATCGACGAGTTGAAGAAGCGAGGGGAGATCGTTTCACAGAACAAAAATTCTCCTTTCTGCAACGACATCCTGATTCAAACAGTTGAACCACGGTTCAGAGTACCTGACTTGAAGAGATATGATGGGATGAGAGATCCGCAGGAGCATGTGGCGGCATTTGAAATGGTGATGAACCTCTACGGACAATCAGCCCCAATAATGGCGAAACTATTTGCGACCACACTCACGTGGAAAGCTCAGGAGTGGTTTACAAACCTGCCTCGAGGGAGCATTGAATCCTATGAGTAGCTCGTGCAAAAATTCAACTTCCACTTCGCGAGCAAGAAGAAGCAGAAGAGATCCGCCACCCATCTATTCAACATCCGGCAGAGAGAAGATGAAACTTTGAAAAATTTCATGGGCCGGTTCAACAACGAAACCCTGGAGGTGCAAGAGTTAAGGATTGACATGCTCGTGAGCATCCTCATTCACGGGCTCAGGAAGAGTTCTTTCGCATCCGCCCTCGCGCGAGACCCGCCCGTGGACGTCGAACAATTAATGGCATTAGCACAGAAGTATATCGACGAAGAGGAGATGAACGCAATGAAAGATTCAGAACGAAGAGAGCGAGATTACATCCCTAGGCGACCTCAAGAGGGCAGGGGAGGAGGAAGTGACAAGCCTAAAACGAAGAAGCGGAAGGAACCCAAGTACATCCCGAAGTACCACAACTACACTCCTTTAGCCATGTCGCGAGAGAAGGCCCTGATGATGGTTGAGAATGTTGACGTGTTGAAGTGGCCCAGACATACGAGGTACACCCCCACCAAGAAAACTTCTAACAAATACTGCCGTTTCCATCGGGAGAGGGGACACAATACCGAGGAATGCTATCAGCTGAAGGACGAGATCGAAAGGCTCGTTAGGCAGGGGTATTTTCAAGATTGCGTGCCCCCAAATTGTAAAATCGGTGGGGAAGGGAGGAGAAGCAGATCGAGAAGCCGCGATCGGGATAGAAACCCGGGCCCATCAAAAACCGACAGGGCCCCGACGGCCGGAAACAATGCACCCACCAAGGGTGTCATATACACGATCGCAGGAGGACCGACCGTGGGAGATTCGAGCCGAACGCGGAAGAGATGTGCTCGAATAACCGTTTCGAACCGAGAAAGAGAATTCGTGTTGAAAGTAGAAACAGAAGAGGCTATCTCTTTCGATGATTCAGACAGACCGAAGGAGATCGAGGACATGAACGATCCCATGGTCGTTAAACTGGACATCGCCAACTTCACAGTCCACAAGGTATTGGTCGACAGTGGGAGTTCGGCTGATATCATCTTCAAGAATGTGATCGATAAAATGGGTTTGGAGAATGCCCGCCTCGAGCCGATGAGGACCACTTTGGTGGGATTTGGAGGCAGTGAGGTCGCTTCGTTGTGAACGATTGAGCTGCCAGTGTCAATGGGAGAAATACCCAGGCGGAAAACGTTGATGGTCAGGTTCCTAGTGGTCGATACACCTTTCGCATACAATGTAATACTAGGAAGACCAGGTTTAAATCTGTTCAGGGCAGTGATCTCCACTAATCATATGAAGATGAAGTTCCCAACAGAGAATGGAACAGGAGAACTGGTCAGCGACCAGAGGTAGGCGCGCAAATGTTACAACCTCTCACTCAGAGGAGAACCCGGACAGAAGAGGAGGAAGGTCAGGGAGGACGCAGAGCCCCGACCATACGAAGCAGAACAAGTGAAGCCCAGTGGCGAATACAAAAAGGTGCAGCTAGTCCCAGATGAGCATGACAAAACCACCCAGATAGGGGCGAACATGGAAGGGGAGCTGGCCATGATAGAATTTCTGAAGAAGAATGTTGATGTATTCGCGTGGAGCCCCTCAGACTTCACAGGGATCGATCCCGGAGTTATCGTTCATCGCCTTAACGTCGACCCGAAAGTTCGACCGGTACAGCAAAAAAAGTGATCATTCGGAAATGACAAGAACGAGATAATCAGACAAGAGGTCGAAAAACTGTTAAGAGCCGGGTACGTGTCCGAGATTCAGTATACCGATTGGCTCTCAAACGTCGTGTTAGTTCCCAAATCCTCGGGAAAATGGCGTATGTGCATTGATTTCACAGACTTGAACAAAGCCTGCCTGAAGGATCCGTATCCCTTGCCAAGAATTGACTTGATGGTCGACTCCACAGCCGGGTTCGAAATGTTCTCGATGATGGATGCTTACCAAGGATATCACCAAATCCACATGGCGAAAGAAGACCGAGACAAGACCTCGTTTATCACGAAAAAAGGGATCTATTGCTATAACATGATGCCATTTGGGCTGAAGAACGCGGGCGCCACATATCAGCGGCTAGTAAATCAAATGTTCGGAGATCTCTTGGGAAAGACTATGGAAGTATACGTGGATGATATACTAGTGAAGAGCAGGAGGTCGCAGGATCACTTGGAAGATCTCTCTCAGACGTTCAGCATAATGAGGTCGCACGGAATGAAGCTCAATCCGGACAAATGTACCTTTGGAGTGACCGGGGGAAAGTTTCTGGGGTACATGATCAGTGACGTGGAATAGAGGCGAACCCAGAAAAGATTCAAGCCATAATGGGTCCGAGGTCGCCCAATTCGATCAAAGAGGTGCAGAAGCTTACGGGAAAGATCGCATCCTTAAGCAGATTTATATCTCGATCGGCAGATAGGAGCTTGCCGTTTTTTAAAATCTTAAGGAAACCTAAGAACTTCACGTGGACACCGGAGTGCGATCAGGCTTTACAGGAGTTGAAGGAATATCTCACAAAGCCTCCACTGCTCGCGAACCCGAAGGAAGGGGAGACATTGTTTTTGTATCTAGGGGTGTCCGAAAATGCGGTCAGCTCGGTGTTGGTAAGGGAAGAAGCTAGCAATCAAAATCCAGTCTACTATGTCAGTAAAATGCTCCAGGGGGCCGAATCACGATATTCAGAGATGGAAAAACTCGCTCTCGCCTTAGTTGTAACAGCACGAAAAATGCGACCATATTTCCAATCGCACAAAGTGGTGGTGCTGACGAACCACCCCCTTAAACACGTGATGTCGCGTCCCGAAGCTTCCAGAAGATTGATTAAGTGGCAGTAGAATTGGGGCAGTACGATATTGAGTATCAGCCCAGAACAGCCCAGAAAGCGCAGGTGCTAGCAGTTTCATGATAGAGTTAGCGATCAAAAAGAGCCCGGAATAGTCGAACAGCCTTTGTTCGAAATGGATGCTGCATGTCGATGGGTCCTCTAACGCGAATAATGGAGGAGCAGGCATATTGATCCAAGGACCAGAGGGAGTCGAGATCGAAGTTGCCGCTCACCTATCATTCCCGGTGACAAACAATGAGGCGGAGTATGAGGCATTGGTATTGGGACTGGAGCTGGCATATGAAGCAGGTGCTCGAGATCTGGAAGTTTTTACCGACTCACAGTTGATTGCTATGCAAATCGAAGGAACATACGAGACGAGAGAGAGAACAATGACCCAATATAAAGAGATCATGCAACGATTGATGGGGAAGTTCGGTAGATGCTCAGTTTTGCAGGTCCCCAAAGTAGAGAACGACAAAGCGGATGCTCTGTCGAAGTTTGGAGCGGCAATGGATGGAATCCGAGATTGCAAAATCACAGCCTTGGTACGCGAGCAGTCGGCCCTTGCGAGTAGAATGGAAGTCCAGGTCGTCTCAGAGGCAGGGTCTTGGATGAACGAAATCGTAAGGTACCTCGAGGACGGTACCTTGCCTAGCGATCCAGTGGCGGCGAAAAGAGTCAAATTTCGAGCCGCTTGATTCACGTTGTTGGAGGGCCAGCTCTACAAACGGACAGTGGACGGCCCTCTCTTGAAATGCCTGGATGAAGAGAGAGCCCTTTACGTGATGCGTGAAATACATGAGGGAAGTTGTGGCAATCATTCAAGTGCGAGATCGCTGGCTTAAAAAGTGATGCGACAAGGATATTTCTGGCCCACCCTAGTCGAAGACTCGAAGAATTTAGTGAGAAAATGTGAAAGCTGCCAGAGGTATGCCTCCTTAATACATCAGCCCGCGACCCCGATGGAACCGATCAGAATAGCATGTCCATTCGATCAGTGGGGAATCGACATCGTAGGACCCTTTTCACCCGTGCAATCTCAAAAGAAATTCATTATTGTGGCGGTCGAATATTTCTCCAAGTGGGTCGAAGCAGAAGCAGTAGCCAAAATATCTGAGAAGGAAGTCATCAACTTTATTTGGAAAAACATCATATGCAGATTCGGTATACCCCGAATATTGATATCCGATAATGGCACACAGTTCCAAGGCAGAAAGATCACGGAATGGTGCAAGGAGCTAAAGATCGCACAGCACTTCACGGCAGTCGCGAACCCTCAGGCGAACGGACAGACCGAGGTGACGAACCGGACGATCTTGCAACACTTGAAGACGCGCCTCGAGAGCAAGGGATCGTGGGTTGACGAGCTGCCCGGGGTCTTGTGGGCTTATCGCACCACACCACGAACCGCTACGGGCGAGACCCCTTTCTGCCTAGTATACGGGACCGAGGCCATCATTCCGGCAGAAGTCGAGGAGGAATCGCAAAGAGTCATGCAGTACGAACCCGAGACGAATCGAACCGAGCGAAGCTTCAACCTCACCGTCATTGAAGAGAAGAGGGAGGCCGCATATGCTCGAATTTTACACCACAAGGATTTAATGATGAAGAGCCACAATCGCAGAATTCGACCATGCCAATTGCAGGTAGGAGATCTCGTGTTGAAGAAGGCAGAGGCCTCAAAACACGTGGGAAAGCTGGAACCGCCCTGGGAGGGCCCTTACAAAGTGATCGAGATTAGAAAGAAGGGCACGTATAGACTGCAAGACATGCAAGGTCGAGAACTACCGCGTCCTTGGAACATACAGAACTTGAAGAAGTTCTATGCTTGAAACGAGGAGCCTCTGAAAGGCCATCAACTGAGGGATCGAGCAAGGCCATCAACTGACGGATCAAGCAAGGAGCCTGTGAAAGGCCATCAACCAGCTGATCGAACGAGGAGCCTGGGAAAGGCCCTCAATGAAGGAGATCAAACAAGGAGCCTGTGAAAGGCCATCAACTGACGGATCGAGCAAGGAGCCTGTGAAAGGCCATCAACCAGCTGATCGAACGAGGAGCCTGGGAAAGGCCCTCAATGAAGGAGATCGAACAAGGAGCCTGAGAAAGGCCATCAACTGACGGATCGAGCAAGGAGCCTGTGAAAGGCCATCAACGAACAGATCAAACAACGAAGGACCCGTCAGCAGAGAAATCGTACGCGAAGACTTCTAGCAGATTACCAATTGTATATTTTAAGGTTAGGAAGATTGTGTCCATGTTGAACATTGTTATTATTAAGCATTTGTACCCACTGTAATTCATTTGACATGATTTATAAAACCGTGTACACCTTTTTACCCCCTTTTATGCTCATCTTTCCTCTTATTGCAACTATGCAAATTTGCCGAAACAAAACGCGAACTGAAAGAGATGCGTCCAACACGCGATCTGAAAAAGATGCATTCAAATAAAATGCAAACTGAAAAAGACGCGTCCAACATGCAATCTGAAAAAGATGCATTGAAGCAGAACGCGAACTGAAAAAGACGCGTCCAACACGCGATCTGAAAAAGACGCATCCAAATAAAACGCGAACTGAAAAAGACGCGTCCAACATGCGATCTGAAAAAGACGCATTGAAGCAGAACGCGAACTGAAAAAGACGCGTCCAACATGCGATCCGAAAAAGACGTATTCAAACAAAATGCGAACTGAAAAAGTCGCACCTCGGACATACGGTCCAAGAAAGACTGCATGAGCCAACTGGAAGAACGATCAAAAGGAGACAAGTTCCATGCGATCAGAGAGACAGACAATCGGTAAATAAAGAAGCCAAATACGCGAGATGCCAAAAGTTGGGGAAATTTTTCATTAACGGAATGTCATGTACAGGGGTCATCAAAAAACCTCACCCCAATGTCCTGTTTACAAAAAATGATATTTCTAAGAAGAATCCTTAGGATTTACACTTTTAAGATCGATCAGCTCAAATCCTATTACAAAATCAGAAGACCGGGATCGATCAGGCATCAGCTTCCGCCTCTAGCTCGTCCCTCAGGACCATAAACTCATCGTCTTTCAGCTCGGGGTTTGGGGGTAGGGGCTGGAGGTCACCATCAAGCGAGATGTCCAGTTTGCTGCGGTCAAAAGACTAATGAAATCCACCGAGCTTTTCGACCTGAGACAAGCAGGTCTCATAGCCCTTTGTGAACGAGTCCGCAGACTTGATCTCGAGAGCGGTCGTGAAGGTATCGGTCTTCAAGAAATCACGAACCGCGGACATCCTAGAGCTGACCAAGGCTCGCTGATGTTCTTCGACCGAAATGCGACCGGCTTGGCCTTCCTATCCCATGCTTGTGGCCCTCCACGAGGCCGACCTCACGCCCAGCCTCGAATGCCTCTTTCTTGGCCTCCACCAGGGCCACTTCCTGTTTGGAGCGGAGGATCTCCCTCTCCTTCTTGGCAGCATCGAGCTCGGCTCGCAGCTTTTGGACCTCATCCCCCAAGGCCAGCAGATTATCCTCCTGTTTGCGTTCTGTCTCGTCTCGCTCTGCCAGCTGAGCCATAAGATTCTGCACCTTCTGATCAGTTTGAATATAACTCCTTCGGTAGTGGGTGCATTTAAGACTCAGGCTTCGGAGGAAGGTCATGGCTTGCAAGATCGAATACAGTGAATAATAGAATAGAAGGGAGATCGAAGGAAGCCAAACCGATAGAATACCTGGACCATGGAGTGAGCCGCGAACTCCTCAAGCCGAATGGGGCTGTTCGTCACAAGCGCCCCTTGATCACGAACGGAGACGAAGGAGTTGTAGATAGCAAAAGTATCGTCTCCTGCTTCGCCATACAGCGACGAACTCGACATATCCTGCCAATCAGGAGGTGGCACATTTCCTCGAAGAGCTGCCCGGCTCTCCTCCCAACATGTGGCCAACTGTGCCACCCTCAAAAATTTATCCCGATCTTCGTCTACGCTGGTCTTGTCTGCGGCTTCCTTATCCATCTTGCTTAGCACGCTCGGGCTATGTGATTTGGAAGGAGGAGGGTGAGAGGCCTCCGCGAGCTCCTTCCCCTTGCCCTTATCGCCGGGCCCTAACTTGGACTTAGGCCCATGACCCTTCTTCGGAGAGGATCGCTTCCTTTTCTTAGGTCGCTCCTCAGGTGGAGGACCTTGGCTTCCTTGATCGGCCCCATGGTCACCACTGGCTTCGTCCAGGTCCAGTTCTAACTCCGAAGAATTGTAGCCAAGATGACCGCCATGGGCGGAAGGCGTTTCCTCACTATCAACCGTAATGGGCTGTTGTCCGGCGGGAATCGCGACCGCGAGTGCCTTGGAAGGAACCGGGGGAGGTGAGCTCGAAGGCAAATCTGAAGTACCAGCAACCGCTTTACCCATCCCCTTCGGGTATGAAGAACTCGCGACCTCATCCCCCTTCCTCGCTTTGTTCTGGGCCGCGATCCTCCGCATAGCAGTGCGCGTGCTCATCATTATACTATCTGCAAGAAGGGAGAAGTGAGCATATGCGAGCACTACAGCGATGAAAGCAAGCGAGACCAAAAGAGGAAAATCACCTAAGGACTCTTCGATGTGAAGGGACGTTGGATAGAGCCCAGATAATTGCAAAACCTTCTCAGTGAGAAGCTTCTTGGGATCGTATTTAGAGGACGCTAATCTCTTAATCTGATCGCCCTCCAGCCCCCCTCCACTCATTTTCGGGATAGGCTTATACTTGGTCCACTCATTTGTAAAGGGCCAGACTCCGTTAGGAGGTCGAACGAAAATATAGCGATCTAACCAGGCTCCTACATTCGACTTTAAGGCACTCAAATACCCACAGTCGGGCCTGGCTGAGAGATAGAAAAAACCATGACTACCAGATCGCTTTGAAGTGGTGAAAGAATACAGACTCCAAAAATTGTCAAAACTGGGTTCTAAGCCTACGTATTGCATTATTACAACGAAAAGGATGATATGGGTGAAAGAATTAGGGGAGAGTTGCATGGGACATAGCCCCAACTTCTTCAAAATTGCGGCTACAGGAGGAGCCAGAGGAAATCGCAGCCATCGAGGTGCTTGATAGAAAAGGCACAAAACCCCTCGAGAGGACGATGCATGCGATCGAAAGTAGCAGGGATGACGGCATCAAAATCGGAGGGTATGTGGTATTTTTCCCTAATCTTATGGACAGGCACCCTAACTTTGCTAACTACAGCCTCCCAAGGGGTTTTAGCGAGTCGATCTTGGAATTTGGCAAGGGTTGAGGGACCAGTTCGTTCATCGTTAAGTTTGGCGACAGAGAACTTCTTGTTCCTCTTGGGAGAAGTAGAATACGACCCATGTGAAGACTTAGACACCAATCTAGACCCGGACCCTGATGACGAACCAGACCCGGACTCAGAGGAGGACCCAGAAGTAGACTCAGAATGAGAAGAAGAGGACTCAGAACCAGATCGCGGCCTAGAGCCAGATCGCAACCTAGAATTCGAGCTAGAGCTGGAAGGCATCGTACCTTAAAGCAGGATGACTCTGAAAGCCGCAGATCGAATACGAACTTGTAGTTGAGAGTCTTGGTCGCTAGAAGTCTTTGTGTGGGGTAGAGCCGAGAGTTCAAATGGTGGGGTATTTATAGGAGGACCGTTCTGGAGAAACGCGCCGAAGGTCAACCGACAAGATCTCGCCACGTGTCCTCGAGGACTGCCAACCGACGGACGCGACGGTTCGACTTCCTCAAAGGCAACGAACTTGCACTTTGAAAAAGTGGGGGAGTAATGATGGGTATACGCATGTTACCCCTGCGAAAAAGACCAAACTAACCTTCATTAAGGGTATTTTAGTCATTACGCGATCAGGATCCGCGTGTTTTATAGCGGGCGGGTCGCGGAAAACCCGATCCGAATCGCACAGACTGACCGAAGACCCGGACAATGACAGCCGTTCGATCAGAACACACGCCGATAAGATAAGGCCACGTGGCCCAGTACTTGACGTACAACTGTGTTCTATAAATAGACCCCGATACGCCATAAATGTGGTAACTGATATGCATTAATTGAGATCGCATACATTTCACTCGATCAACCTAACTTGAGCGTCGGAGGGTCATTGTCGGGGACGTGCCCGACGAGCTGACGGTTCGTGTTTCATTCTCACGGGATCCAAAATCTGATTCGGAAGAGTTAGTCAATCTGCAGTGAGATCGACTCAGGAGATCGAATAATTCGACCCGGATCAAATCGGATGCGCAATCTCCTTCAGACTTATGAAAGGCTATCATGTACTATTTTGAAATATTGTATCAAGGCCTTGTGAGTCCAGAGCTTCGTTGTGGCAGAAAGTTTTTGAACTTGCTCTTGTTATGAATTTGCAATGTACGTATGTATGACTCTGAAAGGTGAAGGCCCCTTTTTATAAGCGTGAGTGGGGCTTTAGGCAACTTGGGTTCACTTCCTTGAGCTTGTACATCGCAGGCTTTGATATGGACCAGTTTCCTGATGGGCTATATTTGAATTGATCCATGAAAATACATATAACCCAAATTTAATATGGGCTCATGAATTCATTATCTTGAAAATAAGAAAAACCCAAATTTTGTTATGGACATTTATTTTGGATCCCAATTATTAGCCAATTTATTTGGGCTTTAATTAGTAATTTATTCCAAAATATTTCGATGTCAACAATCGAAAAATTGGACGTGACTTGCATATAACCCAATTAAATTATAATTTTAGTCCAGTAGTTAAGGGATTGACATTTTTTATTGTGCACCAGTTAATTGAGAATGACATATGAATTAAAATAAATTTAGATTGAAATTTAAATTTTATGCAAATTACAGCTTCTCGTATATAAATGCCAAATTTAGATACGTCTTAGTCACTTATTGTAAAATTATCAATGCTGTGATAAAACAAAATATATTTTCACTTTTATAGGCCATTATTTTTAGACTTAAAGACAATTTCTGTCCCCTAACTCCAGGTTATTCTCGTTTTAGTCCCCTAAATTACTTGGGTTCCATTTTGGTCCCATAAAACTGAAAAAAATCTCAATTTTGGTATAAATTTGGTCGGAAAGTTGAGTCACTCGTCGGAAAAAGTCACATGGATGCATGAGACTTTTTAAATTGGGGCTTTCATTGTGATTGACTGAAAAAGATGATGTGATGAAGACATGGCTTGAAGTTAGGGGACTAAAATGAGAATGGCCTGAAGTTAGGGGGACGAAAATTGCCTTTAAGCCTTTTATTTTCAGTCAATCACAATGCAAGCCCCAATTTAAAAAGTCACATGTCTGGCATGTGACTTTTTCCGGCGAGTGACTCAACTTTCCAACCAAATCTGTACCAAAATTGAGATTTTTTCAATTTTATGGGACCAAAATGGAACCCTAGTAACTTAGGAGACTAAAACGAGAATAACCTGAAATTAGGGGACGAAAATTGCCTTTAATCCTTATTTTTATATTCTCATTCACATTTTTATCTCTAATTTTAATTTTTTTTTAGTGATCCGACTGACGCTAATAAATTTAAAATTTCTCCCGACATCCTAATTATTCAAGGTCATTTAAAATCAATCACATGTACTTAAATCCTTGTACAATTAATTAGTACAACAAAGTGACACAATAACTATATAAAAAAAAATGGATCAAAATCAACGTCGGTTTACTAACGAGTAAATTTTTTTACTAAAATCGATTCTACACATACATTAACAATGAATTCTACTAATTTTTTTATCAAAAAAAAAATACTATTAACTATAATATTAGTAGATAGAGCTAAAAACTATGATAAATCGTTATTATTAATTAGGAAAAAGTATTATTTTAGTCCATTAAGTATGCTTAATTTTAATTTTAATCCGATAACTAGGTTCATTTTTTGTTTAGGTCCAGTAACTTACGGAATTGCTTACTTTTAGTCATCTGGCAGATTTTCGGGCAATTTTACCCCTATGCAACTTTTGAAAGGCAGTTTTAGTCCATACGCACTCATAGGGGTAAAATGGTCCGAACATCTGCCAGAGGACTAAAAGTAAGCAATTTCATAAGTTACTGGACCTAAGCAAAAATGGACATAGTTATCGGACTAATATTAAAATTAGTCATACTTAGTGGACTAAAATAATACTTTTTCCTATTAATTATAGTTAAATAAAATCGATGCAAAAAACTAGCTTTTCCATCATGAAAATATTTTTTGCCACGTCTAAGAGTTATAGTCAAAACATTTGTCATGACTTTTAGCACCCTTGCAAAAACTACGCACTTCAAGAAAATAACTACAAAAAGTTTTGATGCTAAAATTAGCATCGAGTTAATTAACAAGTAAAATTTTTATTGCTAATCTACACCATTTAATATATATTGCAAATAATTTATTGCTAAATTTGTTAGCAAGTTAATTTTCGTTGCTAGATACTAGCAACTAAATTCTTATATTAAAATAATGTGATTTAACAACGATAATTAGACATTCTAACTATCTCGAGGCTATTTTTTTTTGTTGCTATCAAATTATTTGTTTGTAGTAACGACCAACAACTGTGGCCTTAGTCAATAACTATTAATTTGCTATAATTATTTATTATTAATCGTGACTGTTAATTATAATTAAATATTATAATTCTTCTAGTATTTGCTAGGAGTATATGTCTTTGTAGGGTAAATTGCATTTTTGGTCCCATAAGTTGTCCTATTTTCAATTTTAGTTCCACACTCAGGTCAATTCACACATTTAGTCCCATATATGGAATTATTTTTCAATTTCAGGATCAAAGGAGGATTTCGTTAAAAAATTGAGGCCGACGTTGAGTATTTAATGAAATCCCCCCTTTGGTCCTGAAATTGAAAAAAAAAATCCACATATGGGACTAAATGTAAGAATTGATTTGAATGTGGGACTAAAATTAAAAATAAATCCACTTATAAGATCAAAAATATAATTTACCCTATCTTTGTAATTACTGTTATTTCCGGTAGTGAATTACACTTATGTTCTGTATATATCCGACACTTGATTGATCTTTGGTTAGGTTCCTTCTGGAAGAGAACAATTCATCACTTCCTCAGAAGTTTCCAAAGAACAAAAATCTGAATCTTGAATATATCCTTCTACTTGACAAACGAACAAGTCAGCATTTTCAACTGTAGACCATTCAACTCAAAAATTTTCAGTACTTTTCTCTCTCTCACACACACAAAGATATATATATATATGCAGAAACCCTTGATTCATGATCAACACCCAAACATGGCTTTTACAGACCGGGCTTTCTCCCTCCAGCTCCTGCTCCTAATCTCTTCTTTCCTCATCCAAACCGCCATTTCCGCAACCCCACTGTTCAGCATCTGCTCCAACTCTCACAACTTCACTGCCAACAGCCCTTACGAGAAAAACCTCATCAAACTCCTGGGTGAACTATACTTCAAGACCCCTCCAACCGGGTTCGGGCTCGGGTCATCCGGTCAGGGCTATGACCGGGCATAC
This sequence comes from Sesamum indicum, assembly GCF_026168435.1. Classification (NCBI taxonomy): domain Eukaryota; kingdom Viridiplantae; phylum Streptophyta; class Magnoliopsida; order Lamiales; family Pedaliaceae; genus Sesamum; species Sesamum indicum. Next base: position 1,506,389 of record NC_142669.1, read on the forward strand.
GGGCTCTCCCTCTGCCGTGGAGACGTCTCGACAAAGGACTGTGGGGCTTGTGTTGTCGATGCAAGCGACGAGATCATCAAACGTTGTCCCAACGACAGAGGGGCGATCATATGGTACGACAACTGCTTGCTGAAATACGCAGACAGTGATTTCTTGGGGAAGATCGACGGGCAGAACAGATTCTACATGTGGAATCTGCAGAACGTGACCATTGATCCCCAAGAATTCAATCAGCGGACGAGAGGATTGTTGAGCGAGCTGTCGGAGCATGCGAGTAAAACGGGTAAAATGTATGCGAAGGGGGAAGTGGAGGTTACAGGATATGAGAAGATCTACGGCATGGCGCAGTGCAGCAGGGATCTCTCCGGGGCTGAATGCAAGAAATGCCTTGATGATGCTGTGAATGAGCTCCCGAGGTGCTGTGGAGGGAAACAAGGTGGGAGAGTTGTTGGTGGGAGTTGTAACATAAGATATGAGATATATCCATTTCTCAATCTTTGAAATTAATTGAGGTTTATATAAATATATATATGTATGTATGTGTACTATTAATTAGAAAATAATGTAAGGAGATTTGTGTATGATAATTTTATTGAAATAAAATATATTGGATCATATATATGATGGATATACACATGTAACCCCTGCAAAAAGACCAAACTACCCTTTATTAAGGGCATTAGAGACATTTCGCGATCAGGATCCGCGCCTTTTGTAACGGGCGGGTCACGGAGGACTCGACCCGGATCGCACAAACTGACTGAAGACCCGGACAATGACAGCCGTTCGATCAGAACGCGAGCCAGTAGGATAAGGCCACGTGGCCCAGTCAACAGTATCCAACTGTGCTCTATAAATAGACCCCAAAACGCCGTTATTGAGGTAACTTTTACGCATTTATTGAGATCGAACTTTGAGATAGCATACTTTTCTCTCGATCAACCTAACTTGAGCGTCGGAGGGTCATTGTCGGGGACGTGCCCGACGAGCTCACGGTTCGTATTTTATTCTCAGGGAACCCAAAATTTGATCTAGAAAGAGTTGGACCATCTGCGCTGAGATCGTCTCAGGAGATCGCTAATTTCGACCCAGATCAATATGTATATGAGTGGAGTGAATTCTTTCAATAAAAGGATTATTGTTTTAATTTTTCTCCATTTTCTTTTTATTTGTTCGGAAATTTTTTTTTTTTGGCCAACTAAATATGTCTAAAATTAATTTTAGTTCGGTAATTATACCTATAGGTTTTTTTAAATTCAGTAATTTGAAAAATTGATTAAAAAAGGTCCTCGATGCACGACTTTTCGTTTTATGATAAAAAATACTACGTGGAACGCCAGCTGAATATATATTGTTGATTTTTTAAGCTTATGTGACAATTGAGATGAAGTGAACATATGATGGATATGTTTTGAATTAAATTAAAATTTATAAAACTAAAATTATTATTATTTTTTTTTATAAAAATGTAACCGCCCCTCCACCACTCTCTCCTCCCCCTACCCCAGTCGTCCCTCCTCCCCTGCCTCTAGTCGCTCCCCTACGTACCCTTCTCCTCACCCCTGGCAACCCCGCAAAGGGCGGCATCACTCAAATTAGAAATAAATCTTGGGCGACGGCGTCGCCCAGAGGTGAGAGAGGTGGGACGTTGTTGTCCTCCACTACAGCAGCACGACGACGTTCAATTAAATACTTTAATTAATTAATTAATTTTTTTTAATTTGATTAAAAGTAATTAAAGTAATTAATTAACTTGATTGCAAGTAATTAGAAAATTTTAACCTAAATAATAAATTTTGTTAATTAATTAATATATATTCATATAATTATTTAATTTGAAAACTTAATTTATTATATTAATACTTGTATTGAAATTATAAGTTAATTTTAGAATTTGAAATTACAAAATTTTACATATTTTTCTAAAATTTTTATATTGAAATAATATCGTGGCCACGTTATTGCACATGGTTGTACACGTATATAAGTGGCCAAAAGTTCAACAACTTATCTAGGGTTTGGAACCAATGGCAAGGGACAAACCAAGATCATGTTCACAAAGGCTTAATTTTATTTTAAAAACTTAACGGGATTGATTAAAAGCATGTGATAGAATTATTGAGTTTTATCATAAAAGTTCAAAACAATCACTAATTGTGTTTAAGAACAAAAATCGCTACATCCAAAATAAGAAAATCAAAATTACCAACCCCTTAGATGAAAGGTACAGTTAAAAATTACAACTTGGACTACCACATCATCAAATTCACCAAAATACCAAATTTAAGTACCAACATGGCTAATAATGATGTGAAATTTTTCTGCCTAATCAGTCGTAAAGGACTAAAATTATCATAGTTTTTTTAAGAGCACATGACCAAGATGCAGTTGTAATTTGAATAAGATCAAAGAAATTACCACCCTTGGGACCGAATGCCCTTAAATAAATATATAGCAGTTGAAAAGTTGGTGTATATTAATAATGTAAGATGATAAGATCAAAGTCAGAGTTAGACTTTTTCTTTAAAAAAATAAAAAAATATTGCTCCTACAAGAAGGAGGTGGGGGGGGGGGGAATATAAAATTAATAATTTAACTATTTCAAAGACTGTACATAACTAATGCTACATTCTTTGTCATTTTATTTATTTACATTTTTATTAGGATAAATTATATTTATACCTTCTGAGCCTGTGTTCAAATGCATAAATATTTTTTATTTTTTTATAAAATTATAATTTCCTTTCTTAAAATTATAGTTATAATTACAAATATATCCTCTATTAAGTATCAAAAATTTATACAAATATTGTGTAAGTACATTATATTAACACTCTTAATTTTATAAAAAAAAAAAATGTGAGGTTTTTGGGTATTTGAATCTAATTAAAGGATGTAAATATAATTTATTTCTTTTATTATTATAAAAATCATCAAACATATTATTCTAGATATATATATTTTTTTAATTTTTCTAAATTATAAGTCGAAGCTACTTTGCCAAGAAAAGACAGCTGAATCATTTAATTCTCAGCCGCAAAAAGTTATTTGTGTCAATATAATTGACAATCCTAAGAAGACTTTGTTAGTATGAATTATTCCATTCTCATTGTTGTATTCGACGTCGGCAAACTTATTTATTGTCCAACGATCGACCTATAAAAAAGTTGAGGTTTAGCTCCTTTGAACCAAAAATTTATGTAATGTTAATATTTGAGGAGAAAATTATAATTTCGATCCCAAAATATAGATACTCTGTAATATTAGTTTCATATTTTTTTTTAAATAGCTGTATTATCTCTGTAGTTTAAGAAAATATTGTAAAGTTAGTTTTATCATTGCAATATTAGTCCCATACTTTAGGAAAATATTGAAAACTAAGTTCCATATTTTAGAAAAATGTTGCAAAGTCAGTTCCAAAGTTAGTCTCAAATGTTGCAATTATTTTTGTGGTAGGATTAATTGGAGCGTTTTCTTAAAGTGTGGGACTAATATTGCGAACCACACTATACTTTGGGACCAAAATTACAATTTCCTCAATATCTGAATGTGCTCTCTTTACGAACAAATTCTACATGTGAAATCTATTTTCTTATAAATAGTATAAATGAGTGACAATAAAATTCGAACCCAACCCCCTTCATGTACAAAATCTGCACGTGATTTTTTCTTTGTATATGTAATTCTGTAAAAATGAGATTCGAATTCAAAGTCTTATTTTGCCTGACTCTTATATCATATGGAATGACCATCTCATTTAAAAAAATAAATTATCATTAGAAAAAAAAAAATATTTAATATTAATATCTTAATCTTTATAATGGGTCAAACTCCGGTACTAAACAATATTCAACAAAACAATAAATTTTAATTTATTGAATTCATATAATTGAATATATACATCTAAATTTTTGGACTCTTGACTAATTAAAATAAAGTTTGTGTCCAATTGCTAGTAGGCTCGTGGAAAGTCTATTAGAAATTAAGGCCGAATCCTAATTTTAATTTATGGGTGATGAGGGACTTGTGACTTATACCCAAGATTAAGAATACTGTACTCATTAATTTTATAATTAAATTGCCTAACATAGCTGGTGAAGTTGAGACTTTATAACCAAAAGATTTGAGTACCACCACTTGAGGATATTGATAGCTAGAGGCGATGGAGGGGGGGGGGGGGGGAGGATGACGGTCAAGTGGGGATTGGGGGCTAAGGAGGAAGGGAGAGATGGGTTTCGGGCTGATGGGGGGATTTGGGGTGGGGTAGGGGTGCAAACGAGTCGAGTTCGAGTTAAGTTCAGCTAAAAATCTGAGCTCAAGTTCGAGCTCCTTTACTCAAGCTCGAGCAATTGTCTGGCGACTCGAGCTTAAGCTCACAAACTAGCTCGGGAGTGCATTTGAGATCAATTAATATTTCTTTTCCTAAAACATCTAGATTTAAAAAAGCATGGACTATTGTACCATTTGGAACACATTATTCAAAAATTTAAATAAGAACAAGGAAGAAAATATTGACAAGAAGAACGAAAAGAAGCAATACGATGAAAGAAAATTGACAGCCATGAAAACATTTGATCTAATCAAAATATACTAAACTGCTGATTAAGCTTTTTTTAGATAATATAAACTAAAATACCATATTTAATATCATCTAAAACTAAAATTTGAGATATGGACTAATAATTCTAATATATAGTTAATAAATTCATTTTGTAGTAATAGATTGAAATTGTAATGATAAAATTCATATGCATTATATTAAATATTTATTTTCAAAAAATTATCAAAATATACTAAATTATTGATTAAGCTTATTTTTAGATAATTAAATCAAAATATAATATTTCAATATCATCTAAAACTATAATATGATATATTGACTAACAATCTGATATATGGTGAATTTTAAAATAAATGCATGTTGTTGTAGTGGATATTGAAATTATAATCATAAAAATCATATGCATTATATTAAATATTTACTTATAAAAAAATTTATCAAAGTATACTAAATTATTGATTAAGCTTGATATCTAATATAAACTAAAATACCATATTTAATATCATCTAAAACTAAAATATAGATATTAACTAATTAATAAATCTATAATATATAATATAAAATATAGATATTGGTATACTTCACTACAAAAAAAGCAAGGCTAAAATATATAAAACCTCCTTGTGTTTTAAAAAATTGGCTAAAAAGCCTTTTCGTTTTAGAAATAGGCTAAAAACTCCCCTATAGTTTGTAAAACTCAGCAAAAAAACACCCCTTTGGTTAATAATTAATGAAAAGTGCATTACACGTACTCTTTGTACGTGGGGGTATTTTTTAACTATTTTTTATCTTTTTCTTAGTTTTTTTTTAAATTAAAATGCCTTTTTTTGTTTTTATCTTTTTTATTTTTTTACAATTTAAATTGAAATATTAAATTATATTTAATTTATTTAATATTGAATTTTAAATTATATTGAAATTAAAATAATTTTATAATTGTTAATTGTTAAATCTAAAATTATTTTTAATTAATTAAAATATATATTTAATTATAATAAATTATTATTATTATAATTATTCTTAATTAGCTAAAATATTTAATTGTTATAATGGTATAAAATATTCTTAATTAACTAAATATATTTTAATTAATATAATTCAAATTAATTAAAAAATTAAAAAAAGAAAAAACTGAACGTCGCCCCCTTTTTCACTCGAAACTTGTCTCTAAGTTTTCGGAGCCGTCCGAATGAGTTTTCGAACGCCAATGGTATCATTACAATCATCTCTTCAAGAGAAATATTTTCATTCCTCCAATTCGAGTTTTCATCAATTAGAGAGACTGGGCTTAAGCAACGACCGACGAACTTGTTTACTGTTGATTCGTTTGCCGTCCGGTCGAATCTCGATCGCAGACAACTATCTTCAAACTCGTCTCTTCAAGAAGATTTTGACGAGACTGGCCTCACTCATTTTGATAAAGTATTTACGGGAATCTGACGGTTTGAAGGATTCGCCGCCGCGACGAAGGTGGTGGTGGGAGTAGGGGGGAAGCAGGGGGTGAGGAGGTGGGGTTGGCGTGGGGTAGGGTAGTTAGCTATATATATATATATTAATTTTAAATTATTTTATATAATATAAGTTAAATAATTTGTTGAATGTAGACCTTTTATTTTTTTAAAATCTAACTGTTGAAATTAATTGATTAGATCTAACGATCAATATTTGAGCAAAGAAGATCCAACGGTTCTTAAAATAAGAAATAATATATATTAAGGTATAATGGTCATTTATAAAAAAAAATTAACGTTGTTAGTTAGATTTAACGAAGAGAGGCGATTGAGCTACGTTTAAGAAACACAGGGGTTTTTTTAGCCTATTTTTAAAACAGAAATGGATTTTAAGCCCACTTTCTAAAACATATGAGGATTTTATGCATTTTAGCCGAAAAAAAAATATTTTATTGGACCACCTTTTATAACAACCAACTTTAAATATATAATAAATTTTATAAATTTAGAACAGCACTTGTAACGGAAGCTCATCCGTTCCTTTAACGGGTGTCACATAAGAATTGTAAAGGCTCTTGACGAAATCGTTCTTAATTGTATCGAATGTTGTAACGGCCAATATCACCGTTATAATAATTGACCGAATATAGAAATTGACTTTGACCTTTTTTTGTAACGGCCTCTTTGAATTCATTAGACCTATTGTTGGAATGGCCATTGTAACACATATTCTAAGTGTATATCCCAACTAAAACGGTCTTTTAAACTCTATTTGTAATGGTCGTGCCTTTTTGGTAGCGGTATTTGTATCTCACTTTGTAATACCACTATTAACACATACTGTAATGATTTTTGTGACTTATGTTGTGAACGTTTGTTGTAGTTTTGTAATGACCTCTAGAACATTTTTGTTCCTTTTTAATAACCTTTTTTTAAGTTGAGACATGCTAGTGTTTGCATCTTATTTCGGTACGGTTTTTTGACCAATTTTTGTAACGATACGTTCAATTTATTGGAATGGCTTTAGGAATTGATTCCAGGTTTTGTGATAATGGAGTGTATTTTCAAAAGCATTATAAAAGTCGTTACAAATGCAGTACATTTTTATATAATTTATTTATATTTAAATTGTTATACTATTCATTTTTACAATATTTTGTTGAATTTTTAGTTGTAAATTTTTTGTTGAATTTGTTATATGTGGAATATTATATAATTTATCTAGCAAGAAAATAGTAACAATATAAACTAACAAAATTAAAATAGTATTTATAATATACATATAAATTTACAAAAAAATATAAAAGATAAACCACTCTAATCTAGATCATGCTCCCTGTCAGCACCATTTTCGTAAGGCAATATATAATTACTCCATGGGGATAGTTGATCATATGTTCATTCGAAAAAATTGCCCTCGGCCATGATAGTCACCAAACCAACAATTGTCGCCAACTAGAATTGGGTGCAAACGCTCCACAACAGTTGGTTGACAACGTGCACTACACGAAAAATGATCTGACAACCCTAACACATAATCATGGGGAGAGGGGCACCATACCAAGAATTAGAATTGACATCAGTAGAGCAGGAGCTTGTACCATGATCAAGCACACCCTTTTGGTATGAAGAAAGATAACCTGGCCTAGGTACATCTAAAACCATCCTCTACGCCTAATATCTATTGTTCATCACTCGAGTGCGAATTAACCTCATCATAAGCAATTGGGGTTTGTTCCTCCTTCAGTAGAGGGGCAATCGCAACATCAAAGTACTTCTGCACCTTCTCCTTGTCGTGCAAAACTCAATTATAATATTCTGGCAAAAACCATCGCATACATAGGTCAAAACTGACATCGTCGGGTGTTTTGAATCTTTCACTTTTGCTCTTCCGACATGGACACCTAATTTGATCTCCGTCCATATCCATATTGACACTTGACCCATTATATGAAAATCTTAACACCATCCTCACACTCGAGCGTAAGACCCACCCTCTCCGAAAGGTTCTTATCATATATCCATCGGGAAAAAAAAATTAGTCCATTAACTTGGGTCTCGTTCAATTTTACTCCATTAATTATGAAAATTATCACATTTATACATTATATTTAAAAAAAAATACTTCAATTAGGTACTCCGGTGGTTGATTTTTTCAATTTACGCCGAAATTGCTTCAATATGAGGATTTTTTTATCCTACGTGGCATTAAAGTCTGACATGGTAGATGAGGTGGACTTATTTTCTTGAGTAATTATATTTTTTAGTCCCATGTGGTACTAAAAAATATCTTGACTCAAGTGGATTTTTTTTATCTCTTCTCTCCATATAAAAAAAAATATCAAATTACATAAAAATAAATTTTGAATTTATATTTTATACTAGCTTTTATGACATGACGTCTATGCATGCATATAATAAATAATCTTACATACTTTAAAATATATTATAAATTAGAATAAAATATATAACTCAATATACTAGCTTCTAGAAAAACTATATTATCGGCAAAACAAATATATGAACCCACAAAATTATAGATAATTATAAATATATGAACCAAAATCCCTACTCTCTACTCTTCTCTTTTCTTTTGGTTTTCTATACTCTTCTAAAGTATCATTTACGTGTATATATATATATATATATATAAAACTATATTAATACATGTACACCTACTAACTTATATATAAATAACTACATATATATATGTTAGTAGTTGTACATGTATTAATATAGTATTATATATATATATATATTGATAAGGATATGACGAGTGTTTTATACCTTGTCCTTATTCCACCACCTCATCCCATTTTTTTCATCTTATTTGTATTTTATTTTACTAATTTTAGTGTATAGGATATATATATATATAGTAAAAGACGATTGTATTTGTTCCCTCTCATCTTCACAGTTCTACGCTGTAGCCCCTCAATTCCTATTGTTCACATATTTGTTCACTTCCAAGAATTTATTCTACCCAATAAAATTCTAACTAATTAATCACCAAATATAATTTATCATCATATCGCTTATTCATATTATCATACTAATAATTTATAATTATGTATTAAGATTCACTTGTTACGACTAATTTACTATAGGTCAAATAAAATTTTTTTCAAACTAAACTACCTTTATAACGATTAAACTATACCTCTTCGCATTCATTAATGCGTGAAGATATTTGAGAGTAATTTGGTTATAAAAATATTTAATTTAACCTGCAATATAAGTCAGTAATACGTTAATCTGGGGTTAATATAGATCTTTTCATGATGTTTTTATTAATATCAGCAAATTCAGTGAATTTTAACTAACGGAGGAACTTATTTATTAGACAGACACAAACATGAGTGGTGCTAGATGTAATTTTTCAAACCATATGAGATCTGTGTAATTACATCAAAACTCAGAGAAGGGGAGTGTGATTATCCCAAAAGTTATTTTGCTATGACTAAGAGTCATTGTAAAAATATTTGACATGGCTAAACGAGTGTAATTATCCCAAAAGTTATTTCACTATGACTAAGAGCAACTGTAAAAATATTTGTCATTGCTAATATTTTAGCCACCCTTGCAGATACTATGGCCAACAATCGTTGCATGGTCGTGATTAATAACTATTTGGTACGACTATTTATTTTTAACTATGGCAATTGTCCATAATTAAATATTGCATTCTTTATAGTGAGATTTTAATTAATTTTCTCTGAATAGTCTTAAATTATAATTTTTCAACCGGGATATGGTGGGGGCTGTTTGCAGCGAAAATTCCAACTTTGCAAGAAACTCAACGACACAAAAACTATATCCCTTGAGAACATAAATACAATTATGATGATAAAAATTACAATATATATTATATAATAATTTGATTTGTTGCATGTAATACAAGTTTGGTTTAGAAAATTGCCAACTGTATAATTTATTGATACTAAATAGCCCATTTTTATTATCTTAACTAAAATTAAAATAAAAGAATTTCAACAAAATAATATCTTAATTAATTTTACTCAATTTTCAAATAATAATTCAGATATGGTTCCCTTAACCATATTATTTCGATTTCTTTTCTATCATACCTGAATAACGGCACAAATTATGATTTACTGTGAATACCGAATAATTTTCCTGTTGTGTTTGTCATTTGTCGTTTTGCTTGTGTCTGTAGACTCTCTGTCTCTGCATGTGAAGTGGAAAAATTCTGTCCGAATCAAATTCGACCGAGTCGAACCAATCACAGAGTAAATGTATTATACTTGCTATGTGATTAATTATTTTTTCTAAAATTGTACACCGATCACACGACAAGTGCATTACACTTGTTATATAATTGATTTAGATTTGACCAAACCAGATTTGAACTAAAATTTCCAATCACAAGTGTTGCAGCTAGGTAGATGGCTCATCAACAAAAAAACTCTCCTATGGCATCTCTTCTTCCAATTAGCTACGAGAGTAAGGTGAGTAATGGTACCTTTCTGGAGAAGCCCAAAAGCCCATTAATGCAATAAGACAGCAAGGAAGAAAGGCCAACATGTGAAGGCCTTCTCACCTACTTAGGCCCGAAAGATTATCTATTAGAAGGCCCATTAGTCCCACTTGACTAAGGTCACCAAGCCCATTTGGAGGCCAATTGTATCGACCAAAGGCCCAACAAGCCCATCAAAAAGTCCACGGATTCAAAATCAAGAAGCCCAAGACTTATCCACACCAACAACCCAATTTTTTTAGAGCTCTAGAGAGTTAGTTCCTAGAAACCTGTGATCAACGTCATAACCACCTGAAGAAAATTAAGGATATCGTGAGCTTGTCAAAACATAGGGTTCAAAATATAGACAAAGAGGTAAATTACTTTATTTGAAAGTCATAGACGGATAAATTACTATTATTTTTTCATAAAAAGATAATTTACTCATATGCAATATCACAAAAAGGTAAATTGGATTAAACCCGATTATTGGCACTCGAAATGATTCTTTTCTAACAGAAAAAGAAGAGCTAGTTTTCAAATGTAGGACCAGAAACAACTCTTGGGCACTATTACACCAAAGAGAATTACATGCAAGCTACAAAGCCCAAAATTTGCTAGGATGAGAGTGAAAGGACATGTAGGGCAAATATGTTATGTTTGTTGTCAAAAGGTGACATGAGTATGTTGCCTCCTGTGATTTTGATCAGAAGGATCAATTATACCTTTCGAAATTAGATTTAAATACATAAATAGAGTAAATTTTTTAAAAAAATTAATCATATTGGGATTACGTAATTTTATTAATTTAAAGAGATATTAATTAATCGATAAATTAATAATATTTTAATTTAAATAATTATTTTTATTCAATGAATCAACATTATTCTTAATGGATAAAACATATATATTGTATTGACTAATTAAATAATCTTCATGTACAACCAATTATGCGAAAGGAATTACTTATAACAGCAACAACTCATGCAATATTTTATTACAGTATGAGAACGCAACACCGAAACTTTTGAATGCAGTAATGAGAGTTAGAGATAGAATATAACCAGATTTAAATTTTAAGAAGAAGCAAATAACAATAGAATCATATATTTGTAATTTTAAAGAATTAATAATTTATTATATTGAAGGGACCATAAATTTATATAAGGGTCTTTTGAAAAATTATTATCTTATCAATTTATCGAAATTATTAATTTAAACCTAGGGCTCAAGTCAGGACCAAGAAAAATTATTATTTTTTAGAAGTTATTAATTTATCGAGTATTAATTTATAGAGATTTTCTTGCCATTTCTAAAATTACAAGTATCATTAGAGGGTGTTAGTGTAATATATCCTAAAGGGTGTTGTATAAATTTTTGTTACTAAATAGGGGGTATATTTATAATTATAACTACAACCTTAATGAGTGTATTTATAATTTTATAAAAGATAAGAAAATATTCTGTACTAGACCTAATTTTAAGAAATGTCAATATATTTACCCTTTTGAAAAATATTTATTAAACATATAAAACCCCAAGATTGGTTGACAGATTCTAAGTTTATTATATCTAGTTCAAAAAAAATATTATTTTTATGTTCTAATTGTCTATTATAAATTAACAATAAAAAATTATAATAACTTATAATTATTCAAAATAATTTTATGCGTGCGATTTTAGCACGAGTCTAAAGTTCTTGGATTGGGAAGATGGAAATGGGTCACTCAAGTTAAAAATTCCTGAGGAAAAGGACCTGTAAAACAAAGGATTAGCATTCCGATGCTTAAGTTAGTCCCCAAATCAAGAATAGACAAATATAAGAATAAATTATGGCAAGAAATTACGATGAAAATGAGAATCTTGTATGTAAGAGTACCAGATTAAGCAGCAAGAAGAAAAGAATTCCTTTTTCAACTGAGAGGGTTTGTTGGGGGTGGGGGGTATTTCTTGTATTTATAGCAGAAGAGTTCCTTTATGGCAAGAGTCCAAGGAGGTCAATCTAGTGAGAAGGGTCTGCCTCTCCGACAGAAAAAAAAAATGGGATCTGGGGGATAGTGCTCCTTATTTTTTCTAGCAACAAACTCCTGAGAAAGGGGCTTTTTACTCAAGTAGGCTACTGTCTGATGAGGAGTCTCCTCAAGTTGCGGAGTCCATCCCTCTGAAGGCACCTCGCCTCTTTCGGCTTGGCTTAGAGGGCCCTTGGATTGGGTTTCCTCACTGCACTGCCTAAACCAGGCTCCATTGCTGGACTTTGGAGCAAAGAGGGGGGGGGGGGGGGGGGGGCTTTTGGGCTAAGCAGAATGGGCCTCTCCTCTATGCTGGGTTGGATCGTACGGGGTCCCCTTCTTGGGCCAAACATAACAGTTTGGACAAGCTGCCTTTCTCATGGGTTAGTGGGTCATTACGTGGGCTTAGTACTTTGTTTTGGGCCAATTTCTATTGGACAGTACCCATCATTCAGTTCCCCTCTCCCCCCCCCCCCCCCACTCTAAGGATGATGGTTGCCTCCTACATCTTTAGAGTAGAAACTCTCGTTTCTTCTAAAGGGAGGACCCCTCTTCATTCGCAAGGAATGAAGGTATCCTCTTATTCCTTGAATAGAGAACCCTGGTATTTTGGGAAAGGAGGATCCTCCTGTCATTCATCCTTTCAGTTGCTGCAACCTCACCCTCATTGCTATCGATAATATATATATATATATATATATATTCAACAAAGTGTCAATTTTTAAGTTAATTTGAGTAAAATATGTATTAATAATTAGTACATTAAAAAAATATTATCAGACAATTTTTGTATGTGATGTTGTAGGGACGATGAAAAAATCTAATATAAACAAACAAATTACGAGATTGAAGAAAATAAAAGTACTACTAAAATTTATGCGCGCAAGTATTACGTGCCACCTTATCTAGTATAAAAAAAGCAGACAAAAAGAAAGACACCAAATGATACTTTGCCTTAATATATAGTATAGATGAAAGCATCGCGAAATGCGAGTGGATCGGCCCGGAAACGCACAAGCAGAAGCAATAATAATAAAATACGTAAATTAAAAATGAAATGTAATAAAATCATAATTTCAAGGGGTGTACCCTTGGAGTTCCTGGGTGTTCAATATAGTTAATAATAAACGACAATAAATTAATGGGGGCTAATGGATGAATGAAATATGAGAGGTGCATAAATCATAAATCAAGAATTACCTTTCGATTTAATTTATGTCCAACCTCCTTCGTTTGATCCGTTGACGTCATGTTTCAACATAGAAACCCTTTAAAGTTGCGTCCACACCTCACCGAAATTTGAGATTCCTCAATCCTCTTTGCTAGAAGAAAATTAGGGAGAAAAATACACACCAAGTGTGTATACAAGAGAGGGGCGGCCGAGTGGAGTATGGTGTGTAGGAAATTATTTTATGTATTATGTATTCATTCATTAGTTTTTCTCAATAACTAATACACATATATATACCTTGTATGAATGCATTAAAATATATCTAGGTACATTTAACCATCCATAAGGTAATAAAATCATTTATTCCAAATAAAGGATGACTAACATGGCACTTTACAAAAGTAAATTTGTTAGTCAATAATTTTCTTTTCTAATAATTTCCACCAACTTAATTAATGGGTTTGGGCTGATTTTAATTAATTATCCTTGGTCTTATCCATCCAATGAATCCCTCTTATTTATAAGTAATCCAGTTACTTATGGAATTCCGTCCCTTCTCGGTGATTTGTGTGTGACTCTTTAAGTTCACCTTTAAACTAGACTTAGGCTAGTGTCAAACACTATTATTAATTAAGTTCAATTTAATTAATAATTCTTAATCAACCCTTGATCAAGAAAACCCGTCCCCATGGGTGGCCATCTAGCAACTGTCCAACGCACAAGACTAGACAAATATCCATGTGAACTTTTAAGCTCTCGAGTCCATACGGGTACGGTCTTTCCGTCTACCGTCTCCCGGCCTTAGTCTAGAGCACAGAATTGGATGTCGGCTCCCATCCTGGACTAGGCGTCTATGCTTAATACTTGAGATCGCATTACGCCAAATTGCTCGACAAGGAACCTCTTTTTCCTATTCGATCAATGACTATGGTCACAGATTTACAGAGCGCAAACGCATCTCCTAACTAGGAGATACCTCTGTCACGTTTTAACAGGGGACCGATCCTCTTCTTGGAACTCACCGTCCTCGTTACATGCTTAGACTGCACTGGACAAGGCTTATGATGACTATGTCTGGGACACGATCACCTCTCGCATGAATCCAAGATACAATCATCGCATGCACGTGACTGTCGTGATTCCTCAAGTTTAAAGACTACTCCCGTACTATCGGAGCTGGGAATTCGAGTCATACCGACCAAGCCTCCAAACCTTCCATATGACGATCCCCGCGAGTCAGTGTAGTCGATTCGACACCTAGCCAATCGACCAACTAATATTGCATAAACGTCCCATGTATGTCGCTGATGAAACACAGTACTCATTAAATGAATCCAACTCTTAATACAAGTTTTAGTACGACTTTAGATGCTTACTCTCGAGGTCCTCGACTTGGAATATTTTAGACCCAACCCTTGGCAGTTAGCTTGATGATCGCCATCCAATGCGCAGTTCAACTATTGCACGATTATTAAACTAGTTAGTGGGCATCTATTGTGATGTCAAAGTAGTGCTAATTGTATATACGTCTTTTTGGTTTATTGCCCTGTTTTTTTTTTTTTTTCCAGACTTTTGGAGTTTTTGCCCATTATGTTTCGGTCTTTTCCAACTTTTGTACATAGGTTTTTTTCCAGATTTTTGGCCCATGTTAGTCCCAATTTTTCTTTGCAGTTAAAACTAGTTCTTTTAAAACACTAAATCCCAATATTTTGTATAATTGCTCAATAAACAAACATGACATAAAAAATAAAGCATCTTACATTACATTAAGTTTATTTCTACAACCTAAAAATTACTTATACATCAAAACAAATAACAACACAAACAACAAAACCCCGAGAAAGGGGGAGGGGCAGTCGAATTTGAGAGAGGGAGAGGAGAGGGGTGTGTTCTCTCTACACCACTGACAATGTGTTGTTGTGTATTGTGTAATTATTTTTTAAATAATTATACACAATACATATATACCTTGTATAGATAAGTGAAAATGTGTCTAGATACATTCCACTCATTTATAAGGTAATCCTTCAATTTATATGGTATGATCTAATCATGCAATATAGAGAGGGTTCTAATCGTGGCCAAATTTGCACTTTCCAGAAGTGCAATTTCTTGGTCAACTCACATTCCATGGCTGGATTTATATAAATTAAATTTATATGGTATGATCTAATCATGCAATATAGAGAGGGTTCTAATCATGGCCAAATTTGCACTTTCCAGAAGTGCAATTTCTTGGTCAACTCACATTCCATGGCTGGATTTATATAAATTAAATTCAAGGCCCAATATATTTTAATTAAATCTAATTTAATAAAAAATCAATAAATTGAGTCCAATATGTATTTAATTCAATTAAATATATAAAGCCCAAAAATATCTTAATTAATTCATAAATCTAATTTACTAATTAAATTAAATTAATCCAATTAATTTAATTTTGGACTATCCATCCAATGATCACCCCACGTGTAAATAATTCAATTATTTACACCTTCCAGAATTAATTCTAAATTAATTCCTTGTTCTTCCTTGGTGATTTATGTATGACTCTTTAGGTTCAACTTTCAGGTAGATTTGGGTTAGTGTCCAACACTATCAATTAAGTAAATCCAATCTAATTAATAGATCTTGATTAACCATTGATCAAGAAAGACTCTATCATGGTTGACCATCTAGCAAAAGTTTATGGCACTAGAGAATAGGTGAATATCTGTGTGAATATTTAGGTTCCCGATTTCATACGGGTACGATCCTTTAGTCTAGTGTCTCTCGGCTTTAGTCTAGAGTATAGAATTTGGTGTCGGTTCCCATCATGGACTAGGTGTCTATGCTTTAATACTTGAGATGGGGTTACGCTAAGTTGTTCGACATAGGAACCTCTTTTTCCTACTCGATCAATCAATGTGCCCACAGGTTCATAAGACATGAACGTTTCTCCAAGTGCATAGGAGATACCTCTATCATATGCTGATAGGGGACAGATCCTTTTCTTGGAACTCACCATCCTCGCTACATACTCCGACTGCATAGGATAATGCTTATAATGATCATGTCTATGACACAATCATCTCTCACGCAAATCCAAGATACAGTCATCATGTGCACGTCACTGCCGTGATCCTCAAGTTTGAGGACTATTCCCGTACTATCAGAGCTAGGAACTCAAGTCATACCGACTAAGCCTCCAAGGCTTCTATATGGCGATCCCCACGAGTCAATTCAGTTAGTTGACCACCTTGTCTACTAACCCACTGAAATTACATAGACGTCCACCGTTCATTACCGATAAAATATGGCACTCATACAATGAATGCAGTATTCAGTGCAAGTCTCAATAGGACTCTAGATGCCCAGTCTTAAGGTCCTCAACTTGTAATGTTTCAAACCCACCCTCAGAAGTTGGTTCCATAGCAGCCATCCAAAGCGCAGCCCAACTAAATGGGTTATCTAAAATGGTCTATGAGCATTTATTATGACGTCAAAGTAGTGTTTAAAGTAATTCGTAACCATAACAGACACATCTACCAGATATGAATACTTACCATATTCATCGAAACAATATTACTTAAATAAAGATTACTTGAATAATTCCCAAAATTGCCAATTCAATTGATTTTTAGTCACCTATTCCAACATTTCCAACAGCCTTCTTTGATGTGCCAATACCTGACATCATAGATGTAACTTCTTCATCCACAACATTGTCTTCATAACATTTCTGGCATAGCATAATTTTCCTCCACTATAGAATTTTCATAGGAAAAAGTCACTGGGATTCCACTAGGAACCCATAGCGCATTTATTGGCTCAGCCCAATGAAAAAAATTGCAAGTCTGAAATCCACAGCAGTACTATAACTTACCTAATGATGATTTTCTCAAAAATTCCACTGTCTGGATTTCAGACTTCATGTTGTAGCTACAATTTGGTGCGGAAAGGTCAAGTGATTGCTTGATAGGCTTCATTTTTATTGCACACGGATGAGAATTATTTGACATTTTGAAGTAAGCAACAAAGAGAAAAAAAAATAGAAGGAAGAGGGGTTTCTTCATAAAAACATATGGCAGATTGCATTTGGGGGAAGGGGGATCTTATTTGGGGAAGACAAGAGTGTTTTGGTCATTAAGAGGCAAAAAATGAATGCTGAGCAGCAATTCCGTGCGTGGGATACAAGTTTAGAGGACACGAGTCGAGCTCGAGTCGATTCTGTAATTTCGAGCTCGAGCTCGACGACGAGCTCAACCAGTTCAAGCATCGTTAGACTCCTATGTGTTGAGCTCGAGCTCGAGCGCAAACTGATTTTTTTATTTTTTATTCTTTTTTTTGTTTTTTGTTTTTTTTTCTTTATTATTATTATTATTATTATTATTATATTAAATTATGGAAGTCACCAATTTTTTACATAAATTTATAAGTAATAAAATAGATTGTATAATACATACTATATTATTATTATTATTATTTATTATTATTATTATTATTAGATTAAATAATGAGAATCACCAATTTTTTACATAAATTTCTAAGTAATAAAATAGATTGTATAATGTATACTTTAGTATAAATATACCAAAATATAGTATGAAATTCTAATTTATTGTTATAAATATAAACTACTGATTAGTTTAGTAGTAATATAACTAGGAAATTGTACAAAAAAAAAAAATCATTCGAAACAGTTTAAAGTTATTGGGAAAGTATCAATTATCTGAAATAATGCAATTGAAATACATAAAAATATTTTATAGTTGAAATTGATATATGTTCACAATCTAAAAAATTTATATATTTATAAATGTTAGTATAACATTGATGTAACTATCATCTTACATTGTTGAACAACATGGGTTAATCGGGCCATCAAAATTCAGATTAGACCGTTAGATATGATCAACTTACATAAAAATACATTTGATAAAATTTTAGACTTATTGGATATACGAATGTTGAGATATCGTACTCGAAACATAAGAGTAATCATTCAAGACAGTGTATCGTTGAATCAGGCTATGTGATTTTAAATCATACCATCTCATATGATCTAATGGACACAGTCTTGTATATATTTAAATTTCGTATGAATCGGATGCCCGAACTTTAAGATATCATAATTATTAATTAAAGTTTTTAATCTTACTATATATATAATAAAATAATAATTAGAATTGTTCAACCATCATCATCATCATCATTATTATTTTTAGATTAATTCATAGGAATTACTAATTTTTGACATAAATGTATAAATAATAAAAAATCATAAGTGAATTACTTGTCAATTTAAGAAAAATATAACATAATACAAATTTATATTAAAATATAATATAAAGTTTATATATGTCATATTAAATAATAATTTTAATTAGAAAAAGTATTATAAATTATTAAGTTGTTGATTAAATTTATTTTTGTATAAATAAAAGTACCATAATTTATTATTATCCAACATAAAATATATGACATTGATTAATAATTATAATATATATGGTCAATTTTGATAATAAAATTGATCAAATATTAAATATAAAATTAATATATAAAAAAATAAAAAATAAAAAAATATATATATAAAAAAAAGGCCAGCTCGCGAGCTAGAACACACACAACGAGCTCGATCTCAAAATCGAGCCCGCGAGCCAGCTCGACTCATCTGCCACCCCTAATGTGCACCTTTTAAGATTATGCAGAAGGTTATGTGGTCTTTTTTTTTTTACCCTGTCACATGGATTTATTTGAATATTTTAGGTATCACATGGGAAAATATGGATTTTATCTCATCTTTGATGTCTCTCCCTTTTTTATTTGTCTTTTTACATTTAATTTGTCTAACTTCCCATTCCCTCATTATATCTTGATAGTTATTTCTTTTTTCCTTTAAATTTTCCTTCATCTTTTCTTTTTGTCACTAACTTTTTATAAATTTAATATTAATTTATATTTTATGTACATTTTATTAAATAATAAATATTTTATATTAAACAATATTTATAGAAATTAAACATATAGAATGTGGCGTTTAATTACTTGGCTTTATCTATAGTTCTACTGATGTACACTTTAAATTTAAAATATTTATTTAATCATAACAAAAAAATTAAATTATCACATACGTTCAACCTGCTCTGTGCTCTGTCTAAGTACATATAAAGTGGGAAAGGAGAATTAACATAAATTTATAGGCAATGCAAATCGATATGAACTGATTACTCAGTATTCATTCATTTGTGATCAATTATGAGTAGAAAAAGCAGTCAAAACCCTTTCAAAATCTTGAACTAAGATTCCAATTCTACTATACAAATCAATCCAAATGGAATTTTTTGATAGCTGATAAATAAAAACCCCAAAGGTCAAATTACAAACGAAGAGCTATGAATTACTCACTGGACCTGGCGTCAGCGGAACAGGGCTAGGAGGACTAAACGCCGGCGGTGGAGCCTCCGCGACCACCACAGGAGGCGGTGGGTATGAAGCTGGCGGCTGCGGAGGGGGTGGAGAATAGAATGTCGGAGGCGGAGACAAATCAGGGCCACTTGGGCCTGAATTGTCGCTAGGCGGCGGTGGGGAAGACAACGTCGGAGGCGGAGGCGAATCCGGAACGCTAGGGCCTGAATTATCTCCCTGCGACGGCGGCGGCGGAGATGGAGCTGGATTCGGATTGGTCGAAGGATTAGGAGTGAAACTGGAGCTGGGATCGGAATTTGGACTAGGGAAAATCACGGGGGTTGCTTCCGGGCAGGAATCGGGCGAGCATTTGTGGGATTTGCCATGAAGTCCGTGGTGGCGGAGCAGCCCAAATCCCAATACAAGTCCAGTAACCACAAGAGCAGTGACTATGAAGATGAAGATCTTCGTCGCTTTGCCCACGTAACACATTTCTCCCTCCTGGAATTTCTCTTTCTCTTTCTTTCAACTATGAACTCGATTTCTTGTGCAGTTCCTCTCACTCTTTTCTAGCTCGAAAAAGTATGTATAGGGTAATTATTATGAGTTGGGGTCTTTTTGTATATATGTGTAGAGGAATATGGATTCTTTCGCAATCCTGTGTGTTGTTTTCCTCTTCTTCCTTTCCAAAATTATGATGTGCGGTGTTGTGCTTTTCTCTTTTTCTTGGTTCTGGGCATGGTGAGGGAGACGATTGAGGGGTGGGGGTGGTTTTTGGTTGGTTGGGAATGGAGAGATGCACTGTATCACGTGAAGCCCATCGAAGGAGAATCTGAGAGGAAAAATAATTGTTAGTTAGTTCTGCTCTGCTTTTGGATGTTTCTTGATTAATTATTACTAGTAATTTCTCATTACTAGGTGAAAGGTACAGTTCCTGGGCTCTAAGACAATGCTTTTCTTATAGCAGACTGTTTGCAATATATATAAACAAAGCAAGTTAACAAAGAGTAAGGGAGTCTTGTGAATCCTCCTTTGATTCTTCACATTTGTATTCTTTTTAGAAGAAAGAAGTGTAAAGTAAAGAAAGAGGAAGGTAAGTCAGTTTGGTAATATCTTGAACAGAAAATTATTTCAAAATTAAGTTCTGCTGCCCTAAATCAATTACATTATAAATACTATTATGTTTGTTATATAATTAACTATATTTATTTTAGTGTGTGTTAATCATATAACAAGTATAATTCGTTGTCTTGTCCGAGATTGAGTTTGACCATAATGTCCCCTAGCCTGGACACTACCCTTTCTGAACAGATCAAACTACTACCGACAATGAGACTGGTAAACTGACTAATCGCGCAGCTGTTCTTGTGGGCTTGGGACCGGGTAGCATACACATATTGGATATGCTACCCGGATCCACCCGAACGCAACAAACTACTATTAGCAAGTTATCCATCCATGTGGCTTGCTGTACTAATCCGAGTTGGGCAGTAGCCAAGACAACAGTTCTATAGCATCTCACAGAGAAGCTTACAGCCGCTATTGTCCGCATCTGCATACAAAGAAGTGTGTGCAGTTCACAAGTCAGGCTCAAAATCAACTCCTATTTCTCAATCATTAAAGAATCTTCCCTGCTCCAAACTCTCCACACTGGAAAATCAGAAGTCAGAAGTCAGAAATCAGAAGTCAGAAGTCAGCCCGGGCTATTTCAAATCCAGCAGCCTCACACCCCATCCTCTATTTGCCTCCAGATCTCCTCAATGCCTCAAAAGGCAGCCCATTCTGGGCATACATGTGGATAGCTGCAATGGAGAAGACATTCCAGTTCCTATAACATAAAATCAGAATCGACAAGTGCGCTACTACTTTGGCATATAACCTAAAATGCATCTGTGTCCATTTTCCACAAACGCATTGCATCAACTCAAGACATATTATCAAGATTGACAGCAGACTGTATGCGGCCTCTGGAATGACAACCAAAGAAATCATTGGCGTACAAAAGCACACCAAATTGACCATTTTCTAAGAAATTTGTATAACAAATCTGATTATTGAAGCAGATTAGAATAGAAAGGATGGATGGAGTGCAATCGAAAGAGAATGATTATCACTCTTCTCAGATCTCGCACAATGAAAAATTGCTTATGCAAACGTCTCCCCGTATTCCACAAGCAGATGAACCTTGGGGAGAGAAGATTGTTATGCTCTCATAGCTCTTGACTGATGTCCAGCAATTAAACTGTAACTGATACCAAATCTTGGGAAGCAACTTTTGATCATTAGAGTGCTCTAAGAACAAGCTATATAATAGAAGAAGCATATAGTCAATTTCACAAGGTAATCCAATCTTGATATCATCTTAAGCATAATAATTCAAATAGCAGCTCATCATCAATCATTAACCAACGAAACAAATGTAAACAAAGTTCGTAATAAAACTAAATCCACCTGCCATAACCAGAATGAAAGATATCAACTACTAAATTCCAAGAACATCTTCTCAAAGATGGCAAGCAACAAAAAGCAGTTAACTGACAGAACAAAAACTGAATTGACAACTACAGAAGTATGCATTTCCACCAAGATCGACCCTAATGAAGCTCTAAGATGGGGAAAAAGCGCAAGTCAGATATCAAGCTGTTTTTCCGGCAACAATATAAATCAAAACTTTCTTATGCCACAAACAAACCAACCACATAATAACAATTCTTAGCTAGAGGTTTCTTGCTTCAACAGAAAACAAAACCAAAATTACTTGCATTCACATATCACATAGTTCAACAAGGGGAATTTCCAGGCCACAGGTAGTCTGCAGTCAAAAGCTCATGTCTCAACGGCAGTTAAATACACTTCAAGAATGAAGAATCAAACTTGATCAATATAAATTCAGATGGTGAGAAAAATTGCTTTAGCAATGAAGAAAAACCTATATAAGTCTGCAAACAACAGACTATCGAATTTCCAAAATCAAGTTCACATAAAGAAACTCGAAGAAGCTATACTTCTTTTTCTGTACGCAAGTAGCACATTAATAACTAGAAAACCTGCAAGAAATGTACAAAGTTACTAATAAAAGTTAGAAGTACCCCAGGTAATCTTGTAAGCATTAGAAGCTGATGAGCATTCCAAATTTCAGTTTACAAAAGAATAATGAATATCAAGTGTAAACAACAACAGCATCTGCATGAATACACAATTCAACTTCATTCCAGAGATTGCTCTAGAAAAAATTAATTGTAAAGATTATAATAAAGAAAATCAAATATCATCAACCCAAGGGGAGATCTGAGAAGGGGGGAGAGAGAGAATGATAATTTGAAGCTCAAGAGTGATTCTCAACTTCCATGAGAATCCTAGTCCTTCTCTGCGCGGCCAAAGTCAAGTTCTTCGCATCAATAAATCGCGATTTCTTAAACAATTTCACGATCTCCTCCACTTCACCCTTCCCACACTCCTCAACAGACACCACACAGACACCACCGCGCCTCACGGTCCTCTCGATATGCCACACGTACCGCCCTGGAAACAGGGAGCGATCCAAGTACGCACCGAACCCGAGATCAAAAACCCCATCAAAAAAAGGCAAGTTATGCGGATCCGCTCGGTTCACCAGCGGATAGGACTCCACCAGCTCCACCCCAGTGACGTCCTCCACGCCCAAGTCCCTCAAAGCCTGTACGGCATGCCCCGGCCCGGCTGATACAACCAGGACCCGAGAGTGATTCGAAAGGTAATTCCGGGCCTCGAGGGTTTTGAAGAGGGAAGTGTAGGACGAGACCGTCTTGGCCCAGGTCTTGGTAGACCAGAGGCGGTGGTTGCGCTTCTCATGGGAGGTGTAGGAGCGGTGGTTGAAGTCGCAGGTGGACTTGGGGAAACGAGTGTGGGGTTTCGGGTCTGGGTCGGACGGGTCGAAGCAGGTGTCGGGGGTTTGGAGGTAGAGGAGGAGAAGGATCAGCGTGGCGACTGTTATGGAGGCGAAGGAGAGCCTGTTTAGGAATACCTGAACGTGCCTCTCCATTGATGGATCATCTGAAGCCGGGATGCTGGAGATCGATTGATGAATCGGGATGATTCATACGGTGTCTTTTTCCGGGTGGTTGGGGCTCTGTAAGAATAATGCCAGAGAGGATAGTAATGTCCGAAGTCATATCCTCAAAGCCGAAAGGCAAAAATATTATTTAGTGGTAATCTATACTAATATAAAACTTAAAGGGCTTTCGTACTCGCAATAACTGTAAATAATATAATAATATTATTTTTTTGAAAAATTCAAATTGCCTTCAAAATAATTAACGGATTCAATTTTTTAAGTTTATATTAATTGATAAATTATTATTTTTTTTTTAATATAATGTATCGGGCTACATATTATATCTCCCAAAACATAAAAAAATATTTATTATATGCATGTAGGAACGATGTATCATAACTGCTAGTGTTCTCGTAAATTAAGTTACTGACAATTATAATTACACTTGGGATTTACACAAACCAGTCATTCTTTTGTATAATTACTTACATCATCCTGACAGCTGAAAAACAGGAATAATTTTTTGGAAAAATTGCATAATACCCCCTTGTGTTATGCCAAAATTGCACAAAACTTACCTATGTTAAATAAATAGTCATAAAAGATCTTGTGAATTTTGAAACCCTGCAAAAAACACTCCCTTTATCCAAAACTGACGGAAGGTGTTGTACACGTGGGGGAAATGAGAGTAGGGGCCTTTTTTTTTTTTTTTTTTCCTATTTCAACATTTTTGATAGTATAACGGTCCAAAATACCCTTCTCCTCCACTACATATACAACTTAACATCCTCTCACTAACATACTACACAAAATTTTAGGTTTTGGGCTGCTGCAAGCTTATTTTTCTCTAGGTAAAAAAAAATTCTAATTATTTATTTAACATTAATTTTTTTAAAATTATTTATTTATGATATTTATTTGTTCTTTTTGTAGCATGTCTTTTGCTTCTCGAAAATCCACTTCGAAAGATGAAACAATTGATTTTACGATATAGAAATTCAAAGTGTTCTTGCTAAAAAAATGCCGCAATTACAGTTGTAGGTCCAAGCAAAAAAAGTGAGGAGAAATTATTTTGTAATTGTAAAACAAACGAATGAAACATTTTTTGTTGGTTGGACCCTATTAGTATTTTTGGAAAGTTTTCACAGTCAACGTCAACACAATCTACTAAATTCGAAGAAGAGGCCCACTCCAGACAGATGAAAATGGAGGACGATTTTGATGAAGTACTATCTATATGCAAGAATTTGACATCTATTATCAAGAGACTTGAAGCAAATGAACAAATGATGAAGGCGTTTTTTTTAGTTCTTGTTGTTTTGCTTGTTGCAATATTATTCAAGTAGTTATATGTTGTAATTTAACGGATGTATTGTATGCCCCAAAGATTATAATATATAATTGTAGGACTAATTGATAAATCCTTATGAAACTCAATTAATTAGTAAATAAATTATAGGTCATAATTAGAATACAATAAAACTTGAACGGATTAAATTGGAGTTCATTATAATATTTGAGGATAACTTATATTAATTAAAAAAATTAGGACGGATGTAATGGGTATTTTGATAAAAGTTTAATTAAACAAATAAAATTATAATACTATTATATATATATATGTAAATAAGATATATATATATATATATATATATATATATATATAAGAGGAGAGAGAGAGACTTGAGTGTGGGAGGTGGCGCCACCAACCCCTACCGCCTCACCTCTCTTCTCTTTGGTGTTTGTTGTTCCTCATATGCACACATACACAACACAGAATGCACACATTAAAATTGCAGTTCTTCCGGCGAAAAAATAAAGAAATCGAGATACGAAAATACAATTTAAATTTTGATTAATTTATTATATTATTTAATTAGTTCGTTTATTAAATATTGTTTATATTGAGCGATTTACTATTTAATCAGAATATTTTACTAGTTTGGCTATTTAAAATAATGTTGAATTGAATATCAAATCGAATATGAAAATGATATCGTTGGTTAATTAGATTATTAAATTTATTAGATTTGAATATAACTATAGCTAATTTATACAATTTCATCATAATTTTTAACCAAATACACAACTCTATGTATTATTGTTTAATTAAATTATATAATAGCGAGAAGTTGGTAGAAAATTAATATAAATATTCTGAAAATTATATTTAAGAAATATTATGTTATTAAAGAGGAAAAATAAGGTTTCTAATGATAACATAATTTAGGAATGTTATTAAAAACGATAGTTATAAATTTATAAGGGGTTTGGTTAAATGATTCCTATGAATTACTTGATAAATTATAAATATTTTTATGAAGCCTAAAAAGTGTATAGATATTAAGAAGAACTAGAACGAAGATTTATATTTTGATAGAATTGAAATATTAGAGAATTATTAAAAATTACACGAATAATATTTAATATTATATTTAAAAGAAATTACAATATTCTCGATATATTAATTGTATGTGGTATAACTCATTACAGGTTACGGGGATAAGGTGAAAGAACTGATAATTATCGATTGAGTAGATAGGCGTTGTGAGGTCGAGGTAAGTAAATGATTAGTATTATCTATATATATTTTCTTTATTTGTGATACTACTGCTATATAGATGTGTGGTTCATGCTGACGTTGATTTATCTGAAAATATATGAGTGGTGAATGATTTAGTTTGATTGACGATATTATGTATGTGAAATGAGAAAATACGTTGAAACATTATGTCTGTTGTTTGATGTGTTGTGGATGTCTAAAAATGAGAGTGTATCGATATATGATTTTACGGTACTATTTGCTTACAAGAATGGTAATATGTGAAAATGAGGGAGTGGTTGGAATTGAATATAATTGTGGTGTGAATACCCCTTGATGTTGTTGAAAAGCCTGTAAGGCGAAGTGAGAAAAAAAGAGCTGTGATGCGATATGAGAAAGGAAATGAATGAAAAAAGCTTTGATGCGATATGAAAAGAGCTATGATGCAAAATGAAAAGTGCTTTGATTCGATATGAAAAGAGCTATGATGCGAATTGAAAGAGCTATGATGCGATGAGCCAGCTATCAAGGGGATTCACTTGAACTTATATAATGGTGAGATTGAATTAATGGGAAAAACACGATATCACCTTCTAGTAAGCAAACTAGGAAAGAAGGGAGTTTAATTGGTTGTTTTATTGCGAGTTAGCTATGTGGTGCAATGAAACTGATTATGTTAGAATTAAACCAACTATATTCTATGCATGTATCCTACTTATCTTGTTTGGCGTTGTATTTGATATACATATGTAGATAGGGCTGGTTATTTACTTACTGAGTGGCAGACTCATTCCTCTGCTGACATTTTTTTCAGGAATAGACTTTGAGGTGTCTACTTGTCGAAGACTAGGTTCAAACGCTATATTCTGTCAGGTCGGGCTAGTACGCAATATTCTCCTCGTTGTCAGTTTAAATACAAATCACATTTTAATTGTATAAAGAGAACGTAAAAGCATGGGGATTACTTGTGATGAATCACCTTGTGGTGTTTGATATACATATATATATATATATATAATGTTGTAGGTTGATTATACCTGTTATGACTTTGAAATTACGTATGCGTATTGATTAGATGATTATGTGCATATTTATATATATGGATACAGGGGTTACTTTAAGTATGACGTTTAGGGAGGATATAGCCCTAATAGTGATAGGGGGTGCTACATATATTTTGGATGTTTGCAATTGAAGTTGATTCCATTTTGGATATATTTAAATTGATTCCCTATAATATATACTTGAAGAACAAAGTAGTACAAAAAATAACAAAAAAAAAATGAATACTTAAATTCCCTGTAGCATAACAAAACACTTAGCTAAATAATAATTCACTGTAGCACAAAAAAACACTTAAACATGCCATGTTAGATTATCAAAACTTCCCCCAAAACACTTAATACTTCATTGTACCACAACTTAAATAAAGCCCATCTTACATTGAAAAAGCTACTACCAAAATACTTAGTTATAACATATACTATGCATAACATAACAAAAGACTTAAATTCCTCCAATGTTCATACCAAAACACTTGCATGATGTGTATACAATAATTGTGCATACAATTTTGCGGTCATTTCAATCTCTCTTCCTAGATGCATCCTGCCCCTTGGATGAGCTTGACCCAGTGCTTCGCCTATACGAGGCAGAAAGGCTTTTCAACTGATTAGTCAAAGTTGGCCTGTTGGATCGACAATACTGTCTTTGAAGAAAGGTACTCGTACTTGAACCTTCAGATCTTTTTTGTATTTTTGATGATGTAGATGTTGGGGTTGGTTGTTTTCCTTCTTGGAGAATTAGATACTGGCACATTGTTGTTGGATTGTGGTTGGCTAGTTGCATGTCTTTGTTTAGGCTCTGGGGGCATCTAAACCAACAATATTTTGATTAATTTACAAGTGAAATATTATTATGAATGAAACCAAAGTCCAAGTTCTATAAATCTACTTACCTCAAATGGTGAACTGAATTGTGCAGACCTTGGTGGCACAAAAGTTGGCCTTCTTAAACTTTGAAAAACTTCATGCTTCTGTGGAAGAATCCACTGTTCCAAGCATTCGATTCAAATTTTCAATAAATATTCAGTCAAAAAGGTAGGAAAACATATCTTTTCATACTGTTATGCCTCTGAATGAGCTTGTTGTCTCAACAACTCTTTCAAAGCCAAATACAAATAAAAAAAAAAATCATCATTAGATTCCTTCTTGTACAGTTAAAAAAGCTAAAAGTTTAAAAAAAATTAGGTATAAAATCGAAGAACATTCTTACCGTTGATTTTGACTTCGGGTACACAATCAAAAGCTTCACAACAGTCACCAACACTCGACTTTTAACCTAAACTACTAAACTTGTGCAAATAAAGGGGAATTTTGCAAGATTAAACCCAAATTAGCGAACCCACCGTGCCCGACCCTGTGAACCCTGATTTTTACTTCGTCTTCCCAATCAATAGCTTCACAACATCACAACACTCGATCTCATACCTAAAACTACTAAACTTGTGCAAATAATGGGAAATTTTGCAAGATTTAAACCCAAAATTGCAAGCCCTAACCTGTCGTCGTCTCCCCCCCTCTTTTCACAACTTGCGTCTGAAGAAAAAAAGGGTATAATGGGGAATTAAGAAAAAAATTAACTCTGTTAGCTGGCACTGATGGAATTGTGCAAGTGATAAACATTTACAATTACAGGGGGGTCTTTTTTGCATATAAAAATAACACGGGGGTTTTTGGCCGAGTTTTCATAACACCAGGGGGTTTTATGGAATTTTTCCTATTTATCTTTTAAGAATATTAATACTTTTTAAGGTGTACATATAATTTTTTAAAAACTATGAATAATTTGTGTAAGTAATTTTACTATTTTTGTGGGTATATATGTAATCATGTAACAGGCCATAAATTAACAAAATTTTATTTTTAGTCCTATAAAAATAGGTATATATTGCATTTTTTGTCTTTTATTTTGAATAAATACATTCGATCCTGAAAATTTTATAATTTCGGGCCATTTAGTCATGTAATTACATAATGAACAAATTAAATCATACATTTATTTGTATAAAACTTATTAATAATTAAATTTATTAAGTTTGGCATTTTTTAGTCATGGGCTTGGTCAGGGAGTTAGGATGCTGGCGGGAAAAAAACTCTTATTCCTCATACCTTGATGTGGCAGGTCTAATGCAAATAAAATGGTTCAGAATCCTAAATTCTCAGCTTTCCCTCTTGCTCTCAATTTTGTCTATGCTTGCAACATCCTTAAACACAAAGAATTTTTCTCTCAATCTACAATAACGGGTTTCAAATACACATTTGCATCAATTATCGTCTTCTTAAGAGCTCGACAACGATTTTAGGTGTTTATTTGACGAGATTTTGGCTTAATTCATTACAAATTTGGCATTTTCTAGTAGGATTGTAGGTTTTAGGGTTTGAGGCAACACAAGGAGTTTATAGAATTAGGAATTGCATCTTTCTTTCAAATGACTAAGTATACCTAGACCATGTTTACTTTAGTATATGAAAAAAGTACCGCAAAATTATAAAACTGACAGGATCAAATATATTTTTTCAAGAAATAATAGACCAAAAAAGCAATATATATACCTGTACTTAATGAAGAGGAACATGAAGTTATTAATAATGTATAATTACTACAAATTGTTTGAATTGTTTTGTTATGAATAATTTTATTTGTACTTGATAATTTACTTTTTGGATTTAAATATTTGAGTTAGGTCATGAACAATTTTATTTATAATTAATATGTTAAATTTTCTTTAATATATATACTTATAAAATAAATAAAAAATAAAAATAATGGGATCTACCAAGTTAGACCCGCCTCGGCAAGTTTTTTACTGGGGCGGGGTGTGGCTTAAGAATAATCAGGGTGGGATGGGTCCTGCGTTCACCCAAACCCGCCCCATTACCACCCCTACTTATAGGATTAAAAATAGAATTTGTCATTCTACATCTATGCTATTAATTAAGTAGGAGGACTATAGAGTAACTCTGTAATATCAGTCTACAAAATATGTATAAATTAAAATATCTTCAATTATATTTACTCTTCACCACCATATTTTTAAAGTTACTTTTGATTGATAATTTTTAGTTCATGCATATTTAATATTAATTAATTTTATCAATTTTGAGCAGTTAATGTTCCTTCTCTTTCGTTTAATAAACTAAATTATAATAAATTTTGTAATTATGCAAACGGTTCATGTGTGCTCCCATTCTAGTTATATTTTAATTGGTGAATTAGTGTTATGATTTTGTAAAATTATCTTTTTGTAGATTTTTTTTGAATGAAGGTTATGTGTTACTTCCACTAGTCAATGTTAACGATATTAAAAGTTTTAGGACGCTAAAATCAAGAAATTAATTTAAGGGACTAAAGTGATTCTAAATACATATTTAAAGGACCAACTATACTATTTTTCCTCATTTTGAGTAAATAGAAAAGTCAAGGTTCATTTGCTCTAAGTTGGTCAATAATCGCTTGAATAAAAAAATTTTAAATCTTTTGTTGCATCTGTAATATTTACCTAATGAACAAAAATAACATATATTAATAGAAGGTAGTATGCAAAGTTAGAAACATAACTATATAAAAAATAATGATTTCAAATGAATACTTTTAAGTTTTTTTTCATAAATTATTCATGTTTTTTTTAATACTTAATAGAAACCTTGACCTTGATAAATGAAAGTGTACAAATATTTCAATCGTCTATCATTGAGAAACTCTTTAACATATAAATTTTTCATTGATGATTTCATCTTATATCCTTTAGGACCAATCATTCTATCAGTTGTACTATTTTTTTAGGGCGGTTGGTAAAAGTAAGTTGCAGTGATAAGGTAGAATAGTATAAAACTTCACAATCATGGCTTCTATGGCCTATTAATATCTCCTTGAAACATCATTCGGTATGGGCAGTACATGGTACAATGATGCATTAATGTTGGTCGATTGAGGAACGTCGGGTGATAGTTCACGACAGGTAGACGTCCAGGCTTTGGGCGCACTTGGAAAATCCTTAGTCGATTGTCGGCATTATGTGGGCATAATGAATTGATGCGTCAGTGCATTAAGGCATGCATGTGAGACATAGTGGGAAACGACAAGCAGATGCGCATGGTGTGCGCACATGGGTGGAACTGGGTGCTATGTACGGGGACTGTTGGCAAACGATGTACACAAAAGTGCCTTTTTTGTGGCATTCCACGGTAGAAAGGCAAAGGGTGTGTGCATGCAGCACCTAATATGCGAGATCCTCGACAGATAATAGATGGTGTGCGCAGATGGGCCTAACGGTGTGCACACATGATCAATAGGTCTTGGCAAACTATTGGCACAACCAAGTCATGGTGATTGGCTAATGGCTAAAGCATGACTATTCCAAAGTAATATGTGGAAAGCATGTGACATACAGTTATGCTTGAAAACTGCTTATCTACATGGTAGCATGGGGCTGCAATTTGGTCCACGTAATGTGGGCGGTTTAGATAGGTTCCCAGTATTTTTAGGGATGTCAACTGCAAGATGCTATATTCTATTATTGGCCTTGCTTTATGCATCTTTGATGAGGTGAATGTAGGTTCATTTTTGTGCAAGCAGTCCCTTGTATTTAACATCGAGGAATAAATTATAAAATTTGAGTTTAGCTTGTAAAACTCTTTAGTTTGCTTGATTGTGTCTTTTCTAGCAATATCGCGTACACTTCTGGGGTGATTCTTAATTCATACTAGATCAGCATACACTATGTGAGTGTGTGCGCGAAAGGCTTAATAGTTTGCGAGTGCTAGACTGACATAGTGGGTGGTAATTATATTTTCACTGCGTAAGCCCCTACGGCACCTATCGTATTGTCATTAATACTCTAAAATTAAAAATTACAGCAAAAGAATTAGGATCATAGTGTAAAAGTAATTTTTGTGTAACTTGCTCCACAACAATTTAAACTAACAATTGCGGCTGTTTGGATTTCTGTTGGAAGCGCCTAAAGTTTCGAGCCTACTAAATGTGATAAACGAATGAGGTCAACATTGCTCATTTTGTTGCATCAAATAAGTGTTTTCCCCTCCATCACTGTGCAATCCACTCAATACCTTCCTACCATTGTTGCCGAGGCCAGTGCCACTCAATCTGCCTATGAAGGTGCCGACACCTAACGAATTGTGTTGCGTATGTACACTGGAAACAAATGTGGATGCATTTTTGTGGCTTGATGATCACATAATAAAGGCGTTGGATCAACCTATTGTAACCAAGGTTTGTCACAAGTCGACAATCGTTTCAAAATTGCTAACTAAAGGATAAAGACATTCCTTGAAATCTTTAATGGACCAAGGAGCAAAGAATTCCACCTCATAGAAGGGATTGCCCACTGAAAACGATGCATTGCTGAAGTTGTGGAAAACCTCCAAGTACCACCTTTGCATTTAATAACATCGAACCGATGGAAGATAAGTTGAAACATCAATGACTTCAACTGCTGCAGTGTTAGGCCACCTCCAATTCACATTGTGAATGACTGAGGACAGTTTAGCTTGCTCATCTACCCTATAACCAAAGGTACTCTATAGAAATGGTGGATCAATGTGCTTATGGATGCTACAGATCCTATCATAATCAAATGCTCTTTCCATTGCGCACAACATACTAAATCATAGGTAAAAGTGCAGCCATCTATTTCATCAGTTATTTTCCAACTCCAGGCTCCTATCAATTTCTAATTATATTATGATTACCGCATTGGTATATGTCAATTTACGGTGTATTGCAACATATGCATGAGATTTTCTATTCTTTTCCTAAAAATCACAAAATTCAAGAAACCAATTCAAGAGAAATTTTACTAAATCATCAAGTGGAAGAAGAATGCCAAAGATATTAAATTGATCAACCTGGAATACATGTTCATTCTCAATCAATAATTTCTGGCATACGACTATGTTAAATTATTTAAGGCACTTAAATTTATTTTAAATGTAAAGAAAAGGACACATGGGAGGGATTCTTCACTATTGAATTGCCATAATAATATCCTTGACAAATAATTACTTTCAATTCTTTCCTGTAGTGCCATACCTGACAAAGCAAATTAATAAAGTTAGAGATTGGGGAAAAAATAAAGTTAGAGAAATTGCTATTATGTGAGACATAAAAGGGCACAATAAACACCAAACTTATCAA
This sequence comes from Sesamum indicum, assembly GCF_026168435.1. Taxonomy (NCBI): domain Eukaryota; kingdom Viridiplantae; phylum Streptophyta; class Magnoliopsida; order Lamiales; family Pedaliaceae; genus Sesamum; species Sesamum indicum. Next base: position 1,540,235 of record NC_142669.1, read on the forward strand.
TGAACATAGAATTGTAAATTATTAGGCATTAACATTGATATGAGATACATCCATGTGCTGATGTACATATTGGTTTCACATTCAATGAAAGTATAAGTTCAGGGAGAAAAGTGGAGATGTATAGCATAAGATTTCAGAGCCTTATGATTTATTTTGTATTGCTTTTGCAAACCTATTATTTATAATTCCCAACTTCTTATCTTTTGAGTAATGTTGAATTTTGATTGGCAATAGTAGATAAGTTTTGATAAATTGACTTATCTTTATCACTAAAGGAAATTTAAAAATTAAGGTTAATTGTACATTGTTTGTCATGTCAATGAATATTGAACTTGGTTTAAGAAATAATATATGGGGTATTTATAATGGTATTGATAGTTTTAGAATGTGGTAGGGTGTATGTTTTTATTATGTGGCTTGAATGTATAAAAGTACTTGTTTACTCTTGTAAATAAATGGATACTACTAACATATACATGAGGGGATAATATGGATTTTCATTCAATACTTTTTGTTATATCATTCGTGAATTTTGTCTAATAGAAAGATCTATTTGCATAACGGCAACAAATGTCAATTATTCAACCTATAGGGATGTACGTGTAATTACACCAAATTTTAATGAAATACGGTGCAATTATCCCTTATATGAATTCCAATATTAATTCAGTCTCACCATCTAAGTGTGTGAACCTATTCGAGTAAGAGTATTTGCAATAGCTTAATATTACTACGAAAAAAGAAAAGCGGGATTTGGGGTGGATTGGACGATCGTTCCAAAGCCCGTTCCATATAGGAACAGTCCTTGGCACTCTTGAGGAACTGAAATAGGTTGCTGATGTCACGATCCTCCTTTTTTTGATTTATGGTTTTGAGACAGCAAAAACATTACCAAGGGTATTCTAAAGAAATTGTTACAAGTTGTGTTCTTAAAAACGGTCCAAACTTGTAACGATAAATAATTAAAACTCAATTTGGAATGCAATATGAAAGGTAGGGACGGACAAGAGAAGACTGATCCTAAGTGTGAGAAAAAACGTGATAAAAATAACAGTTGATAAATCTATTCCAAATTGAAGTACAACTTGGGATACTTTTATTACGTAAGAGAATGAGTATTATAACGGCTGTTCCTATGTATGTTTTATTTCAAACAAAATATGTTACAAGTATCGTGACAGAAACTGTTACAATGTGGAATGGTTTTCATGTATTAATAATATATATTACTGAAACCGTTCTAAAAAGGGCACAACGACTATATTTTAACGGATATATAACCGTTCGTGCATGTGTTCGTAAGACTATTATAGATTATGCATCAACGACTATTTTATAACAGCTATTTTTGTGTGCCAGAAATCATTCCAACGACCGTTCAAAATTTTTCTATATATATGTTCCTTTATTTCCATTTAATCTCACTATCTTCTTCCATTCTTCTTATATTCTCTCTATTTCCTAAATCTCTCTAATATTTATTGATCTCTCACTATCCCATTAATAGTTGCATACTCTCGTTCATCAATCTTTCTCAAATTTTTATTGATATTTAAAGTTATTTTAATTAGGTAACAACTCTCACCCTTTTTCTTTTGTCAATTGCTTATATTTGTTGTACTTTTGTGAATTGAATTTAATGTTATAATATATATATATGTGTGTGTGTATGAGTGTAGGACTCATAATGTTAAAACAGATGAGCAGATAGATGTATGAGAAGAACTTGCATAGGAGGGCGGGTCATACGCTGGAGTTTGTGGATGGTGTTATTGCATTTATAGAATGAGCCAAGTCTCAACATGCATATATGGATGGTGAGAAAATTAAGTCTACATTTCGGAAGTGCAAAAACGAAATTTTCAAAATCCCGGATGAGGTAAATTTTGACTTGTATAGTTTTATGTCGGAATATTATAATTGGAGTTCACATGGTAAGAAGAGGGTGCAGGAGTACTTTGAGGCCGTCACCGCGCCCCTTTTGCAGGAGGAGCAAATTTCCATTGCTCATGAGGAGAAAGGTACCAATACACACTGGGGTGATGCGATGCAGATGGATTGGGCACAGAGGATTATTTTCGATACTGTCGGGCTGGCTTTTTGGTCTAATCATAACTAGGATGGTGTGCCTGATGATGGTACAAGGTCTTGTCCTACTGATGTCGGGCCTAATTCATATTACGGCAGGGCCCCTATGATTATGTGTCTGGGTTGGTAGATCGATTTTATGATGTAGTGCATGCTACCGAGCAGCCGTTGTGGAATGGTTGGACCAAATATCAAATGGCATCTATTTATTGAGTTGGTGAATATTAAGTCCAAGACTCATTTTTCTGAGCAACATATGATCGAATATCCTAGTGGGCTAATAATATATTGCGCGAGCGACCACACCTGCCCCTCGATTACCATAGTATGAAGAAGTTGATAAGGGACTTGGGTTTACCTGCTGAGAAGATTGATGAGTGTAAGAATAGTTTCATGTTGTACTAGAAGGACAAGATTCATCTGGACTACTGCAAGTTTTGTGGAGAATTTAGGTACAAGCCAACCAGGGAGCGAAATCTTAATCACAAGAAAATCCCGTATTCCATTCTTAGGTACATGTTGCTTACCCCTTGCCTGTAGAGGTTGTATGTTTTAAAAGCGATTATCAAGCAAATGACGTGACATGCCAACCATTAGACGAGTGCGGGATCCATGTGCCATCCATCTGATGTAGAGGCATGGAGGCATTTTGACCGGACATATCCTGGTTTTGTAGCAAAGCCCCCTAGTGTTAGACTGTGTTAGTGCACAGATGGGTTCGCACCGCACGGACAGTATGGTCATATATATTCATGTGGCCAGTTATACTTACATCGTACAATCTCCCACCGAGAATGTGCATGAGTTTTGACTATATGTTCTTGATGGTGGTGATCCCTGGCCCTTTCAATCCGAAACGTTTCATCGATGTTTACTTGGAGCCGCTGATCGAGGAGTTGCAGAATTTGTGGCATGTGGGTATATTGATGCACGATAATGCAAAGAATGAGACATTCATGATGCGCACCATGAACTACCTACCCGTCTATGGGATTGCATCTGCATGGAGTACCACTGGCATTATTGTTGGAATAGGTGACCAGAAAGCTAATTGGATTAGCGGTTTTGGGAACTATTCAAGCGATCTTTATTCAAGTAACATTTCCCGATAAATATGTTAAGTATTCATCTTTGATATATGTATCTATTGTGCTTACCGATTACATTAAGCATTGCTTCAACGTCACAATAGATGCCCACAGACCATTTAGATAACCCATGTAGTTGGGTTGTGCATTGGATGGCGACTGAAACCAACTTCTGAGTGTTGGTCATAAATGTTCCAAGTCGAGCACCTTGAGACTGGGCATTGAGAGTCCTATTAAGACTTGTATTAAGTAGTACATTCATTGGATGAGTGTCATGTTTCATCGACGACAGACATTGGACGTCTATGCAATTTCAGTGGGTTAGTTGACAAGGTGGTCAACTGGCTAAACTGATTCGCGAGGATCGTCATATGGAAGCCTTGAAGGATTGATTAGTATGACTTGAGTCCCCGACTTCCATAGTACGAAAGTAGTCTTTAGACTTGAGGAACAATGGCAGTCACATGCGAACGATTGTTGTATCTTGGATCTATGCACGAGGTGATTATGTCACAGACATGATCAGTATAAGTCTTGTCCAGTGTAGTCAAAATGTGTAACGAGGACAATGGTTTCCAAGAAGAGGATCAATCCCCTGTCTGTATGTGACAGCAGCATCTCCTATACACTTGGAGACGTGTTTATGCCTCACAAAACCTGTAGCTACTATAGTTGATTGAATAGAAAATAGTTTTCTATGTCGAGCAATTAAGCGAAATAAGGTCTAAGGTATTAAAGCATATTTACCTAGTTTAGGATGGGAACTAACACCAAATTAGATCGAATTTAATTAATCGGTAGTGTTGGACACTAGCCCAAGTCTAGCTGAAAGGTGAACCTATAGAGTCACACAAAAATAATTGTGGAAGGACTAGGAATTAATTCCAAAAGATGTAAATAATTGGATTATTTACATGTGGGATGATGTATTGAATGGATAGCCTAAGATTAAATTAACTGGATTAGTTTAATTGAACTTGTCTTAATTAATAAATTAGATTTATTAATTAAAGAGAATCGGACTTATGTCTTTAATTGGATTAAATGACATTGGGCTTAATTTAGTTTGGATATATTAAATTTGATTTAATTAAATTCATTGGGCCTTGGATTTATTTTAATTTGATTAAATGAAACCTAGTTAATTGAATTAAGGCCCACTAGCAATAGAGTTGACTTTTATTGTTGGAAGGAGGGTTGGTCAAATTGCACTTTTGAAAAGTGTAGACTTGACCATATTTGGAGCGCTTCTTATATGACATGATTTGATTATACCATATAGGAAGGGGGTTGTCTTATAGGTAGGTGGAATATATCTAGATACATTTACACCTTCTCATACAAAGTATATATATGTGTTATCATCATTATTCGTAAGATGATAACACATAGTGAATAGTGTAGAGAACATACGCTCCATCTCTCCTCCCTATGAAATTCGACCACCCCTTTCTGTCTCTCTCATCCCTTTTGTTTCTCTAACTCTCTTTCATCTAGGATTAAATGATGAGTAGTGAGAATTTTGATGAAGGGAATACACTAGTTAATAGTGTAGTTCTCTTCGATCATTTCTTCCAACCGGTTTTGATTTCTTCTACCAAAGAGATCAAACCTTCTTGCCATGGTGTGGTGTGGATCATTTGTAGAGGCTCCTATGTCAGAGCCTAGGGTGAACCTTTATGCACGATTTCGGGTTGAAACATAAATGAGGTAAAGTTTCATTTAAAATACCGCTCTCTTTTGTTAGATTTATCTATAGTCTTGTACATTGGGATTTGTTATTTCTTTTTTTTTTAAATCCACATACTACATCCAATGCCCGAGAACACCAAGGGTACACCCCTTGGTTGGTCGTAGATTAATCTTAATTTGCATATTTTATTACCGCTTTATTTTTTTTCGCGCTTTCGTTCATGCGTTCCCGGGCCGATTCACTTGTTTTTTTCCTTATAGCTATGGGTTGTCCAGTTTGTATGGATGACACTCGTGCATTCTATTTGTAGAATGGTAGGAAGGTGTGCTACTTTACTGCTACAAATAGTTCCTCATCCAAGACCATCTGTACCGTAGTAAGAAAAAGCCATCCACTAAGAACCGAGTAGAAAGGAAGATTGCATGTCAAAACAAATCCGCGGTTGGGTTGCAGAGTCCAGTCCTATAGTTGGAGTACCGTTGGAACTCCCACCCAGCTACAGTAGCGAGCATAAGTGGAATAAGAAAAATATCTTCTAGGATCTTAAGTACTGGGGAGCGCATCTGATATGACACAATTTTGGTGTCATGCACATTGAGAAAAATATGTTTGACAATATATTCAATACCGTGATGGACATAAATGGAAAAATGAAGGACAATCTGGATGCAGAGAAGAACCTGAAGATCATATGTAGTCTTTAATCGACCGGAGCTCGAGGTGGACGAAAGGAGACCGAACGTGATACCCAAAGCCGTATATACCATGACGGAGGAGCAGAAGATGAGGATATGTGAATGGATTAGTCATCTTAAGTTTTATGATGGTTACGCATCTAATTTGGCTCATTGTGTCGATATTAAGGAGCTGAGGATGCACGGCATGAAGAGCCATGACTGTCACATATGCATACAGAAGTTGATCCCAATTTCCTTCTGTGAAATGCTTCCTAAGCATGTGTGGAGTGCGTTGACAAAAGTCAGCCTTCTATTCCAAATTATATGTTCGATGATGCTGGATTTCAACAAGGTACAAGAATTGGAAGGTAATGTCGCTACCATCTTGTGCAATCTCGAGAAAATATTTCTGCCATCTTTGTTCGAATCAATGGAGCACCTAATTGTTCACCTATCATATGAAGCGCGCGTGGGAGTGCCCGTGCAATACAGGTGGATTTACCCATTTGAGAGGTAAGTACACGAGTTATTTTAGTTTTTTTAAATAGTTCTATTGTCATATATTTTTAATAAATATTCATTCGAATAGATTTCTCCGAGACTTGAAAATAAAGGTGAAAAACAAAGCACACTTCGAGGCGTCAATTGTTGAGGCATATCTTGTTGGAGAAATCGGCCTATTCACTTCTCACTACTTCGAGTTGCAGACTCTTTGCAAATGGAACAAACCTCGTACAAGTGATGACCTCACGATGAATGACAATCATATCCAACAATTTATTTTCAATCACCCTGACCGAGCAAGTGGTGCCTCAAAGAAGAGGTGGCTTAGCGCCTCAGAGCATCACATAATCTAAATGTAACTCTTGTACAATTGTGAGGTAGTCACACCATACTACGAGTAAGTGTAAAGATATCAATAGTTTATAAAATTCTTATTTAGAGTTTTAACCTATATATTGATATGTATTCTATTTTTTTAATACAGGTCATTCTTGAATGAACTCTACGAGCACCATCATTCGGAAGACCCCAACATTGAACTACTAGTAGCTACTGAATTTAAGGATTGGTTCAAACGTCGTGTAAGTAATGCCTTATGAATTGTGTCATAACAGTGAAACCATCAGTCCTCAATTTTTTCTCTAATATGTGCATTGCAGGTGAAATCTGAATTGAATTACACAGACAACGAGCTGTTGAAGTTGCATTACTCGGGTCCTATCGCTGAGGTCACAACATTCCTGTGTTACTTTATGAATGGTTACAATTTCCACATTGAACGTCACAGCGTAGGCAAGTCAACTATAAACTATCGGGCGTGTGTGAAAAGCTCATTTTATATAAACATAGACATTGATTTCTACGGGATACTCGAGAGATAGTTTAGTTAAATTACCCACTTAATCCGAACATGCACATCATTTTGTTCGAATTCCGTTGGATCGATCACCTTGTTGATATAAATTTCAAGAAGGTATACCAAAAGGATGAACCATTCATCCTAGCACAACTAGTACAAATATACTACAGGAAATACCCTACCATGAAGAGAGACAGAGTTGCTTGGATGGTTGTATGCAAAACCAAAGCTTGAAGAGTCATCGATGACTCTTGATGGACTGAAGTCGAATTTTAAGAAGAGGAAACAATACCTACTCCACAAGTTGTTACGGACAAACATAGTTATGACCAACATGACCCAAATGGTATACAATTAGCCGTTGATCTTTTTGTTGCAAATCATCAAGGAGAATGTACATCCTGCTCGAAAAATGGTGAATCTGATAGCGAATCTGACGAAGATAGCTTTGACGAGGATTACGAGATTGAAGAAGACAATAATTATGATTGAAAGTTTACTGTTTCTCTGATCAAACATTTGTAAAAATTTTTGTAAAAATTATTGATTAAATATTTCTATAATTATTCTGTATTAATAATTATATATATCTTTTACAAAATAGTTTAAATTAGGAATGGTTATAAGTAGCCCACGCCGTTCCCAATTTGAAACAATCCACAAAAAGACCGTCCTTTCAATTACCGTTCCTTTTTGTAAGTGAATAATGTTAAATATCAAGCTGGAACGGACAAATAAATAATAACCATTCATGAAAATGTTACAACATTCTATAGAAAAGCGAGGGAAATTCAAAATCTAAGAACAGTCAAAATAAAATAACCGTTTCTAATGGAGTTCAACACAAATTTATTTTGGCGCCAAATAGAAAGTGGAGGAAAATTTATATTTAGGAATGGTTGTTAAATATTACCACTCCTAATATGAATATTATTTAAACCGTGCATAAAAGAATAAACAAACCGTTCCTAATATGAATATAAAGCAAACCGTGACTAAAAGCATAAACAAACCGTCCCTAATCATAACAAAAAATTCATAGTTCACTTCCCGGGTACTATATTTGCGCATCCACGAGCCTGATTAATTCCAAACTTAAACACATATAAATACTACATATATGTTAATATATATTGCGGTTTGATTTAAATCACATGGTCTGATTGACAATTGCATCGTTTTGAACCTCGTTGGTTGTGAATCAGATACGATATCTCAATATCCGTATAACAAAAATGTCCAAACTTCATCTAATGTAGTCTTTTGTCGATTTAATTATATGTAATGGTCTCATTAGGCGATCCAGTATAACAATATAAGATGCTAGTTACATCTATTTAAGACTAACAATCTTGGATATACAAATATACTTGATCTGCTAAATATGTATCAATTTAATAAAAAATATTATATGTGTCCAATGGTCTTAATTAATTTATGGTCTACTTTTCTCTGATCATTAACATGTCCAAAATGATTTTTCCTTCATTTATTATTTTTCAGTTGAAAAGGAAATATATTTGGCACTAAACTAGGAAAAGTCGTGTTAAATATAGGAACGGTTATTTAAATGCCCTCGTCATACGATGTCGTTTTCTGATAAAATGACATCATTTTGTGTGTATTGGACCGATTTTAGGAACACTTTTCCTGACCATGCCAAAATGAGTCCAAATTTTCGTCAATCCACTATACAAGAAACAACATCGTTTTTCTTATTTAGGAATGATCTTGGTAATGTAGTTAAATAAATGACCATTCCCGGACCGTACCAAATTTTAGGCAAAATTTCACTTTTGGTCCCACTAGATAGGGTCGTTTTCACTTTTAGTCCCTCGCTTTACGTGGTCAACACTTGTAGTCCCAAAACCTTAAATTTTTAACACTTTTAGTCCCGCACTGTTAAAAACTGACGGAAACTGCACGTGACAGTCACGTGCCGTTAGTCAGCTGCTATCGTAAAAAATTGGTCAACTGGTAAGTTATTTCAGACTTTAGGCAAAATGTTCTTCTCCCCTTTTCCCCAAGTCCACAAAACAAAGTCCCTAAATCCCTAATCCCCCAAATCCCCTTTCCCCAAATCTGAAACAATCATCCCAGTTTTTGGAGTAAAGAGTGGCGGAAGAAGATGAGCTTGAGGCACCAAGTGCTCGTCGATTTTCTAGACCCTAAGTACGAGAAATACAATTAGTAAACTTGCAAACTCTTTTTACGATTTCAATGATATTGAGGAACATGTACTACTCTGCTGGGCCAATCTGAAATGTTGGATAGCTTTCAACTTGGGTAGGGTAAACGCTATAGCTGTGAACATGCTTTAGAAATTCTAAATTAACTTTGATTAGATGTGTTGTCAATTCTCTTAGATTTTGAAAATGAAATAGCTTTCACCAGAATGAGTAAATTCAATTTAGTTTCCTTAACATCTTCCTACTATGAATAGATTTTTCAGGCAGACTTTAAAGTTGGAGATGAGAATTATATCCAATTCATTTTTTTGGAGAACAAGGCTGCGGGAATATTGTTAAAATAATTTCGAAGGCTTACGAGAAATATGTTGTTGTGTATGTTATTTTTGAGATATTTTGTGGTCCCCCGATATTATTGTTTTCAATTTCTGAGGATAAATGGGTTTGTTTTTGTCCATATGTTGTTGTGTGTGTTGTGTTTTAAACATATTTTTTGTCCCCCAATGTTATTGTTTTTGGTTTCTGAGAATAAAGGCATGTGGTCCATGCATTTGTTTCTCAGAATAAAGGCATGTTGTTGTGTGTGTAATGTTGCTTTATGTTTCTGGGGATGATAAATTATTGTGCATTGTGGTCCCTTTTTCTGATGCATGCTCTTTTGTTTTTCTTTTTTTTTTCTTTATATTTTTCAGGGAATGAACCTTTTATCACTATCATTATGTATCATGGGGGTTCAATTATTCATAGCCCTAAACCTAAATATGTGGGTGGGATTAAAAGTAAGTTTGACTTTGTGGATGTATTTAATGTTACTGTGGAGTACTTGAACAAACTTGGTGAGAAGTTGGATTACATGGGGCCTAAACAATTTTACAGACTACATTTGAATAAATTTACACAACTCAAGTATCAAACTGATATTGTCAAATTTACTGAAGCATACAGTCCCAAAAACAGAATTTTTACGTTGTATCTAGAGTGCGTAGAAACCCCAAATAGTCAGCTTGGTTCCTCAAACCCTAATGTTGAACCCCAAATGCAAACAAATGTCCAAAAAGGGAAGGGGGTAGTAGTGGATGATGGGAATGATTCTGAATTGAATGAAGTAGAATGGGATGAGGTTTGCAGACTAGTGGATATGTACGCAGATGGTAATGAGGGGGAGGGTACTGGGACAGATGATGATGATGAGATTGGGGTAAGTGAAGGGAAGGGGATGATGAGAATGATAGTTTACAGGACTCTGAGTATGATGGGGAGGGTGATGATTCAGATGGTTGTGGGGATGAGGAAAGTGGTTAGGAGGATGTTGAATCATATGACAAAGAGGATACAACATCAGGTGATGATGTATGCTCAAGTGGAGATGATTTTGACTCTGTTGCTAGTTTTGATGAGGAGAAAAAAGAACCTGATCATGTTTTCAATTCTGTAAACAAATATGATCCTCACTTTGAAATTGGGATGATATTTAGTAATAAAACAGAATTGAGAGAGGCAATCCACAATCATGTTGTGTGTACAAAGAGGAGTTTGAAAATATTCAAGAATGATAAAAGAAGAGTTTATGTTAAGTGTCTCGGGGATGGGTGTTAATGGAGAATGCATGCACTTAAATTTGGGGAAGAGAGTACATTCCAAATCAGACAGTATAACCAACACATAAATGTGCTAGATCATTTAATGTGAAGAATGTGAATAGCAAATGGTTGTCAACCAAATATGAAGATGCTTTCAGAACAGATCCTAAAAGGAATGTGAAGGGGTTTAGAAAGAATGTTAATTATGTAGTTGAAACTAATGTTATTTATGTGCAGTCAAGGAGACTTACAAGATCTATGTTCATTGAGTCATCCTCTGGACCAAATCTTGCAACTTCTCAGTCAAATACCACTGGAATGGTAAAAAAAATTCTATGTTCATCTCCTTAAACTCATTTTTCTTAGTCCATGTTCATCTCATTAAGCTGATTTTTTGTAGATAAGTGAACACATGCTCCACAACTTTACACAATGCTCAAAAAGTGAACCAATCTTCTATTAGTGGAGTCCCTTGTCTCACAAAAGGAGGAAAGAATTTTATCACAATGATAAACTTAAGTGCAGCATTGGATGCAACTAAAAAGAAGAAGAAGAAAATAGCTAAGAAGGCAAAATGAGATGCATTGGCAGTAAGTTTTTTGGCTTGTATAGCAATAGATTTTTGATGACTTGTTGGCAGCCGTTTTTGGTTTGTATAGCATCAGGTTTTTTGCTTGTATTAACAAGGGAAATTTGTGAAGTTTCAAGGAACAAAATATTGCTAGTTATTATAAGAAGACTTTTGTTACTTTTGTCAAAACCAGTGCATTTGAGTATATTTCTTGTTTTTTTTCAATTTAATTTATTGCTTTTGTGCAATTTAGTTTCCATTTTTATTGCTTTCAGAATTTATCCTTACACATTTAAACACAACATAAACTATAATTACTTGCAAAAAAGGCATATTCATTAGTCCTTTTACACATAATTGACCATTACTAAAAGGTCATCTAGTAATATATAAGAACATCAAATAATGCATAATAACTTAATTGTTCAAGCTACCAACATACATAACAACAGCAAAAAAAATCCAACCATTCAAAATTTGATTTCTTCGACGCAATTTTTGAATTTCTTCTTCTTGCAAATTCAATTGGCGCAACAAACCGGGAATTATTACGGTAGCTCTTAAGCACATTGGTGGATCAAACCACATAAAAAAAATCCACATCCACCTCTACCTCTCCTCGAAGAACAAGTATAAAACCTTCTACCTGGGTTGTCATTTGTCCATGAGGTCCTCAAATGAGCAGCTTTCTGACAATAGCATTCAATATTTGAAGAATTTTGAGATGTTTGTGACATCTTTTGGCCTATGAAAAAAAGATGAGAATGTTGTCTGGTGTTTGTGGGTTGTTTAGATATATATTAGCAAAAAAATGTGTCTTTGGCGCCATTATTTTCCTCCAAACACTGTACACAAGCATTGTAGTCTGTTTTCAGCACCAATTTAGCAGCTGACTAACGACACGTGACTGTCACATGCCGTTTCCGTCAGTTTTTAACGTCACGGAACTAAAAGTGTTAAAAATTTAGGGTTTTGGGACTACAAGTGTTGACCACGTAAAGCGAGAGATCAAAAGTGAGAATGACCCTATCTAGTGGGACTAAAAGTGAAATTTTGCCTTTTAATATATAAGTGACACTTAGTAGATTTTTCTTCACTCTCTCTCTCTACCGACAACGTTTGGGCTCCCCCCTCGCTGCCCCTTCCTCTTCCTCCATTATACCCAGTCGTCGTCGTCGTCCATCTCTTGTTGCCTCCTCCTCCGCCTCCACTCGTTGTGCCTAGGTTAGTTTATATTTTTTTTATTTTCTATTATTTTTGCTGAATATTTTTAGAAATTTTTTCATCTTGCTACCCTTTCTGAGACCATTCACACCCTACTCTCCTTTCTAAACATTCAACCTTAGAAACTATTAGGCCTATTACCTCAAAATTCCAAGGAGTAAGAATATATCAAAAACTTGCAAAACTCATTTATTAAGATTATGAAGAAATTAGATCTCCGTATTCTGGACCCTCACAAATTCTCACAATTACCAAAGAATTAAGTCTGATTCACAAACTATGAATTTCTTTATATGGATATATCCAGGAGTTGCTTGACTTTGATACCATCAAGTACTAGGATATCACAACCGAGATAAATTTGAGTATAACAACCATTACTGAAACTATGCAAGGAAATACAACGGATCTCAAAAGAGATAAATATACAAATTTATATTATAATAATTATGGAATAATAATTAATTAACAAAATATGAAACAAGAGTTTGAGACAAGTATAGTTGAGAAAAACTTACTGAATTTTCGAATTTGGATACATAAGGAATTTTATAGAATAAACTGGATGTACAAATATATGAACTATCAAAGAAATCCGATTTCTATATTCTTGTGTATTACAAAAGAACTGAGAAGAAATACTTTTGGCAAGAAGCTATTGCTAGAGAGTAGTAAGTGTGTGTGAAAAATGCTCAAATTTTGGTTTTCTCTCTTCCAATTACCTCCATCTAGTGAACCAATTTTGGATTTTTGTTGGAGTGAATTTGATGCCGAAAAAAAAGTAAAAAGACATGGTGTTTTTCTCATTTTGTTTGAGGAGAAAATGTTGAAAGGCTTTGATAATCCTGACAAGATACTAGTGGATAGTTTTTGTTGCGAATATTCTTGAATTCATATGGACTTTTTCCCCAATTAGACAATCAGAGGATGCAATTTGTGAAAATTTTTCAGTAGCCAATTTGTGAGGTGTTGGCTGGGGCTCCTTTAGGGGGCATATTTTGAATGAAAATGGATTTTGTTGAAAGATGTCCTCATAAAATTGTTGAGTTTTTGGTGGATCTTCATAGATCCTGTTATGCCTTTGATCAAGGAATGTTTGTCATTTCTGCTGGATCACTTTAAGTTTATCCGTTGATTCGTTCATCTTCAATAATTACATCAAGATGAAAATATGATTTTTCAAGGTATGGTGAATTTGGGAAATTGGCTGGTGTGGAATTTGTTGGTGAACTGGTTGGTCTAGTAGTAGAAGTCCCTGCAATATTTTTGTACGTTTGGGTAAGTTTGGAAAGAGCAAGAAGAATTGGTTTCCCCAATGGTTAAAGTATAATTTGGAAAATTGAGTATGTTAGTTATCTAATTAGTTGGAGGGCATTTTTAATTTTACAAAAAAAAAGTGTGACAGTGTCATTAACCGTCATTTGTTAGTATGTATCTCCTTTTATTTTTATATTAGTATAGATTATTATAAATTAAAAAATAAAAAAGAGAATTATTTCCCACGTTATAAGTGACTATAACTTAAAAACAATGATAGAGATCAATATATATACTTTCGATCACGACCAAACAAAATCAATACAAGCTTAGGTATCGACCATGGCTAGCCAACATTGTCATGATTTTTAGCAGTGTAATTTCACTTTTCATACCAAAGTATACCCCTTTTCAGTTTGAGTACCTCAGGTTTTCAAGTCATTAGATTTGATATCCAATGTTTTTAATTTTCATCCGCCTGAGTACCCTCTATTAAGTTGACCGTTAAAACAAATGATCAACCCAATTTTAGAGGAAATAGGCGTGAGCTTGTCTATATAAGGACATATTTGGCTGTCATTTTATTCAACACACGAAAAAAATTCTACTTTGATTCATTTTAATTTTAATTTTATAGTTGAGGATAATAATTTAAAATAATACATATTTAATTCAAATTTTAGCAAAAAAATACTAATTCAAATCGTTATAGAAATATCAATTCAAACATTCCTCCGAATTCAAATCATTATGTAAACAAAAATGTGTACTTATGTAAACATTCCTCCCAATTAGCTGTTTGTCATTTGCACAATAGTTTGTGGTTGGGACAATGTTTTTTAAGGCAATTGGGTAGGATTTTTTGATTGAATTGAAGGGGATAGAATTTGTAAAGGTTTCTGATTTTGAGGACTTTGGGGTTTCAGCAATTGCAATTTTTCTGGTGTATTGGAGTCTTGAGAGAAGAGTATTATAATTTGAGAATTTGAGATGGACTTTTTCTAAAGGACTTACCTTTAGCCTTGATTCTTTTGTTGATTTTGACATTCTTGCAAAAATTTTCTTGTCAAAAAATCAAGAATATAATTGCGAGTCCCCTTAATATATTCGATATCAATATCAAAGACTGATAATAAAGCTTTTCATCTAGCAAAAATTTATTTTGAAACTAAATTGTTGACATCCTTCGTAAGCACATTTTTTGGAACCCTACAATCTATTTTTAAAAGAAAATTTTGATTTAATAAATCATCTTGGAATTTAGAAATGCATAAAACAATAGATAGATTTTTTTTTTATTATAGGATAATTTTGGCTGCAGTCTTCTCCAAAATAATATTGTACTATCGTTTCTTTTTCTTCAATAATTTGACTAAGAATGCCTCCATATCCTATTTCAGATGCATCTGTTTGGATAATTTTAGGTGCAGTGGGATGACATATACTTAAACAAAGAATTTCTTTAATTTTTCTTTTTAACTTCTTTACTAAATCAATATGAAGTTGATGACCATGGTGGTGGAGGAGTTTTTATCCTATCATATAATGGTTTGCATATTTGTCTAAGGTTAAGGTTTATGAGACATAATTTAAAACTACTCAGAAATCTTTGTAATTGTGTTTTATCTAGGACTTGTTCTAGAAATTTTTCTCCAAATTGTAAAGATCTTTGGATTGGGAAAATAGTTACTTGGTGGATTTGATGCCATAAAAATATGACATTTGTTTGGAAGAATTTTGTTTTTGGGGCTGATACAACAAGACCATTTTCTTTTATGAGTTTAAGGAAAATTTGCAGATTTTTCTAGTGTTTTTCTATATTTTTCATTAAAAACTAAGACATCATCGATATAGACTATGGTAAAAGAGGTATATGGGTAAAAATATCATTCATAATCTTTTGGAATTTTAAGGGAGCATTAAAACTAAATGGCATAACATTCCATTCAAATTGGCTAAAAGGGAGAGGAAAAGCTATCTTATAGCTATCTTTTTCATCTATTTGAATTTGCCAAAATTCAAACTTTATGTCAAATTTAGAAAAAAAAAATTGCATTATAAAGTCTTTTAAGAAGATCTGACTTATTGGATATGGGATACTTGATCCATCTTAATGCTTTATTTAGAGACTTGTAATTTATCACTAACCTAGGAGTTCCCCTTTCTAATTCAGCATTTCTCTGAGCATAGAAGGTTGAACAAGACAAAGGAGATTTTGAAGGACGAACTAAATTTTTGTTAAGAAGATCTTGGATTTCTTTCTTACAGTATTCTGATAATTCTTGGTTCATTTGGATTTCCCTAGCTTTGGTTGGAATTTGTTCTTTCATCAAAATCAGTTTCATATGGGAGGGTGATAAAATATTTTTTTCTTTCCCAAAAAGTATTTTGTAGTTCAGAATAGACTTGGCTTTGTATTTGGCTTTTGAATTCAAGGATTTTCTTTTGCACAAAAGGAGCAGAGATTTGTTCTTCTATTTTCTTGTGAGAAATTTCATCCTTTTAGGAAAAGAATTTGTTTTTCTTTATTATTAATGTTTTCTTGGAATATGAAGGTATCTTGGACAACTTTGATGTCTCTTTGGGTTACAAAAAATTGAAATTGAAATAAATTTCTTTCCCATTACTTTGGTTCTAATTCCTTTAGAACAAACATTTATTGGATAGAGCATTTGAAGGAAAGAATTTTCTAAAATTATTGGAGTACTAAGGTCTTTAACTAGAACAAAACTGGTTTTGGAAACAAATTCCATCATTGAAAATATTTCTTTTGAAAGTTTGAAATTAATTTTAACAATGATTGAATTAGCAGCTGAAAGTTTTTCTTTGGTTTTTTGCAAAATATTTGGTAGGGATTAACCCTTCTTGGATGCAATTCATGTCAGCACCTGAATCCATTAATGCAATAGCAGTTAATTTAAAATCATCAATAACTAGATTAATTTTTACGTACCATTTTTGGTAGACAATTCCAGAGATAGA
Source organism: Sesamum indicum (assembly GCF_026168435.1). Lineage (NCBI taxonomy): Eukaryota > Viridiplantae > Streptophyta > Magnoliopsida > Lamiales > Pedaliaceae > Sesamum > Sesamum indicum. Next base: position 1,556,947 of record NC_142669.1, read on the forward strand.
GTTGACGAATGATTCTTCTTCTTCAGAAGTCTTAGATGGAGATGCTTTACTGGAATTTTCTCTATAAATATGATTTTGGAGTTTTATAATTAAAACTCTTGTTGTAATTGGTCATAATTTTCTTTTAGAGTTTTGACCTCTCTTTTTAATTGTCTAACTTCATGTTTTAAATATAATATGGAGACTTTAGAGTTGGAGGATTCAAACATATTCATAATTTATGAAAAATCTGTTTTGGGAGGAGGTTTCGATTTCTAAGGAATTTCATTTGAGATTAATTCTTGGAGTTTATGAAAATAAGTGTCATTGTCTTCAAGATTTTGAGTTTTTTCAATAAGATCTAAGATTAAGAAAAATTGATTGGTTAAAATAGCTATTTGTTTATTACAAAAGTATAATCCTGGGGGAGACCCAATACATTTATTATTTTCTTCTGGGTTAGAATTCTGGGACTCTTCTTCTGAAGAAGTATACCCTTCTTCTTGTTCGACTTAATCTAATTGTTCTTATAGATTGGGGTTTTCATATACCATTTCAAATATTTTTAAGTCTTCTTCATATAAGATATTCAACAATTGATTTGTTAAATCTTCTCCTAAACTTAATTCATGAATTTTTTGTCTCGTCCTACAACTATTGGCATAATGACCGGGCTTTTGACACTTGTGACAGATAATGGAATTAGGGACTTTTGAATATTTTTTCTTAGGGAAACTCTTCTTTGAAAATTAGACTTAGAAGGGATTTTAGAAAAAGGAATTTTCTTTGAAAACTTATACCTATGGGTGTTATGGTGCTTTGTTTTTGAAGAGGGTGATTGTATGTTTTTAAATCCAAATTTTTCACACTAACTTCTCAGTTCTTTTCTGGTAGTAAGGTTTTGTTTCTTTAATTGGCTTTTAAAGTAAAATCATTACATAATTGTAATCCTACCAAATTAACATTATTATTATAATTTATCCATAAGAAAGAGATGCAATATTTCTATATTTTTTCTTAATTTTCTCACGGACTTTTTCTGTAAAGAATTTTGGTAAACCTAAAATAAATTTTTCTTTCCAAAAATAACTATCTACATCACTTCTATCATATATTTTTGATAGAAAAACATCTTTATACCATCGAAAACCATAGAGTTTTCTGACTTTGTAAAAATTTTGTACTTCTTTCTTGATATATTTCAGAATTACCGATAAAATGAATGATAATAGTATAATTAGAGAGCATATTGCATTATGAATTGGTCTCCTATCATCACTATTAACAATATTTTCTTTTGCATCTCTTTTAACAGTTGAAAGAATTTGGATTTTTGCTTCAGGAGTTATGGTATTATCCCACCATCTTTTTAATCGACTGCTAAACCCTAAAATAAGATTTTTTGCAGCGTCTTCATTTGATAGGCATGCCCTTTCTTTATAAATATTTGATACCATAACCATTTATTTACATAAGCTAAGAATTTGATATTCAGATAAGGTATCTAAATTCCATTCATAAACTTCCATTAAAGGATCTAAAATTTTGGACTTCTTTTATCCTTAGATCAGAGGGAGTTTGTTTGTAATAACTGCTGTAAGATTGCAAATTTCGGACAGGGTAAATTGAATTTGGAATTTGTTTTTATCAGAAGCTTCAAGATTTTGTTCAATTATGTTAATGATTTTGTCTTTGCCTAGATCTCTTAGTCTTTCTTGGATTCCTAAAAGAATGAATTTTTTTTTAATTTAATTTTGGTATATAATCATAAATTTGAAAAGGAAGACTATCAGCAGTAACATTAAAGATTGGATCTTTGGAAGTAATTATGGAAGAAGATGAGGGATTCAGATCTCCTTTTCTGAAATTTCTTCAACCTTAGTTTCATTTCGATCAATTATTTTCCTATAGAATGGAGAATTTAATTTGAGAAATTATTTTGCTTGGTATAACAGTACTTACCTCGTTGGTGGTTGGCTCACTAACAGGAAGGCACTTGATGACTTGACCTTTTATGGAGATTCCCGATTCCTCTAATGGTGGATGTTCATTGGAGACTGTTGACCCATCAAGTTTCGTCCATTTTTTTTAGAGTTTTTTGGATGAGTGTTAATTTATCTTCTCCATATGTTTGACATAAATAAGAGAAAAAAGGAATATTTTGTTTAATGTATGACATAGACTCATACCATTGAAATTTGATGTTTGCTCGTTGAGATTCAGAAAAACTACTCATGAACCATTTCCTATCTTCTGAAAGAGAGTCTTTTTTAAGAAAATCTTTATCAATTTTTTGTAATAGTAAGGATCTGTGGGAGTGCAGAATTCGGAGGTCCAGTATCCTCATAATCTTGATAAATGGGTTGTGCAAGATTTTGATTTATTCTTATTCCCTAGAATTTTGAGGTAGTAGGCCTAATAGTTTCTTAGGTTGAATGTCTAGAAGGAATAGCAGGGTGAGAGTTTTGTTGTAATGTTTTAATAATTTTGTTTATTTTGCACGAGACGCTCCAGAAGCTGATGGACGATCATCAACCCAGCCCACGGTCGACGACCATGATACTCTGGCCGTATCAAACGCTTTTGGTGGCGATGATCGAGCAGCAATTATGGCTAGCTGCAGTCGAGGGCAAGAACAAGAGTCGTGTATTCGGCCTTAGTTCTGAGGCCTACGCCTCCAACCGGATATTCACCATCTCCACCGCCACCGCCAAACTTGGACATGGAGGATCACATGGTTCGGGTGGAGATGATGATGGTCGACATGATGACCACAATGAGGTCCATGCAGGCCAGCTCCTTGACTGGGGACCATCACAGCACCTCTCCTGTCCCGAACAAGGACGATATGGACATCGCTGATGAGGAAGATTGGATAATATTTTATATTAATATAATATTTTTTTCCTAATGATTCATATTCATAATGTTTATTACATTCCATTATTTAATATGTACTCAATTACTTAAAACCATACATATAATTAAATTTAATAATAATTATAAAAATCTAATTATTTAAAAATTTTATAATGAAAAAAAACAGGAACAATTTTAGTAATTTTAAATAAAATATTACAAATTTTACAAACACCACCGTCCCAAATACCATTGCTAAAATAATTCTACAAAAGTATTCATAAAAAATTTTGACTGTTCCTAAATTCATTCCAATCAAAATAATGCATACACCATAATGTGTTCCAAAACAAAATCCTAAAACAGTTATAAGAGACTGTTCCAAATAAATAAAAAATCGTGCCTAATAAAATTCCGAAAATTGAACACCATACAATTCCAATGACCGTTCCTAAATATATCACCATCATAAATAACAACAATTCCAAAATTCAGCCAAAAGTATTACAAAAATAGTTCCAAATTTATCCCGAATTAAATTATATAACGTTCCAAAATTTATCCAATGTGTTCCTATCAAACAAATCAAATTTTCATATTTAAATACACTATTAGGAAGGGTCAAGACTGAAGAACAATGTGACACAATGGGGAATGGTCCTCCATCAATTGTTCCTAAATTTTAGGAACCTGTCTATAACGACGGAATGCATATCGTTCCAAAGACCGATTCAAATTAGTTTCTTCAATTTCAAATCATTCCAAAAGGCAAAAAAATGTTCCAAAATCCGGTACAAATTTCACATTTTTTATAGTGTACAATTAATTATCATTTTTTTTTTGTTAAAAATAAGTTGAGAACAGTTATACTTTTGAACGACACAAATTAAGTTTATTTAAGCCAAAAATTATATATGGTTGGTATAAGTACCGAAAGGGATTAATGATTTCGTAGAAATTCTCATTGCCTTTGGAAAGGAATTAGTGATTCCATCCCAAAAACATGGTATTAGCTATTCCTCGAGCTTGGGAATGGAACTTTTTTCTTCTTAACAAACCTTGTCATTTCATTATACAAAGAATTAATATTTCTGGGGTATATTTTACCAAGTATGGTTTTTTTATTAATCCAAAATATTGTTTTGAATTAATAACAAATTATTGGGAACAAAAAATTAATTCATTGATTTTTATATTTAGTTTTAATTGTTATTAATCTAAAATATTTCTTTTTTTGAGTATTGAGACATAATTGTAAATGCAATGTGATCCAATAGATTCATTCATTTGTTTGCTCAAATTAATGCAATTTCTTTTGCAGAAAATACTATCTATGTGTAGATTCTAGCAATAAATTATTTTTTAAATAAATAAATTAATTTTTTCATATATATTTTTTAATAACATATAAGATATTTTATAAATTGCTTATAACATTCTATAAGTAATTTTTTAAAATATTACTATTACCACAAAAATTATTTTATTCCATCACTAATCATTTCTTTCTAATTATTAATTGTGTGAATGAAATCAATTAAGGAATGACAATTTCATCGCTTTTTAATTTTTTATGTATACTAATCATATGAATGCTATTCAAATATGATTTGTTTTTTTATCTTTATTCAATTCCTAAATTCATTCCATTCTTATATACCAATTATGCCCTAAGAGTTTTCTAGACAACTTTTACGGTTTATTAATAAAACTGTACATATTAAACTTTTTCCTCAAACACTGTAACTTTACCTTTTTTCCACTTTCCACTTCTGTTTTTAAAACCCTCTCAAATTTCGCTACAGCTAAACTTATAATTTTTTCTACAGCTTATTTCATGAGATAGTTACACCACTGTCTTTTGAAATTTACTTCTATTCAACAAATGGATACATCAGTTAGTCAAAATGTACGAAATTCACTGATATCAACAAAAGAATTGATGAATGAAAATCTATATTTATCCCAATTTTTCATTCAACTCTTTTGTTGATATCAGGAAATTTCATAAATTTTACTAATAAATGGATCTATTGATTAAACGGTAACAAACGTTGGGTATATTAGGTATAAATTCTCAAATTACAAAAAATATACGTATAAGAACTCCAACCCAAAAATAAAAAATAATGTACTTATTTCTATTTCCATTACAGAAGATGAAACCATTCCAAACATACCCTAAATACTTCCCAGCAAAAAGCCCAGAGGGTATCTACTGATCTCGGTTTGAGATTGTGTATTGAATTTTTGTTCACAAACTCACCAACACTTGGGCAATTCAAACCCCAACACAGATTCTCCATTGATTGTGTGTCCTCGAAATTTTGGCACACAACAAGTCATCATAGAGCATTTAATCTATGGCTTGGATCAACATTAAATGAGTTGACTCTTTTTCATGTCGCAGCAAAGCCATAAAATTTTGCCCTTCCTCTCTCAATTCAACTCCTCTTCTTTTCTTCTATGTGACTCTCCCACCATGGGGCGCAAGAAGCTCGCGATGCGGCGAATAGAGAACCCGACCTCCCGTCAAGTAACGTACGCGAAGCGCAAGGATGGCATTGTCAAAAAGGCCAACGAGCTGTCCGTCTTGTGCGACACGGATGTTGCCCTAATCATGTTTTCGCCCACCGGCCGCCTCACTAGCTTCGCTAGCAACGGAAGGTTGAGACATATTCTAAGTTGTGCTATATAATAAATCATCAGACTGAAATTTTTTGTTTCAAATTTTATTATACCTTCTATTCTATTTAGAGTTAATTACACTTAAATTATTTCTAAAATTATTAAAATTATACTTTTTTTTCAAAAAAAAATTGAAATTACATTTACACCTCTGAATATTCTAGATTTACACCTGACCCCCTTCTTTTAGGATTTGGATGAAAAATACTGACGTAGGCAAAGAAAAATACATAAATTTTTAATTTTGCACCTCATTTAATATTTTCATAAATATTTTTATACTTATAAAGGAATAAATCGTAATATATTTATATATATATACATGGAGTGAGGTTCACATTATTACAGTTTTTTCTTCAGAAGTATAAAATTATTAATTACATCAAAATATTTGATGAGGGGTAAAATTACATCAAACTTTCTGCTTATTTCAGCATTTTTCTTCTAAATCTTAAGAAAAGAGGATCAGGTTTAAATAGTGAATTCTCGAAGGGCATGTAAATGCAATTTTCAAACGTTTTTGATAGAAAATGTCATTTTGCATTTTCAGAGGAAGTCTAAGTGTCGTACATACAAAATCTGTTTTTTAAATGAAACAAATGACGTAATATTTGTATTCATGGCATATATATTACATAAAATAAAAGATATAACGGAATTTGAATAAAAAATCCAATTCGATATATCATCCTGGATTTTCCACCCTTTCCACCCTTTAGTTTAGGATCTCCTGAATTTAGTAAGAATTTGCGGCAATTAATTCAGTCGGATGGTGAAAAATTAAAAAAGAGATAATGAAATAACATTTTTTTTACGGGTTAATAGCAATTTACCCCCGTATGATATTGAAAATGAGCATATTACCCCATATAAAAAATATAGCAATTTACTTCCTATATTTTTTAAAAAAAAATTGTATTTTAAAAAATACAGGGAGGTAAATCGTTATTTATTTTTTTATAATGGGATAATTTGCTCATTTGCGATATCACAAGAGGATTGCTTGCATTTTTTCCTTTTTTCGACAGATGTATAAGCTGAGTAATAAGTGCTTAATTCTTTGTGAATTAATGAGTGTTTTTGGTTGAGAATAACTTATATTTAATTTGTTGATGAGCAGGGTTGAGGATATCTTCCTTCGTTTCGTTGACAGGCCTGATGAGCTAAGAGGAGGGTGTGTGCTTAATTCTACCATCATTGTTCTAACCTTTTTATTTCATCCAATTAAAATTGCTTTTACTTAAAAATAATATATTATTTATTTCAAATAATTGTTCTAACAATTCTCTACGATTTGTTTCACATCCATGCAGGCCTATTAATAATGAAGAGGTACGTAACGTACGTCGATAATAATTTCGTATCGTGCTCTCTCTCTCTTTCTTTTTTTTTTTTTTTTTTTTTCTGCATGCATTCATCCTCATTCACGCATACGTTCAGATTTTGAACTTTAGAGGTATTGAGGCTCAAACCACCTACTAGGCTGTGCTCTGAGGGAACACCTAACATTGTGTTTCAAACACTATGGTTTGGAAAATGGGTGAATAGCAATTTATCCCCATGTAATATTGAAAATGAGCATATTATCCCCCTATAAAAAAAATATAGTAATTTACCCCCCTATACTTTTTAAAATAAAACAATTTACCTCCTTATATAGGGAGGTAAATTACTTTATTTTGAAAAATATAAGGAGGTAAATCGTTATTTGTTTTTTTATAAGGAATAATTTGCTCATTTACGATATTACAAGAGAGTTGTTTGTATTTTTCCCTCTGAAAAATAGAAGATTTTTTGTTTGGTTTCATTTTCAAAAGGCGATTTCAGTTATATAAATTTTAAATTGTGATATCATGTCTCGTTAGGCGTTTTGCTTGTGTGATTTGATCATAAATTTCAGAAAATCAATACATATTTTTATATAAAAAGTTAGGATTAATTACACTTAAATTCTTTTTGAAAGTGTTAAGTTTACATTTTCTATTATAAAAGTTTTGAAATTACACTTACACCGTCTCCGAAAATTTATTGTCTACAGCTAACTCTTTTTTTGTTAGAATTTAGATGAAAAATATGATGTTAGCAAAATAAAATTACATGAAATTCCAATTTTTTAACCCTCATTTAACGTTTTCATGTAATAATTTTGTACGTATGGAAGGAAAATGTAATAATATTATCCTCATTCCATATATCTATGTTACATTTAGGATAAACTACAACTGTCTCTCCTGAGGTTTCGTACATAATTACGAATACCCCCTTGTTGTTTGAAAATTTACTAATACCCCCTAATTTTAATAGCAGTCTAACAATTAGTCCACCTCATTAGGTTTTCATCTATTTTATGGTGAACTGACCAAAATGCCCTCGTGAATTAAAAATTATAATTTTATTTATTTTTTAAAATTTTTTGATTTTTTTATTAAGTGGATAATTTTTTCATGATCTTTAAAAAACTCATCCACCCTGTTCGATTTTTTTATAAATATTTAAATTTTTTTAAAAAAATAATAAATACAATAAAGAAAAAGTTGACAATTTCATACCTCCATCCAAAAATTATATAATTTCTTCAAACATCAGGAGGGGTACTTGTAGTTTTTCAAATAACAAGGAGGTATTCGTAACTATGATAAATTTCAGGGGATGTTTTCGTAATTTATCCTTATATTTATCCCTTTGTAACTACAAAAATAGACATAGGAATGTTAAATGAGGGCAGAACTAAAAATTTATGTAATTCTTTTTTTGCTTACGTCAATACTTTTCATTCAAACTCTAACGGAATGGAGTCAGGTGTAAATTGAGAATTTTCAGAAAAGGTATAAATATAATTTAAAAACTTCTTTAAAAAAATATAATAGAATATTTTTAGAGGGAGTTTAAATATAATTAGCTGCTAAAAAATTATTACATAATACCTTGTTTTTTCATTAGAAAAAATTATTACATATCATTATATTTGAAAAAACATGCCACAAAAAATATCATAATCCAAAATAATAAAAAAAAATCACTTGAAAATATGAAAAATTGAAAATTGAGATAACAAATCTGTATTTTGATGTATGTACTGACTTTTTCATTTGTACGTATAGTTCTTGTCTCAAAGGCTCAAGCAATTAAAGTACGAAGGAGAAATGCTGGAAAAGATAGCAATGTACGTAACTATACCCCTTCTCTCCTTCCATACACATAATTTTATTTTACACTCAATCAAATTATAACGATCTTTTCTGAAAATTAGCATATTTATAAGAAAAAAGTATTATTTTAGTCCGATAAGTATGCCTAATTTTAACTTTAGTCCGATAATTAAGTTCATTTTTGTTTAGGTCCAGTAACTTATGAAATTGCTTACATTTAGTTCTTTGTCAGATTTTCGGACAATTTTACCCTTATACAACATGTCCACATGCACTCATAGGGGTAAAATTGTCCGAAAATATGCCAGGGGACTAAAAGTAAGCAATTTCGTAAGTTACTTGACCTAAACAAAAATAGACATAGTTATTGGACTAAAATTAAAATTAGGCATACTTAACAGACTAAAATAATATTTTTTCCTGTTTATAAATACTCCTTTGTTGTATGAAAATGCTTTTAATAGTCGTCTAAAAACTCCTTTATAAATACCCTCTGATTTTATTAGTCGTCTAAAAACTAGTCCAATCCGTTAATCACCTTTAGATTTTTATTCATTTTTTGTGGTGAACAAACCAAAATGCTTTTGTGGCCTAAGAATTATAATTTTATTTATTTTTTAAAATTTTTTTGAATTTTTTTACGGACTGAGTGGATAATTTTTATTATAATTTTTCAAATTTTTCATCCACTCCATCCGATTTTTTTTTTTAAAAAAAAATACAGTAAGAGCAAAGTTGACAATTTCATACATCTATCCAAAAATTACATAATTTGATCAACTATTAAGGGATATTTATAGTTTTTCAAACGACGAGAAGATATTCGTAATTATACCACAAACCTAAAGTGAATATGTTGTAATTTACCCTTTACATTACTTAAGATAATTACATTTCTGACCAGATTTTCTCTTTGTTTCGCATGAAAATTATATCGCCTTGTTGATCTACTGTCCAAAAATTCCAGTATCGAGGTACCATCTTTTTATTATGAATTAATTATCATTAAAAAATAAAAAATTATGAAAAATATTAGTTAATCATAATTGTGCTGCGACTCTTAGTCATTGTTTGGATGAGTGAGGCAAAATATTATGCAAATATTTTGACCTTAGCTAAAAATTGGGATAATTTTATTTTTTGGTACTTAAAATAAACCCCCTTTCCAGTTTGAGTACCCCAAGTTTTCAAATTATCGAATTTGGTACTCAAACTTTTTTTATTTTCATCCACCTAAGCACCCTGAGTTCCCTTGAATGTTAACACAAAGGGCCAACCCAATTTTAGAGGAAAAAGTAGGCAGGAGCTTGTTTATGTAAAGACATGTTTGGCTGTCATTTTATTCGGTACACGAAAAAAATATGTTTTGATTCATTTCAATTTCAAATTCATAATTAAGTACAATAATTTAAAAATAAATACATAGTTAATCCAATTTTTATCAAAAAAATACCAATTTTACTAGAAAAAGCACTTTTTCTTTTCTTTCTTTCTTTTTGCACGGCTAGTTTATTTGAATTATTACTAGGCGATTATCTTTACATTCACTACACATTTTTGTTTTCATAATAATTTGAATTCGGAGGAATATTTGAATTGATATTTCTATAACGATTTGAATTAGTATTTTTTTTTGCTAAAATTTGAATTAAATATGTATTATTTTAAATTATTGTCCTCAACTATAAAATTAAAATTAAAATGAATCAAAGTATAATTTTTTTCGTGTGTTGAATAAAATGGCAGCCAAATATGTCCTTATATAGACAAGCTCACGCCTATTTCTAAAATTGGGTTGATCGTTTGTTTTAACAGTCAACTTAATAGAGGGTACTCAGGTGGATGAAAATTATAAACATTGGATATCAAATCTAATGATTTGGAAACCTGGGGTACTCAAACTGAAAAGGGGTATACTTTGGTACGAAAAGTGAAATTACACTGCTAAAAATCATGACAATGTTGGCTAGCCATGGTCGATACCTAAGCTTGTATTGATTTTGTTTGGTCGTGATCGAAAGTATATATATTGATCTCTATCATTGTTTTTAAGTTATAGTCACTTATAACGTGGGAAATAATTCTCTTTTTTATTTTTTAATTTATAATAATCTATACTAATATAAAAGAAAAAGGAGATACATACTAACAAATGACGGTTAATGACACTGCCACACCTTTTTTCGTAAAGTAAAAAATGCCCTCCAACTAATTAAATAACTAACATACTCAAATTTCCAAATTATACTTTAACTAATATATTAGTTTTCTTTTTTTTTTTTGTTTTTTCAATGTAATATATTTATTTGTATATTTGGCTCTTATTTTTATAATATATTTTAAAGTATGAAAAATTATTTATTATATACATGCAGAAATGACTAGTATTCAATAAAACAAGAGAAGATTACTAACAACAAAAATAGGTCATATTTTTAATCACTAGAAGAATCATAATATTTAATTTTAGTTAATTGTTGTAGTTAATAACAAATAGGCATAGCAAATAGTTATTGACCATGACCACTTAACGGTTGTTGGTTGTGATTTTTGTGAGGGTGGCTAAAACATTTAGCCATGGCAAATATTTTGACCATGGCTCTTAACCGTGGCAAATAATTTTTTCATGATGGAAAAGCTAATTTTTTGCATCACTTTTATTTAATTATAATTAATAGTAGTTGACATTTACCAACCATAGCTGTTAATATTGTAGGTAATAGTAATTTTTTTTTTCTACTGAATATTGTTACTAATTATATATATTTAGTGACAAAAAAAATTATTTTGTCAAAATAATAAGTTTCTCGATTTTATTAATGATTATTATTGTGTACAAGCTTATATCATAAATGACGGTTAATAACACGGTCGCACTAATTTTTAAGTATGACAATTATACCTAATCAGATAATCTTAAAAATTAATTGTAATTTCTTTTTCCTTTTTGTTAACAAAAGTGAATTCACATCAGTTTTAACACCACCACACTGTTATTTTTTATTGTGTTGATAATACCTTAACTTGGTTTCTTTTATATCTTTCTTTTTTTTTAAAAAAAAAGAAAATATCATTTGTTGGTTTATACATTTTATTTTGCTCTTATTTCTAATATATTTGAAAATATGAAAAATTATTTACTGTATATATGCCGCAGGCACGACGTGCCATGGCAGTTAGTAATAACAATATAAAATTTATTGTCGCTTAATATATATTTACTGGGACTCGAAATTGCATTTGACCAGTGTCAAAATTAATTAAAATTCAGGATCTTGAAGAAAAACTGGATAAACTCAACAGGAAACAACGTGAGTCACAGGAGAAAATGAGGTTAGAAATATTAATTACACTTATATATTATTAGTTATTTGTTTTTTATGTAGCCGAGGTTTTTACAAAGGGATAAAATTGAGAATTTTACCTACGGCACAATTATGCACCAGGTGAAATACCATTTTCGAGGGAGGTTGTTTTGTGAGAAAAATGGTCCCTTTAATGAATAATGGTCATTTTTCTCACAAAAAGACCTCCTGGAAAATTGTGTTCCACCTAGTGTATAATTGTGCCGTAAGTAAAATTTTCAATTTTATCCCTTCGTAAAACTCTCGACCACATCAATTTTTTTATTTTTTGTGATTATTACGAAATTGGGGGGGGGGGGGGATAAAATGGAAGAAAATTTACGTTTGTTTATTTATTAAACAGGTATTATGAACCTGATATAGAGAAAATCAATTCAGTTCTGGAAGGTGGAGTGTACCAGCAGTTCCTCACAAGCGCCCTTCAGCGTATACAATTGTCCAAGGTTAGTGTTTTTATTTTCAAATCTAATTTTCAGTATTTTCTGATATTGAATTTTGTATGGAAAATATGAATTTGTTTGGATAAAAGAATTTGACTTGATTTTTTATAGGTATGAAAAATGAAAATATGTGTGAACGGATCGATTTTCATGTGTTTTTGAATATGAACCGACGTGATTAAACAAAAAAAGGGTGAAATTAATACACTTTGTCCTGGCCCCTCGACTATTTTTGACGTAGTATTTACGGAATAATTACGATTTTGGTCCTCGAATATATTTGTTATTTTTGTTTTCAAATAATTTGATGTTGAAATTTTGATCCTCGAATTATTATTTTTTTGGCATTTTTTGTTGTTTTCGTTAGTGGGTCGCTAATGTTGACGGAAGTGTGCATGTGCCATGCACGTGGCCGTCTGGTGGAAGAAAATAGCGACTTTCCTCTAATTTTGTAGTCTTTTTCTGCCGTACTGAGTTTCTGTTTCACTATAAAAAGTTGAATTACAACATACTTTATAAATGACGACGATGTAAGAACTAAAGTAAATCAATACTACTTGATGTAATCAAACAAACTAATACGAAAAGCTTCAGTTTTGACCATACTTAATCAATATTTAATATGATAATTTAGCTATAACCAAAATATTTGTCATGATTTTCGTGTTACAACCAATGTTTTGACCTCGTCCCTGTAACAAAAATAGCTAATAATTTGCATAGTCGTTGTTAATTAGTGTTCTTCTTGATTTTTTACTTTTGATCATAACAATTAATCATTAGAAAACTATGGGATAGAATTAGTGGTGAATGGTAGTATCAATTTTTAAGCTTTTCGTGTCGAGTACATTGCGAAATATATGTGTCGTTAGAAGAAATTTAATATTTGATCATGGCTAACTGTAATGATTAAAGATAAATAGCCATAGTACACAGTTATTGACTAAGCCGTAGTCTTTGGAAGTGTGGCTAAAATATTTGTCATAGCTAAAAGTTATGACAAAAATATTTATTGTGGCTTATAAATATGACAAAAATAATTTTCATGGTGGATAATCTAAATTTTTGCAGCAATTTTATTTAATTATAGTTAATAATAATTATTTACCCCGAATTTAGTCCATAACTAATAAATTCTTAATTTAAAAAAAAAAAAAAGAACCTTGATCATGCATGAGCATTTATTCATGTTGTTTAATCCTTTATTGTAGGCCAAATTGCTAGGCAACCAACTTATTCATGAAAGGAATGAAAATGCTGAGGTAAATTCTATTTTACTCCCCCGTAAAAATTTTAATAGAGACAAACTTTTCTCAATAAAAAAAAAAATAAAATAAATAAATGACAACGTGATCTCTGAATTTTACAAAAGAAAATTTATTATCCGAGTCGTGTTGCCCTTTTTTTTAAAGTTTAGAGACACATTGATCTCTTTTCTTCTCGTGGGACGTCTTTTTATCTACTATTATATTTACAGGGAGTTCTGTTGTATTTATATATATAAATATAGGGTGAATAGCAATTTACCCCCTGTGATATTGAAAATGAGCACATTACTCCCCTATAAAAAAAATTTAACAATTTACTTCATTTTAAAATCATAGGGGGGTAAATTATTGTATTTTAAAAATACAGGGAGGTAAATCGCTATTTGTTTTTTCATAAGGGGGTAATTTACTCATTTGTGATATCACAAGGGGATTGCTTGCATTTTTTCCTATAAATATATGTGTGTGTACATTTTGGGAAAAAAAATACATTTATGGTCCCTCAACGATATTATTAAAATGATTTTGGTCCCCTTTGTTTGACGAGTTACACTTTTGGTTCTTAAACTTGTCAATTTTGAACAGAGTTGGTCCCAACCGTTATGTCTCCTTAAAATACTAACAGAAATATGCACGTGAGGTGTTACGTGGACGTGAAAAAGAGGGGAAATAGATAGGCTTGATTTTGACATCAAAATCAGGTATACATTGCTAGCAGCAAATTTAGTGTCAAAATCAAGTGTATTTCCTCTCTTTTTATCGTCCATCGCATCTCCATTAGTATAACGGTTGGGGGCAATTTTGTTCGAAATTGACAAGTTTAGGGATAAAAAATGTAATTCATGAAACAAGGGGACTAAAATTGGTTTGGTGATATTATTGAAGGACCAAAAATATAATTTTTTCATGTATATGTTTTATATTTAGCAGTTAAATTGGTAGATGCAGGCAGCAACAGTCCAGATGGAGGATGCTGTTTCAGTGACTGATCACTCTATTGATGGGAACCAAAATGGGTATTTTTAGTTTTATAACCCCTCAATTTTTTATTTTTCTTTTTGAATTTTAGAACGTATTTCTAAATTTTAAACGAGGGTAAATTACAATGACTTCTCCTAAGGTTTGACAAAATTACGAATACCTTTTCTTATTTGAAAAATTTATCAATATTGCCCTTGAATCTAACGATTGTCTAACAATTAGCCGAATTAATTAGGTTTTTCATCCATTTTTTTATGATGAACTAAACAAAATGCCATTGTGTATTAAAAATTCTAGTTTTATTTATCTTTTAAAATTTTCTGACTTTTTTAATAGATTGAATGGATAATCTTTTGTACAATTTTTAAAAGTTTTTCATCCACCCTGATTGATTTTTCTACAAATTTTTATTGTTTTTTTGAGAAAAATACAGTAAGGGTAAAGTTGACAATTTTATATCTTCATACAAGAATTACATAATTTCATCAAATATCAGGAGGTAATTTGTAATTTTTCAAA
The DNA here is from genome assembly GCF_026168435.1 of Sesamum indicum. Taxonomy (NCBI): domain Eukaryota; kingdom Viridiplantae; phylum Streptophyta; class Magnoliopsida; order Lamiales; family Pedaliaceae; genus Sesamum; species Sesamum indicum. Next base: position 1,572,195 of record NC_142669.1, read on the forward strand.
TAATGAAGGGGTATATATTAATTATGCCAAACCTCGTGAAAGGTTGTTGTAATTTACCCTTTAAATAAATTGGATCATAATAATGTAGGTTCTAGGAAAATTCTTGTTCGGATAAGGTTTGGCTGATCAAACCAATCATAGAGTAAGTGTATCACACTTATTATGTGATGGTTCATTTTCATCAAACTATACACCAATCACACTGGTTCAAATTTGATCGGATTAGATCCAGACTAGAATTTCCTGTAGGTTCTATTTGGTTTCATTTTTAAGGAAAATGGCTTTCTGAAAAAGAATATGAGAATGAGATTATTTCTAATTCTGGATAATTCAATTATGTATCCTATGATTATAATAAAATTATAAACCTTGTCCCTAGAGTTAGAAAAATTATACTAACACCCCTGAATTTAATTAAAACATCAATCTTTGAGAATGTCCTTAATACAATTATTTAAACATTAAAAATATATTCTTTGATTTGCATATAATTAAGGAAATATCGATTTAATTATTTCTAAACTTGAAAATACATTGGGTGGTTCTTAACATCGTGAATACGAAAACTAAAAATGGAGAAAGAAATGTATTTACATCTCAATAGAACGATATTTTTTTATAAAATACACTTTTTAGGGATAATTACATTGTTCGTTCTATAAATCTATACATTTTTTAGACTTATTGCTAACAGATTTCTCGAAGATAATTCCATAACTTTAAAAATTATCACATTCAGTCATCATGTCAGCTTCCATTAGAAAATTGAAGGGAAAAAATCACGTGCAAGCAATGTAGCCATGTCCCTACATTCTGCAATGATATCGAGCACGTGACTTGCACGTCGTTGTCCCGTCAATTTCCTAACTAAAGTTGGCAGATAGATCGAAGTTAAAACTTTGGACTATTGTCGGTAATTTAGTAAGTAATAGAATTGAAAATGTACTGGACCTAAGTTATGTTACGAAATATGCAATTTCCTCGACATTTTTAAGACATGAAAAATTTCCTTTTTTTTTTCCCATATGATCAAATTTCAATAATTTCTTAAATAATTTGCTGCATAAATGGCTTTGTTTTCAGGATGAATTCAATGAGGGATATTGAAGATCAGAATGGAACAAGCTTATCAATGGGGCCTCATCTAAGTCTTAGCTTCATAGAAGCACAAAAGCATTTCAAGAAGCTGCAGGGAAGTGAGCTGAGCACTCCAAGTTTTGACAATTATAATTGATTTTCATGCATATGATCATCAACTCAACAATATATCTATATGTTTCATAAATCACATACATATTGAAAAACTTAATTTTTGTATGTGCAATATTACTTGAAAATATTAAATGATTCTGATGGTGTCGGTACATCGATATATTATGCTGATGTATGATAAGGCCTATTCTTCTGTTGTACGGGTTGTGCAGTGGGGTCCACATTGAGCTTATGTACAATAACTTCTGGATTGATGTCTTTAAAATCTGACATGCTCCAGGAAAACATGTCCACGTTTTTTCACAAAAAATCGATCATAATAGTCTCCAACCCTCCCATCCAAGTTCTAATTCGGGTAGTTTTGCTTAGATCCCCTTCAACGAGTTCAACTGCCTTGTGCTCCTCACTTGGCTTCATGTGGTTTGCTTCATAAGGTCTTGGTTCGGGGTTTTCTACAACCTTTCTCTTCTTCTGTTCGGATCCTCCTTTTACCGCGAGATTGTAGCATTTTCTTGCCTCCTTTCGATCGCATGACACTTCACCCACACCATTATCCGTTGGAAATTTTATTTTCATGTCATACGTCGAAACCACTGCTCGAAAGGAGTTTAACCTTGGTTTCCCTAGTATCACATTATAAGTGAATGGGTTTTCGACCACCAAGAACTTAACTATCATCGTTCGGCACCGAGGCTCATCTCCCATAGAAACAGGTAATTCTATCATGCCCAACGAAACGACCTTGCTGCCTCCAAATCCCATAAGAGGAGTTTTTACCGGTTCAAGCCTAGCATTATCAAGCCCCATCTTATCTATCACAGTTTTGAATATGATATCTGTTGAGCTCTCACTATCAATCAACACTTTATGAACTGTGAAGTTCGCTATATCCATCTTAATAACCATTAGATCGTTCAACGAGCCTGTGTCCTGAGGTCGGTCTGTATTGCTGAAAGAGATCGCCTCTTCCTCCTTCACATTCAATACAAATTCCCTCTTTCTATCCGATCCCGAAGCTCTCGCATACCTCTTTCTTGTTCTCTAGGAATCGCCTGCACTCGAACCTCCTGCTATTGTATAGATCACCCCCTTCGTTGGTGCATTACTTCTGTCTACCGGCGCTTTATCCGTTCTCGCAGGGCCTGGGTTGCGATCCCGACTTCTAGACCTGCTTCTCCTTGTCTCATCTCTTCTCGTCTTGCAACCACTAGGTACACGATCCCAGAAATACCCCTGCCTGACCAACCTTTGGATTTTGTCTTTTAGTTGAAAGCAATCCTTTGTGTCATGTCCCCTTTCCCAATGGAATCTGCAATATTTGTTGGAAATTTTTTTGGAAGGGGTATACCTGGTGTGTCTTGGCCATTTCAGCACATCAGCATTTTCCACTATCATCAAAGCTTTAATTCATGTCATTGCCAAAGGCGTATAGTTATGATATCTGGGCCGGTGTTTCGCAAATTCTGTCGTTTTTCGACCTCTAATTGCCACCTTCACGAGTGCACTAGGTCGACGAAACGCTTGATCCCTTTTCCTTCGCTCCATATCTTTCATTGCATTCATCTCCTTTTTATCAATATATTTCTGAGCTAACGCCATCAACTGCTCCACATCGCCCGGGGGGTCACGTGCTAGCGCAGAAGTAAAAGGACCCTTCTTCAGCCCATGTATCAAGATGCTTACCATCATATCAATCCTCAAATCTTGCACCTCCAATTTTTCATTATTAAACCTCCCCATGAAGTTTTTCAATGACTCGTCTTCCCTCTGGCGAATGTTGAATAAATGAGTTGCTGATCATTTTTGCCTCCTTTTACTAGCAAAGTGAAAACTGAATTTCTGCACCAACTGTTCATATGTTTCAATACTTCCGCTGGGCAAACTAGTGAACCACTCTTGGGCCTTACCTGTGAGGGTAGTTACAAACAACTTAGCCATTATAGAACTTGATTGCCCGTTTAAATTCATTACAAGTTCGAACGCAGCCACATGTTCATGAGTATCCCTCGTTCCATCATATTTCTGCAGATCGGGCATTCTAAACCCGAACTCCACCACCTGAGTCAATATATTGTTGCAAAAAGGAGAATTCTTGTTATGAGTGACCAGCTCTCCTCGCCTCTTCAGCTCGTCAATTTGTTTTCCAAGGAGTTCAATTTGCTTTCCCACACTTTCCACTTCTGCGCGAGATATCACAGGCTCCCTTGCCTTAGCTCTGACCTGGCTGCTCGAACCCGCTTCTGAGGGTATTGGTCCGCGACTTCTCCCGTACTCTCTTCTGCTCGCTTCTCCTGACAATCTTTGAACATCTCTGCCTCCAAACAATTGCCTCTTAATTGTATCCTTAACCATGGGCGTGGTCGCCCTCCTCTCATACGCCACTATAGCATTTCTACTCTCTTCTTCCATCATCCTCTGGAGTTCATCTCTTGTTAATTGTATCATTGGAGCTCCTCCCCTTACTGGCGTATCTTTCTCTGCCACATTCCTCCTCGATGAGCCTTCCATCTTAAAACTGGCAATCCTCAAGTATTTCCACAGACGGCGCCAACTGATCTTGATCGAATTCAACGACCTTGAAGGTTGACCTCTCGGATAATTGCTAACTCCACCAAGATCGAGTATTGGGTTCCTGAGAATGAAACAAGAACGTGAAGCTCGTCGGGTACGTCCCCGACAACAACCCTCTGACACTCAAGTTAGTGTGATCGAGGTAAAAATGTGCGATTAGAAATAGTAGGTAGAAAAGTCTATGAATCAGTTACCCAAAATATAGCATTTTGGGGTATTTATAGGGCCCAGATGGATACTGTTGTATGGGCTACGTATCGCCATCTAGTGAACCGTCACTCTCAATCGGACGAATCTCATGTCGGGGTCTTCGTATAAGATTCGGATCCAGATTGCAAGTTGTTCGACCCACCTTTATAAGGTACGCGGGTCTGATATGGCATAATGACTAAATTGCCCTTCATTAAGAATAATTTAGGTATTCTGCATATAAAATGGGTTTTACCCATCAAGTTGATATAAGAAGGAATAAGATGCACAGCAGAAGCCCACTCGCCTACTTAGACTTCAAGTTGAGGAAATGCGCTTTTAACTAGTCGTTGGCTTCTTAGCTGCTTAGTCGTTATAACGCTTTTATAAGTGGTTTTGCAATTTTAGTTAGTTTAGTTGTCAGCTGCAGTTTGTCTGTTAATTACAGTTAAAATAAATATGTATATATAGCCCTATGTAAAACGAAGAAGATCCATCATCTTCCTCTTCTAGTAATGATTTCAAGAACACAAATTCCAATCAATGGAGAAAGCTTTCCTATCCTCTTCTGCTTAGTCGTGATAACGATTTCAAGAACACAAAGTTGAACTCTCAAATTTGGTGAGTTGAACCTATAAAATCTATTAGATCTACTTCTCATATTTAAATATGTATTTCTGTACATAAAAACATATAAATTCAAAAATATTTTCAAAATTCTCAATATACTAATCTATATATATATATATATACATTTGTACATTTATACGAAAATTGAATAAGAGGAAATTCAAAATTAAAAATACCAAAAATATAAAATTTTAAGAAATAAATACTAGAAATAAAAAAATAATTGAGGCGTTTTATGTACATATTGGATTTTCTATTGTAATTTACGTTGCATCTTCTATTTCGATTTATTATTTACAATTTTTTTTCTTGAATAAAATTAATAACATGATATTTATACACAAAAATAAAATAAAAGATACAACACATAGTAAAAAAATCCAATTTGATTTATATTTAGGTTGGTCTCCTCGTACATTGCTATTCATTGCAGTGGTGCCAACCATTGACCTTAATTGTTCTCTCTTGTCTATATTCCTTTGTAATTTAATTACAAGACCTAATTTATACGCATTTATTTATTTATTTATTTATCTCAGACTCTGTTATATTTTTTATTTCATCATTTAATATATATATATATATACACACACAATATGTATGCAAAATATTTTTTAATATAAAATAAAGGTCAAATTGCATAATACCCTTAAATGTTAGACAGAGGATTCTTAGTGCTTCTTTAGCTCGCTCTGTTAGTTCTTGTGTGTTATATAGACTTTAGCGTATCCCTTGGTCTGTCGAGGGAGACGTCACTCATTGAGCACTGTTGTACTGTACGGTACTGTTTATGTGATGAAAATTACATTTACCTGAAAAAAAAAATCCTATATATTTAATAAATAGGTAAGGCAAAAACCTGTGTTTAAAAAAATATAATTTATTATGATTTATATTCATATAGATGTTTAAATTTGGAAAATACATTTTAGTATATTAATTTTTCTATTGTGATTTTAATTTAATTTTTTTAATTTAAATCAGAATTTTTTTGCATTTTTATATTTAAATAAATATACTTAAAAATAAAATTATTTACTTTTTTAGCTAGGCGGGATAAAAATCTAAAAACAATCATAAAATAACCTCAAAATAAAAGAAATAATGGAGTGTGATCTTATAAGATCAACAAGAATATTTCATTCAGATTCCAAAAATGGGTCAAAATCTGTCAAAAACCAATCTATTTTGCACTGAACCCGCGCAAAATTCTTCCTAAACCGAAGAAAAGTTTTGCGCAGGCTTTATCAAAAAAGGGATTCTTAGCTTATTTTTAAAATACAAGAGGACTTAGTCTTTTCGAAAAAGTACAGGGGTGAAATGGATTTTGGCCTAAACTAAATGATATAATCTTTGTACATACTAGCTGTTGTGCCACATCATTTCTATGTGAATATGATAAGTAATATTTCAAGTTTTAAAATATATCTTAAATAAGATAAATGTATATATGTCAGTATATTATATTATATTAATAAAAAGAAAGAATAATTTATCAATTAATGTAAACTTTGAAAAGATGAATGAGTTAGTTATTTTATCATGAATGGCATTTTTTACTTTACAAAAAAACTGATGCAGCAGTGTCATTAACCGCTGTTTGTGAGTGTAGGACTTTTTTTTTTTTTACTAGTCATTGTGGCACGTCGTTCCTACGTGCATATAAGAAATAATCTTTTACGCTTTAAGATATATTATAAATAAGAATAAAATATATAAATTATTGATAAAAAGAAAGAAAGAAATAATAATTTAGCAATTAATGCAAATTTTGAAAAATTGAATAATTAGTTATTTTATCATGAAAGATACTTTTGAATTTATAAAAAATTGGTGTGGTGATATCATTAACCAGTATTTGTGAATATGAATGAATTTTTCTAATAAATGAAATATTGTGTAGAGTTTTAAATAGAAAATTAAATTTATAAATTCTACAACTAAATAAATTAAAAAAAGTATAAAAAGGAAGCGGATGTGATCGAAGACAGAAAGGTCATGGCAAGTGTACTTCACATTAAAGAACATTGACGCGTTTTTATTTTACCAAGATCTAATTTCTATATATATATATATATTAAGAAAGGAAAAAATACAAACAATTTCCTTGTGATATCGCAAATGAGCAAATTACTCCTTATAAAAAAAAATAAATAGCGATTTACATTCTTGTATTTTTTAAAATACAACAATTTATCTCCCTTGTTTTTAAAATGAGCAATTTACCTCCCTATATAAGAAGGTAAATTACTTATTTTAAAAGTATAGGGGGATAAATTGCTGTATTTTTTTTGGGGAAGTAATGTATTCATTTTCAATATCAGAGGGGTAAATTGCTATTCGAGTCAAAGAGAAAAATGGGATTAGGAGAATATTATTTTTAAAAAATAAAAAATTAATTTAATTAATGCTTTTTAATTTTTATTTTTGAAAATAATATTACATTTAGAATATTATTTATTTTTTTTCCGGACGATCATCTAAATTTTGTTTTGAGTAAAGAAAGATAAAGTGGGACAGGGGGAATTATATTTTTGTTTTTATAACTCAGCAAATTAATTTAAGTTTTATTATTTGATTAAAATAGACAAAAAAATATTTAATTTTATTTTTAATTAATCGCAAGTGTTTCTTCTCCCCGTAGTTCTTCGCACGTTTCTTTTTCTTTTCTTGTCATTTTCACATCCTCGTCTCTTCCTCGCCTCCGAAATACATGCAGCAATTCAACGAACAAAACTCCCAACGGAAATTCAATTGCTGACCCGATAACGCATTGGTTTTTGCCCGAAATCCTCTGTAGAAGAAGCCTTAAACAACCCTTTTTGATGAATTTTTATTCAAAATTCTTTGAATCAAAACCCGTTTCTGAATAAGGGACCCCATTTTTGTTTTCTTTTTTTCTTTTTTCCAAATTTTTTCCTTCATTTGGAGGGCCAGAGAAAAGGATTATTTTCTGGGTTCCATTAGTGAACTTCATTTGCATTGAAGGCAAGAATCCAAAGAGGTCGCATGCAAATTTGTGGGGTTAGGAATGGGCGTTGAAGCATTGTTGGGAATTTTGTGACGTTGAAAGAATATATAAAAAAGAGGCCTGTATTTGTGTGCTTGAGGTAGAATCTTTCTTCATCCTTTGTTTTTTGGGTTGGGAATTGCTAGATAAGCTGAAAATTTTCTGGGTTTTTTCCCCTTTTGGTGTTCTTTTCTCCCTTTTGTGGGGGGCAACGCATTGAAACAAAGAAGATTTATTGGTATGTGCATGCATAGCTGTAGATATGGCTATGTGTGTTCTCGTTTGGGTCCAATCCAATGAGGACGGAATAGTGATCATTTGAGAAGCGATGGACATCAAATTTGTGGTCTTTTTTGTTGCTTTTATCTCTGTCTTTGCGGCAAATGGTTCAGAAGGAAATAGGAAATTAGCAGAAAGTTTCCTAGACAATGGAGGTTCTCTGGATGTTCAGGAAATCGATAAAGACAAGGTATGTGAATTCGGGTCCCCCCCCCCCCTGAATGTGCTAGAAATTGCAATTTGTCTGTGCATTTGTTGCTTTTGTGTTGATGTTACCATTATGCAGCAGATTGTGATACTGGATATATGAAAATTACTGGCTTCTATATTATAGTCTGCATTCTCTTGTAAAAAATGCTTTATTGATAAAAGATAATGTTGAAAGAAAATGCAGCATACAGAAAATCGGGTGAGGTTCTATGTCCAAGTTGGTCATACTTGCCTTGCATATCTTGAGGTGTATTCTCCATATACAGAAAAACAGATATCGACCCTTTTATCTTCAGTACGTTCGGAGGTGAACAAGAAAACTAGATTTTGGACTTCTTCATGCTTCTGCAGGGTTGAAGGCTGCTCTTGTTCCTCATTTATTCTGCTCTATGCTAGAGATTTCTCGATAAATTCATATTAAGTTGTAGGCCAATACAAGAGATTTTATGTTATCCGTGATCATTTCAGTGAACTTTTGAAAAGGTAACTTTTTTCCTAATTTTGAACTGGTTTAAAAGTTTAGTAACTGAAGTCATATCACCGACGTATGTTAAAAGATCCAGCGGACAGAATTAACAAGTTGGGTGATGAAGAACTAGCATATCATCTTGCGGCACTTACAACCTTTCCATAAATAAGAGTAGTTTAAGATTCTGTGGTTGCTAATTATGGTGCCATGATCACTTCCTTGTGATTGGATGACTGTTATTCCTTTGTTTTTATTGCATAATCTGATGTACATCTTTGTGGAATACTCAGCAGTTTCTGTTCAAGTGAGGTCCTCAACTAGTGGTTTAGTTCAGTAACAGGACGAAAGTTATGCTGCTACAAATGCACCAGTTTCTTTGGCAAATTGAGTTTTGGTTTATGAGAAATTAACAGAAGATGAAGAACTAGTTGTGTTGAAATAGTTCTGTAATGTGTAAGCTGATACAATCAGTGAGACTGCTATGTACAGTCAATGTGCAAGATTTTAATTTTGTCCGCATGTACATACGCTAGCCAATGCTAAATGAATATTAAACACAACAAAAAATTAGAATGGATCTTATTTTACAGAAAAGGCAAAGATGCACGAGCGTGTTTGTTAAATTGTTATATATCAGGTTAATATTCTTGAAAGAGTATCAAAGCTATAAAGTTGTATCTTTGTTCCTGCAAAGATATCTTAATGAATACAAATCACCACCGAGGTCCACATTTACTTGTTCAATTTATGCGAATTATGGATACTGCATTTCTGAACTTGTATCTTCAATGAAGTTCTGGTCGGAGAATATGACAGGTTGCTTCCAAAATATTTTATGACATCTTTTCTGGCAGGCTGAACAAGTATGGAAGAATTGCAGACAAGAGTTAAAAGATTTGGAGCTACATAACTGGCCAATCAGGAGTCAGGATGAAGTTGAATTTGATCCAACCTCGTTGGTGAAAAGAATTATACAGAAGACTATAGCTGATCTGCCTCCAAAGAAGAAGGAAACTGCTTTGGCATGTCTGAGAGAGAAAAAATTTCCATCCCGTGTGTTGAGAGATGAGCAAGAAACTTGGTCAGCTAAATATCAAAAGCTGCTTTCTGGTTTGGCTAGTATACCAAGAAGGTTACTGAGGCGCAAAGTGCCCAAACAAGTTGTAAGAGCTGCTGCTGCCCCAGTTCCCGCACCTCTTCAGTCTCCGGTTAAGCCCCCCTCTCCTCCAGTTAAGCCGCCCCCTCCATCTTCAGATGACGCGCCCCCTTCTTCTCCAGTTAAGGCGCCACCTCCTACAGATCGTGGACGAGCTCGTGCACCACCGCCACCAGCCGTTGATAGTCCTCCAGAATTACCAGACGTTGATAGTCCTCCAGAATTACCAGACGTGGATAGTCCTCCAAAATTACCAAAACAAGTTCCACCTCCATCCCCCCCACAAGTAAACAAGAGTCATGCAAAGTATATTCTAATTGCTGCAGTTTCAAGTGCAGTAGCGGCACTTGCAGTTTTTGCTCTAATCGTACTTCTCTGTGGGAAGGAAACTAAGATAATTGAGCCAAAAGATGAGCAAAGAGACGTGAAGCCTCTTCTCAACTTAAGCACCAGTAATATTTCTGCAGGTATCTTACCGACCATGGTTGAGTTTTTAGCATAGATCCTGTTGGTTATGTTTCATTCTTCCTAGGTATAATTTATTAATTCAGGTGCTGCAGTAAAGTCCAAAGCCACGCATAGTAATACCGGCAGTAAAGATTTCAAGCCTTCTTCAACTGCTGGCGGTTCATTGGATGCTAATCTCAATTCTTCACAAGCTGAATCTCTGTCAGAATCTCAGTCAAAATCTCAGTCAAGATCTCAGTCAAGATCTCAGTCAATTAAAGGTAATTCAGAATCAGATACAAAAACTTCAACCTTACCACTTCCTCCAGGAAAACAAGCACCTCCACCTCCAACTTTCCAACCACCACCAACTCCACCTACACCTCCACCTCCACCTCCACCTAAACCCCCTGCTCCCGCCCCTCCACCACCTCCTAATGTTCGTCGTCCTCCAAATCCACCAGCGCCTGCAAAGCCTCCCCCCCCACACCATCGGCGATCTTCTACAGGAGGGACGAGTGTAGTTTCTGATGAATCTGATGCTCCGAAGGCCAAGTTAAAGCCATTCTTCTGGGATAAGGTTCTTGCAAACCCGGATCAAACAATGGTCTGGCATGAGATTAAAGCAGGGTCATTTCAGTAAGTACTTTTACTGAGTTTGTGACTAGACTTAGATTTTGGATGATGTTTCTGAAGGACACTTTCTAATTTGCAGATTTAATGAGGAGATGATGGAAACACTCTTTGGATATGTCCCAGCTGATAAGAACAAAAATGAGCAAAGAAAAGATTCACCTTCCTTTGACCCTGGTCCACAGTTTATTAAGATTATTGATCCTAGAAAATCGCAGAACCTAGCAATTCTTTTAAGAGCATTAAATGTCACAACAGAAGAAGTTTGTGAAGCTCTCAACGAAGGTACCTTCTATAGATTTGGCAATTCATTCAAATGCACTGAATCAATGTTTATCTTGTATTTAGATGACTAGTGTATAAGAGATGAACATGGGAAAGGAAATTACTTTGTTTATCTGGACAAGTAAAGTATGTCCCATGCCGGATGCTCTTAAAATTAATATCCTTACTATTACCTCCTCTAGGATTTCCTCAGGAAAATATATTGAAACTTCAATCTCTATCTACACAAAGATTAGAGCAATTTTACTTCGCTGCTGCATTGTCTGTTATAACACCAGTCTAACTAAGCAAAACATCGCTTGAACCGGTTGCTTTTACATCATAGCTGCTTCTGTTTCTCTAATCCTCCGTTTCAAATTATTAAACATGTCATAACAATAATTTTTGGCAGAAAGCGATCATTTTATTCCTTTCTAAGAAAGAAGGAAAGGAAGAGAGAAGTACAGGCACAGGACTATGTGAACTGACAATTTACAGCCACAACAACAGATTAGCATAGTAGTGAATTTAGTTTCCATTTTTCCCCGAGTATAGTGTAGACCTCAGTAGGGCAGTAGAATCATTTGGTGAATATATTATTAGTTCTCCAGCCCTTTTGTACATTCCATTTTAGTTATTCTATCCGTTTGTAAGTTAGTTTATACACTTTTAACTTCTTTGATGGAGTGTTATAAATAATATTCATCAGGTAATGAGCTCCCACCGGAGCTCGTCTCGACTTTGTTGAAGATGGCACCAACAACGGACGAAGAGCTAAAGCTTAGGTTATATACTGGAGATCTTGCTCTTCTTGGCCCAGCCGAGAGGTTCCTCAAGGTCTTGGTTGAGATTCCATTTGCCTTCAAACGTCTGGAAGCACTGTTGTTTGTAAGCACATTCCAGGAGGAATTTTCTTCACTCAAAGAGGCCTTTGCATCTTTAGAGGTTTGTTTGCAGCCTATTACTAAAACACACTTTCCTTTGCCTAATACGAATCGCATTTCAAGTATGAATTTTTTTTCATAAATATATCATTAATAGGAACTTAGACAGACTAATCCATGAATTTCCAACTGAACTCTTGCCAGGGATTCAAATACATATGGTGTAATCTAGTTAGGAAGAACAATGATGCTTTTCTTTGGATAAGAATTTTACACTGACTATTATGATTTTATTATCTGAGGTGTCAAAAAATCATTTGAAGAATGACAAGGATTATAACGCTTTACCATTAGATTTGCTTACTTTTTCATGGCTAGCATCTTACCAGCAGAGGACCATATTGGCCTGCAGATATATCTTTATTTTTCCAGTATGCTAAAACCATCACATACATTTTGTGTCGTCCCTTATCTCATTTGTTGCTTTTACTGGTGTTATTGTGAGGCAAGATCATCCTACCTGTGATGTTTTGGTGGAATTAACATTATATGATCGCTTTCAGGTAGCATGCACGGAGCTCAAAAACAGCAGACTCTTCCTGAAACTCTTGGAAGCTGTTCTCAAAACCGGAAACCGCATGAATGATGGCACATACCGTGGTGGTGCTATGGCCTTCAAGCTCGACACTCTCTTGAAATTATCAGATGTGAAAGGAACAGATGGAAAGACCACACTACTTCACTTTGTCATCCACGAAATAATTAAATCGGAAGGTTTAAGAGCTGCTCGCAGATTAAAAGAGAGCCGGAGTATGTCCAGTGCGAAGACAGAAGATTTTGCTGAGGATCCTTCACATGAACTTGAAGAGTACCACCGAAGCCTTGGTCTTCAAGTTGTTTCTGGGCTTAGCAGTGAGCTTGCGAATGTAAGAAAGGCTGCAGTCTTTGATAACGAAAATCTAAGTGAAGCAGTGGTGAAACTCAATCATTCACTTGTGAAAATAAAACAATTTTTTGAAACTGACTTGAAAAGTATCGAGGGAGAGAGTGAGTTCCACAGTAATCTTTGTGGTTTTATTCAACAATCAGAATCCGATATGATATGGCTGGCAGAAGAAGAGAAACGGATAATGGATCTGGTGAGAAAGACAGGAGACTACTTCCACGGTAAGGCCGGAAAGGACGAGGGCTTGCATGTCTTTGCAATTGTCCGTGATTTCTTGTTAATGTTGGACAAGGTATGTAAAGATGTGAAAAGCTCCTCAGCGTTGCCATCAAAGACGGCAAGAAAAGAGACTGTAGCATCATCATCTTCGCCACCTTCTCAAGAATCACAGTCTGAATCATCGTTGGATATGCACCGACAACTATTCCCGTCAATGAGGGAGCAGCAAATGGATGACGACTTCAGTTCGGATGATGAAAGCTGACCTCTTCATTTCACTGTAAGCAGAAATTTCATTGGTTTTGGAATTACACTTTGTGCAGCTATAGGCCTTTTGGGCCGGTTGTAGCCAACTTTACGTGTCATCGGCTAATCATATCATCGTTTTCCTTGTAACACAAATAGTCTTGTGTGAATGCACTATCTAACCGTATTCGTTGATTGCCGTGGGGGTTGAGTTAACTTTGTAACAGATATAGTCCCATGCAGGACTGACTTTTGAAGGTTCTCATACTTGGGGCTCACTTGGGCTCGTGTGGAGATGCGATCTTGGGAGGTGATCATACTGTTGGATGATAGAGAGCCACTCGATGACAAGAATATACAAGTGTGAAAGGTTATTGCGATACTTCTGTAAATGAGAAATTAAGCGACGAAATTAAGGAATTCCCTCCTCTTATAAGATGTAAATGAGAACACCTGTTGATCATGCTTGTGATGAGGTCCAAACCTTTTTGTGTCTCTTGAATCTGAATGGTTGTTACTTGTCAGGATAGCAATGTCACAAATTTATACTACATCAATATCAATGCCTTCTTTCATGGTTTCTTCGTAACTTCTTTCTCAGCTTTGTGTATGTATGTAGATATCACCATCTGAACTTTAACTGCATTATGATTCTAAAAACTTTGAGTAGTGTATCAAAATCATAGAACAAATTAGTGTTGTAACTGAAGGGCAATTTCAGAAGAAACATAAAATATGTATGACTTTTCTTATCTCATTTTGAAACATATACTTACTTTTTGGGTATATCATTGACAACCTTTGATGTTAGATAAATACACAAATACCCCTATTTTTTTAAAATTATAGTTACACTTTTTGAGGTTCCTGTTTATGCACAACATTTACATAAACACTACCTAAAGTATATTACACTAACACCCTTATATAATTTTAGAAAAGATAAGGAATGTTTCTGTATTTAGATCTAAGTTCAAAAGGTGCCGGTGAAATTTATATATATTATATTCATACTAAATAATATATCTATTTATATTCTAGTTAATGAGGGGATAAATGCAAAATTGGTACTATACTATAGGCTACTTTGCGACTCCGGTAACATACGTTCTAAAATATCCTAATTTAGTACCAAAATAGAAGATATGGCAAAATTGATACTGTAGTTTATGGAAGTTACGATTATAGTATCTTAGCTTCTGGATTGACAATTTCAGTACCATACCCTATCTTTTGATAATATATTTTACTCTCTTAAGTTGGTGTTTTTTGCAGATTAGTCCCATAGCTTGAAAATGGTATCAGAGCATAGATTTATTGAAAAAATAGTTGTTTATATTATATATTGATATTTTAACCACTAACTGAGAAGACTTTTCAAAGTATGGAATCGAATGAAAATATGAGTTACAATGACAATAGAAAATATTTTTAGACTCTCGAAATACAGAGAAGGATTTTTCTTATGAAAATTCTTGAAAAATTTGACAACAGTTCAGGAAGGATTAAACTAGATCTTCTCACGAAAGAAGAAACAGAGGAATATTGGTTGCTAAATTACCATGTCCAACATACACTACCAGGGAATGCAGTCAGACGTCTGTTGGAATAGGTGAGCAAAGCCAATTCGATTGGCGGTTTTGGGAACTATTCAAACAAATTTTATTTAAGTAATATTGTCCCAACGAATATGGTAAGTATTTGTCTTTGGTACATGTGTTTGTTGTGCTTACCAATTACGTTAAGCACTACTTTGACGTCATGACAGATGCCTACAGACCATGTAGATAAACCATGTAGTTGGGCTGCGCATTAGATGGCGGCTATGAAACCAACATCTGAGGGTTCATCTAAAACGTTCCAAGTCGAGTACCTCAAGACTGGGTATTGAGAATCCTATTGAGACTTGCACTGAGTATTGCATTCATTGGATGAGTATCGTGTTTCATTGGCGACATACATTGGACGTTTATGCAATTCAGTGGGTTAGTTGACAAGGTGGTCAACTGACTGAACTGACTCGCGGAGATTGTCATATGGAAGTTTTGGAGGTTTGGTCGGTATAACTTGAGTCCCCAACTCCGATAGTACCGGAGTAGTCGTCAAACTTGAGAAATCTTGGCAGTCACGTGCATACGATGACTGTATCTTGGATCTGTATGAAAGCTGACTGTGTCACAGACATAAATATCATAAGCTTTGTCCAGCGCAATCGAAGTATGTAGCGAGGACGGTGAGTTCCAAGAAGAGGATCCTTCCCCTGTCAGTATGTGACAGATGTATTTCCTATGCACTTGGAGATGACGTTCACGCCTTATAAATCTGTGGCCATAGTAGTTGATCAAATAGGAAAAAAAGGTTCCTATGTCAAGCAACTTAGTGTAACGCAGTCTCGAATATTAAGCATAGACACCTAGTCCAAGATGGAAACCAGCACCAAATTCCATGCCCTAAACTAAGGCCAGGAGACGGTTGATGGGGACCTTACCCGTATGGAATCGGGAGCCTAAATATTCACACGGGCATTCACCCAGTCTCTAGTGCCATGGACTGTTCCTAGACGGCCACCCATGATAGCAGGCTTTACTTGATCAACGGTTGATTAAGAACGACTAATTAAATTAGATTTAATTAATCGGTAGTGTTAGACACTAGCCCAAGTCTAGTTGAAAGGTGAACCTAAAGAGTCACACACAAATTACCGAGAAATGAACAAGGAATTATTTTTGGATTAATTTCACAAGGTGTAAGTAATCAGATTACTCACACATGGGGATCCATTGATGGATAGCCCAAAATTAAATTAATTAAATTAATTAAATTGGGCTTCTCCTTATTAGTTAATAAATTAGATTTTATTAATTAATAAGAGATAATTTGAGTTCATATATTTAATTGAGTTAAATGGACTTTATTAAATTGGATTTAATGAAAATTCATTGGGCCTTGAATTTATTTTAAATAAAATCGGCCCACTAGCAAAATTGATGGAAAGAGAGTTGACCAAGAAATTGTATTTTTGAAAAATACAAACTTGGTCATAATTAGAATCTTCTTTATTTGGAATATATGGAAGAGCTTATAGATAAATGAATGTATCTAGACACATTCCTATTTAACTATACAAGGTATATATATATATGGATTGTGCATAATTATTTAGAAAATAATTATTACACAATACACAACATGAAATCTATCCTCTCCTTCTCTCTTTCAGCCGCCCCTTTTTCACTCGCTAGGTGAGAGCTTGGCTTGATCCGTTCTAGCAAAGGGTTCCAGGCCTTGTTCATTTCGATGTGGTGTGGATCATCCTTTGATGATTCCTACGTTGGAATCTCGAGTAGACTATTCAGCGAAATTAGCCAGTTGGAAGCTTGAAATTTGAAGAGGTAATTTCGATTTTAGTGCTTCTCCCTTTATTTTCTCAACCATAGCCTCATATGAATTATTTTATTGTTGTTTATTTCATACTACACCGAACGCCTGGAACACCAAGGGTACACCCCTTGATACAACCGTTTAAATTTTAAATTGCAATTTCTCATCTCTCGATTTCGCTAGCGCGTTCCAGGGCCGATCCGCTTGCATCTTTCAAGTGGTATCAAACCTCAGTTCGATGTAGAGGCTATTGGTTTTGTGTGATAAGTATGAGAATTTGTTTTACGATTTTTTTTAAGCATGGTTTTATTGCTTATATTATTGATAATTATGTGTAGAAATTAACTTGTTTAATTTTGTAATTATTTGGATGATTTAAATGTTTAAGAAAAATTGAATTTTCCTATAAATACTTGATTTTTATTTTCAGTTTATTGTGTAGAATAAAAAAGTAAAAATTTTAAAAGCATTGTAGCAGTGAACTGTTGGCCGGGAACGCGCAGAGAGCAGGGCCGCACGCACGCATTGCCGACTAGGCAAGCTGCAGGCCGACGGCAAACGACTGAGCCATTTTCGCCGTTTTTGTAGAAAATTCGATTTTTTGAATTCTGCATATTTTTTGAAAATTTTAATTTTGCTGATTTAATTTTTGGGTTAAATTGAATTTTTTCTAAGATTAAGTTCCTTAATTATTTTGGTTTATTTTGTGGATTGTGGATGCACATGTCTTGATCATCCTTTTAACTGCAATTTTAAATTTGTGTTTTCTTCATATAATTATTCTTTTATATTGGCTATCATATCTTTCAATTATGCATGGTATGCATGATATATGTCTAGCATGTTTAATTGGATTATTATGCTAGTTGGATGACAACGTATGATTACAAAGCCCTTTGATCGTTAGTATGTATTTTCATTTATTTTGGGTGGGCCTGTGTGCCCCTTGTTTTATATCTCTCATTTTCTCGTTTTATGTCTTGGAATATTAAGGCTTGATTTCCTCCCCAATTATGTACTCTCCCGACTTTTGATTGGTATTTTCTTCCATTATAATGAAAGTAAAATAGAATTTTTGGTGAGATTTTAAATTTTGTAATAAAGAAAGCCTATGAAGAAGAAGGCCTACGGTGTAAGGAGGCCTATCCTTATATTTTTTTCCATATTTTTGGCCTCCATTTTAGGCGAAAAAACAAACAACTAGCAATTGAGGGATAAAAGAAGAGCCTGCCAAAAAAATATACAAGGTCCCCTATGATATTGCGAATGTTCAAAAAATCCTTTATAAATAATAAAATATCAATTATACCCCATGTGATATGAAAAGAAAAATTCAAAAAAACCATCGAGGCCAGAGTTGGTCGTACACGCACGTTGTTTACGACTATGAGTCTGGAAAGTACATTTTTTTGATAATTTTTACCTTTCTCTCCAATCTATTATATATAATATTATAAACATTATATAATACTATATAATATTAAACTTTGTTAAGTTTTATAACTTAACAAATTTTAAAATAACATATAGATATTTGTTAACAATAAAATGTTATTTTGTATGTAAATTTATAATTATTTTAATATTTTTAATACAATATCCTTTTTATTAAATTAATTAAAATTAATTTAAAAAACAATGGCTAAGTTACCTTTTTCATCCCATAAAGAAGGAAGTTTTCCTTTTTAGTCCAAATGATTTTCTTTTTAGTCCCATATTTTAACGGGCTATCCATTCTTTCATTAAAATTTGAAGGAAACGGGTTGGGGACTAAGTTGAAAATTTTTTGGCAAAAAATGGGATTAAAATGAAAATCACATAAACCGTGATACTAAAAAGGAAAAATCCCTTCTTTATGGGACGAAAAAGGTAATTTAGTCTTTTATTTCAAAAGCATATTATGCCTGATGAATGAATAGCCATGAGTATTTCTCCCATAAGGGAAAAAAAATTGTTAGGATCAAATTGATACTATTAGAAAATTTAGGGGTCAAAATAAAAATAAAAAATACCTAAAATACAAATTCCTGTAAAATACAACATAAAAAATGACTTTTATATAGTGTGGTACCTGATTTACAAGACCCCGTCGCCATGATGCCAAAAAGGCAATTTCTCTTCAAGTGAGGGGAGAAGTTTACGGTTAGAGAAATTTTCCGCTCCCCTACTCAGTTGAATTACTTCCCGTCAGCAACTCCGGCCGGTTTTAGCCGGCGCTTTTATTACTTTTCGATGGCTGACCCGTATCGATCGAGGTATTTCAACTATTACCCTGTTACAAAGCATATCCGCTAATTATTTTGAATTTAGTCATGGATAGTTTTACCTGTGGCTGTGATTGAATTGAAACAATTGAACACAGAGAAGGATTGAGCACGAGGCCGGCGGCGTATGGCGGTTATTCGGATGAGGTTCAGGTGCGAATCGATCCAGATTTTGATGACGAGGTCACCGGTCTTCGCAAGCAAGTTCGGCGATTACGTGATGTAATTGTTTTTGGTCTAAATTGTTATTTATTTATTTTTGGCTTTAGACAGTAAAGTGTTATTCTCGTAATTTATGTGAATAGGTGGTTCTGTCAAACTGATTGCTTGAAAGTGGAGGAGATTAAGATTGGTAGCTCGTTTATGCTGCATTGCCCAATTTAGCATGAAGATATTAGTCATTTGGTTATTATTAAATGGTATGGTATGGAAATGAGTCTCAAAAATTGTTGATTGAACTTACAAGCCCCATTCATTTTCTTTAATTTCATGTCTATGTGAATCTGGTATGCTAAAGTGACTTTATATTGCATATTAAGAAGATTAGTTTCTCCAATTTTTGATCCGAAATCTAGTTTCTGGGATGACTTTGTGATTCTTGGTCATATGGAGAATAATACATGATGTAGTTAAACTTGGAAATGGTGACTCTCATAATATTTACATAGTAAATGGATAAATACAAATCGCGAGTTGGTTAGGTGCATACATGTGCCCTTTGATTCTTGCCCTTATTCCCATTTTAGTTTCTGTATTATATTATGTGCATGCTCACTGGTGATGCCTTTAGCTCATTTTCTATTTCATGTTCAAGCCCTAAAATTTTCGCCTTCGGTCACTTTTTTCCTTTAGTGAGTTTCTCGCAGTTTTCATTTCCTGTTTCTATTTGTTTTGCTGTTGAGCATTCTCCTATCACTGTAAATGGTTGCATGAGTATGACACTTGGCAAGCAAGCTGTGGATACTGTATAAGAGTTGATGAATGTTTTTATTGTACATGCATCACTTAGAGGAGCAATTATCCTGTAATCTAGACCTCATTCAAGTCATTAGCTTTTGTAAGGTTTAGACTGAATTTAGATTAAACCCCTACAGTCAATGAGTATGTTGATGAGCATGTTGCTATTAGGTGGTGATGTTTGCCTGTAAGTTATTTTTTTTTCTTCTTTATTGTAGCTTTGATTTAGGGCAATGAATTCTTTATTTATAGAACTTTCGCGATGTGCAAGCACCCACGTGCATTTATCAAGTTTTCCAAAGATTCTGTTTTAGAGTTATGGTAAACTGCATGTTGAGGAACAATGTGGCTTTAAATCAAACATTTTGCTGCTAACATGTAACCTGCAGATCCTGCTACAAGTCCTCTGTTCCATTTATAATTTGTTTTTACTGGCCTAGTCTTATTATTCACGTTTTCAATGTGCAGGTAGCTCAAGAAATTGAGACCGAAGCAAAGTTCCAAAATGATTTCCTGAATCAGCTGGTATGTCATGAACTCATAAGTTCAGAATTTGAATTGATCTTCAAGTAATTCTTGAACTGTTACGTATACAAATATATTGAGAAAACGAAATTGAGAACTGATATGCTCAGCTATGGTTTTAGTAAAAAAACAGCCCCTCTTTTCCTGGAGGAATCAAGTGATTGACAAGTTTAATAAGGTGCTGAAGCGATAACTGGTTATCGTACTAAGCCTGTTTGAAATAACTTGGTGAACTTGTTAAAGCTCCACATTTGAGAGCTATCAAGGGAAGGTGAAGGTAGAAAGCTTCATTTTAGTGGACGATCAGGGTGAGGAAGGGAATGTTTTGATATGTTATATGACCTCTCATCTACTAAGAACAGGCGCTCTTGATGCACCTATTTATGCAGGAGAAGGAATTTTTCTTAATTGATAAATTGTCCTTAAAAAACTGATGAGGATTCGTTTTATTTATTTCCTTTTGCAGAGTAAAAGAGTTTTTCGCATTAATTTCCTCTTACTCGATTTCTTGCTTTCTGAACAGATTTATTGAGATTAGTACTTCTACTACTTAGATATTGAAATGTTAGGAAGCAAAGCAATGATGGGGAAGGAATGACCTTTCTCTGTTTCTTTTCTTTGTAGCAAATGACATTGATCAAAGCTCAGGCAGGGATGAAAAACAACATGAGGAGACTCAACAAGAGCATCATAAGGGAAGGATCAAGCCACGTCATGCATGTAGTTCTGTTTGCGCTCTTACTGTTTTTTGTTGTTTACTTCTTTGCCAAATTTTCACAAAGATGAGGATACAAAGAAGTGCGTTGTGTGCTCGTCCAACAATTAACATGTTGAGTTTAGGTAAAACATTTGTTATTTACAGTGTGAAATCCCCTTAGCAGCAGCTGGAATACACCTACACCTACTTGGCCTCTTCTTTTAGTGTTGTCAAGACACTTTCAACTACGAGCTTAGTTGTGGTTTACCTCAATCTTTATGCAAACATAGGGATTATACACTGATGTATTAATTTGGCGTTACCGAAATTGATCTCTAGAGCTGTGTTTGCCATTTTTCTTCAGTACGGTTTGCCGCTTGAAGGAGGCTTTTTTGTCTATTGTTATTTGTTAATACTACTGCCGTAACTTTTGTTTTTCTTTTAATTTTTACATTCACGCACCCAATACACACTCACAAACACAAGATTCAAATACACACTCAAACACTAGATTCAAATGCGAAACTTTCCATAAAAAAAAAGCCTTCTGCCTGAGGTATTGGGTGGTTCTTCTGAAGACACTAATGCTGTAGCTTCAGTTGCTGGGGTTCTTGTTATTAGTTTGCTGTTATGCAGTCTTTATCAGACTCGGATGACAAGAAATAATTCATTACATTAAACTAGGGGTGGGAAATGGACGGGTTGGATTGGGTTTGGATTTGGGTTCGGGTTGGGTTCAAATAGGTTGGATTTGAAATGAATCAAGTTCAAATGGGTCCAAATGAGTTGGGGTTGGATCGGGTTAATATAAATCATTTTATTAATTTGAATCTAAATATTTTAAAAAATTTTACAATGAAAAGAAGAAAAGATCATATTTGAACTACTAAAACATGTAGCTCTCACTTGTAATGCAATACGATTAAATTTGTATTGCACGTCATTTCTGACTAACGATATGTACGTTAAGATTCATTAGCTAAATCATAATGTAAAAAATCTACTAAATATCTAACAAAATACTATATTTTATCAAAATAATTTTAAATAATTCATAAAATTTTGGATGTTCATCTTGAATGAGCACCAAGTCGTGCAACTAAATTCTACTTGTTGAAAGGAAAATTTTATTTTCATCACCTTCAGAATCATAAGCTGTAATATGAAATAAAAAAAACTTAAATAAAAAATATAATGATGAATTACAACGACCTTCCCTCAGGTTTGACATAACTATGAGCATTCCCTTGTTATGTTTGATGGAATTATGTAATCCATGGACGGAGGTATAAAATTGTTAACTATGCCATATCTGTATTTTTAAAAAAATAAAAAAATAAAAAAAATAAAACGGAATGGATGAAAAAAATTAAAAAAATTTTCACTTAGTTGATAGAAAAATAAAAAAAATTAAAAATAAATAAAATATAATTCTTTGTCCACAGAGGCATTTGGTTAGTTCACCACAAAAAAAAATGGCAACCTAACTGAGACTAACAAAAT
The DNA here is from genome assembly GCF_026168435.1 of Sesamum indicum. Classification (NCBI taxonomy): domain Eukaryota; kingdom Viridiplantae; phylum Streptophyta; class Magnoliopsida; order Lamiales; family Pedaliaceae; genus Sesamum; species Sesamum indicum. The sequence continues at coordinate 1,594,887 of NC_142669.1, forward strand.
AGGATAATTGTTAGACGACCGTCAAAATTAAAAGGGTATTGATAATTTTTCAAATAACAAGGGGATATTCGTAACTATACCCAAGCTTCAGGAGAGGTTGTAATTTATCCAAAATATAAAATATATGGAGAAAGAGAGTTGTGAGTGTGTGTGTGTATATGTGTGTTTGTGGGGTAGAGAAAGAGGGTTGTGTGTGTATGTGATGTGTGTATGTGTGTATGAAGAGTTGTCAGTATACCCAATTGAGAAAAGAGAAGATTGTTAGTTCATTTTTATTTATTTTTTTAATTTATGGGTTGCATCGATTAAGAATCCATATTAGGCTCATCAACAACTCTTTTAAATTCATAAACAACCATATAAAATATAATTTTATTTAATTCCAATCTATTTCAACTCATTTTAAAATATAACTAATTCAACCCAATCCAAAATTAGTTGGGTTAGGTTGAACCCATGGGTCTCGAATCATCTTAATACTCCAACATTATACCATTTTCTTGGGAACACAAATACTCTGCATACAAATGATTAAATCTTGGGTTAAATACATTTTATACCTTTAAAGTATACCACCTTCTCAATTACCCTCTAAACTAAAGAAACCTTCAAGTACCCCCCCCCCCCTATCTTTATGATAATCCATTAAACTAAAAATGAACAAAAATACTCTTGACTTTTAATAATATGATATATTCACTATAATGCCCTCTATAGTTAAACGTATCAATCAATTGACTTCAGTTTTTATTCATTTATGTGTTAATAAATTAATATTGAATTAATCACATATTGATAAGCTCAATCTTAGTACTTTTAAAATTAAAATAAATTTTTAAATTTGTGTTTGTGCATTATACTAGATATAATTTTAATGACAAAAATATTGCAAGTGGTCGTCGAACATATTGTTTTGGCACCCAAATGTCTGATAAGATAATTTGAGAGTTAATGAGGTTATTCATTTTTTGTCTTTTCACGTAGTAACTCTATTTCACCTCTTGACCTAACCTTAGGTTCAACAAGTTAGGCCTGTCAATTGGTGTGCAATACCTAGACGCAAACCTAAACCCAAAACCTATTTTGATAATTATGACCCATATTCAGTACCTAATATTTTTACATTATATCCAAACTTGGACACATATCTATGGTAATAATTTTTTTAGGTTTGGATAATAAAACACCAGTGGGTAAAATTTTAATATGCAAAAATACATCTTTGTTCGTTAACTTAAAATTAGTGAATTTCGAAATTTTTTGCTAATTATCAATATGACAATTTATACACTCAAATTTGAAATAATTATTTTGTATTTAATTAATTTATAAACATTTTAGTTGAATAAACTTTGCAAATTGATTTGATATGTTCAATAATAGAGGGCATCAAATAAAGTAGACAACATGCAATTAATTCCGAGTTATTTTATCCTATACTTAATTTTGAATTATCCTATCACTTATTTTTTTTTGGGTAAACGTAAGTTTTATTAATAAAATAAAATTGTACAGTACAACAGTGTTCAACTGGTAGTTTCTCCTTCGACAGGCCAAGGGATACGTCATAATCTATATAACGCACATGAACTAATAGAACGAGATAAATAAAACTGATAATCCTCTATCTAATATCTTCCACAATAGCGGTGGCTATGATATTCGGTGGTCGCTCCGTATGCTCAAAGCGTCCTAAATTTCATTCCCTCCAAATGTGGTAAATGCAAGCAGCCAGGAGTGCACGATAAGCCAAGTTAATGATATGTTTTCCTCTCCATTTTCTTGCAGCCCACTCAACGTCCCGTGACCACTCTCTATTAGGCCATTCAAACTGAACGATCCACCGAATCATTGTCAGGCATCTTCTGGCATAACGACATCGAAAGAATAGATAATTATGTGTCTCCATTGCGCCCTCATCACATAATATATAGGCGCCTAGGTATGATAGCCATGGTTTATCAGCTGTGGATAGTTTCCCCAAAATCGCAAGCCATAGGATGAAATTATGCCTGGGGATCTTTAGGGAACCCGAGAGTAGTGAAGACCAACCTACCTTGGGTCCCGGTGGGTCCAATAGCTTGTAAAGAGATGCAATTGTAGGTCGTCTCGTCTCAAATTGCCAAATAATGCGATCTATCTCGCCATGAATTATTGGCAATGCATACAAAATCTCCAAGCACTCCATGTCTATAATGAGAGGCCAATGCCATTGCCCCTCTGTAATAATACTATTGAGCTTGCCTGCCGTCCGAAGCCCAAGTAGACGTGGACTCTTTGGGAATCTCTCAATAAGGGGACCAAGATGATTCCATGGGTCATGCCACAAATAAAATGAATTTCCATCACCAATTTGATAGTCTACCATCGATCGAAGCAAGGGATGTACATGAAGGAGTTTCCTCCAGCCCCACGAACCCCCATTGTTAGTGACCGTCCATTCAGATTTATCACGTAGCTGCCCGTTATATAACCATTCTACCCAGATTGATGTTCTATCACATCGAATAACATCACACAACTTCTTGCTCATCAAGGCACGGTTTAAAGTAGTGATGTCCCGTAGGCCCTGACCCCCCTCCAACACCGGCCTATAGACATCCCTCTATGCTACTTTGGCATATCCACTGGTTCCTGCGCCCTTCCACAGAAAAGCTCTCAGACGCTTTTCAATCTCCCTTATAACACCTTTAGGTAGGGTGAATGCAGAAACCCAATATATACTTAACGCCATAAGGACAGATTTAATAATATGTACCCTCCCAGCATACGATAATCTCATTCCTTCCCAACCTTTAATACGTTGTTCAATTTTCAATAATAAAGGCTGGCAGTCTGTTAATGATAATATAGAGGAAAGTAGAGGAAGTCCCAAGTACCTCATCGGAAGATGCCCTTCCTGGAAGCCGAGCATCTCTAATAGCTGCTCCCGTATCTTTTGTGCAAATCGAGAGATGATAAGATGACTCTCATACACATTAAGCCGGAGACCTGACCAGGAGGCGAATAACTACACAACTTTTGCACAATTAGTTTGGCAATAATCTTATATAAAACATTACAACACGAAATAGGGCGAAAATCTGTGACCATCATAGGGGCATGTACCTTAGGGATAAGTGCCAGAAGTGTGGTGTTGTTTGCTTCAGCAGTTTTTCCTTGGTAAAGAACTCCAAGATTGCCTTCGTAACCTCCGGACCTACGATTGGCCAGGCAACTTTATAAAACCCGATGAGAACCCATCCAGTCCAGGTGCTTTATCTTCAATAATGTCAAACACTACCTATTTGATGTCAATTGCAGTGACGGGTGTAAGGAGCTGAAGCCCTTCCTCCTCATTGAGGACATGTCTAGCCCATGGCCTCAGATACTGGATATCTATCACCTACCTCCATCTTTCTCCGCCTAACAGAGCCTGATAGAAGGAGACAAACTCATGAATAACCGCTCCTGGCTCTGAGTAGGTGGTCCTGTGTTCATCATTTATTTGCAAGATTCTCCGAGTGGCACGTCGCTGAGCATTAATCCCCATCCTTCATCCATTGCATCTTAGCTCACTGTTGTAACATGATTTGTTCCATTTTTGCTGCCTTGGCGTATACCAAACGACAACAGTGTTCCAAAAGTAGAAAGAGGTCGTTCTGTCTATCCGAGCTAACCAAGATCTATGCTTCCTCAAGGAATCCTTTAACCAGTCGTACATTGTCCAAAATATCTCCTATATTGCGTTGTTGCTGTCGGAATACTGGCTTTAAAGCTTTTAGTTTCCGTGTAATCGCATACATAGGCACTCCAATAATGTCGTGTTTCCAGACATTCTGCACGCTGGGAATAAAACCTGGTGAAAGAGTAAGGTAATTATCAAATCTGAACATAGCTCCCAGTTGTTGTTGTCGATCTCCACAAAGCACCAGTGGTGAATGATCCGAGATGCGTGGGGTGAGGCTTGAATAGTATGAGTTAGGGAAACGCTCAAGCCATATGTCATTTATGAGCATCCGATCTAAATGCTTTCATAAACTTCGTGAATTCGAACTCAATTTATGTCATATGTACCATTCACCCTACATGGGCATTTGTAGTAATCCCGTGTCCTGTATGCAAGCATTAAATTCATCCATCGCCAATCTGATATCACCAAAATTACCACACACCTCATTGAGGTCACGAACAACATTAAAATCTCCTACTATCCACGGGTCATCCACACATTGACCCGCAAGCACCCCCAATGATGGCCACAACTCACGCTGCTCAACAATTTCAGTGGCACCATTCACAACAGTAATAATCACATTCGTATGGAGTGCGCTAACAGTTACACGACAGTGTACAAATTGATCTCCTAACTCAATCACATTAACATCAAGAATAGTGTCATACCATGCAATTCATGTACGATTTTCAACAGACACAGGATCAACAGACCACTTCCATTGAGGCAGTAAGAAAGATTGTATACGAGCAATATAGTAATTCGTACACGCGTTTCAAGAAGGCCTACAAATTGTAATCTGAACTCTCTTGATTTAATTCATTTTTTTGATTTAATCTCTCTTGAAACTTGAGAAAAATGGAAGAAATAATTGCATTGGACCAAAGTTTGAAAAATACTTTAAAATAGGAGGAAAATAATTACTTTTTCCATTTATTTTAATGATTTTATTTACAAAAAGACTAAAAACACTAAAAATATAATAATTTGAAGTCCAAAATTATAATATAAATTATTTGAGAATCAAAATTGCATAAATAACTTTGGTTTTATCCCTAACTCAAACATGGCGTAAATTCTTTTTAGTAATTAAATTAAATAACCTTAACGCGTAGAAAGGGCGACACAGAACACCACCAATATAAATACTTCATAAACCCTAGGACGCTCTTTTCTCCTCCTTCACAAAGCAAAGCACACCCACACAGTAAGAAAGAAGGCTATGGCGCCCAAAGCCCCCTCTCACTCTCGTCAGCCCACCAAAGAGAAAGAAGAGAAGGAAGAACCCTCTTCGGAGGAGGAGGAATCAGACCCTTCTGAAGAAGAAAAGGGAAACTTTTCGGATGAAGAAGAGGAAGAAGGGTCATCTGACGATGAAGGAGAAGATCAGGAAAAGGTGAAAAGTAATACAACTACAATCTCAGTTGCCAAATTTGGTTCGAAATCAATTGTTCAAGAAAATGGGTCGGATTCTGACCCTGATTCGGAAGGATCCCCTTCTGATTACAAGCTGCAGCCCATCGCTAAGTCATCTGTGGTCTCAGCAAAGCGCGCCCATGAAGAAGGTGATAGCGATCAACAGTCTTTGAGAAGCGGCAAAAAGTCAAGAACTGGAGAGAAACAATCCTCTGCCACCCCTGGTGGAGGGGTTGGGTGTATCACCAGGCTCTGGAGTAATGAGGATGAGATTGCTTTGCTGAATGGAATGATTGATTTCACGAATGTAAAAGGGCTGGACCCGAATGCGGATATGGGGGCTTTTTACGATTTCGTTAAGGGAAAATTGCAGGTGGATTTCGCAAGGGATCAGCTGAGAACTAAGATTAGTAGGATGAAGAAGAGGTTCTTGAATGCTTTGAAGAAAGGTGGGAATGGGTTGGACCCTGTGTTTTCCAAGCCACATGAGGATATGACATTTGAACTCTCCAAGAAAATCTGGGATTTTGCTGTTGGAAATAGTGAAGGAGGTAAGAAAGGTGATAATGCAAAGAAAGGTATTCTGAAGGCAGAAAAGATTGGGGTGGACGAGAAAGAGATTGCAAATAAGGAAAAGGAAGGTGGAGAGCAGGATTTTTGGTCCAAGTACCGATATGTAAATGAGTCATTTCATAATATTGAGGGGAACTTTCCCTCTTTGGCGATGTCCGAGGCTGGGATGAGTTTTGTGAGGGAAAGGTTGAGTTTGATTGGGAGCGTGAAGGCCAAGGAATTGGATGACAAATGGAAGCAATTGATTGCGGCCGAGGCTGAGCTAAATTACAAGATGTTAGCTTTGATGACAGAACAAGTAAAGATGGCTTTCGGTCAGTAAATAGGGGTATAATTTTGTAGTCACAAGTTCATATTTTTCTTGATCCATATGAGTTAAGTTGTGGGCTGCATCTTTCTTTTCGTTAGGGTAATGGAGCTTTTAAGATTCTGTCCAACTGGATGCTATGTTCGTAGTCTAGCAATCTTTGTTTTGGTGATGAGTTCAGTTTTTTAAATATAAAAATTGTTGAGACGTGTTACCTGTGCCGTCTACTTATTATAGCAATTCTGTCAAATAAGTAGATAGCATTGCTTGGCTTATAACTGACTGATGCATATCCTACATAAAATGATGGCACGATATGCTGAATCCCATGGTACCTTCAATGCCAATGAGTAAGAAATGTTGAATCTTTGTGGAATCTTGTCATCAAGATCTTTAAAGCAACACAATTTGTTTTGGATAATAGAACTACCTTCTTGCTTGGATTTTCCCATTCTTTATTACATTTAAAGCACTCGAGGTGATAAATAGGTTATAAATAAAGTCTCGTTCCGTTTTTACTGCTTAAATCAGATTGCAAGGTGGTTCCTGAAGTATTTTGTTTGTTACCCCATTATTATATTGCCTAAAGATGCTTAGGCTTTGTATTACACTTTTCTTGGATTATACTTCCGCCTGCTGTGTGGTTTGAGATCACTTTACCTTCTTAAGGGCTGTTTACCTTTTTTGTTTAGAATAATCCTATCTGTCCAACTAACTTTTTTTTACGTGTTTGATATTATGTGATTTTGACATGGGGATAAAATAAATGCTCCTCCTCCGGTTTCTCATCTGTTGCCTACTTTTAGTTGCCAATGTATCTATAAAGACTAAGCTGATTGTATGTTGTAATGGTGTATAAACAAGTCCAACTTGGCTAAAACACATTTCTCCATGAAAATCCCTTTGCCTGCTGATATAATATATGTTATTTGTGTGGAGAATGACTAGATATCCAACACCCAGAGCTTCAAAATCCTTTTGGTCTGAGTTCAGGTTGTTTATGCAGTTGCTCCCTTTATACAACTTCATTACTTTACGTCTGATTTTGCCTGTTAAATGAGAAGTTGTTACCCTTAATATTGATACAGTCGTACTTCACTAGTTTATATGGTATGAGTGGAGCCATGAAGAACTTTGATGCTTAGGATGGACTTATTTTCTCGGTTTGTGACATTAGAGTCCAATGTTTAATTCATACTCCATTCATTTCTGACATTCATTTTAAAGAAACTGATCATTTTGAATTCAATACACCAATATTCCATGAAACAAAACGTGTTCTTTGATTGACCTGATCCTTTGCGAATTAAATGAGTTTCTATTTCTGGTGACTGACTAAATTTTGAGTTTGTGAATTAAATTAACTATGTGGAAGTGCCAGTCGACAAAACGATGAGCAGCAAAGCTAGCGTTATGAAAAGATGAGTTGTATACTTAACGATATACATTAATGAATGTTGTAGTTTCTGATTTGATGATTCCAGAAAGCTATGTGCAATTCAATGCATGTTCGATCTGAAGTTTAGCCGCCTAGCAAACTGATTATCTCTAGATTCCATGCTCACAATTACATATGCACCCAGCGTCTGTTGCTCTGGTTCATGGTTTTGTGATTAGCTGAGCGATAGCGTTCCAGCTTTAGAGAGCCATTCTGGAAAGAATTTTCTCACAAACTAAGGTGCGGAAACAGACCTTGCAACATTGCATCGATGATATCTTGCTTGGCTTGATTTATTTATCAAATTTACCCTTTGTTTTTGGATATCTGTCATGTTTTACGCATAAGCTTTCAGCAGTTCTCTCTACGTGCAACTTTGCTCTCGTGCTTGGTCATGTACGTTCTCTTCTATTATCTGCGTCTTGTTTGTAGGTTTTTCTTAGATTCTTACAGCCGATTTATGCATTATATTGCTCTACTGTTCTGATGCATGATGGTCGGTTGCCCGTTACCCGTTTCTTCCCATTGTTGGCTGTTCATATTATCCTGTCATCTCTGGATGCCAGACCAAACAGTTAATGTTCGATGGTATCTTTTGATGGTCATCTTCTGACAGAAATCCTATGATATTCCTAAAATTATAGAGCTAGATGTAAGATCTTGGCCTAAAATCAGAGGTACAAATGTTGTTCACAGTGCCCTCATTCTTAAGATCATAAGCATTATCGATAGCAGTATCTTGCTTCTCAATTGCCAAATAGAAATTTGTCAGATGAGTTTCGATATTCTTTATAAGGTTGTACTGATAGGGAATAATGTTAAGTACCCTTAAAGAGTCCTATAATTTTAGGGCATGTCCTAACCCGTGGTGGTAATAGGAGATAAGCCACTTAAACCTTCTTTTACCCCAAAAAAAAGTCACCTGGAACATGCTATGAGAAACCTTGAATTGTTTAACAAGAAGCATGGTAACGACACACAACATGATTTTCAGACAGAAATAGTCTTTATAATTAATCTAAAATTTCAGACAAAATTAGCCAAACACCACCTAACAAACCCGCGACATAATTTCTCAAGAACAAAATGCAAACGATAATAATCGCGACAACATGAACACCCCAAAAATCAAACTACGACCCAAGACATAGTCTCAGGAGATCGGGAACATGATCGAATATTATCCAAGGAAACGAGTGATGAAAAAGTTGAAACGAATCGAGTCATTTTTAGTTAAAAACGAGAATTTGGGTTTGGATCAATTAATTAACAGGTAAAGTTAGGAGACAAAAGGGGGAGTTAAGGAAACATGTTGGCCGGTTTTAAGGGAGCGCGGCGGTGGAGGTAACATAATAGGCAACGGCAAACACGGCGTGGACCATGCACAAAATCCCACCAGTAGATAGGAAATGGTGGTGCGTGAAGCCGCAGGATGCCCTTGATTTGTTGTTTGATATTGTTCCCATCACCAGCATAGATAGACCAACCGCCAGGATGATCCTGAACATATTACATGCGTACAACCCACAAAATATCAGCCTATTGTCATCAGCAAAAGAGAGAGAGAAAGCAGAATATTAAAAATAAAGAAAAATATTTTTAAAAATGAAATCTTTTTTTTTTTTTTTTTCGCCATCTGAGATTTTCATTTTTGGACCCTCAGTAATTTGATTCAAGTACATCTTTGAAGATGAAGTTAATTTGTATTCACAAGTAATGATTTGGGGTGCATATAGAAATTGGATGATGCTTATATTTTGATGGATTTGAAATTTATTATAATAAACTTAAAATAGTTCTAATGACAGTTAGTCAAGGTTTCAAGATTTATAAATTCCTGATTTCAAATTCTTTAATTCAAATCACCCCATTTCTATTACCTTTTGTTGGATTTTAACCAAAAATAAATATACATAGGGGTAATTACAATAAGACCTTTTCTAAAATATTATGAAATTACAGTTTTTCCCAAAAATATTTCGAAATTATACTTACATCCCTTTTGAAAATTCTCCGTTTACATCTGACCCATTTCCATTAGGATTTAGATGAAAAATGTTGACATCAATAAAAAAAAATACATAAAATTTCAATTATGCTCCTCATTTAATATTTATATGTATATTCTTATACTGTAAGGGGATAAGTGCAATATATATAGGGAGTGAGGTTAACTTCATTACGTTTTTTCCCTTATAAGTACAAAATTATTATAAGAAAATATTATATAATGGGTAAAATTAGAAATTTATGTAATGTTTTTACTAAGATCTAATATTTTTTATCCAAATTCTAGAAAGAAAAAAAAAAGATTCAGGTATAAATGATGAATTTTCGAAAATGATTATGGAAAAAAAATATGATTTCGCATTTTTAAAAAAAATCTAAATATGTAAATATAAATTCATACGGCGTTGCAATGACAAGAAGAGAAGGGAAGGTGTGAGGAGTACCATGTGAAAACAAGGCATGCCATTGACAACTTCTTGCTGGGGGCTGCTTTCTGAAGCTCCTCCTGAGTAGTGCAGACGCTGCACCCTCCGAGCAAATTGGCAAGAACATGAGCCAAACTAAGAAGGGTTGCGGCAGCTACGCCTAGAACGAAAGCCTCGTGGCTCGGCTCTTTACACTCGAATATCCACAGCCTCAAATGCTTCTCCTAACGATCAACAAACACAAATTCAGTACCAGAAAGAGACAGCGATATGCATAAACCGATGTGTTACACTTATATGACTAACAAACATGGTACCGACCGTGTGTGTTTTGACTGTTATAACACTATCTGAAACGCAAAAAACACCTGATTTTGAGCGGCCTCGCCTTTGATTCCAAGAATTCCAGCAGTGACATCCAATGCCACAATCAGGAGACATGCAAAAATGCCTATAAATTTATTCATTTTCTCCCTCAAGAATATGTGTGTGGGGTCTTGAGGGACAAGACGAACAAGAATGTAATAAACTATACCCTATTCAAGAACACCTTTATAGATCATATGACAAATGAAATGTGACATAGGGCAACAAGGGACTTCTATATATATATATATGAATAGAATTATTAATAAATAATTATACCTAAATATTCTTGAAAAAGCTTCTTTTGTCACTAGAATGGTGACTTTATTTTGCTTTTATACCTACTTTAACCTTCTTTTGTTTGGGGGGATTCTTTCCATAGAGGAAGAAGTAAAGTAGGGTATAAAACAACTAAGGAGTAGTGTGACTACTGCAGGTTAGGCATCTTTGATGTTGGGTGCATATGCATTAGGGTTTTTGACTCCTAATATATTGATTTAAACAGCAATAAACGCGTTCGAAATCTTGAAGCCACACTTATTGATGGGAATTTAACTCGGGTTTAACTCGTTCGTTCCCGTTTCGAATATGATTAGTTTCATCTCCAATGTGAAATGAGAAAACCTGCGGTGAAAACCCCAAAAAAATAGAAAAAAATTGTGTGTGCTCATAGGTATGTCTAGAAAATTAACAAGAACGGGGATGCATTATATGTGATAAATTAGGGTTGTCAATAGATTGATTAAAAATTCGTTAATTCCATTATAAGTTTCCAAATAATTATGGATTAATCTATTCAAATATTGGAAGTGACTACATTTAATAATTAGTTAATATTTCCTTTAGGGGGAAATTAAATTACACCAATAGTAATTTTCATTTATATCATTGGGATCCAAAAGCAAATTCAGATAATTAATTACACTTTTACTATAAATATATATATGGATTAGGTCAAAATATATTATAAATCCGTTTACACCTAAATTTGGACCAAGTAGCAAATTACATTTGATGTTTATATTGTTCACACACTACAAAAAAAAAAAAAATATATGAAATTTAGGGGTGGATTTTATGAACGATTTCTTCTTATCTTTTGAAACGGATGGAAATTGAAGAAATCAATTTGAAGTGGATTTTGAAATAATTTACGTTCCGTCGCTATAGACGTCGTTCCTAATAATTAGGAACGATTTGTGCAGGACTGTTCCTAAATTGAAACGGTTATTGTGCCACATTATTCTTGACTGATCCTAATAGTGTATTTGAATATGAAAAATTGATTTGATTGATTGGAACACATTGGATACGTTTTGGAATGGCTGTACAAATAAAATCGTTATAATTTTGGAACGACTTTTGGAATATGCTCGGCTGAAATTTGAAACTGTTGTTATTTAAGATGATGATATATTTAGGAATAATCATTGTAATTGTATTGTGTGCATTTTTTGAAATACTATTAGGCACGATTGATTATTTATTTGGAATGGTCTTTTATAAATGTTGTAGGAGTATTTTTTAGAACACATAGTGGTGTACGCATTAGTTTGAGTTGGAATATATTTAGGAACTATTATTCCTTTTAGGAATACTTTTATAAAACCATTTCAGTAATGGTTCTTGGGTTGTTTTCGAAATTTTGTAATATTTTGTTTGCAATTACTAAAATTATTTCTAATTTTTTTAATTGTATAATTTTAAATAATAATTTAAAATCTATAATTAATTACTAAATTTAATATATGTATGAATTTAATTAATTGAATAATTAAATACAATAAATATTACAAAACATGAATAATTAGTGAAAAAAATATTATATTAAAATAAAAATTATTCAATTACAAAATATAAAAAAATTTAATCTAATACCCTCCTCATCAGCTACGTCCATATCGTCCTCGATTGGGGCAGGGGGTTCTCGCACAACCGCATTAATGCGCTCGTGGAATTTTCGACAAACCGGAAAGGACATGTTAATTAGTGATTTTTAAAATAAAATAATATTAAAATAAAAGGACATTGTAATTCTTGTACTAAATAGTTCTAAATTACAGAAATAAATAAACAAAATCCAGAATGTTACTAATAATTACAAAAATTGACATAATAATTACATAATGTTACCCAATAATTACAAAAAAAATGATAAAATAGTTACAGAAGAATACCGAATAATTATAGAAGAGTACATAAATAATTTCAAAAAATTACACTCAAACTATATATAGAGAATTACATAATAATTACAGAAAATGACACAATAATTACATAAAATTACAAAATTGTTAAAATATTAAAAATAATCAAATTATACGATAATTAAGCATTTAAAAGAAATTACCTTTAAGCTCTCGAACCACATCCAGGAGGAGGCGGGTTACCACTAGACATAATCTATAAAATTGTAATAAATATTAAGTTTCGAATTACATAATATTCATAAAATTACATAATTTACGTAAACATTTATAAAATTACAGAATTTGCACAAATATTCTTTTTTTTTGTTTTTTGGGTAAATGTAAGTTTCATTAAGAAAAATGTACAATAGTACAATACAACAGTATTCAACGGTTGGTTTCTCCCTCGACTGGCCAAGGGATACGCCATAGTCTATATAACAAATGAACTAACTGAGTATGATAAGCTTTTACAAAGGATCCTCTGTCTAACATCTTCAACTATGATGGCGGCAAGAATAGATGATGGCCGCCTAGTCTACTCGAATCGTCTTAAGTTCCGTTCTCTCCAAATATGGTATACGCAAGCAGCCAGGAGTGTCCGGTAAGCCGCGTTGACGATGTGTTTCTCTCTCCATTTTCACGCAGCCTAGTCAACGTCCCGTGGCCATTCTCGATTAGGCCAGGCGAAGCTCACAACCCTTTTAATAGCTGTGAGACACTTTCAGGCATAACGACATTGAAATAATAGGTGGTTATGGGTCTCTGCCCCCTCCTCACATAGAACACAGTCACCGAGGTGTGATAACCACGATCGATCAGTCATAGATAGCTTTTCCAAGATAGCAAGCCAAAGGATGAAAGTATGCCGAGGAATCTTCAGGGAGCCTAAAAGTAGAGAAGCCCAGCCTACCTTGAATGGCTCCAATATCGATAAAGTGCTTGGGCTATAGGTCGGCCCGTCTCAAAGTGCTAGATGATGCGATCATTCCCTCCATGGATTTGAGGCAATGCCTATGTAATCTCCAAGCACTCGATTTCAATGATGAGGGGCCAATGCCATTGCCCCTCCCTAATAACACTGTTGAGCTTCGTCCGTACCGACAGCTCAAGAAGACCTGGCCCTTGTGGTAATCTATCAATAAGAGGGCCAAGGTGGTGCCATCGATCCTGCCAGAGATAAAATCTATTCCCATCACCAATCTGGTAATCAACAATCGGCCTCAGGATCGTACGTAGTCGTAAGAGTTTTTTCCACCCCCACGGTCAGAAACTATCCAAACTAATGTTTCTCATAATCGCCCGTGGTACAACTATTCCACTCAGATGGACGTCCTATCACAACGAATGTTGTCACATAGTTTCTTACTCATTAAAGCCCGATTCAAATTGGCGACGTCCCGTAAGCCTTGACCTCACTCCGATAATGGCTTACAAACGTCCTCCCATGCCACTTTTACATAGCCACTGTTCCTTGTGCCTTTCTATAGGAATGCTCGTAGGCGTTTCTCAATCTCCCTTATAACTCCTTTAGGCAATAGAAAAGCAGAACACCAATAGATACTGAAAGCCATGAGTGCCGATTTAATAATTTGGACTCGTCCCGTATACGATAATCCCATACCCTCCCAACCAGCAATGCGTTGGTCTATCTTCATCAATAAAGGCTGACAGTCATTAATGGATAATCTAGATGAAAGGAGGGGAAGTCCCAAGCACCTCAAGGGAAGATGCCCCTCCTGAAAGCCAAGCATAACAAGCATCTGGTCTCGCATCCCTTGTGCTGACTTGGAGAGAATAAGGTGGCTCTTATAAACATTAAGGGTGAGTCTCGAGAGGGTAGCAAACCGGTCCAGCCCCTATTTGAAGATCCCAATAGAGTCCATGTCAGCTCTGCAGAACAATAGCAAATCATCTGCAAATCCAAGTTGAAACACCCGAGCAGCCTCACATTTCCAGTGGAAAGAGAACAACAGGTCCTGCTCGCATCTGTAGGAACAACAAGTGCATAACCTCCATGACAAGAACAAAGAGATAAGGCGATAGGAGATCACCCTGCCGTAGTCCTCTTGCACCCTCAAAGAAACCATGTGGTTTCTCATTTAGCCCAACCGAGAACGAGGGGGATGTGGCACACTCCTCAATCCACCTTATGAAAGTAACCGGGAATCCAAACAATTGTAGCATTGCTAGGAGAAAATCCCACTCTACTATATCATACGCCTTCCTAATATCCACTTTCAGTGCACATCTAGGTGGTAGGCGTGCCTGTTTATAACCAGTAAACAGTTCTTGTGCTAGCAAGATATTGTCCCCTATGCTCCGACCAGGAACAAAGGAAGCCTGACAAGGACTAATCAACTTATCCAATACCACACTCAACTTTTAGACAATAAGTTTAGCAATAATCTTATAGAATATGTTGCAGCATGATATGGGATGAAAATCAGTGACTAACATAGGGGAGTATACCTTGGGTATAAGCACCAAAGTGTCGTATTGATTTGCTTTAGCAGCTTCCCCATAGCAAAGAACTCTAGTATGGCCTTCGTGACTTCCTTACCGACGATCGGCCATGCAACTTTATAAAAACCTGATGAGAACCCATCAGGCCCCGGCACTTTGTCCTCATCTATATCAAACACTGCCTGTTTCACGTCAGCTGCAGTGATAGGTGAGAGGAGATTGAGAGTGTCCTTCTCTGTCAATACATGTCTCGCCCATGGCCTCAGATATCGAATATCGATCACATGGTTCCTGGCTCTCCACCCAACAGATTCTGATAGAAGGAGACAAACTCATGAATAACCATTCCCAGGTCTGTATGGGTGGTCCCTTGTTCATCATTAATTTGCAGGATCCTCCTTGCAGTACGCCTCTGAGCAATCTTACGAAAAAACACGCGGGAGCATTGATCTTCCCCCTTCATCCATTGCATTTTGGCTTGTTGTTGTAGTATGATCTGTTCAAGTTTAGCCGTTTTAACATATACAAGCCGACAACAATGCTCCAATAGTAAGAAAAGCTCATTCTGTCTATCATAACTCACGATGATCTGGGCTGACTCGAGAAACCCCTTCGCCAACTGGACATTTAGCGATAAGTCCCCCTTATTCCTCCTCTGCTGAAGAAAAACAGGTTTCAGTGCTTTGAGTTGCCTTGTCACCGTATACATTGGCACTCCCACTTTGCCACACATTCTACACGCTAGGGATAAAATCTAGTGAGAGAGTAAGGTAGTTATTAAACGAAATATACCTCCAAGTTGTTGCTGCCTATCCCCAAATAACACGAGCGGTGAATGATCAGACGTGCGTGGGGTCAGGCAAGAATAGTACAATATTGGAAACCGTGCAAGCCATGCATCATTAATAAGCATCCGATCCAACCTCTTCCAAAGGTTACGTAATCTCGTACTACAGTTTTGCCACGTGTACCATTCTCCCTGCGTGGGCAGTATGTAGCAAATCGGTATCCTGAATACATGCATTAAATTCCTCCATAGCCATCCTTATATCCCCGGATGCACCACATACCTTACTGAGATCCCGGATAGCATTAAAATCCCTCCCCCCCCCCCCCCCGAGGCATGGAGTGTTCACAGACTGGCTAGTAAGCGTGACTAAGGAATTTCATGGTTGGCGGCGGTCGACCACCTCAGTTGCACCATAAATAACAGTAATAACTACTGACTCCTGCACAGCTTTAACAGTAACATTGTGTATATATTGTGCACCCAAGTCAAGCACATGCACAACAAGGACATTATCATCCCATGCAATCCATATACGATTTTCAGCCGAAACATGATCAACAAACCACTTCCATTGAGGCATTAAAAATCCTTGGATTCAAGAAACATTATTAATGGGAACTCATGTTTCTAAAATACCCAAAAAATATAACTTGAACTCAGTGACGAGATCTTTTAACGCGAGCTGATGGTCCCTCTTGTTCAGCCCACGAACATCCCAACACCGCCGCATTCAACATAGGTCACCACTAGTGGGGCTGCTTGAATTAGGACCCCGGGTAGCCTCATCTGTATCATCAAGAAGCTGTAAGGCATCAAATGTGTTATAAATAACTATGGTATCTTCATGACTTGGACCTCCACGTTCAATGGTGGTCTCATGAACAACAGCCTGCTCCATACCATCATCCATTGTCGCACGAACAACTGTCTGCTGCATATCCTCATCCACTCTGGTGGGTTTAGGCGGTGCCCTCGGAGGACCCACCTTAGGAACATATACGGAAATTGGGGGCTAGTTTTGTTTGTTTATTGAGCACACAATCTTTAGCGGAATGACCCAGGCTTATAGAACCGGTGCATTTTGGGGGAAGCCACTCATATTCCACATCGACTTTACAGGGCATTTCCCCTCCATCCTCGTCAGGTGTCATGATAACAATATGCCTCGGCAACTTCGAGCTAACATCAAGCATGACGCATACACGAGCAAAATCCAGTCTCGTGCATGCTCTCGTAATAACATCCGGGTACAGTGGTTTGCCAACCCCACTAGCTACAGTACTTAATCCCTCTGTTGTCCATAATTCGACAGGAGATGCCTCAGCTTGATCTAAATCAGACATTGTGTTTGTTTCAACTTCCTCATTGCCATTCCAGGTGCCCATTCGAATTTACACAAATATTCATAGAATTACACGAATTACAAAAATTACACAAAATTATAAAAAAAAATTAAAAAAAGTAGAAAAATAATTTGATAAATTTCAACAAACACTTTTATTAACAAACAAAAAAATAGAATAAATTTTTAATAAATAGAAAAAGTACATAAAATTTCAAAAAAATTCAGAAAATTGCAGCAAATTACAAAAAAAAAAAAAACTCAGATAATTATATAAAAATAATTTTTTCACAATAATTATGTTGTCATTATAAGTAATATATATTTATACATATTTGTTAAAATGTGTATTAAGTCCAAATAAATTTGCTAAAATGCGCACTTAATATTTGAGAAGAAAAGTTTATATTTAAAAAAAAATAATATTTTCAAAAAAATATTTTCAGAAAATTTTGTAATACAAAATGCATATTTAAATACAAAAAAAAAATCAGAAACTTAAAAAAATATTTAGAAAATTCTTAAAAAAATTTCAGAAAATTTATAAAAAAGTTGCATATTCTAAGAATCTGAAAAATTTAAAAGATTTAATTACAGAAAAATATGAAAAATCACAGAAATGGCATACATAGGTACATTCTAAATTTTTAATTATAGAATAATCTAAAAAATTAGTAAAAATCTAAATATTTTGATAGAAATGACATACAATAATTCACCCAAAAATTATACATTTCACATACAATAATTCACCCGAAAAATGACATAACATTAGTAAACATTCATTCACATATTACACATTTTATATACAATAATTCGCCCAAAAGATTGCACATTTTACATATAAAAATCACACATATTATACATAAAAATTTCGTCCAAAAAATTACACATATTACATACATAAATAAAATTACTAACCTTATTTTAGGTGAAATAAGAAAAAAATAACAAATATATGTTAACATATATTTTCATATCTATTATCATAAATATTTTCCAAAATATAACAAAAAATAGCAAGAAAACTAACATTTAAAAATGACGGGGCTAACGACGGTGGAGACTGGCAGATGAAGGCGACCGGCAAGGGGAGAGAGAGAGAGGGGGGGTGGGGGGAGGTGCAGGCGCGCTGCTTGTGGAGAAAGAAGGAGAAAAGAGGGAAAATGAGAAAAAATCTGCTAAGTAACGCTTATATACTAAAATTTTGGATGGTCTTGGAACGTTCAGGTATTAAAAATTCGTTCCAAATACCATTCCTAAGTAACTAATACGACATCGTTTTATATAGTGTGGACTGGTCACATTTTGAACTCATTTTAGAACGGTCATATATTAAAATAACAGTTCGTAAAACCATTCCTAAAGGTACAAACGGTGTCGTTTTGTCCGAAAACGACGTTGTTTATAGAGGGCATTTAAATGACCGTTCTCTATATTTAATAAACCGTTTCAATTTAAGTGCCAAATAAATTTTTATTTTCAACTAAAAGAATTAATAAGGACAAAATGCATAAAACCCCCCTATGTTTTAAATAGTCTGCAAAAACAACCCTCTTGTTATGAGAATAGGCTAAAAGCCCCCTTGTATTTTGTAAAACTCAGCTCAATCGCCCCCTCTCCGTTAAATTCAACTAACAGTGTTAATTTTTTAGAAAATAACCGTTATACCCTTACTTAATATATATTATTTCTTATTTTAATGACCGTTGAATCTTCTTTGATCAAATACTGATTGTTAGATCTATTCAATTAATCTTAACCGTTATATTTTAAAAAAATAATTTAAAATTAAAAAATATATTATTATTATTATTATTATTATTATATATATAAACTAACTAACCCCACCCCACCCCACCCCTTCCCCCGCTGCCACCGGCCGGCCGAACGCCGACGCGTCTTCCGTCACGACTACCACCTTTCGACTCGCCGTGTTACGACCGGTCCAGCTATAGTACTCATTTCATGAAATTCCTCCAGACGCGTCACCACGGCACCCTTGAAATCCATTGGTTCGCCCAATATTTCACCGCCACCTTCTTTCTAAAATTCCAGCGCCGTCATGGCGAGTCGCTGGGCGCCACATATATCATTCGAATCCTCTTGATTAGGCGAATATTTTTCCTCCAACAATTTTGGATTTCATCAACCATATGATGGGCTACCACCACGACCACCGAAGCTTTTCGCCGTCACCGGAACGACCCACGATCGCGGACCACCACCAATCGCGTCGTCTCCTCCTTGCGGATCGAATTAGCCCCCTCCCACCGATTTTCGTCAACTCTATACATGCATTTCAATTTTTCGATCGTTGAGCATCGCGAATGCTTCGTCGTCTGACTTCTTCTTCTTCTTCTTTTTTTTCTTTTTTTAAATTTTTTAATTAATTTTAATTATATTAATTAAAAGATATTTTACTTAATTAAGAATATTTTAAATAATTACAATAATTAAATATTTTAACTAATTAAGAATAATTATAATGATAATTATTGTAATTAAATATATATTTTAATTAATTAAAATAATTTTGGATTTAACAATTAACAAATATAAAATTCTTTGAATTTAAACTTAAATTTAATATGACAAAATTTAATACTTATTGTTTTTTAGGGTGAGAAATGACAAAAGAAAGACACAAAACAAGCCAAAAAAAGTCATTTGTATGCTATATAAACCCATATAGGGGTATTTTAGTCAAAAGTGTCATTAAATATGAACCTAAACCACATAAAATAACTACCAAACGCAGCAGACGCGCGTCTCCTCCACCTTCCGTTAGTTTCTAACAGAACGGCGGTTTTTTGCTGACTAAAACAAAATAGGAGGGGGGTTTTAGCCTATTCTGAAAATAGGGGGTGTTTTTTGCATACTTTCTAAAACACAGGGGGGTTTTATGCATTTTGACCGAATTAATAATGAATAAAAAATCATTTCGGACATATTAATGATGAAAGAAAAGTAGACCATAAATTAATGAAGATCATTGAAAACATATAATTTTTTCATGAAAATGATACATGTTCATAAGGCCAAGTTTATTTGTATATCCAAAATTGTTAGTCTTACATAGATGTAACTAGAATCTTAAACTGTTATACTATATTACTTAATCAGACTCTTAAAATTTTGATCAGACTGTTAGATATGATTAAATAGACAAAAGACTAAATTCGATGAAATCTTGGACATTTTTGGTACATGGATATCGAGATATCATATCTGATTCATAATAAGCGAGATTCAAAATGGCACAACCTTTAACCAGACCATGTGATTTTAAAGCATACTGTTACATATATTCAAATAGACAGAATCTTATACGTGTTTAAGTTCGGAATTAATTCGACAAGTGGATATTGAGATACATTTTGTATTCATATTTTTTAAACGATTATCAGCAACCTTTGAAACGGTTAATGATAATCTATAATTAGGAACAGTAATTGAATATAGTTAGGAACGATTTTCTAAAAATGTAATTAGGAATAGTTATTTTAATATATAACCATTCCAAGTTTTATTTTTTTCACTTTTTTTTGCTAGGGCGCCCAATGAAATCATTTTGGAACGATCAAATTGAAAAAAGCATTCCAACGTTTGAACTTTCCTCCCTTTTTTGCAAGAGCCACCAAATGAAATTATATTAGAACATACTTTGGAACGATCAAATTGAAAAAATCGTTCCAACGTTTGAGTTTTCCTACCATTTTTGGGGGGAATGGAACGGGCATTTGAACGGTAAAATTGAAAACAAACCATTCCAAATTAAAATTCCACCAATATACCATACAGATTGAAACTGTTTGTGGTGGAACGATAATTTAAAAAAAAAAATCATTCCTAATGGAAAAAAAATACAATATTTTATAAGTGAGGTTAAATGAAATGAAAGTAACATATATATAGAAAAATTTGGAACGGGCATTAGAATGGTGTTTGGAACTCCAAAAATAAGCCTTATAATATAGCCATTGCAACACATTTAGGAACAGGTCCTAGAACAAGTGTAGGAATGACAAAGTTGTAATGCTGCAAGGCCGTGCCAAATTATAATTCACTTTGAAACTGTTCTTGAAACACATATAATTTCCCACAAATACTATATTTAGAAACGGATATTGTAATACAAAATTTTCTAAGTACTTAAACCGTCTCAAATTGTACCTCATCTTGGAATGGTTTTTTCAACTATCTATTTTTTAACGGACATTGGACCTTATTTTGGAAAGATAACTATGTGCAATTGGTGGGTTGTTCCAACATTTGCGAAACCGTTTCAAAATGTATTACAATATACTACTGTTTCAATATTGGCACAACCATAGGAAAACAACTTGTAACACTAAATCTGTAAACGGTTCTAGTAATGATTTGGCCATTCCAAAGTTTTAAATGATGGAATTTAATAGGATCCTGATATCAATGAATTGATTCTGTTCCTCAAGAGTTCCAATTGGAACGATTTTCGGAACGATCGTGTTATCCGTCCCAAATCCCATACTTTTTTTTTGTAGTGACATAAATTTTGAATCTGCAAAAAGTAATTTTAAGACTAAAAAATATGGATAAATTAATTTTGAATTTAAATTTAAAAAAGTTACAATCTCTGAAGAGGATTTAGAAATGATGATTGTTTCCCTAATTATTCTTGTCTTCAAATTTCAATCTAGAGGTTGAAATCTTTTTTGGATGCAAAATCTTCTTCCAATTTATGGAAAAAATAATTGGTGATTTTGAAATTTGGTATCAAGGAAGCCAAAGAAGATGTGAAATTTTTGGGATTGCAATATTTCCTCGCAACTCAAAGCTTTGAATTTGATTTATTATGTGCTTGTCTTTACTATATGAATAGTATTACATCCTAGAGGCCGATTCTAATAGACAGGACGTAAGATTTAGTGACTTGGACCTCACTTTTTGGAGGCTAGAATATTATGTATTTTATATATGGATTATATTCTTAATAGGCCACCTTTAAACATGTGTTGATACTTATAACTGCAAAAATATATCGCCTCACATGCATTAACGTGTGAAGACATATGAGGGTAATTTGGTCATAAATTTTTTTGACCTACAATAAATCAATAATAAGTCAATCGTTTGTAAATATAAAATTTTATCTGAATTTTTTATTAATATCAACAAATTCGGTAAACTTTGACTAACAGAGAGATTTATTTATTAGACAGAAGCAAACTCAAAAATGCTAAATGTGATTTTTCAAATCACAAGGGATCTACATTGTAATTGCTGTAAACCTCAGGAGAGGGTACTTCATGTTAATCAAGTGTTATGGTGAAACATCCTTGATAGGTTATTCAAGGAAAAATGGAGTCTGTATAATCCATGTTGGTACTACCAACCATATTTGTTGGAGGAACTCTACTGGTAACTTCACAATATCTGATGGTTTACAACTTTTCCAACCTCAATTTGCTCATGTGGGATGGGATGCTCTTCTACAAGGCCCTTTTCACACTCCTAGACATTGTTTTCATATTATGGATTGCTATTCGTAAAAAACTTTCCACTTTGGACATACCATTGTGCAAACAAGAGAACAATAGGTGCGTTTTATGTGACAAATAGCTTGAAGAAAATCACACCCACCTCTTTTCCAATGTACTTATACGAGGAGATGCTTGACAAATCCTTGTCGAAGAGTTGGATTCTCATGGCCGTTGGCAGAAGGGGATAGAATGGGGAACTAAAAAGTGGAGGAACTCTCACTAGTTAAATGTTGCATCATGTTCACTCTTAGCTGCTTTGGTTCACTTCATATGGAATGAACGAAACAATATACGCTATAAAGGGACTTCATATAGTGCTGAAGAGTTGTCAATATTAATTATAGAGCATGTTAGGATGCGTGTCATTGGTTCTGGGATAAAGTCAAGCCTCCAAGCATCTGTGTTGTATTATAATTGGCTAATTGCTTGGTTAAATTAACTTATGGAGCTCGCATAAGAGATAGACATCAACATTGTATATACAATCTTATAAGCTAGCTCTTTAAGAAAAAATTAATTTTTCTAACTTTTTTTATAATATTTTATAAGCTATATAAAATTAATATGTTGAAAGACAAAAATATCTTCATTCATACATCCACATACTCTCTCTCATACACACCCTCTCTCTGTCTCTCTCTCTCTCTCTCACACACACACATTCTAGGAATTAAAGAAATATGTTTGTTGTTTAATTTTTTTAATATTCGAAAAAGAGAAAATACTTCAGAATTTAATAATAAATTATTATAGTTAAATAAAAATAAGATTGGCATTGATATTATATTTACTAAAAAATATAAATTCACGATATTAAAAATTATTCGACTAAAATAATCATTGCATTGACAAAGAAAATATCAATTATATATCCGTATTTATATTCAACTAGCACGGATCTACATATATATTATTTTTACCCAAAAGTTTAGGCGATAATTTATCACTTTTTTGTTATTGTAAAAAGATTATTTATTAAATTTTTATTTATAATTAAACTAATGTGTACTATATATAAAATCATTTTTAATTTTTTAAAAATAAAATATATCAAGAAATAACAACTTATTTGATTCTAATGGTATGATGTCCCTTTTAGTCATTTTACTTAAAAAAAATTCTTATTATGCCAAACACCCCAATATCTTATAAGATGTGAAAACATCTAATAAGTTTTAACATCTTATTTTATCCAATCAGTTTACGAACTTATTTTCAAATTATGATCCAACATCTTATAAGCTTCTAAAACATCTGATAAGATGTAAGAGCTTACAAGATGTTTTAAAAAAGTTTAACCAAACACCCTCAAACTCTTCTATGTTTATGTGGCTTTTAGGAGGGAGAAACTTACTTGTATAATATTACTAGATACTGTTGCATGCAGAATCTGTGCATATAATTTTTAGTAGTACTTTTATTTTATTGAAACTTATAATTTGTTTCTTTATATTAAAATTTGTCATTTCGTAACAAGCTTATATACAAAAAGTGTTTGCTTACTTTTGTAATGCATTGATTGTCAATATATATTTTATTCAAATAAAATTAAAAATTAATCTCTTTGTACAATATATGTTATATTGATAATAATGATTATATATACATGCAAAATAAATGCTAATATGTTATTTTAATTTCAATTAACAATAAATATTAATAAATTTAAAATGAGTTCGGAAGTTTAAGGGCATTTCTGGTATTAATATTTTGGTGTAATGGTATCAAAACTACTACTTTCTGTTTAGAAGCCCTCTTCTCTTATTAATAGTACTAGCCGTTATGACATGTCGTCTCTGCATGCATACAATAAATAATTATTTATATTTTAAAATATATTATAAGTATGAATAAAGATATATAAACCAACACATCATGTTTTCTATAAATAAATAAAATAAAACTAATTTATTTTGTTAATGAATTGAAATTGTAACAATAAAATTTCCATGCTTTATGAATAAACTGTTCTTTAAATTGTTTAAATGTATTTCGGTGGATTTTCAGACAGTTTTATTTGGTGAGAAATTTTAACGAATATTTTAATGGCTATACGGTTCCAAACACCGTTGCAAAAACAGTCGGAATAACTTTTGATGGCTATATTTCTTTTTTTTTTTTAGAAGAAACCAAAAGGTATTATTGCCAACACAACCGAAGGCAAAACCAAATTCTACAAAGAAAATTAGCTAATGAAATAACAAGAAATTATGACTATCCTGGCCTCTTAACATGAATCATGGCCTAACGGTTGCAACAGAGGAAAAACATGGGAGACCAGGTCCCACTATATTTCAAAAGCTCTGTTGTCCCTAATTTCATTGAAAATTTCATCACAAAAAACTGTATAAATTTGAATAATTCTCTCATTTGTGTTTCCACTCTTACATCCTACCTATCAAAGCTCCCAATATTGTATATATATCATCCTCCAATTCTTTTGTATCGGTGTTATAGATATATATATATACACACACATATATATATATATTATAAATATCAAATTCACGCAATCTAGAATTAATTGCGAACAATCATTCTGTTATGAAAATTTAAGGTGGAGGAGGTACACCATTGTCTTGGTAAAAATGAAACAATTGAAATTATGATATTATTCTTATTTTTAATATATTATAATTCTTGAGGTGTTAATAATTAATATATGTGTATATGTAATAGGGCATAAATATTAAGACAATTAAGGAGGTGATGCATGAGAAGAACCTGCCGAGGAATATAGAAGTTAGGCAGGAGTTTGAGGATGGTGTTCGAAATTTTCTAAATTGGGCTAAGGATTAACATGCATACATGAATCACGAGACAATAAGGTGTTCGTGTTATAAGTGCAAAAATCCGTAAGTTCAAAATGACGGATGATATTCTATTTGACTTATGTTGAAGGGTTTTGTGGAGGGATATTACACTTCGACTGCCTATGGCAAGGCAGCAGCGATGGAGTACTATGACGATTCGCCCACACCGATTCGTGCACCAAGTCATGTTCCACCTGACATGGCGATGCACTTGGGTGATTATGAACAGATGAATGAGATCGGGGGATAGTTTATGATGTTGCTGGCCGACAGTTCTTTTTGGTGCATCCCGAGCCCAAACTCGAGGGTGCTAACTGCTTTCCAATGAATGGTGGTGCGGCCATACCTAGTTCATACGACTATGATGTGTCCGACTTATCGAATCGATTTTTTATGTAGTACAACAGTCAATCAACTGTTGTACAATGGTTGTGATCAATCCCAATTGTTGACAGTTGCCAAAGTAGTGAACATCAAGGTTGAGTACACATGCCCCATAAATTCTACAATGAGGTGTCTCGGTGGGCTGGTGACCTATTATCTTGTCACACCCTTCCCCCCGATTACTATAACATGAGAAAAATGATAAGAGATTTAGGTTTACTTGTCGAGAGGATTATGCATTTTATACTGGAAGGATGATAATGAGCTTGACTACTGCAAGTTTTGTGATAACTTGAACTGCAAACCAACTAGGGCTCAAAACTCCCAGCGTAAAAAGTCTGCATATCCCATCCTTAGGTTGTCATTGACTCTAAGTTTGCAAAGATTATATACTTCACCCGCTACGATAGAGCACATGACGTGGCATATCTTTCATCAGATGGAGAAGAGCTGTATGGTCGCGTGTATTCATATTGGCTAGTTATCCTAATACTGTACAGTCTCCCACTCAGAATGTGTATGAAGTCCAAGTACATGTTCCTGACATTGGTGATCCCCGGTCTGCCCAATCCAAAATGTTTGATCTATGTGTCCATGCAACCATTAATCAAGAAATTGCTGCAATTATGGCATGTAGGTGTATGGATGCACGACCAAGCCACGAACTAAGCGTTCATGGGCATTCCATCTGCAGCACGAAAGGAAGACGCGCTACTAGATCATTCCCCAAAAAGTCGACCGAAAAGGACACAAGGCTGAGATTGATCAAAGAGGAGATCCGTGGTTGGGTGGAACAATATAGTACTGTTGTTGAAAAACCGTTAAAAACAGATATCAAGTTACAATAAAGTGCACGAGTGAGCGAAAAAAAATATCTTTTGGGGTCTTCCATATTGGGTCACGCACTTGATACGGCACAACTTTGATATCATGTATATTGAGAAGTATGTGTATGAAAATATCATCAACACTGATTACCAAATGTGTATAGGCTACTAGCAAGTGCACTACCTATTAAGTAGTATAATAAGTATCAATCCTACGAGGATATAACGAAATAATTACCAAAATAATGACTAATCTCTAATTATCCGGACAACCAAAGATCAAGCAATAAACTACTACTACTGAGAGAAATTACTGAAAAGAGTATGGAAAACAAACATGTTGGAAAAGATTCAAGAATGGATGAGATGCTAAGGCTATATGTCCACCTAATTGATCCAATAAGTGTAACATTAATGTATTAATGTATTACCAAAAATAGATTCCTCCTTTCTAAGACTCGTGATAATAATACATTAGGATCTATGAAAAACCTATATGACCAGATGAATCATGTCAATATATGCTTACATATCATTCAATTCACTATGAATTACCTTAACTACTATGCAGAATCCCTTTCTATTTCATCACCATAATTAATTTAATCTAAGAGGTGATTAATATCTCAAATCATAATAACAAGCACAATAATTTATGGATCAAAATAGTATTCAAAACATTGTCTCAATTAGGCTTCCAAAAAGCGTTAGCAAAAAATAAAGTTGTTCATGTTAAGTAAATCTAAAATAAAGAAAAAAAATAAAAAAATTCATGTAGTAGAAAATCAGGCTAGATCGATTGTCACTCTGGTGGCGGATCGACTTCTCCACATGTTTCCTTGTTCTTCTTCCCTTTTGGAACGTGTATTTTCGCATAAATTTAGTCAACCCTTGCTTCCTTTCGGCTTTTCCCTTTCATAATAGTCTCTAACCATGGTAATAAAGGGAAAGACTTCTTATATAATCAAACTCTTTTTTCCTTTTTCAATTCTTTTCCTACCATAATTAGAATTAATTCCAAAGTAATTTAGTGGTTCCACAATAATTTTATAGCAGCAAATAAGTTGGGACCTTCTAATTTTTGCCACACAACATACTTGGTAACCCGTGGTCACGGGTTAGACTTAATGTGCTTCTGTAAGTAGGATATCTGATAGCTTGTAGGTATGGGTTATCTTGGATTTGCTTATGCGGGGCCAATCTCTAATAACTCATTGGGATTGGTTATTTAGAATGTTGTCCACTAAATTTCTTCAATTTTTCTCACTCGAGTTTATTTCTTGCATGATTCTTCTTCTTTTACGAAAGCACCTACAATGTCACAAATATCACAAAAAACAAGCATCATATCTCAGAAAAGATGGAAATTAAGACAAAATAACCATATAATTTTCCCTAATCAAATCTCCCCCACATTTAAACCATGCTTATCCTTAAGCACATAACAAATCAATTCTATCAACCCCCTCCCTCCCCCCTTATTTTATTCTACCCCACTTTAACTCAAATCAAATTGCTGTGCAATTTCAAATCTTTCTGAAAAGAATTTGATTACTATTTCTTCAATATTTAGTTCTACTCATTTCTTTAATGCTTCCGTTGCAAATTTACAAGACGTGTTCCTAAACTGCACAAACCGCTCTAAATACCATTGTTACAACCATTTCAAACAGGTGTTCCTAATTAGTGGCTGACTGTTCCAAATACCATTGCTATTTCAGTTTCACATACGTGTTTCAAACTAAGAAAGAATATTCCTAATACCATTACTAAAACAATTCTACATACGTATAACTAATTAAGACTAACTGTTCCTAGACCCGTTGCAGAATACAGTTCCAAAAACTTTCTTATTCTATCACCAATACAAATAAAAACAGTTTCAAAATAAAGACCATTCCAAAAGTTCCCTAACAAAAATGATGTAGCCGTTCCAAAATCCGTAAAACCCGTTCCAATTCAAAAAATAAAAAAATTTAGATAAATTCAATATTAGGAACAATTTTTAGTGTGTTACATTTGTCGTCCCAAATAGGAACGGTTTTGCCTGAACCATTCCTAAATTTTTCTTATGCCATTTGTAAGGACGAATTTTCAATCATTCAAAAATTCGCTCCAAATAAGTTCGGTATCGCGGAAACCGTTCTGAAGACAAAAAAGAAATCGTTCCAAGACCCACCCCAAATCCCGCCTTTGTTTTAGTGAAAGGACTTTTTTAAAGCTTTGGCAACTTTTATGTTTTATTTTGTATTTTTTCTTTGGTATAATTTGTTATCTTATTTTTTTTATTGTTTGGATCAATATCGGATGCAATTACTCAAATTATTAAAAATATAATGTACTATTTGACTATTTCAATAGAATTTTTGCCAATATTTAAGCTGAGAATTAATATCAGACAGGATTAATATTTGTGAGAATTACTTCAAGAAGTTTATTTAGTCAAGAATTCATATAATAAAGTCAGGAATACATATTATTTTTGCATTATATTATGCTCACAAAAGACTATGTGCTATGGATCATTTTGTTTACAATTAGAAGATTTTGTGTTTGCATTGATTATATCTAAAATTCTTATACGCGGGGGTCCGCGTGCGGCTGCTATTAAAACTAATTTAAAAAATTTATCAGTGTAATTTAACATTTGATCGATATTTTTTTTAAATTTATCCACGCATCGCATGTGTGTAGACTGCTAGTACTTATAAGTATGAACTTTAAATTATATTAACATATGAAAACAATATACTTAGGCCCGTGTTTACTTGATGGGACAGGATATACTTACCTGGGATTGATTTGGGACAACAAATTGGATTGTCCCAAATGGGACAGACCACACATACGTTTACTAGGGCATACACAATCCACAATATATCTGCCTAAACGTGTTTACATCCCGGATTAAGTGGAATCATTTAACTGTTAAATTACTTTCTTGTACCCTTGAATTTGGAATATTATTCTCGTCTTGAATTTACACTTGTATGAATCAAACTGGAATTTCTCAGAAGGTAACAACTGCTCTAGACTTGATCTGCATTCACGAATCACTGCAGAATTATCATCTACATTATACAGGGGACTGTGTAAAAGAAAGTTTTGTATAATCCAGACCTGAATTCCATAAATGATCATGACACTTTTGAGCTGATGCAAAGTATGCCGTCTCCTAGTAGCCTCTATCTAGTACCTTATATATGAATGCATTTGGCAGTATCCCCATCTTCACCATATCTACTTTCAGCATGATCACAGGGAGCACATGCTTAGCTCCAAAGTGCGCTTGGATAATGGCAGCATAGTCAGACACTTCTTGTTGTAACCCACTGCTTCGCATGTCCGAGAAAAACTTACTGGCCTTAAAAGTCTGACCATTTTCACAAATAATTGATTAGGATTGAATATGTAATATTATTGGGGGAGCGGTAAACCATATGATTACTATCCACCTGACCTGTTTCAGCAGAAAATTCAACTATAGTTTGTTCCAAGAAAAAATTGAATGCATTATTTATCCGTCCGTCTTTGCACAGCCCATCAATCACAGAACTAATCGTGAAAATATTCGGAGCTATACCAGCATCCATCATTTCTTTGTGCAATTGAAGAGCTGCATCAGTGTAACCATTTTTGAAGTGGTCATCAATCAAAGCATTATAAGCGACTACATCAGGCTTGTAACCTTTAATTGTCATTTCATTATAAAGTCCCATAGCAGCCGCCAACTGCCCTGCTTTACAATAGCCATTTATCAGTGTACAAAATGTAACGATATCAGGTTGCAAGCCCTTCTCTGTCATTTGAGAAGAAATTTCCACAGCCTTTTACATGCTTCCTTTCTGACAATACCCATCAATCAGCGTATTGAATAGGACAGAGTTCAGCATCAATCCTTCCTTGTTCATCTTGCAAAATGAATTCTCTGTGGCCTCAGCTCTACCAATTCTACAATAGCCCTTCATAAGTATTCCATACATGACAACATCTGGCAAAATACCAAATATCTCCATCTCCGATGCATGTCCATAGCAGCAGATAGATCACCGGCCTCACAGAAGCCATCCATTAAGCAATTATATATATAGACGTTAGAAATTACATTCAACTTCACCATATGCAAAAAATAGCTCCTAAAAGCTACAAGCTCACCTTTCTTGTAAAGCAAATATATTAGGATGCTATAGGGAATAACATTTGGCAGCACTCCTTGATCCAACATTTCATAATAAACCCTGCGCGCTTTTTCAACACTCGCCTTCTTACCATAACCATCTATTAGAGCATTGTAAGTGTAGAGGTTAGGCACCACTCCATACTCTCGCATCCTTGTGAAATTTTTTTTTGCTTCCAGCAAATTATTCTCTATGCATAGTCCATGTATAAGGGTCGTGTAAATCACAACCGTCGGTTTTAATCCCCTTCCAATTATCTCTTCAAGCAACAATCTAGCCTTCACAATATCCCCTCGATCACAAGAAGCATCTATTAGTATTTCATAAGTCACCGAGCTAGGCAATAAACCATTTAAAACCATGTCATTGTAAACCTCCCACATCAGTTCAACACGACTCGTCTTCAGAATCCCATTCAAAAGCGCATTGCATGCCTAGACTGCAGGCAATTTTCCCATTTTGCGGTATACCCAATACCCATCATCAGCGAGATCCCTTTCGCACAAAGCACCAATCACACTCCAAATACGTTTGGACGATACCCTGATGTCTGAACATGCTTAAGCTCATTGAAAATCGAGGAACACACTTTTTTGGGCTTTCGGGTTCTCCTCAAAATCTCGATCAGGCCTTCTATCACACACCTGGCCTTCACATACAACTTTGCCTAACTTAAAATATGAACGATGGCTGAATGGAGTTTAAAAGTTGTCGCAAGGTTCACATTTTTCAAAGCTGAGTTGAAAATCCTCAACGCCTGTTGTGGGGTTAGGGAGTTGAGTATTGCAGCAGCTATATTTGAAAGATGTGGAGATGAAGGTGTTGAAGGAAATGATGGGGTTGCAGAAGAACATTAGAAAGCTAATGACTTCTTCCGGTTGCAAAAGAGTTTCACTCTTGGAGGAGAAAACTTCATCATTGCTCCGGCGATCCCCAGATTTCTTGCTTCCCATTAACTACAAGCTGCTTCGACTCTTCCTCCTTCCAAGAAGAGAACAACTCAGTGATTTGGCACAAGATTGGGGGTGAAGTAGCAGAAAAGTGGGGCTTAACACGATTGGTAATATTATTTGACGCAACTAAAGGGGTAGATTAGGGAAAGAAGAATGAAGGAGTCTTCCAAGTTGAACGGGATAATTTAATCCCACCCTTGGAGGCCGGATTTTAATCCAGCAAATATTGCAGCATAGTACCGGGCCTTGGTAAAAGTACCTG
Source organism: Sesamum indicum (assembly GCF_026168435.1). Lineage (NCBI taxonomy): Eukaryota > Viridiplantae > Streptophyta > Magnoliopsida > Lamiales > Pedaliaceae > Sesamum > Sesamum indicum. The sequence continues at coordinate 1,626,866 of NC_142669.1, forward strand.
GTCATGCAAAAATTTTGTAAACAAACCATTAGTATAGATAATGCCAGATATCCATGCTAATACTACCTAGTAAACACAACCTTATTTTTTATATGTCATTCAATTGTGTTGTAATAGAAATATATACTTCGTTATGATTACATAGCCTAAATTTATATTTTTTATTTTTTTAAAATAATTAAATAATTTTGGTAAATTATTAGGAACAACTTTTAGGATGGATTTTTGCTATTTCTGACGGCTTTTGTAATAATTGTCAAAACGATATCGTTGTGTTTAGTATCTATACTGTGGGAGTATTTGTAAAAAGTTTTACTTTTAAAAAATTGATTTTTATAAAAAAAAGTTAGAAGTTGTAACAAAATCAAAACTGGGCAGTGTTTGTAAAAAAAAGTCAAAAGCAAATAAAAAATTAAATTGGATAGTGTTTGGAGAAAAATCACTTTTAAAATAAACTTAATTGATGAAAGACTATTTATACCTACTATCATTTTACTTGTTGTTTGTCACTATTAATTATTTTTTTACGAAATATCATAAATTTAAAATATTAAACATGTGAAAGTATAAATTTAATTATTGTTAAAATTTAAATTATTTAAAAACTACAATGTCAACTTTAAATATAAAATTTTTAGAAATAAATTAAAAATGGTAAAATTAAATTAAGATTGTTATAATAAAGGTAAAGTAGTAAAAAATAAAGTTGAATTTTTTTACAAAAAAAACCAAAGCAGCTAAAAGCACCCCTCAAGATGGTTCTAACTTTTGGCCTAAAAACGCTTTCTTTCACCTCTTTAGAATAAAAAACTAGTATCCCAAATATTTTAAAAGTACTTTTTTGGAGTCAGAAGTTAAAAAGCACATTTTTAAAACGCGCGCAAACACTCTCTATATATAATAGAAGATAAGTGAATTAGTGTTTAATTAATTTGGTATGTCATTTTTAATATTAAATTTAATTTATTTATTCACTCCCCACCCACCCACTCTTCTAACTTTCCATTTTTCCATTATTTTTTTTATAATTACTTCAATTTCTCTATGCATCCTTTTTTAACATAATTTTTTTTATGATATTGATTTTAATATTATTTTGCCTATACTTTATTAAATAATGAATATTATTTGAAATAATATTATAAAATTTACACACACATAAAATATGTCACAAATCACTAGTTTACTTTATAAGCTTAGGCTCGACTTTTCCGACTGTTTTCTATTGTAAATGTTGTCGGAAAATTATCATACTTAAGCAAAAGTATTTTCCACAGGTTATTTATTAAAATATTATAAAAAAAATAAAATATATATTTATCCTAAATTGATGTAGACTTGTATTTGTAATGTGAGTCGTCAATTTAGGAATGATTGGTCTACTTTTTCTTTTTTTTCTTAATTATTAATATTTAAGTAATAGTACTAATCATTGAATTATTATTTTAAATTTGTGATTTATGGTTGTTAATTATTATCTAGTAATAATTAAAAAAATAGAAAAGGAATAAAAATATTACACTATAGTGGTAATTATAAATTTTAATAGCGCTCGTCAATTTTAATAGGTGTATCATTTCCGTTGTAAGTATAATTTATTTTAGAAATATAGTTGTTGATCGCAATTTGAAAAATAAACGAGCTAATAGAACTAATAGGTGAGGAAAAAAGAAGATCTCGACGTCAACATCAACGGTGTACTGAATATGTAAACTTGTGGAATTGATGAACTTTATTAAAATTTATAATTACCACTGTAATAATTTTTATCTTTTTTCCTACACAACATGTAAACCCATTTTTCACCGCACTGTCACTCGTACCTCTCTTAATCCTCATTTCTGCTCCCTCGTGAGCCCTAACTTTTCCCTACACGCCGGTGCTCCTCCACCATCCGACCCCCGCCGGAATTTCCCACCACGGTCCGCCACCACCACAACCGGCTGAGGTAACGCGGAGGAACAGTGTAGCCGCCACTATCATATCTCTCTCTCTCAAATTATCAGGTACGTTTTCAGTTTCTTATTTTTTTTTTTGTTTTCAGATTAATGAATTTCTTATATTAAATTTATGTTATGAATTTCTGAAAATTTGGGTGAATTGTGACTTTGTGAATAATTTCTGAATTTATGAAAATTGGGTTTATTTTTGTGAATTTCTAAAAAGACGGGTGAATTTGTGACTTTGCAAATGATTTCTGATTTTATGAAAAATTGGTTTGATTGTGAAATTTGTGAATTTGTCGATCCATAATTGCCATGGCGCACTGCGCGCATGTAACAACTATGGCTCTCAATTAGGTATGCACCCGGCGTCCGTTGCCCTTCATGATTTTACGACTAGCTTTGGTTAAGCGATAGCATTCTAGTTTTAAAGAGCCATTCTGGAAAGAACTTTCTTTCAAGCTAAGGTGCAAAAACAGACCTTGCAACATTGTAATGATGATTTCTTGATTGTTTTGAGTTATATATCAAAATTTACACTTTGTTTATCTATCATGTTTTATGCTTAAGCTTTCGGCCGTTCTCTCTCTGTGCAACTTCTTTGCTCTTGTGCTTGCTTATGTACGTTTTCTTCTATTATCCACACCTTGTTCAAAGTTTTTTCTTAAATACTTGTGGCAGATATATTCATTATTTTGCTCTACTGTTCTGATGCATGATGCGGTTGCTCGTTACTGCTCTGAGATGTACTCCATTATTGAGAATGAAATGGCAAAAATGCTATGTTTTTCTTCCCATTGCTGGCTGTTGGTTATATCTTGATGCCATGACCAAATTGTTAGTCTATGATGGTATCGATTGATGGTCATCCTGTGACAGAAATGCTATGATAATTCTAAAATTATAAAACTAGATTTAAGTTATCGGCCTAAAAAATCAGAGCCTATAAATATTGTTCGTAGGTCACCATATTTGCACTGCTTGGAAATATTGAGATGGCTTCTTTCTTAATTGTCCAAAGGACTATCTTGTTTCCAATTGACTGCCTGTTTCGTTGATTTAATAATTTTAAAAATTCAAAGAACCCACATGGCAACACATTATATTCTGTTATCTGAATCTATGGTGAGAAAAAAAATTTCTTTATGCACCTGAAAATAAACCTCTTCTCCAAAGTCCTGTTTTCTTGCCTGACTACTCAATCACCAATTGGATACCAAGCAACGAGCCTTGGTCTTCTTTATGCTCATTTACTTGAGCATACATGCTATCTTTTAGCATTCATTACAAGCAGGTTAATGAGGTGGTTTCTGTACTTTTCTCATAGTCCGAACTTTGTGTTTGTTTCTTAATGTGATTTTGTTGATTATGCCACATTCTATCATTACGGTTAAAATGTTGCATGCTTGGATCTGCAGCAGAGCCCTAAGTAACAGACTGGTTTTCCATCATGGGCATGGAAGAGAAAGATGTATCTAAAACAATGGATTGGAAAAGTATTGGAGAATCAGTAAGTAGTGAGTCTGGTGAAGGAGCAGCTGTAAAGAAACGGCTACCAAAAAAGATAAGGCAAATTCCAGATTATTATTTCCTTCCCAGAAGATCTTTACCATCTACTATTGTATTTTATGGAGCATGGATAGCTGCTGGAGTTGGAGCTGGCATGCTTACAGAAATTTGGATAAACAAAAAAGTCAAAGGTATTGTGTTTCGTCAATATTTTTCTCTTGATTTTGTATTTGATTCCATTACAACTGTTTAGAAATATACTATCCAGCATTTTCCAATGTTTTTCATGGCTTGAATCTAAGTCCATTGCTGTACGTATTTGATGTTTATATAATATAGATGCACAGTATAGGATCTCATATGATGCCGTCAATGTAACTTTAGATCTAACTGACTTGCTTTTGGAAAATGCTGATTCTTTTATTCCACCAGTAAAAGTTTGTCGTTAAAAGAAAACTAATTGCATGATCCTGGAGATTTATACTGACTCGTTTTTCATTTAATGTTCATGATATGCGTTTAAAATTATGTGAGTAATGTTTATTTCTACTGCTCTGACAGAGGATGGAGGTGTCATCTGGGAGTTTGACAAATGAAAAGCTTGATGTCTGGCACCATCCCCCCCTCCCCTCGGTTGTAGGGCATCACTTAGTTTGAATCTTTGAACAGAGGAACTGTCGAATTATGGTGCTTGTTTTGGTTTTGCTTGAAAATTGATGCACCTATTTGAAAAGGTGTTGGAACAGGCTGTGCAGAACTCCAATACTCTTCCTGGATCAAACGAACTAGTTCCTCAATAATCACACGAGATATGACTTATTTATCCTAGTTTCATACTTTTTTCTATTGTTTCCCTCCTCCTTCTTTTTCTCTTTGGTCTCTGGCTTATGTTGCTTTCGGACGCTAAAATATTTTGCCAACATATTTGTGTCTGAAACCTCCCAACAATTAAGAACTGACATTCTTAACAGCCTTGTAAGTTCCTTTGTGTAAACAAAACAATAATTGCAAACTTATGTTGTACTATAGACCTTTTTTTGGGCATTGTGTGGCTCAAGGTTCTATTTACTGAGCTATCTTTTGGAATACTTGGTTATCATCTTTCTGAATACAAAGCAGACATAGCATAAGACGAATTTTAGTTGTGTCCTAAGTTGATCTGAATGTTTGCAAGTTTGATTACTATTTAAATGCCTAAATTCTGAACATGCAAGTTTAGTGCATTTTGTCTCATGGGAGCCAAGCTATATAGTTTATTTCCCAGTCTCCCTCTGATTTCTTTTGGTAAATTTGTGTTGAGTAGTTGGATCAGTTGATCTTGGCTTGCCCTCAAAGAATCAGGAAAGTTAAGACAACTTTGTTGGTGTCTGTCTCTGTGAAAGGGAAAAAAAAGGGCAGATACTATCCATGTGATTCTTAAAGTTAGCTTCTTATGATTCAACACTGATCGTGTAGTAAAGTTGTTCTTCAGCATAGAAAAGAAAACAAGAAAAAGTATTAAGAAACAGATCATCTATCATTATGTGAGTATTAAGAGACAAGTTCAAGGTCAGCGTTCCACCGGATGTGTGGGTATTTATCTCGCTTCATGTGAGTATTTGTAGACATTATGCGCATTATTGTAATTTATTTCCTTTTACTTATTTGTTGAATTGATATAATTTGTTTATCCGTCTTTAATTATATTGATGTATCAGTTGTATCGATCTATTATTAAAAAAAATAAAGAATATAAAAGGCCTAAATAATAAAATAATATTAAAAAGAAAAACTTCGCACGAATGGTGCAAATTTAAGAAATTTATGGTATGTTTGGTTTTGTGTTTTGAGTTAATTTAAAATATTTTAAAATAAATGGTGTAGGTGTGATGTTGGGATTTGGGAGATAAAAATCACTGTTCATTTTCGAATCATACTTTTTTTATATATAAAAATATAGTATATCTAATGTTGTATTTTTGGGAGGCAAAACATACTGTTTATGTCAAATCATGCTTATTTTATATTATATATAAGTGTATATATATATTATATATAGAAAGTTGAAAAATAAAAAAACACACAGATATGGTATAAAAAATATAAAAACAAACATTGGTTGTGTTATATCTTGTATAAAAAAATGCCAGAACATGAAACCAACCTGAGCATTACAATCCTAATCCAAGTCCTCAGTCACTGTCTGTCTCGACTTCAAAATTCAATCTTTTTTTCCCAAAAGAATGGAAAAATATAGTGAAGTCGTTACATAGCAACGACTCCAAGTTTTTTCTTAAGAAAAAAAAAAAAAAAAACACTTTCTAAGCTGGTATATTAGTAGGCAATCTTAATAATAAATTTGATATTTAAACATTATTAGAATTCAATTTTATTTAATTAAAATAAAATGTAATGAATCTGAAAGAAAAATAAAATTTTTATTCTTGTTCAATTGTGTGTAATTGATAAAGATAATATTGTCTGATTTGTATTAAAAAGATAATATTACAAAACTAATAATGTCTTTCATTGCCACAAGTGTGTCGTTGGGGTTGGTTTTTCTTTTTTCTTCTCCCTACGACGACTTGCCCAAGTGAAGCAGATCCAGGTTGGTACCTATTTTCAACTTGTCTTCCAAAAGTAGTTTTCCTGAGCATATAAAAAAGAATTTTAATATTAATTGGAGAAGAATAAAAATTTGTGATAAAAAAAAAAAAAAGAAACGTGGAGTGGGATGACTAAAGAAAAATATATTATAATAATAAGTTTGTTAAAAGTATAGAAATTTGTAACAAAAGAAAATATGGAGAAGTTTGTTGAGAACTAATGGGTGAGAGAAAAAAAAATTGTGAAATAGTGAGATTATTAAAAATTTTAAAATTATTATTTTGACCAAATTTGTTTTTAAGAAAAGAAATGAGTTTAAGGGTAAATTTGAGTATTCACAAATTGGTACGACAAAAAATTCTTTTTTATAACAGTATAAAATTATATACAATTTTAATAAAAGTATTAAAAAAATTAACATTTAAACATTAAATTTATTGTTAATCATCTGGCTTAAAAATATATATATATATTGTTTTTTACGAAAAAAGGAGAAAAAGACTTGCACTATGTTTGGTTTCATTTTTAATTTATTTTGGTGTGTTTTGTGGAGATAGAGAGAGAAAAACAAAGATAAATAAGTATTTGTTAGAGATGGTGTGTATATTTGGATTAGTTTTTGGAGATAATATAAAATAAGTATGGTATGTTTGATGTTGTTTAGTAGGAGACGAAAACTAATGTTCATTGTGAAATCATGTATCATATATATATATATGTATGAGTATGTATATAATTTTTTTTAGCTGTATGGCCTATAATTAGTGTAAACTTATTTTGATAAAAAACAAATGAGGCACCCATTCAAAAACATCTCAAAACACCACCAAAACTTTCAAAAATACATCAAGACAAACATTGTCCATGTTTTAGCACATCTAGTAAATAAAGCAAAACTGAACCAAACATTATGTTGGAGTCTTTACTCCAAGTAAACACTTCACATGATTCACATGATTCATTATAAGTGAGCAAGAGATCGACCATGGCAACCTGCTGGGTTACGATGCGAGTGGATTTTAGGTTTCGAACTCGATTCTTTTATTATTATTAGGGTAAAATAAATTTTGTATTACTGAATTATATGTAAAAGTAATATTTACCCCATAAACTAAAAAATATAATATTTATCCTCTATAATTAATTTTTTGTACAATCTTGCCCTTATATTATATGTATATTTCAAAGAATTGTTTTTCTGACAATTTGTAATTTAAGCTTAACTCAAATTTTCTCAATTGAAAAAAATGTCTTTTAATTATAATAATAATAGAAAATTAGTAAATTAAATAGTTTGAATGTTTTTATATTTTAGAGAAGTAATGAATGAGTACAAAAAATATACAAAATAATTTCATAAAAAGATTTTATTTATTTGATAATAAAATTAAGGTATTAGCTATTTATTCTTTTAGATAAAAATGAGTAATTAAATAGTTTTTTTAATTAAAAAATATAGTAAAATGTTTATTTTTCTAAAAAAATATAGTAAATATTTATATTTATTTATTTTTTAAAAAATATTTAGCTTTTGGTTAAGCATATATATATTTGTTAATTTCTTTTAAAAAGCATTTATACTCCACTTGTAATTTAAATTCTTTCCTTATTAAAAAAGAACTTGCTAATGATTTAATATGCAAAAAATTAATATATATATATATACTAAAATTATTAAAAGCATGAGGGGGATTTTCGTCCAACCAAGAAGGTAAATGTTATATTTGTTAATTTAAGGGGATAAATATTATATCAGTACCAGTCCAAGGGCAAAGTGTATTTTACCCTTCTTCTTCTTCTTCTTCTTATTATTATTATTATTATTGTTATTATTATTATTACTTATATTTATGCATATATGAAAAAAAATAGGAACATATTTCATTTGCATCACATGTAATACACAGAAGTAATTCTTTTGAAAATCAAAATAATTCGTATTTTTAATGTTTATAATTAAGATTAAGTGTCTTGAAAGTTTTAATATTTTAAATCTTTGGAACATGCATCAATTTACTTTATTCTATTTCATAGATGTGTTTTTATTAATATATGGAAAACACAATTGATTAAGATTAAGAACTGTGTAATTGTATAATTAGCAACCACTTGTAAAATCTTATATATAAATATATATATATATATATATATTGCTAAAGGGGTAATTATTTTTTATTAATAAAAAGTAAATAAATTATATTAATATAATTTAAATAAATAACCTAATATTATTGAAAACACGACTCGAGTTAAAAAATTATTTATTTTTATAAAAATACTCATGTCGTGGTTTCAAATCACGACTTGTTATATTTTTTTATTTTTTTAAATTTTTTTCAGTTACATTTTTTATAAATTAATTATTAAAATTAATTTTTAACAACATATTAAAGTTCAAAAAATTATAATATTAAAATTGTATAAATTTAAAAAAATTACAATTAAGTATACAAATGTAATAGCGTATATTTTTTTATGCAATTGTAAAAAATACAATGAACTCTACAATTCCAAATGTCAAAAATGTCCACCCGTTCCACAATTGCGTTTGTGGCGTTGACACCGAGATCTTCTTATTTTTTCGCCCACATTTTGGATTGGCTCATTTTGCGCCTCATTAACATCACCACCGAACCGACTTGATATTGTTGTAGAATTAGACTCCACATTATCACTGTATGCACCAAACGATGGAAATGAAATTGGTGAAATATTGTATCCTGGTGCATATGGTTGATTGATACCAAGACCAATGTCAAAATGTACTTGTGAAAAATAATCTTGTGTTTGGGTTGGCATATATGGAGCCGATTGAAACCAATCATCGTGAGTCGGTGAAAAATCGTGTCATATCGTCTTTGTCATCTAGTGATGTATTGTATGTGCTGCAGGTGTCAGTCTATGCCCATGTAGTTTTTTTGGAGATCTGACGGAGGCTCATATCCCGAGTATCCGTCGCTTCTGGAATATTTTGCCTCATCCCGAATTGGCAAAGAACCCGTTCAGGACAATGCATTTCCACTATTGCATAGAATACTAATGGACATGAGGATCTCCATAGCTGGGGGTTCAAATCAGCCGTTTAAGCTATAATGACATCTGAGTCCATGTCATATGGCTTCCAGATGAACTGTAATAAATAAAAAGACGTAAATTAATGCGCATTTAACTCACGGTATAAATGTACGTATAATATTAAATATAAGTTACTTGATCCACCCGCATCTCATCCAATATGTCTCTTATTACCCGGACAGTGGCTCGTATTGTTCTAGTGAACATGTGCTCACAATTCCAAATAACACCATATGGTGTGCTAGGAGCCAGCGATTGTTGTCCGTTTGGACTTGGCCCATAAATAGTTGTTCCGGACCAAGTCCTGAGCTGAGTGGAGTGATCCGTGACTATGCCCAAATCTGTACGAACAAATATTTGTTATTAATTAATATTCATAACAAAAAAATTGTGTATACATTAATAATTAAATTTTACCTGCAACAATTGCAGCACACCACCAATTACAGCTTTGCCTTTTGCGCTGACATTGCATAGTTCACGATATAAAAATGCCAGCACAGCGCTCCCCCAGCTATAGTTCCTGGCTATTTCTATATCCTCTAATTTTGAAAGATATAGTAATGATACCAGGTTACGTGATGAATTTGGGCACATCATCCCACCCAATAGGAGCAACACAATGGCACGTGTGTACTGGATGATGATTTCCTGGGGAGTGTTATGAGTAATTTCGACCGCCGCTAAATGGGATATAATTGTCTGCGTTTGTAGTCTAGAACTCTTGAACGCATTTACATCCGGGCTAAAGCTTAAATAAGTCAGGCAGTATTCCTGCCATTATTGTGTTGTTCGGTCGAAATCAACTCCTATCACCTGCTCGCATCTATTTGGAGGGCCCATATTATTTGGATATCTTGTAGAGTAATTGTGGATTCCCCTATACGAAAATGAGAAGTGTGTGTTTCGGATCGTCATCTCTCCACCAATGCAGTGATGAGATGGCAATTCAATTGAAGGCGTCCGCACCTGTAGACGCCATAAAATTCTATTTGGTGTAGGATTTGTTTTACACGTACGAAAAGATTATGTTGTTAAAAATGGGTCCAAAAAGTACCATCCGCACGTGCAAGGATACGTCTTCTAGGCTTTCAAGCCGTGTATTGAATGGTTTTAACACTTTCGCAAACTTATCAGTGTAGATGGGAGCCATTTATATACAAAGTACAAGTACAAAATGTTAATTGCTGCTGCTATGAATGGAAATCAATAGGTACTCCCTCTTGCTTTTGCAAATGTCGATGAAGAATCATATTCATCTTGAAAGTGGTTTATTAGACAATTAAGCATATATGTTATATGGGGGTGACGTGGCATTTGCCTTATTTCTGACCGTCCTCCTAGTTTCATTAAAGCAGTACATGAAAGTTTGGATTTTGTGCCACCTCACGGCGTGTACCAGTATTGCTTGAGGCATGTATGTTCTAATTTCAACAGTCATTTCAAAAATATCGTGTTAAAGGATCTTTGTTGGAGAACTGGCTCTGAATATCAAATCAGAAAATTCAATCGAATTATGAAAGAGATAAAGAGCCAGAAACTAGTCGTGTTTGAATTTTTAGAACCAGATTAACAAGGAAAAAATGGACATCTCATGATGGTGGATGGCGATGCCGTATTTTGACGATAAATATGTTGGAATGCATTAATGGATTATTGAAAGGGGCTCGCTGTCTATCGTTGACAATAATAGCTGAGATGACACTTTAACGAACTGTCCATTATTTTTGTAAGAGGTTAGCGAAAAGTAGTGTAATGTTGGCCAACAACCAACTGTGGATGGATTTTGTATATAAGATGTTCACATGTTGGCAAAAAATTCTGTTAAGCAATCACCAAATACCATAATTTCCAACAGTTCGCCTCAATTGTTACAAGAAGTCAGATGGACACGGACTCAATACCTATGTCCTTAAAATTACGAACCGAGAATGTTCTTGTAGCAAGTTGACTCAATTTGGTATTCCTTGTAGTCACGCTAAAAAAGTATGCGTTGCATACATGATTAATGTTGTATCAGTAGTGAAGGATTATTATGATTTAATGGCTTACAGGAATATATATTCCAAGTTATTTGAACCTGTGCATTCCGAAGATTATTCGGATGTCCCAGAATTTGAGTTGGTCCACGACACTACTATTCGTATCTCTTCACGCCCTGATCGAAACCAAACATCACGTATTCACAAACGAGATGGATTGGACACAAAAGCGTTCAAGGCAACAAGCCCAACAAAGAAATTCTTCTACACAATCAAATGTGCCGGTCCGGAGTTGTCAAGAATAATTGTGTAGTTCATTGTATTTTTTACAGTTGTACAAAAAAATATATACTATTTACATTTGTATACTTAATTGTAATTTTTTACAGTAATACAATTTTAATATTATAATTTTTTAGATTTTAATATATTGTTAAAAATTATTTTTATATAATCAATTTATAAAAAAATTAATTCAATAAAATTTAAAAAAAATTAGAAAATATGAAACCACGACATGGGTATTTTTATAAAAAGAAATAATTTTTTAATTCGAGTCGTGTTTTGTCATAATAATATTAGGTTATTTAATTAAATTATATTAATATAATTTATTTATTTTTTATTAATAAAAAAATAATTAACCCTATTGCTAAAGGTATATATTAACGTTGTGGCAGCTCAAAAGAAACATATATATATATATATATATATATAGTTTAGAGGATTTAATACAAAACTGGTGAATCATGCATATTCGTACTTGACTTGATTCGATCAGTGTTTGTGTTTGAGGGGATTTGTTCTATTTTTGGATTTTACTTTAATTATATATGTATGTTTGAAACTTTAATTATGGCATGATGCATGAAATTTCAGACAATGTACATAACGTCATGGTCTAGAAAATTGATGAACAAGAAAGGAAGCAAAATGTAGAGAATTACATGAACAAGTGATCCATTATGCTTATACCCAAAAACCAACACATTCTCCGATTTTGAGAAACTGATCATCTTTTTTAATTACTCATATTTTTGCAGTTTCACTTAGCTACTATTAGTTCTGCTTTCCATCTACACAAATTAATGCCACTTCCATCACAAAGTACCATTTCATTCACAAAAGCCCTCAACAGATCAATCAGTCTGAAACAAAAACACCAACAAGAAGATGAAGAGTATTTTTCAAAATCCAGGGGCCCACCAGATATAATTTTCAAGAAAGGAAGGGATTAGGGTTCGAAGATTCTAACATCATCTGATGATATAGAGCCTTTCTCTCAGCATTCTTCTTCAGCAAAACCAGCTGCTCCACCGAGTAGAGGCAGCAGCCTTTGGAGTAAAGCTGCGTCTGAGCCACCGGAGAGTTAACCACCACCTGAAGCAGCTGCTGCCTATTCAGCCTCCCCAAATCTCCACAGCCAATGCTGGCTGTTGTACCACATGAAGCCGGGGCGGCGCCGCCGCCGCTTTCACAGGGCATGGACTGGAGTACCCTGACCTGCGCCTGGAGGAACCTGATATACTTGTACGCCTCCTCCAGTACTGTCGCCATGTCCATCTTCTCATCCCATGGGAGCAGCCTCTGTAAACACCGCGTCTTGTCGCTTAGCCTCTGTTGCTGCCGCCTCCGCCTCTGCTTCCCGTACTGCGCCGTTTCAATTCTAGGGTTCATCATTGGGGACTCAACAACGGCGGTGTTCTGAGGCAGCTCCAGAGAAAGGAGGCCTGGTAGCTGGTGATGAAGAGAAGATGACGCCGCTTCAGAGAAGAAGTTGTAAGGAGGAGCCTCGGCGGGGACGCCGTCGTTGATGGAGAAGAGCGGTTCGGTTTTCGGCATCTTGAAGGGATACCTGTCGGTTTCCGCGGCAGCGTTGTCCAAAGAACCGTAAGCGAGCAACGAGCGGAAGCTGAGACCAGCACAGACGCCATTCATATAAGCCTCATCGACGGCGGAGGAGGCTTCGCCGCTGAGGAGCAGCGACGGCGGCTGTATCTGAAACTGAAACTCGTCCTCCATTACTCTGCAAGTTGAAATGGATGAATTTTCTCCCTACATAAAGAGAAATATATACATATATATATATGGGGTGGGGGACACGTGGCGGAGTGCAAGAGGGTGACGGACGGTACGGCGGATGACAGGTGCAGGTGCGCGTTTCTGATGACTCTGTCTGTACGGCGGCCGTTTTCGTGCTGGTGAGGTTGAGACGACGCCGTTTGATGTTTTGAGCTCTTTAACAGTTGGTGGATTTATGGCCGTCAGATGAGAATTTGGACTGATATATCGGAGGCAGATGAATAATGAGGGTGGAACTGACGACAATGTCGGGGAATAACTGGAAATATAATATGTGAGGCTGGCAAGAAACAGCGATGATTTACTGTTGTGCCCCTGTTTCTAGACGGGTACTTCTGGACGTTGCGAGCTATTGGAGGGTAGAAACGGAAGAGAAAACCAAGGAATGATTGAAGATCTACGTACACGTGGACAGACTACAAATTTGGACATTTTAATAAATTATAATACTTTTTTTAATTTTAATATTCATAACTTAATGTAACAACAAGCTTTTCATTTAATTTTAATGATGAACTAACAATTTTTTTTAATTATAAATCATAATTAATTAATATATATATATATTAGATATTCTAAAAATATTTTTCTGGAGTAATATACCTTATGAATTATTTATTTTATCCACCCACATTTTTTTCCATATTTCTTCCAAATATATATATATATATTTTTTATTTTCAAAACAATTTTCAACCAAACAATTAGTTAGTGATTTGGGATTAATAGTATGATGTATGAATATAAACACAGTCACACAAATATGATAGTATGATAAGATAATCCTTTAACATTTTAGAATACAACCCAACTCTGTTATTGTATGTAAATACTTTTGTATTATTTTGGCATTTATATATATATATATATATAGGGCAAATTACAGTAACTTTTTCTGACGTTTGACATAATTATAAATAAAAAATAAAATTTTAATCTATTAACTTGACTTTTATTCAATTTCAATCCATTACTATAATAATTATCACATTTTGTATATTTTATTTGAAAATTGCTTCAATTAGATATTTCGGTGGCTGATTTTTTTAATTTTCGCTGTAGTTGCTTCAATTTGAGGATTTTTTTATCCCACGTGGCATTAAAGTCTGACGTAGCAGATGAGATGGATTTATGTTCTTGAATAATTAAATTTTTTAGTCCATTAATTTTATACATAGTTTAATTGTCACATCTGGCACTAAAGAATACCTTGGCATTTGAAGTGGATATATTTTTTTTATCCCTTCTCTCCCACATAAACACTTAAATAAACAAAAGGTCAAATTGTATAAAAATAAGCTTTGAATTTATATTTTATATTGACTTTCGTGACACGTCGTCTATGCATGCCTATAATAAATAATCTTACACACTTTAAAATATATCATAAATTAGAATAAAATATATAACTCAATATATTAGCTTCAAAGAAATATATTATTGAAAAAAATATAAACTCATAAAAACTGTAAATAATTATAAATAATCATTTTATAAATCCTTATAAATTATAAAAATAATTATTATTTTATAAATAATTAAAGATTATTATAAATAATTTTATTACAGATAATTATTCATTTAATTAAAAAATTATTGGAAAAAATACATTAGATTTAATTTATTAAAAGTATATAAAATTATAGGGAATTATAAATTCTTATAAATTATAAAAAATAAAATTCTTATTTTATATCATATAATACATAAAATTATAAAACTAAAAATTGTTATTTTATATACAATTATAGATTATGAAAAAGAAAACTATTATTTTATATAATATAAATTTAAATAAAAAATAACCCATCCACCCACCCCCCACCCCCTTCCCCCTCCCCTTCGCTTGCTCTTGCCGCCACAGAAGGTGGCGACACCGCCTCCAGTAGACGGAGGGCGACGCGCCACCACTAGGTGACTTGCCGACACCTAGGGACGCACAACTGGGCGACCTCCGTCGCCTCCTCTTCTGGGGGCGGCGGAGGTGGACCGATAGGAGGGGGAGTTGGAGGGTAGGAATTTTATTTTTTTTAAATTTATATTATTATATATATAATTTTGCTTTATAATTATGTATATATTTATATTCAATTATGCCACGTAGGATGTGTTGTGTACATATTAGCCATGTTAGATAATGACATGACTCATTTTGCCGGACAAATAAGCAATTACCTGCTACATCATTAATTTTCATTCAATTGATAGGAAAATTGACACCAAAACCCTAAATTGGACCTAATTGAAGTAATTTTTAAATATAGTGCGTAAAATGTGATAATTATCATAGTTAGTGGACTAAAATTTAACGAAAGCTAAGTTAATGGACTAAATTTTTTTCCCCTTATAAACATCCCTTTATTGTTTGAAAAATTATCAACACCCTTCTAATTTTAATGATCGTTTAACAATTAGCCCAATTCGTTAGGTTTTCATCTATTGTTTTGTGATGAACTGACCAAAATGCCCTTGTGGATTAAGAATTATATTTTTTTTATCTTTTAAAATTTTTTATTTTTTATGGACTAAGTGGATAATTCTTTTATAATTTTTAAAAAATTTCATCCACTCCGTTCGATTTTTTTATAATTTTTTTTTAAAAAAATATAGTAAGAGAAAAATTGACAATTTCATACCTCCACTCAAGAATTATATAATTTCATCAAATATCAGATGGGGAGGGGGTGTATTTGTAATTTCTCAAACAACGAATGAGTATTCATAATTATGTCAAACCTCAGGGAATGTTGTTATATATATATATATATATATATATATATATATATAGGGGTATGTTTAACCCGCTTGAGGAAAGATTCAAATAACCCTCCAACAATGCCAAAATTTAGATGGAGCTCCAAAATCTGCTTCTTTTGCGCCCCGATGCGCTCCAGCAATCTGCTTCAGAGACCCGAGATCCAAATGGTAGATCCTCTGACAGCTTATGGCTGATATGATGACACGTGGACCAGGTCGAGAGGCACATATGGCCCTATAAATACCTTCATTTCATTATATTTATGGTATGATATATGTATTACTTTCTATCACATTTAATATCTCTATTCGAATATTATTATATCGATCTTGAGCTAACTTAAACATTCGAGGGTCTTAATTGGGGGCCACCCAACTAATGCAACGTACTTCTATCTTCTCAAGGACTACACTTTTATCTAGGTAGTCTTGAAGAGATAGAAAATAAGTGACTCCAGCCATATTCTACCCGAATTAGTTGGCGCCGTTTGTGGAAAAACTAAGAATAGCACTCACAATTAGGGATGACAGGTGAGAAATGAGGATTAAGGGAACCGGGCATTTCTAAAGCCGAAGTGGAGGAGGTAGGCTAATAGATGGAAAGATTGGGATTGTAAATAGATGAACTCAAAAGATGAGGGGAGATAGTTGCCCAAAACAGGAATTCACATTTCTCGAACAAGATATTGACTGAGATAGTATTCCACAACTTTAGGTTGCCAGACTTGTGCAAGTAGGAGGGGACCAAGGATCTTGTATGGTCAATTTGATCCTATTAATGCAAAATTGTTTATGACTACTTCGATAAGAAAGACGCAAGAATGGTTCACTAGCATACCTAGTGGTAAAATAGAATCATATGGCTAGCTGATCCAAAATTTAGCATTCCATTTTGCGAGCAAGAAAAAAGCGAAGAGATCGACCACATACCTGTTCACTATAAGGCAGAGAGAGGACATTTCATCAAAAATTTTCATAGGAACGATTAACAACGGAACATTAGAAGTTCAGAATCTTCACAGAGATATGATGCTCAACATTCTAATACAATGGCCATGATGGTGGTAGAAAAGGCAAAGGTAATGCAATGGCCAATAAAAAATCGTAACCCACCAACCAAGAAGTATTCCAACAAAGTTTCATAGGGATAGAGGTCATGGTATAGAGGACTATTATCAACTGAAGATGAGATAGAAAGATTAGTTAGACAAGGATATTTTATGGAACATGTATTGAATCAAGAGGGGAAAATATAGAGCAATAAAAAATACAAAAATAGGTCCAGGAATGAGTCTCGTAGTAGGGATAGATTTAGAAAAGAAAAAGAAGTGAGAATAGAGGAAGGAGCTCATGATAATGCTCCCACTAAAGGAGTTATTCATACGATTTCAGGGGGACCAACAAATGGAGACTCTGGACGACCAAGAAAAAAATGCGCGAGAAATTTCAGAAACAAAGAGAAGGGGAGAGCAGATACTGAATGTTGAGCACGAAGAAGAGATAACATTTGGAATGAAAGACTTGAACCAAGAGATTGGGTCCCAGAAGGATGTCATGATAATCACAATGGACTTTGCCAACTATGCGGTTCACAAAGTGCTTATAGATAACAGTAGCTCAGTTGACATCTTGTTCGTGGAAGTGCTAAGGAAAATGGACATAGGTGACACCCATCTGCAGCTAGTTAAAACCCCTCTTGTAGGGTTTGGAACGAGCGAGGTAACACCCTAGATGATTGTTCACAGACTTAATGTGGATACTCAAGTTAAGCCAGTGAAACAGAAGAAGATTTCATTCCGGATTGAGCAAAATAAGATTATTGAGGAGGAGGATAATAAGTTGATAGAAGCCGGGTATGTAGCGGAGGTACAATACATAGAATGACTGCCGAATGTGGTGATTATGCAGAAAGCATTAGGAAAGTGGTAGATGTGCACTGACTTCACCGTTTTAAATACAACATTCCCAAAAGATCCCTACCCACTACCTTGAATCGACCTACTAGTGGACTCAACAGCAGGTTGCACCTATTTAGCATGATGGATGCATATAAAGGATATCACCAGATTTGCATGGCGGAGAAAGATAGAGATAATACTTCTTTTATTACTGAAAATAGTATCTAGTGTTACAATGTGATGCCCTTTGTTTTAGAAAATGCAGGTGCCAAATACTAAAGGCTTGTCAACAGGATGTTCAAGAATCTCATAGGAAATTTCATGGAGGTTTATGTTGATGACATATTGGTCAAGAGTAGAAAGGAGAAGGAGCATCTCACACACCTGGAAAAGGCATTCAAGGTCATGCGGAATGACAAAACGAAGCTAAACCCGACCAAATGTACCTTTGGAGTTAGAGGAGGTAAGTTTTTAGGATACATGGTAAGCGAAAAGGGGATCGAAGTGAGCACATAAAAGATTGAGGCGATTATGCACCTGGGCTCGCAAAATGCAATCAAGTAAGTTCAAAAACTAACATGCAAGGTCACATCACTCAATTGTTTTATTTCCAAATCGACTGATAGGAAATTACCATTTTTTAAGCCCTTGAGGAAGGTAAATGACTTCAAATGGATAGAGAAATGCAAATAGGATTTAATATATTTAAAGCAATGTTTGATGTCTCCATCATTGTTGGCAAACCCTAAGATAAGAGAAATTTTGTACTTATACTTACCGGTCTCTAATGAGGCAGTAAGCTTGGTACTAGTAAAGGAAGAATTACGGGTGTAGAACTTGGTGTACTACGTCAGTAGAATGTTGGAAGGAGCTGAAAAAAGATACTTCTAGATAGAGAAGTTGACACCACCATTGGTTGCTACTGTTAGAAAGTTATGACCCTACTTTCAGCCGTACAAAATTGTGGTGCTCACTAACCACTCATTAAAGCAGGTAATGGCAAAACCAGATGCGGCAAGTTGCCTAATTAAATGGGCAGTTGAGTTAGATAATTACACATCAAGTACCCGGCTGGAACCTCGATAAAAGCATAGGTATTTGCTGACTTTATTGTTGAGTTAGCAGGTGAACTACAACTGAAGAAAGAGGAAGGATGGCTATTGTATGCTGATGGGTCATCAAACTTGAGTGATGGAGTAGGAGTGTTGCTTCAAGGACCAGAATGGTAGAGATCGAGATCATAGGAAAGTTGGCTTTCTCCACATGAACAATGAGGCAAAAGAAGAGACCCTAATCTTGGGTCTAAGAATGGCATATGAAGTAGGGGTAAGACAGTGAGATATTTACACTGACTCCCAGTTGGTGGCTATGAGGTCGAAGAAATGTACGAGACCCATGAAGTGCCGCCCATGATGCAATACCTAAAGGAGGTGAAGGACGCTATAAAAGAGTTTGACAAGTGTCCGATACAACAAAATCACAAGAGAGGAAAATGAGAGGGTAGATATGTTATCTAAGTTTGGAGCCACGGTTAAGAATAAAAGATACAAATATTACAGTAATTATAGAAGAAGTGGCGACAATAGATGCGGTAGAGAGCGAGGTACATTGTGTATGGGGAGAAAAATCATGAAAAAAACTGAGGTGATCGAATATTTAAGGGATGAGGTCGTGTCTAGCAATCCCACTTCTCCAAGGAGGCCAAAATTCAAGCCAAAGGTATTTATAGGAGATCAATAGATGGACCACTACTTAAATGCTTAAGTTTGAAAAAGGCCTGATATGTATTGAGGGAGATTCATAAAGGAATTTGAAGAAACCATTCAGGTGGGAGATTGCTTGCACAAAAAGTAGCACAGTAAAGGTTTTTTTCGTCCATGCGATGGAGTTTGCTAAAAAAATGCGAGAGTTGTAAAAAATATGCGACCTTGATACACACTGCGACTCCTATGCGGCCAATGAAGACCACATGCCCATTCGATCAATGGGGAATTCAATCGTGGGACCTCCCCCCCCCCCCCCCCCCACACCAGCTCAAAAGAAGTTCATCATTGTAGTTGTAGAATATTTTTTTCAAATGGGTAGGAGCAGAGGCATTTGCCAAAATCTTTGAGAAAGAGGTAATCAACTTCATTTGGAAAAATATTATTCGTAGGTTTGACATTCCAAGGATCACAATATGGTTTAGAGAGCTAAAGATCTAGCAGAACTTTACGGCAATAGGAAATCCACAAGCAAATGGCTTGACGGAGGTTACTAATAGAATTCTACTACCACATCTCAAGACTAGGTTGGAAGGTGCTAAGGGTTCATGGTTAGAAGAATTATCCAAGTTGTTGTGGGCATATCGGACAACACCAATTACAACAACTGGCGAAACTGTATTATGCTTAGTTTATGAAATTGAAGTGATCATCCACGCATATATTACAGAAGATATAACAAGGATCTATCAATACAACCCCTAGGATAATCACCAAGAGATATCTTTCGATCTCAGCACAATAAAAAAGAACAAAAACCATGCTCATGCGATAATTCTGCATCATAAGAGTTTGATGATGAAAATCTACAACCATAAGGTCAAGCTAAGATATTCCCAGGTAGGTGATCTCATCTTGAAAAAAGTCAAGGTATCCAAACACGCGGAAAAACTGGACCCTGGATGGGAAGGACCCTACAAGGAGATCAAGGTAAAAATAAGGGAACCTACAAATTACAAGATCTAGAAGGCACGGATTTGCCAAGGCCTTGGGATATTCACAATCTGAAAAAGTTTGTGTATGAAAGCAACCTAAGAAAGGTAATTTTGAAAATTTTTGGCTAGAATGGAAAACGTCATTCTGTATTCCGATCTGAAAAAGATAAACTATTTTCACGTAAAAAGTCATCATTTTGATCTGAATAAGATCCTTTCAAATCTATTACGTTGATCTGAAAAAGATCTTTAATTTCAATCAAAGTCAAAAAAAAAATTTCAAGTTGAAACCTCCAATGAAGTCGAGAAATCAAAATCTGAAAAATATTTACCAAGTACCAACTCCAATGATGTCAAGATAATCAAGATCTAAAAAAGATTTTTCAAGTATAAAACCTCTAATGAGATCGAGATAATCAAAATCCAAATCGTAAATCCTCTAATAGCTTATGATTTAAGATGACGACACGTGGACTAGGTTGGGAGGCATATTTGGTCCTATAAATACCTTTATGCCACTACGTTTATATAGTTTTGACATATTTATTACTTTTTTATCACATTTGATATCTCTGTTCGAATATTATCATTTCGATCTTTGGTTGACTCAAGCATAAAGGGTCTTAGTTGGCAACCACCTAGTTAGCCTAACATGCTTCTCTGTTCTGGGTAGTTCTGAATAAATCGAAAACACATGACCCCATGGAGATCGCCAGATTCTACCCAAATTTATATATATATATATATATATTTGATAATAGACTTATAGGAATATTAAATCAATTACAAAAGAAATAAGTTTTCATAAAGAAAACTATTAAAGATGAAAATATTTTTGAAATACGTTCGACATGCAACTGAAAGGTGTCCAATAGGCTACTGAATTGTATCCGATAAACTATCAGGGCGTATTTGAGATCATTGAATTATAAAACACGCTACCTAATATATTGGATACAATATTAGAGGCATAAGCATGTTTTACATGATGTAGGATAAATATCCAATATGATACGTATTATATTTTAGAGTATTGGTGCATTTTACTGAATACAATTCCTCTCCCGTAGTATGGATATTTTGAAGGTAAAAATAGAATTTTCTCAATAAAATCTGCATACTTTCAAGAACAAACAACAATTGTCCATTTACCTTGAAAAATATTATGAAAAATCAAAGCTTCTCCTCGAGCCGTATTCTATGCCTAGATCCATGGATATCTTAGTTTACCAATATCAAAATTCCTCCATGATCGACACAAATTATCCTCAGACAACATCTATCTCTATGCAAGAATGATAGTGATACCATACACCACTTATCTACTAAATGTAAGTATTTCTTTCTAATTTCTTTGTTTTCTTTCCCTACTTTACTTTTCATCAATACAAGAAATAATCTTATTTGCATACTGCATATATTGAATACTTGTACTAAATAGATTCTTCGCCTATACACTTTATGGAACATATGAAAAAAAAAGCATATAAAAATATTAAAATGGATCCCTCCACCTCCATCTCCACCTCAATGAATCAAACGAAATATACACAGATCCCATTTTCTAATATTTGAACAATGAATCGGTGATTGAACCAAAAAAATTACTGGGTGATTGGTGCGACCGGTCGAACCGAGGAGAAAAAATCGATTGATCGGAAAATATTATATACATGCATATATATATATATATAGCATATTAATACATTATATATTTATAACAATTTATAAAGATGATACAATTATAAATGAAATCAAACTATAACAATTAAACAATAGAAAATCAACTATTGGAGGAGCAAATTAAATCAAAATTCAAACCAACAAAAGTTTAAATTTAGAATCCCTCAAAGTTTGAAACTTGAATGTTTTGTTTGTTGCTTTTCCTTTTGGATCAAATATAGGTAGCAACCGCTACATCAAAATAAAATCTTTTATAAATAAAAAGCCCAAAAAAGATTGGAGAAAAGGATAAATAAGTAGATGAAGAAGAAGGGAAGAACAACCATATTGAAGGAGCTCATTGTCCCACATTAGAGAAGCATAATCCAAGCACACCATATTGGCTGTAAGAAGTTGCTCATTCTCTCACACTGAAAAAACATAATCAAGCTTAAACATTTCAAGCTACAAATATAGTGATAGTTTGTTTGAGTAACTATCCATAAAACACTTGCCTCTATATTTAACTATCTTATTTTTTAGTGGACCGCACACTTGATTAGTGGAATATTTATGTAACTATATTAGTATTTTTTTTTTAGCAAAAGACAAAACTGGTCTGATCGGCTACTGAGTGAACTGATTTTTACCTATTTTATCGGTCCACATCGATCTTGACTTCACTCATTTTAACCATATGAACTGGTCCAGACACATGGTCAGTTCCTGGTCAAATTGGCCGATTCATGTATGGTCTGAAAATACTGCTCTTCGTAATCCGGGGCACTCTAGTAGCAGAGCAAGTTTTTGAGATAACAATGGCTATTTTCTTGCTGCTTTTTCTATTTCCACAAGAATCAATACAAACTCTATGGCTGAAGTTTGGGCGCTCATTCAATGTGCATGGTCTAACACTTGCAATTACTAAAGGATTCTCACACCTAATTATACAAATTGACTCCATGTTGGTAATCAATCTTCTGTGTAGGAAAGCAACTCTGCCCAAGCACCTAATCCAGCTATTTTGATATTGCTTGAAGATATGGACTAGAGTTAATGAAGCAAGGATGGCTTTTTGTTGTAGGGAGGTGAACTAGGCAGCTAATAAGTTAGCTGAGGACACTATAATACACATTCAGTTTGTAATTTTTTTTACATACACAAATGCTACTCTCCTTTCCCAAGTTTATTTTCTCGAGGATCTTTACGTAATGCGCTCTTTGAAAGGCATTTTTAAGCTACCTTCTAGCTGAAGAATTCTTTGTAAAGTGTCATCACTTTGTTCAAAACCCTGAATTTTGACGACTACATACAAAGTTTACTAATACTAATACACAAGTGCTAGCTCTATTGACATTGTCATCTACAACCATTTATGGGTTGATACTATTTGCAGCAACACCACTTTCTTTCGAGATTTGTTTGAAAAAATATAGTCTAAATGGGTTTCTAATATGAAATTTTTTTCGAAGAATTAATGTTGGATGCTTTCTCATCATTATTAGATCAATAAACTATTAAAATAAAGAGGTTATCATGATCATTTTTAGTGTTACGGTGGGAACAAGTTGTAAGTTAAGTAAGAAAGAATATTTAAAAAAAGAAATGAAAAGTCAAGAAAATTTAAAGTTGGATCATTTTGGAAAATAACATAGTATTTTTAATTTTACCAATATGATGCAAAAGTTGGTAGGGAGCTACATATAGTTTTTTACTTGAATTAGCTTAAGTTAAATAATTTAAAGGAGCAAAAAGCTAAAGATATTAAAAAAAAAAAAAACTCTTTTCAACTTATTATAATAATAAGTTCATAAATATTTTTTTTAAGTAGCTGCAAACACCCCCTAAAATTACATCTCTCTAGAAGTCAATATTGAAGAACTGAAAACTAATTATTTTCCCAAAACGTATTAGTTGCAATTGTAGAAAGTAAAAAAATAATGATTTTTTACTAAACATGTTTAATCAATACCAAACGACTTCTCAAAAAACTTTCTACAAAATAAAAATGCTAAAATGGTGGTAAAGTGCCATGTTAATAGATTTCTATGACAAAGCTTGTCTAAGTTTGGTTAGTAGCCAAGTGAATCTGTAAACCTTCAATCACATGCCAATTATATTACACTTATCATATAATTGATTCTGATTTGAGTAGATTCGGTGTATAACACAATCTCTTTAAGAAAAAGTAGCACATTTGGAGTCCAATTCGTGGCTTGCCTTCTAGGTCTACAATTAGAGTTGCCAATACCAAGCCAGTTGAACACAAAGTCAAAGACCCATTGTCAAGTAGACTGCTTTTAGTCCTCCCATTGGTAGTGGGAGTGGTGACATGGAAGAAGCTATTTTTTTTTGGAGAGGAAAATGACAAAATTTTATTACAAAAATAAGCCGTTATACAACTTGAAAGTATGAAAATCAATATCAGAGAAAAAGGAACCCTTAGAACAGGAGTATGCTAATCTACTTGCTTTCCTATTGACATAGTCGAAGTTAAAAGAAGAGAAGAGATCACATGATTATTTAATCTCGGCAATAAGAGGGCCTAAGGATGAGAAATTTTGATTATACTTTTCAGCTTGAAAATGAGGGTCTGATAGTCACCTTCTAAGATTATTTGTGGCCAATTCATTCAGTGAACAAGATCGATTGACTCTGTGACAGCGAGCGTTTTAGCATTTACCATACAATGAAACCTATGAACAATACAGAAGATGATCGAACCTGTGTAATCCTTCCCAGTCACACCAATTTCGACCTATGATCCATTGTTGAAAGTGGCCCCATCAAAGTTGATTTTAACCACATTCAAGGGAGTTCTTGACCAACGTGGAATGGATTGGGATTTTGCTGGAGTGGGAGCTTCGGTTGGATTCTGAAGTAATGTTGCGTGATAGCTCCTGGTCGTGATGACTGTTTGTTCTGGTGGGCAATAAATGCCTTCCATGTGGATTCTATTTCTGCTCCACCAAATAAACCAACAACGTATGAGAAAGAATTCAAATTCAGTCCTAGATAATAGCTCAATAGCACATTGAATCTAGTAAAAAACGTTTGTTGTCCATTATGAGACTAAAGACCCAGGAATATTCGATAAAGCCCAAACTTGATGAGCATAATGGCATTGCAGAAATTGTATCTTCATTTTGGATCCTTACAGTATGGACAACAAAATCATCCGTTCGGAATCTTTTCTGCAGATTGAAATTAGTAGATAGAGCATTCCAACACAATTTCAAGCAAATAATCTGATCTTTACTTGGTTCGGCGACATCCAATAAATTTTCCATTGACCAAGACTGGAGCAATACTAGTTTAAACTTGTGGAAGCAGGATTAAACAAAAGAGCGCCAAAAGATAGGCACTGCTTACTATGAAACTACCAGCATTCGTGTAATGCCAACATGGGAAATCTTGTTGATTCCCTCTTGTAAAGAGGATTTTGAGAATATGGTCTCTATATTTGGGATTGAAGAGCATGTCAATGATGGATCAATCCGATTCATTTATAGATAGGGTCAATGGGAGCAGCCACAATAGCATTTCCAAGTCCGTCAATCACTAGTGTGGAAATCTTAAAAGTTGTAGGTCTAGGTACTCATTTGTATTTCCAAAATTTAACACCTCTTTTGTCGCCTATTCTCCTTCTGCTCCCTACTTGGACAATTTGTCGGGTTCATGATGGAGCCATGTAAAGGAAGGATGGTAGCACATCATGGCCTCAATGATGTCTAAATTAGAATGATATTTTGCTTTATACACACAGGCAAGAAGGTTGTGAGGGTTGATCGAGAGTTTCCTGACTTGTTTAGCCAGAAGGGCTAAGTTGAAAGCTCGCAATGAATGGAAGCCCAAACCACCTTTAAATTTCCTTTTACATAGATTAGATCAAGAAATCTAGTGAGCCTTTCTTTTATCCTTATTGTGCCCAAAAAAATTAGCAATCACATATTCAATATCTCCATGAAGCGTGTCTGAAAAGCAAAAAACACTTATGGCATAGGTAGAGATGGCTTCATAAACAGATTTAATGAGAATTTGGTTACCTGCTTGAGAAAGATTTTTCTCGTTCCATCCCTCCATCTTCTTCTAAACTCGATCTTGAATGTAGGCAAACACCTCTTTTTTATTGATCTACGACTGGAGGAAGGCTGAGATACGTTGCATGGTTTTCATCACGACGGAGACGAAGGATCTTTGGGATCGCATCTACTAGATGGGCTAGTGCGTTCTTGCTCCAGACCACCATGGATTTCTGAAAGTTAACCTCTTGAATTGATGCTCTTTCATAACTATCTAGGATCTCTCGATTTTGCAACATTGCAGGAATATTAGCTTGGCAATATATTTGGTGTGTCGTTCGTGAAGAGCAAGTGAGAAATGCTCGGTGCAACGCTTGCAAACTGCAATTCCTTGAATCATGGTGTCCTATTCAGCTTTACATAAAAGAGCACCAAAAGCCTCGGAACACGGTAAGAACAAATATGGGCAGAGAAAGTCTCCTTGATAGAGCCCTATCGTACCGAAAAGAGATCTAAAGTCGTTGCCATGTAACATAAAAGAGTACGACATAGTGCTAACACAAATCATGACAACTTTGACAAGTGATTCATTAAAACCTAACTTGACTAACATTTTCTCGAGAAAAGCACCCCTCCACTTTGTCACACGCTTTACTAATATCGAGCTTAACGATAGCATGACCTTTCTTACCCCAAATTTGGTCCTCAAGTAGTGATTTATTTCTAGGGCGATCAGGATATTATCCGAAATGATAAACGGGGATGAATGCAGATTGGTTTTGGGAAATAATAGCATCAAAAAGAGGTTTAGTCTATTGGCAATAGTTTTGGATGTAATTAAATAGAATTGCAAAGGCTTATAGGTCTAAACTGTGAAACATGTGCAAGATTCCTACACTTCGGAATGAGAACACTTATAGGTCTAAACTGTGAAACGTGAGCAAGATTCCTACACTTCGGAATGAGAACACTTAGGTGCGACTAATATTCTCGTCGAAAGTAAGATCATTTACGAAGTTGATAATATAACTTGCAACATCATGTTTAATATAGTCTCGTAACCATCCGGCCCCAAATATTTTAATGGGTCCATTTGAAACGCAGCTTTAGAGATCTCCTCGACAAAGTATGTTTGCAATAGTGTTTTCTAGGAATCTTAAGTAAATCTAACTAATTACCTTCGAGAAACTAAGAACCGGGTGAAGAATGAAAAATGTCTGCTACGGCCCACATTCCAATTTAAGACATCATGCTGCACTTACTCTATCAATTAATATGCATTAGTGCCTTAGAATAAAAAGGCCTGATATATAAAAAAACATCAAATAGCACAAAACCCCCCTGTGTTTTGAGAACTCGCTAAACTCCTTCCTCTGTTTTTTCACAAAATCTAGCGCACTTGTCCCTTTTCGTTAATTGAAGCTAACACCGTTATTTTTTTTAATTAAAGGACTATTATGCCCTTTTTTATATATATTATATCTTTTCTTAATGACCATTACATCTTTTTTGAGTGTATAAAGATTGTAGAATCTAATCAGTTCGTCTCAACCGTTAGATCTTAAACTTATAAATAATTAACAGCTTAGATTTAATTAAGTTTTAAATTTTATTATATGTATAATTATAATTTATAAAAATAAGATTATTATTAAAAAATAAATTTAACCCTCTACCTCCCACACCCTTGAACTCCATACCCCCTACCCCACCTCCCCTCCCCTCCCCCACCCCTAAGAGGGGCGACGACATTGGGCAATAACGAAGATCTGGTGACGGTCACTACAAAAAAGAGAGGCCTTATTGGGAGGAACTTTTGGGAAGGCTAACATTTGTCCTAAAAATCATCCTGAATTGAGACGATTCTGGGACGAACTCGGACGAATTTTGGACGGAACATCTTGCTCTAGTACTCATCGTCCCAAAATAACAAGTTCGTCCCAACATCCATCCTCGAAATCGTCCTAAATGTTGTTGTAAGATTTTAGTGGATAATAGTTTGGGACGACATTTGTGACGATGGCAAAGCTATCCCATATTTGGACAACAATTTGGATGACTTGAATATGTCCAATTTTCTAATGGAATGTTCTCCCAAATGTCATCTCAACAAGTCGACCCTAATTTCGTCCCACAATTTCAATGACTAAATTGTAATGGCCACATTTTGCCATCCTAAATTTCATCCCAAACTCCGTCCAAAATCTCTAACGGCTATATTATAACGGATTTTTTGTATCGAAATTTCATCCCAAAAGCCGTACCAACACCACCCCAAAATGGTACATAACTTCTTGTGCTCCATCTCATTTGTGTTTTTATTCAATTACATCATTCCTAACACTGTTCAAGCTCTAAAAGTTGAATATATATATATATACATATATATCAACCTTCATCTTTTATGTAATGAAGTATATACAAATATCTATTTTGCCCAATGTTTGATCAATCATTTTGTTTTGGAAAATTGAGGTGGAGGAGGTGTACCATTATCTAGGTATTAAATAATGTAACTATTTAAATTATGATATCTTATTTTTAGTATATTATGTATTATCAGTATGGAAGTTAATTATATATATATGATTTTTGAGGTGTTTGTAACTTATGTATATTGTATTTTATTTAATTAATTAAATATGTTAAGACAATCGAGGAGGTGGATGTATGAGAAGTACTCACCGGGAAATTTATTAGTTTGACGGGAGTTTGAGAATTTGTAAATTAGGCTAAGGATCAACAAGCATATGCAAACGACAACAAAATTAGGTGCTCGTGTCGTAAATGTAGAAATCATTTTTTCAAAACGACAGGAGGTTATGTTCGACATATGTATGAAAGGGTTAATGGAGGGATACTACAATTGGACTGCTCATGGCAAGGCCCAAGTGATAGAGTACTATGATGATCCGCCTGCACCAGTTTCTGTGGAGACTTTTGTTGCACCTAACATAGCGACGCGTTTGGGTGATTTTGAGCAGATGAGTTGGGATCAGAGGATGGTTTATGATGCTGCTAAGACGCACTTTTTCTTGGAGCATCCTGACCCTAAACCCGTGGGTGCCTATAGTTCTTTTCCTGCCGATGGTATTGAGGCCGGCCCTAGTTCGTATAGCTATGATGTGTCACAATTTTTTGATGTAGTATGTACAACCAATCAAATGTTCTACAATGGTTGTGATGAATCCCAATTGTCGGCGGCTGCCCGATTGGTTAACATCAAGGCCGAAAACAACATGTTCAAGAGATGTTACGATCAAGTGTCCCAGTGGGTTAGTGACCTACGAACAGAAAAAATCGTCCCAATAGTTATCAGATTCCCGCAACAACCTAAAAACCACAAAAATTTTGAATTCAAACTAAATTCAATTTCCATCTCAAATCATCCTAAAATTGCCCTAAAGTGCATCCCAAAGTTAAATTGTGGTGGGTTAAAAATTCAATAATCTCAAAACTTGGGACGGAGTTTGGGACAGTTGTTCCTCTCTTGTCTAATATCCGTCCAATGTGGCATCCCATTTCATCCTTGAATAATAGTCTAATTTTTCAAATACGATAAATCAATATCCGTAATTTGGATTGGCTTCAATGTGGTCGTATCTAACCGCCGGATCTAAAATTAGTTGCTTTTGCCGAATAATTTTACTATAATTATGGTTGATTACAAAAACAGTCTCATAAGTATGAACATCAAATTATCGTATTCCTTCTTAGTAAATATATGATATAATTTTTTTAATTTTTGTACAATTAAATTGAGCTATAATACAAATGTTAGTAATTGATTTACACAATTTGGAGTTGTAGACGTATTGTTTTTTCTAATTTTTTTCAAATTGAAAAAAAAAATTTAATAAATTATTTTAGGACGGAATTTGTGACAATCCCATCATACTTGAGATAGACATTGTTAAATACGACTTCATTTTAGTAAGTTACTATCTTTGGGACGACAATTACAACTACTAATATCGTCCTAAAATTCTAATATATAATTCGGATTTAGCCTCAAATCCTAATATCCTTTTCCTTTCACAACATTTCTCTCTCTCCCGACCGTGTCTCTCACTCTTCCTTTCCCTCTCACCACGTTGCGCTATCACTTACCGTCGGCCGTCACTTCTCACTCTCTCTCTCTCTCTCTCTCTCCCTCTTCAAAGTATGTCTCTCACTCAATAGCTGCTGCTACTATTTTTTTTTCTTTGTTTTGAAAGTTTCTGCTAGTTTGTGAGCTTAGATGGGTTGTTTTTCTGATGATTTGGAGATGGGTGTATGACGATGATTATTATTATGGAGATACAGCTAGATATTTTTTTTTATTTTCTTGTCAGTTGTTTTTCCTTTGACGACTGATACTCATATTTTCTTTCTACTATTCTAAGTTGTTCTTTTGGTTTCTTTTTTTTTTTTTTTTTTTTTTTGCACTGCATCTTGATGGAAATTTTCTTGTGCTTTTGGTGGTTTATCTCGATTTTGAATTTTGATGTGTAAATGTTTGATGAAACGTCTTAATAGAAATTATTTGCCTGCTCATCTTCTCGTTTCTTCAGTTAAAGCATTTCTATATTTTATTTTCCTCAGTTTCAATACATGACGTGATATACTGTATATTGCTTGCAATTATTGAATTTTCAATTATTAGCTTTGAGAACGAAAGTAGAAAGTTTTTCTTGATCTAGTTTCGCAGAGAACTTGAACTGAGCTTCATTTAGATGAGGAGGACTGGTATTTGTTGTTGATTGTTTCTTAATCCAGTTATTTGTTTATAAGAATGAGATTTACAAACTCCATTTTCAATGATTTTCCTTTTGTACTAATTTTTTTTCTAGGAATTCAAGAAGTTAGAAGGTCAATACTATTTAGTTCTACTCATACTTGAATTTGAAGCTTATATTTTGTTCATGCTTTATTTTCGTACCTCTAAATTCTCCTAACACGTCAACAGTTGTGTTTGAAGCACTTCATGATATTTGGTTTCATATTATTGTTTCTCTTTACATATACTAGATTCTTGGCCTACAAATTCTTGAAAATGCTCTATAATCTTATTCTCTTTACATTTTCTGAAGATGATGAAATTGTGTTATCATGGTGTGGATGGCATACATTTTCAGTTATATGATTTGCCCAACTTGTTTCTCTTACCACTATCCATCTTGAGTCTAATTGTATATATCTATAAATATGCTTGTGGTGTATATTTACTTTGCTTATGCCTTTGGTTCATATCTCTTTTATTTTTCTACCACCCATAAATTGTTTGGATTGATTTACTAAGAAATAAGTTGTAAATGAAGAAATAATTTTGTTCTTTCTTTATCTTGCCAGTGACTTCTAAGTAATTAACTTGCCAAGTTCCTTCGAATTATTTCTTGCAGTTTCATTTTGCTTTTTTTGTTCACGTAATTGTTTGAATATATTTGGTGAATATATAT
The DNA here is from genome assembly GCF_026168435.1 of Sesamum indicum. NCBI lineage: Eukaryota > Viridiplantae > Streptophyta > Magnoliopsida > Lamiales > Pedaliaceae > Sesamum > Sesamum indicum. The sequence goes on from NC_142669.1 coordinate 1,658,518, forward strand.
TACTTGAACATATTTATTGTTGGGCTTTTAGTTTTCAGATAAATGTATTTGGATGGCATACAATGTTTGGGCTGGCCTTCTAAGGTATTGGACAAGAAATGGAATAAAAAAGAAGTCAACTCAAAACAAGGCCAATCGGCTAGTGGATCCTACAGCCGCCAACACAATCTATCGTGGGGGGTCCTCCTCAATGGGCGAGCACAAGAAAAAATTAGTAAGTTAATTCGATCTATTTCAAGTTCAATTATTTTCAATAATAAATTTTTACAAATTTTTTATATGTTAAAATATATATGTAGGAAGCTCAGCTCGTCCGTCCAGCTCAGCGAATAGAGGTATTTGCTGCCTACTACAAGAAGAAAGTCGACTACAGTTGGAGTAGTTCAGGGCAGAAGAGGTAGCGGGAAATTACACTTTTTTTTTCCTTAAACCAAAAAATTTAATTATTTATTAACATATTATATCTTACTTATTCTCAGGAGACATATCAAAAGATGCTCGAGGAGCATGCCACGCAGTCGACGCAACGGAGGAGGGTGGCTACTTTGCTGCCAGTGTCACACCCCTTAGAGGAGAAATAACTTTGGACCGAGGCAACCGGGGCAAGAAAGCAGGGTTGAGTCTTTGGTATGGGGTCTGAGACATTGACTGATGCCGCTCGCCCGTGGACCAAAGACCACAGAGCATCGATATCCAATGCCGCCTCGCCGTCAGAACCTCCATTCTCAACACAACTTAAAAAAAATCAAACTTATGTTGGGAATTCTCTTCAGCAAGATGGGGATCCAGATGTTGCGCCTCGACCATCCACCGGCTGCTGCTGCCCCAGTTGAGGAGTCCATGCAACAATAGGATGAAGAAGCTGCAGACGCTCAGCTAACCGACCAGCATTCTTCCTAGCCGTTACATTAGGATTTAAATTTTAATATTTTTGTTTTGAAATTAAAAGTGTGAACTATACATTGGATTTAAATTGTGAAAAATATTGCCTTCAATCATAAATTTAATACAGTAAAATTTAGCCCAATAAAAAATATAACAACAAAAGAAGGAAATTAGTTTTTTTTTTAAATTTACTAAAAATAGGGACTGAATTTGGGACGACATTCCACCCCAAATAAAAATGAAAATACGTCCCAACTACCGTTCAAAAAATACTATGTCTATCATCTGTAAGTTTGTCTTATTTGTCCCAAATAAAAAGAGAAAACACTCCCCAAACGTTGTCCCAAACCGTCCGTAAAGCAGTCCCACGCTTATATTTCAATTATTCATCCTTTAGACAGATGTTGGGATGACTTTTATAGGTTATCCCAAATTTTGTCCTAAATTATGGGACAACTTCAACATACGTCCCAAAATCATAGCGAAATATTTTTCAATGGGGTGTTTTCAAACGGACATCGTTTCATCCAAAAAATTGTTCCAAACACCATCTCAAAAATGAAATGGGACTTCAGTCCGTCCCAAAATTCGTCGCCAATAATTTTTTTTTTTTTATAGTGGGTGTCACCCAAAGATGGAGGGCGACAGATCGCCCTCCTCTGCTATGGGAGATAACAGTTGCGTGGAGGTTAGAATGCCCTCCCCACACCATCATCTGAGCGAGCGGTGGCATAGCCGCCTCCACCAATATAAAAAAAATAAAAATTTAATATAAACTAATTCAAAAAAAATAGAAAGAAAATTATACTTTTAAAAGAAAGTTAAAACATTATAAGAATTAAGAAAATTGATTTAAGTTTTTAAATAAATGTACTATAAACAAGTATTTAATATTATTTACAGTAAATAATATAATTTATTAAAATATATTTAAACTAAAAAATTGAAGGGAGCAAGCGAGTGGATCTTATAGGGAACGTGCAAGCGAAAGCAGTAATTAAAATTCATAAATTAAAAAAAATGAATATAATAAGACCATGACTCCAAGGGGTGTACCCTTGGAGTTCCTGAGCGTCTAACGCAGTTAATAAAATAAACAATATAAAACTTTATCGAAGCTTATGGTGAAATTAAAACCGAGGAGCGCCAAGAAACGTAAATCAAGAATTACCTCTTATTTGATTTTCTTTGCGCCTCGTTTTGTTGATTTGTTCAGGCGAGACTCCAACGTAAAAGTCCTCTAAAGACACGTCCACACTACACCGGAATATAGGGACCCTTAATTCCCTTTGCTAGAAAAAAATAAGGGAAAAACACACCAAGTGTGTAGAGAGAGGGGGCCGACCGATTGCGGACTTCTAGGGTAGGAGGATTTTTTTGTATTGTGTAATAATTAGTTATTCCAAATAACTAATCAGAATATATATATATATATATATACCTTGTATGGATGTACTCCAATGTGTCTAGGTCCATTCCATTATCTATAAGGCAATATATTCTTTATTCCAAATAAAGAATGACCAACATAGCACTTTCTAAAAGTGAGAATTTCTAGTCAACTATTTCCTTTCCTAAAATTATCCAATGTGTTTAATTAGGGGGTGCTTGGCCGATTTTATTGGAATAAAGAATACAAAGCCCAAGTCATTTTAATTAAATTCAATTTAATTAAAATCCACCTAATTAAGCCCATCATATATTTAATCAAATTAAATACATTAAGACAATAAGTCTTTATTAATTAATAAGTCCAACTTATTAAATAATAAGAGCAAGCTCAATATCGATCCTATTAATTTATCTTTGGGTTCCTCCATCCAATGGATATCTTTCATTGTAAGTAATCCAATTACTCATGAAATTAATTCCAACTAATTCCTCGTCCCATCTCGGTGATTTGTGTGTGACTCTTTAGGTTAACCTTTTAGCTAGACTTGGGCTAGTGTCAAACACTATTATTAATTAAATCTAATTTAATTAACAATTCTTTATCAACTCTAGATCAAGAAAGCCCGTCACTATGGGTGGCCATCTAGCAACAGTACATGGCACTAGAGACTAGGCGAATATCCATATGAACTTTTAGGCTCTCGGTCCATATGGGTACAGTCCATCCGTTCGCTGTCTCTGGGCCTTAGTCTAGGGCATGGAATTGGGTGTCGGCTCCCATCCTAGACTAGGCCTATGCTTAATACTTGAGATCGCGTTACGCCAAATTGCTCGACATAGGAATCTCTTTTTCTATTCGATCAATGACTGTGGCCACAGGTTCATAGAGCGTAAACGCATCTCCAAGTGTGCAGGAGATACCTCTATCACGTATTGATAGGGGACAGATTCTCTTCTTGAAACTCACCATCCTCGCTACATGCTTTGACTGCACTGGACAAGACTTATGATGACCATGTCTGAGACACGATCACCTCTTGCAAAAATTCAATATACAGTCATCATACACATGTAACTTTCGTGATTCCTCAAGTTTGAGGACTACTCCCTTACTATCGGAGCCGGGGATTCGAGTCCCCGCAAGTCAATTCAGTCGATTCGACATCTAGCCAATCGACCCACTAAAATCGCACAGACATCCCACGTCTGTCGCCGATGAAATGCGGCACTCATCAAATGAATGCGACTCTCAATGTAAGCTTCCATAGGGCACTCGATGCCCATTATCGAGGTCGTCAACTTGAAACATTCCAGACCCAATCCTTGGCAGTTGATTTCATGACCGACATCCAATGCACAGTCCAACTATTGCACGGTTGTCAAAGTGATCTGTGGGCTTTATTGTGATGTCTAAAGGAAATGCAAACATATATAATGAGCACAACAAAGGAAATAACAATAGTGAATACTCATTTTATTCACTAAATAATATTACATGGAATCGAGTTATTGTCAAAATGGATTACAAGTGTGCCAATCTAATTGGCTTCCAAGTCACCTATTCTAACAAAAATATCAAATTAATCAATAAAATATAATTTTTATAGTCATATAGATATTTAAGTTTTAAAAATAAATTTAGTTTATCTACCTTTGAATTCTAATATTCATTAATTTATCAATCAAAATCAGAAATTTCTAGAATAATTTTTGGAATTTTGACATTTAATAAATATATTTAAGAAAAAATTATTTTTTTAGAAGGGATGAAAATGTGGAGAAAGAAAAAAAATCACTAAAAAAAAGGTTAAAAAAAGTAATTTGATCACAGTAATTATAAACACAATATTGGGATATTTTTGTCAGTTAAGAAATAAAAAAGGACAAAAGAAGCAAAAAAATCAAGTGCATTCTCACCACCCGCGTGCGCACTCCACCTTCCATTAATTTCTAATGGACAGAGGGTTTCACGTTAAGTTTATTAAGATGGGGAGAGGAGGACAACCTATTTTTAAAATAAAAGGGAATTTTTAGTTATTTCTTGAAAATACAAGGGGATAAAATGGAGTTTAGCCAACAAAAAAATGACTGATTTTCAGCTTGAAGCACCAAACACCATCAATATTATGGGTGTTCACTCAGTAAAATTCAATAAAAAATTTGATATGTTAAAATTCTAAGAATACTATCATATACTACTTATAACTTGAAAGTACAAGATCATTATACTCATAAGAGAAGCTAGTTGGATTTCTTCCAACACTCTAGCCTCCCAAAACCTCATTTATGAACAAGCTTTTGTTTTGATTAGATTGTTGAAACTAAACATATTTTTTCTTTCTTTGTATTAACAGGTAGAGAATGACAAAATTACTCCTCAAAATATTGCATATGCACATCACATGATCAAATTTTAATAATCCTTCTACAAGAAAGTTTACTGTGGGATTGGAATGGCACTAGATATAAACTTTAGAGATGCTAAGATTAGAAAATAATATAACAAAACTAAAGTGATTTTAAATACAAATTTGAGTATCATTTGTAAGCATAATAAATAGGCTTACGAAACAAGATGGTTGACACATAAATCCATCTAAACATAAACATAATCCAACATAATTGCTAGAAAAAATTTGCATCTAAGATATATGTATTAATCACATAAAATACATATTAGATTATTAAGTGCGAAGCAAAATATTTTAGGATACTTACCTCTAGCCATTGATTCAAATGAAAATCTACAAAAGAAAGTTGGAAAACTGCAGGAAAATTGATGTTGGATTCTTATGAAATCTGGTGCCATCAAACCGATGGTGTGTCTCCTTATCATAGGATTTCAGGGGACTCAAGTCTTAAATCACTTTTTTTCAAAAAAAAAAACTCCAGTAAAAGACCAATACAAAATGTATCATGTATTCTTAGTTGGCAGTCATCGAAACTTACTTAAGTTGGATAGTGAACCACATCAAAAAAACAATCATGCAAAGATAAGTCGTGGCTACAACTTATCAGTATTGCGCTAGATAGAAATGCACATATGATATGATGTGGCCACGGCTTATCAGATATGCACTGGACAGAAATGGTCATGTGATAAGTCGTGGCCATGGCTTATCTCATGTTCGCTATAATTTAGTTCAACATTTTTCCACTTGATCCACCTATTCAATAATCAAACTTCCATCTCAAAGGGGTCAAAATAAGAACTAAAATACATTAATCATGGCACCATGTCCTCTATTATTGAGTAGTATCATTCATGTATTATAATGCACCATGTTTCTCACTCATATGGTAAGACAACTTAATTAAATAAGCCCTATGTTTATTTAAGATTCCAAAGCAATATTATTTTCTCAATTTTAAATGTGCAAAACTGAAGTAAGAAAACACAACAACTTGATAACAGTTACATTAAACATAACAATTGTATCACGGTACAATCAAATCATGGGACCTATTCCGGTTCTAGCTACGTGATCCTTAATATTATTTGGTGGCATGCCTTTAGTCAAAAGATCAGCTAGCATCAATTCATTGCTATTCTGTTCAATGACCACTTTTTCTTCCTTAACACGTTCCCCTATGACTAAATACTTAATGTCGATGTGTTTATTTTGACTTCCACTTTTGCTATATTTAGCCATAAAAACAGTTGTTGAATTATCACAAATACTCTTAATGACTTAAAGATTGAATTCATTAATCTAAATTGTAATATGAAACTCTTCAACCACACACTATGTGAAGTTGCCTCAAAACAAGACATGAACCCAACTTCCATATAGGAAGTAGCAATTAGAATTTGTTGCGTACTCATCCAAGATACAGCTCCTCTGCAACCATAAAGATATAACCAGATGTTGATTTTCTTTAATCAACACAACCAACGAAGTCTGAATCAAAGTACCCAACAACTTCAAAATTCTCAGTTCGTTTATACATAACCATGTAGCTATTTGTCACTTGAAGATACCTCATGACTTTCTTTACAAGCCTTCAGTGGTCCAAACCCGGATTACTCTGATATATTCATAACATCCCTACGGCAAATCCAATGTGGTCTTATACAAACTTCAACATGTATCCTTCATATGAGATGTCCTTCATTTGTTCCCTTTTGAGGTCATTCCTTGGACTCTGGTTCAAATGTAACTTGTTGATAACATCCTTGGGCATTGGACCCTTCACAATAGAAGCTACACTAGGTGAACAATCTTTCATCCAAAATCTTTCTAAGACCTTATTGATATAGGTTTCCTGAGACAATCCCAAAAATGCATCGAGATTTATCCCTATGAATTTTGATGCCAATAGCATATGATGCCTCACCCATCTCTTTCATCTCAAAATTCTTGAAAAGAAATTATTTTACTTCACATAGCATATCATTGTCGTTTGTAGCAAGTAAAATATCATCCACATAAACCACAAGAAAATAAGTTTTACTCCCACTAACCTTTTGGTATATATATTGATCTATGAGATTCTCTACAAATCCAAATGAGGAGATAATATCTTGAAATTTAAGTACCAGTAACGGGAGGCTTGTTTTAAACTATATATGGATTTCTTAAGCTTTCATACCAAGTGCTCAATGTTACTAGAGGAGATCATATTACTTTATATAAACCTCTTCCCTAGTTCACCATTTAGAAATGACATTTTCACGTCTATTTGATGCAAATCCATGTCAAGATGGGCAACAAACGCCATGATAGTGCAAAGTTATTCTTTCTTAAATACAGGAGAAAAGGTCTCTTTGTAACTGATTCCTTCCGTTTGAGTGAATCACTTAGTTAAAAGTCTTGCTTTATATCCTACGATGTTGCCTAATGAGTCTTTCATTGTTTTAAGGACCCACTTACACATGACTTTAAAATCATCATGAAACTCGACAAGATCCTAGACTTCATTTGATGCTATGGAATTCATCTCCTCTTTCATAACATCATACCAAAAATGCGATTCCCTACTTTTCATGGCTTGCGAAAACATCAGAGGATTTTTTTTTTTTTTTTGCTCCAATATGATACTCAGGCGCTTGTAGACATACCACATACTCGCTAGGAATTGTCGATCTGTTTATCTAAGTAGATCTTCTTAATGTTGCCTCGACATTCTCCTAGTGAGCTTGTTGTTCTATATTTTCAGCACATGTGGAACAATCAGATCTACTGGTTCATAATCATTAGTTTGTGGAACTGTTTGGATTGGTTGTTGAACATGTGTTTGAATTGTAGGAGTGTTGTGAACTACAACAATCAATCCATTACTTGAGGTGGGGTTGAGATTTTGAATGATCGACATCAGATCTTATAATCAATCCTTTATTGCTCTCACTAATCAAGTCATCCTTAAGAAACTTAGATTCCTTGATTCCACAATCCTAGTGCTATTTGATGGACAATAAAATCCATAACCCTTAGACCTTTCAGCATATCCAATGAAATACCCACTAATAATCCTTGTATCCAACTTCTTTACTTGTGGATTGTAACTCTCACCTCATACTGATGACCCCAAATGCTTACATGCCTCAAACTCAATTTCAAACTTTTAAATAACTCAAATAGCGTCTTAGGAAACAACCTTGGTTGGAACTAATATGTACACAATCATTTGTAGAGTTTTAGTCCATAAAAACTTAGGAAGTTTGAGTTAGCTTTCACGCTCCGCATCATGTCCAATAATATTGGATTTCTTCTTTTGGCTAAACCATTTTGATCCAGAGAACCAAGCATGGTATATTGAATAACAAAACTTTGCTTCGCTACAAACTTTGCAAAAGGACCAAGTGTTTATCCACCTTCACAATTTTAACTTATTTACCACATTATTTTTCTATTTCTGCCTTGAAAACTTTAAAAACATCATTCATCCTTATATTCAAGGAAGTAGATATACATGTATAGTGAGTAGTCATCAATAAAGGCAATAAAGTATCTTCAACCATATGAGTCCAAGTTCAAAACACAAATATCCGTATGTATGATTTTCAATACGTTTGAACATCTCTTGGCACCTTTCTGTGACACATTAGTTTGTTTGCCTTTAATGACGTTCAAACAAGCGCCAAAATCAATAAATCTAGAGTATTGAGTACTCTGTTATTTAATAAATTATTATATTCTCTTTATGGAGATGTGCCTCAATCACAAGTGCCACACAAAATAGAGGAATCCTCATTCATAACAAATCTTTTAATGCCATCACTATAGGTCACATGCAATGTGTAAAGTGCATCACTTTGCAAATAAATATGACAAAGATCATTAGATAATAACCATTCCCAATAAATTGAGTATTATAAAATAAAGTAATACCATCTCCAAAGTCCAAGAAATATTCTTAAGGTACAAGTCTTGAAACTGAAATCAAATTTAAGAGAAGTTTAAAATATAAAAAGTCTTTTTCAATACTAATACAAACCTACTATTAAGAACTAGTTTATATGTTCCAATAGTCTTTACATGTGAACACATCTTGTTGCCTAAATAGATGTAGTATTTACTTTTCATTGACTTTGTTAGATTTTTCGAACTTTTCAAAGAGTTTGTGACATGAATTGTAGAACCAGATCAGTCCATCATGTGTTATGACAAACATCAATCATATTTGATTCATACAAACACAACAAAGTTGATTACCTTTTTTTTCAAGCCAAATCTTAAATTTAGGACAATCTTTCTTTATGTATCCCTTATTTTTAAAAAAGAAACACTTTGATTCTTTCTTAATTTCACCATGAGGAGGTACCTTTCTCTTCCCCCTTTTTTTTGACTTGATCCTTATTCTTTCTTTGTCTAGCTATATGCATACTTTCCCAAGCCTCCATAATAATCTCCCTTCCTCTTGCACACACATGGTCATGAGTTTATTAATTGATCATTTATCCTTTTATGTGTTGTAAGTGATTTTTAAAGGAGCATATTAAGGTTACAACTATTCAAAATATAGTGCACAAGGAAAGATTTAGACATATCAACTTCAAGAGATTTTAACCAAGCCACTGTGTCCCTCATTTACATATTATGCTCATGCATACCACTTAAATCAATGAGTGTTTGATAAGAAAATCTCACAATGGTGCTATCAAGTGCTTTATCTAAAGACATAAACTGGTCATCAATGGCCTTCAGCAACTTACGGACATTATCATGCTAGTCAACTGATCCCCAAATACTAGTCGAAATTTAGTCTTTATGAACATCGCACTGAGGCGATTAGATCCCTCCCACTTTGATAAAGATCAACCTCATCCAGCTGGTTAGTTTCAGTAATGAGGTCGGTTCATCTTTTCTTATAGTATAATCAATGTCTATCCAGCCCAATTGAAAAACAATTCCCTCTTTCCACACTTTATAATTCGAAAATATCACACTTCATATTAGAGAAATTCATAGGTTGAAAGACTGCAGTATAATATATGCATGCTTATGTCACAAGATAGAGACAAAACACTTAATCATGTCTTACCAATGTAAAATATGTAATAAATGAATCAACAACAAGAATTATCTGTGGGCTAAATCACTAACTCAATGGTCCACATGCATTTATAACGAAATTATCAAGTTACATTTCATTTCTCAATCTCTATGCGTTTATCAAGAAACATAACTTAATATTGCATCTTGATTAATCATCAAGTATAACAAAATTCGTGAGGGATAATCTTATTGCGTTAGATATGATCAATCACAATTAATGCCATTTTCCTATGTATGTGATCATGAACTATGATGGCATAAATATAAACTAAAGATGTTTGATTAGTCTCTAATTAATGAAAATGCCTATCACAAGGCATTAAAGTCCATGAATCAAATTGATTCAAATATGCATGACAAATATATATATGTATAATAAATCCCCTAATATGTATATTTTCAAGCACAATAAATACATGATAGCTTAAATGTAGAATTTATACATATAACTTTCAATTTCAAAAAGAACAACATCATGCTCAAATAAAAGCAGGGATAAAGCATGCTCTGATACTAAATACAATCATAATAAATAGGATATAGGAAACATGATGGTCGAAAAGTAAATCTAAACTGATGGTATGTCTCCTTACGATCATAGGATTTCAAGGGACGAAAAATTGATGTTAGATTCTTTTAAAATCTAGTGCAATCAAACAGATGGTATGTCTCCTTACGATCATAGGATTTCAAGGGACGCAAGCCTTAATCATGTATTCTGAAGAAAAATCCAACAAAAACCCAATGCTTTTTTATGCTTTTTTCCATAAAAAATTATCATGTATTCTTAATTGGGGTTACCAGAAGTTACTTAAATTGAATAGTGGACAACATCAGAAAAACCATCATATAGTGATAAGTCGTGGCCACAATTTATCAGATATGTGCTAGACAAAAATAGTCATGTGATAAACCATGGCGACGGCTTATCTCATGCCCGCTATGACTTCAAAATGACATGTTAGAACCATACATCCAACATCATTATGACATTTATCTGTAGTATGTGGAGTATAGTCATATAAAGATAATTGTTTTCAAGTACAGGATTTGATTCATCTAATTTAGGAGGATCAGTAGTTAATTTGAATCATGATTGTTATGTATTTGGATTATTTTAACATCCTATATAAAGGAGTCTTTTGTCTTCTTTCCCTTCATGAAAGTTTCTTATAATATCACAAGAGAGTGATATATATTTTATTAAATTCAATCAATTAGTAAAGTCTATAAACTAAATTCATCCATTTCTTGTGAAATTTGATAATGCTAAAACTTGTATAACGGCTTAAAGTAAGTCTATACTTTCACAGGACATTCTTTAAGTTGCAGTGTAGCATATAAGAATAAAAAAGTAAATTAAAAAAATACCACTTGAAATAGGCTTAATTATATAAACAATATTCAATTCTTTATAAAATTACAGGTACAATAACGGAGTGGTTGTTAATATGATGTACCTCAGGGGTTATTTGTATAAAATTTAATCACTAAATAAAGGGTGTATGTAGAATTTTTGTAAAAGACAGAGGACGTTTGTGTAATTAGACATAAATTATGAGATATTAATATAATTTATCCTAAAATAACTCAAGATCCCATGAATTTTCTAACATGTGGCATCAAGGAGCTAGAGTGGTTTGCAATATTAAATCTAATAAAAATTAGACCGCGATTAAAGAGTAAGAAATTAGAGTAAATTACATTAATACTAGAAAAATTATAATTTTAGTTCTGTAAGTAATGGTATATTTTTTGCCATGTACTTATATATTTTTGCAAATTAATCTCATAATTTTTCAAACTTCGTCAATTGAGGACAATTCCGACAAAGTTCACAAAACATTGGCATGTATTGCACACATGACGCGCTAATTTACAGATCGACCAATTTATAAATTTTCAGTCAGAGTTGTCCTCAAATTGCAGAATTTTTAATTGCAGGACCAAATTGTCAAAATTGATTTCGACATAACCAAAATTGCCACTCTCTATACTTACAGGATTAAAATTGTTATTATTCCAATTTGTTTTGGATAAATTATCAATTAGAAGTCCAAATAAATTGACTAATAATTGAATCTCAAATTAAAGGTCATATCGAAATTGAGCTTTATAAATTTCTATGATGGATGAATCCCGAATAAAGCATGAAATTATTTCTTTATTTGATTAACTAATTGGACCAGCACTACAAATAAATTAATTTTATTGCGACTAAAAGATTACAACAAAATATCCCGTCTCAATTTGCATAAGACATTCCAATGATTTTGCAATTGATGATGTCATCTTTTGTAATAAAATAAGGTGACTAGTTGTGAAAACCCACTGCTAACTCAAGCTTGTCTTATGTATTCAGGAAAACGGTTCCGAATAGTTTTTCGTCATATAATTTCAACGGTTATTTTGAAAGGGAACATACACATTGCAATTTTGAGGCGATTTTTGCAATGGAAGCGTAACATTTGAGATGGTATGTCGACCAAAATTGTTGACCTCAAAATCACTGCAACGTTTATTGGAATAGGCAAAACTTTTTGCATCTTTCATCTTCCATCTCAAATTCTTTATTCCATCGCAAGTATAACGGTTATTTTCACAATGGATAATTTGATCGTCGAAAAGTTGTCGGAAAGACCATACAAAGTGAACAACAACTATTTCTCAACAACTAGCTTTTGTCCATCGCAAAATTTGCTAAAGTATTCATTCCGAATTTTTCTATATATGTTGTTTTGATTCCATTTTTTATTCACTCTCTTCAATCATTAAACCCCACCCCCACCCCCCATACACAAACACACTTAATCTCTCTATAATTTTTTAGTATATAAAAATATTACCAGCATGTACCACTGTTGATCTTTAAGTTGAGTTTAGGGGAGGTAGACTGTGATTGACCAGGTAACAATTAGAACTCTTTTTTTATCAATGTAGTTTAATATGTGTTTTTAATTTATCTATTCAAATATTAATTATTATTAGTGACAATTAAGTAACTTATAGCTCGAAATTTATATGTATATATATATACTAGGTAGTGATCATTATGTTAAGATACTTGAGGAGGTAAATGTATGTGAAAAACCTGCTGGGGAATGTAGGTATTAGGTAGAAATTTAAGGATGGTATTCATGCCTCCGTAGAATGGACTAAATGTCAGCGTGCACATATGGATGTCAAGAACATCAGATGCCCGTGCCAGAAGTGAAAGAATGAAAGGTTCGAAACGACTGATGAAGTTATGTTCGACTTATTTAGGAACAAGGTTTGTGAAAGAATATTATAATTGGACTTCATATGTTGATGATAGGTTATAAGAGTGCTACAATTTACTGACCGTCTTGGTTCTTGAGCAAACCTCAGTTGTAAAGGGTGATTATCAGCATATGAACTGGGACAGAGAATATGTAGCGGGTCTGACATATTTTTCATCATACACCAAGAGTGCACTGGGGGTCCAAGCTCCTATCATTTTAATGTTGGTCAAATTAATTCTAGTTCTTGGTACAATGGGAAAGCGTAAGACTATAATGTATTGGGTTGTTAGATTCATTTTTCAATATAGTGCATGTTGCTTACAACCGTTGTACAATGGTTAACAAATCCCAATTATCGCTGGTTGTTAGGTTGGTAAACATCAAAATCGAGCATAACATGTTCGAAAGGTGCTACAATCAGGTGTCCGTGTGGCTAGTGACCTATTACCCTGCGATTGCACCATTCTGTTTGATTACTACAACATAAAGGAGATGATAAGAGAATTGAGTTTACTCTAGTCAAGAAGATTGATTCATAATATTTGCATGCTGTACTGGAAAGACGACAATCAATTACAATACTGCAAGTTCTGCGCCGATCCAAGGTAGAACCAAAATTCCATCATATGAAGTCACAGTATGTCGTACTGAAGTACTTGTCACTGACTCCACAACTACAGAGGTTGTATGCTTCACCAACAACTGTAAAGCATAAGATGTGGTATGCTAGCTATCAGACGGAGGACGGCTCCATGTGCCATTCTTCTTATGCAGCGGGCATGAAGGCATTTTGACCAAACCCACCCAGATTTCACAATGGAGCGTCTTAATGTTAGACTTAGTTTGTCCACCAATGGGTTTACATGACATGATCAGTATAGCTGGACATATTCATATAGACCGATTACCTTCACACCGTACAATCTAAGTGATGATGAGGGGATGATGCATCACATGATGATACATTTTGGTGTTCGACCATATTTGGAATAGCTTGAGCATCTAGCCGATGACCCTGCCACCACAGATGATATCATTTAGGGCCACCAACCGCCTAACGAGGAGCAGAAGGAAGACGAAGCTTTAAAATAAGTTTTTTCTTGGAAATCTTTCAATCTCATAACAAAATTATCTGAATTTTATTGATATAGTATTTTTATTAAAATATGTTTTTAATTTATTAATACTGCATTTAATTTAATTGCTTTCCATTTCAACTTTTAAATTCAGTTTTAAAATACAATTTAAATAAAAATAATAATAACTTAATATTTAATTTTAAATAATAAAATTTTGAAATATTTTGATGGAAGTTGTGACGTCCATTTGGTATAAAATAAAATATACATATATATATTCTAACTGTCAAAAATCAAGATACCCATTGCAAAAGTTGGTCTCAATTTGCGACCAAACATGTTGTCAAACTCATCCCAAATCTTGAGGCAACAAATGTCACAAAAGCCATCCCAAATGAGTTAATAGCTCTTTGGTATATGAGACGAATAACCGTCGCAAATTTTCCATTTCAAAGTCCGTTCTGAATGTTTATAGATAGTATAATATAATCTGTCTCAATATCAACAAAAATATATTCTATCCAATTGGCACAACATGTCATGGAAACATCAAAACCATCTATACCAGTCAAAATTATTCCAACAGGATTTTCTCTCACGTTGAAAATATTTTCCGACTCTAGTGTAGCTGATGATTTGTCTCTCGTTGCAAAGTTAAAAATGCGAAGAAAATCCATGTAACTTCCATCGCAAATTCTATTGCAAAAAGGCTATATGTTTTTTATACTGCAAGACACGTTTAAATATGACACATTAATTAGGAAAATAATCCTCCAAATAGTGTTCAAACCAAATAGAAGTGATCTCTAAACCAAAACCAAATAAAAGAAAGAGAAAGGCGAATACCAATGATTCGATGTCACATCGTGTGATTAATAACATAAATTTGATAGCTTTTATTTTTGGAGGACCATTCAGGATGAAAATTCATAAATTTCTTGAAAATCCCAAAATTAGCATATTGCATGCACAACACATGCGATTTTTCTAGGAAATTGGCTGAAATTGTCCTCAATTAACAAATTTTAAAAATAATGGGATCAAATCATAAAAATAAATTTGTACAGTACAAAAAATATCATTCCCCTTACTTATATGTCCAAAATTTCAATTTTTCCTCAATACTCCGTAAAATCAGGTCTTTCTACACAAATATTTTCTTTTTTTTAATAAAAATTATTATTACATATCTTACATCGATAACAACAAATTACGAAATACATTAATTCGATCAACGCTCTCATACATCACACTAAATAACACAAATACTCATTATAATAAATTGCTCATATTAAATGACACTAACACTCTACACATTTAACAAGACTCAAACTCATTACACAAATATTTTCTATCATTTGTAAAATTACAAATACAAAGTCTAATTAAAAGCATCTTCCCCCAAATTACCTAACAATCTATGATAGATGTCTTAACAATTTTTGAAAGTATGAAAGAGTGGACCAAACTCAACCTTAATGCTCCTAATAGGATCTGCATATCTGTAGATATTATTTTGTATATGTGTTCAATGTAAAGGGATGAGTTATGGTGGGCCTTCAACCAACAATAATGGGAAGTGAAAGTTTAGGTTAAAAGAAGTTGGGGCATTATATGGTGGAGGTGCCCTGGTCAAAGGGTCTGGATTTTGGGATTTTTTTTTTTTTTTTTTTTAAGTGTGAATTTCCTCAAAGAAAGGAAAAAGAACACCAAGCTTTATCTACTCATATTTGCTCATACCAAATTACAATTTTTTTTTTAAGATATTTCTAAGTCTATACTATGTCCTAAAAGTATTTAGTTAAACTTTTTTAAACTGCAATACTTATAAGTTCCCAACATAAGACATAAAATTCTTAAAAATTGTTTGGAAAAAAAAGATGACATTTAGACTTATTTTAAAATTTTAGCCTATGGTATGTGGAACTTTAGATTGGATTATAATGTTTCCACAAAAGTAAAAAAAGAAAAAGGATAATTATTTGGTGTTTTCTTGAATTTTGGTGTAATAAGTTTTATAGTTGAAAAAATTATATCTAGTATTTATAACGTTTGTTCTCATCTAATAAATATGTCCGCTCATTAACTAAAATTCATCGAATCTACTAATATTAACAAAAAAAAAATAAATGTATGTCCACATTTATCCAAAGTTAATTTATTACGAATTTATTGCAGATCAAACAATCTTTTTTTTTAATCAAATTGTCATTATAAGAGTGAAGATTTACCTTCCCACATACATTATCGCATAAAGACTTAACCAAAAAAAAAAAATTTATGTAACATACAATAAACCAGGTCTGTAAATATTATTTTTCATTCAATCTTTTTATCGGCGTCAACAAATACGATGAATTTAAACTAAAGAAAAAATTCTTTAATTGAACAAAAACAAACAAGGGATCTATTTGTTAGACTATAATAACTTTTGAAAGTATTAAGTAAAATTTCTCAAACCTCAACAACTGTACCAGTAATTTCACCAAACAAAGATCGTGTAATTATTCATAAAAAAAAATAAAAAAAATGAAACAACATTATCATGTAAGACGTGATAATGTATGCCTAAGTTGAACTGTCATCACCCTTTATCAAAATCCATAAAGTCTAAAGGTTATGACTGCGTAGTGCGTACTGCACAATTTGCAAGTCCTTTAAAGAATTTCCCCCACGTACTCATATTATTTTCTTTTTTATTTTTGTCCTTCAAATCAGTTCAAATCAGATGGATCAGACTTGAATTCAACAAAACACATGACATGGATCAGACTTGAATTCATCAAACCACATGACAGAATGCATATATGTAATCAAATTAATATATTGTATTGAAAATGTTGTGTATCATAAATGAGAAAATTATTCTGATTTAAATAAAAAAAAAATTACCGTACCCAACACATTAATTCAACAAAATTGGAAGAGCTAGAAATATAAGTACTTTGCCAATAAAAGGGAAAAAGTTTATATGCAATTCATGAAATCCACAACATGGGATTTTACATATCAAACTCAACAAAGTAGAAAGAATATCTGCTGCCTTAGGAATATACAAGTTTGAGTATATCATCATCATCATCATATAGAAGAGGAAGAAAGCTCCTGCTGTTTGGAATTCAGAACAAAAACGACGTCGGAGCGAACGCCGGCAACGCCATCGCCTGGCAAGATTTCCTGAAATCACACGCCAACAACATGTATACTTAGTCACGAATTCTGCCTCAAAAAATTGGGGAAAACCGAGTCTAGATCGATGGTGTAATGAATTATAGGAAGATGATGAGTAGGTACCAGTAATCCTCTCCGTGACTTAGCGACCGCATATCCTTCGCCGCCGATTTGAGTCTGAACAGCGGCCGTTTCCGGTCATCGACACCGGCGGAACTTCGGTTTACGCCTCCGCCTCTGTTCGCCTCTAGCAACGGGTTGTCCTCGGAGATCGAGTTGAGGTTCGGCTTCCAATGCCTACTAGCACCGCCGCTGGACTTCACTTTTGTTAGCCTCTTACGCGTTGTGCAGCGAATTCCTTCCTGCACCTCCGCCTGCGGCCCAGCCTCCGCCGCTGGGCTAACCATTGCGCCGCCCCAACAAGATCCAAGTTCCGAGAAGAACTTCATATATTGGGAAGAGAGAATTTCAGTTGCGTATTGTGATGTGTAAAAAATACTACCAGTACAAGGGATTATATATAGAGGCGGGTTCGGGGGGCTGGGGGGGAGGGGGGGTAAGGATGGTTGTCATTATCCACAGAGGAGTATGGGTTTTCTGTGGAGCCGCCTTTTACTGTGTGCTCGATTGGTCCCAGGATTTTATAAATTCATTCACTATGTTTCCTTTTATTTTTAATTTATTTTAGTGTATTTTTGGGAAATAGATAGAAAGATAAAAATAAAAATAAATAAGTATGTGTTAAAAACAGTATGTATATTTAAATTTATTTTTAAAATAATATAAAATAAGTATGGTATGTGTGATATTATTTAGTAGGAGACAAAATCTACTATTCATTGTCAAATCATATCTCTTTTATATATATTTATATATATATGTATGAGTATGTACATAATTTTTTTAGTTGTAGGACCTATAATTAGTTGACTTATTTTGACAAAAAACAAGTGAGACACTGTTTTAAAACATTTCAAAATACACCAAAACTTTCGAAAAAATTAAGGTAAATATTTATGTTTCAAAAATGAAACCAAACACTATGATTATTTCCGACACTATATAAAACGTAGGATAATTAATAATTACAATCATCATTTATGAGGTGTTCGGCCAAATTTATAAACTTTTTAAAATATTTTATAAGATGTTTGGCAGTTTATAAAATTAAAAAATAAATTTAATAATAGTTTTAAAAGAGCTTATAAGATTTTAAAATAATATATTTTTGATCTATAAGCTTTTAAAAAAAAATTTAAATTTTTTAATATTTTTTTATAATAGTTTATGAATCACATAAAATTAATATGTTATAAGATAAAAATACTTTTATTTATAAACTCAGATTCACCGTCTCTCAAACACACACACACTCTCTCTCTCACACACAGACACACATACTCTCGATGATTTAAAGAATTTTGTTTATTATTTAATAGTTTTTAACATTTGAAAAAGAGATAATACTTTATTGTGTAATAATAAATTATTCTAGTTAAATAAGAATAAAATTAGTATTGATATTATATTTATTAAAAAAGATAAATTTAAAATATTATAAATTATACGACTAGAAATAATCATTGCATTAACAAAGAAAGTATCAATCATATATATATATTAGTATCAACTATTATGATTCTATGAATATACATATATATTATTATTATTCCAAATTTTAGGTAATAATTCATTAACATTTTATTATTGAAAAAAAATTATCTATAAATATTTATTTGGAATTAGATTAATGTGTAGTATTTATAAAAGTATTTTTTAAGATTTTTTAAAATAAAATATATCAAGAAATAACAACTTATTTGATTTTAACGGTATCAATTAAAAATCGTATTATGCCAAACACCCTAATATCTTATAAGATGTTTTCACATCTTAAAAGTTTAAACATCTTATTTAATCCAAACACTTTATTTTTAAAATAAAATCCAACATCTTATTCTAAAACATCTTATAATAAGATGTATGAGCTTATAAGATGTTATAAAAAAGCTTAGCCAAACACCCTGTCAGTGTAGTTATACTTAAATTTTCTGTAATTTAAAAAAAAATATATTTCATACTTTTGAGATTGCTTTCGTGTAACAATAAGTTTATTAATTAGTAAAAATTTATTAAATTTGATGATATTAACAAAAATGACAGAAGAATCTATATTTACTCTGGAGACTTATTGTTGATTTATTGCAGGTTAAATAAATATTTTTATAACTAAATTATCCTCATATGTTTTCGTACGTTAATGCATGTAATAATGTATATATTCATCGTTATAATGGTAATTTAACTGAAAAAAAAAAATATTTGACCTGCAATAAGTCAATAATAAGTCAATCGACGGTAAAAATCAATATTCATTCAGTTTTTTGTTAATAATCAACAAATCCATTGAATTTTAACTAATGCAATAATCTATTTGTTAGATGAAAATAAATTTTAGGGAAACTAAATGTAAAGTGTAATTGCACCAAATTTTAAGGGGAGTGTAATTATCCACAATAGAGTGAAGTAGAGTTATCTTTTCTTAAATTTGAAATAATTATAAATATCTTTTTATTATTTAAAAATTATAAGTATCTCCTCAAATTAAAAATAATTATATAGCCTCTAATTGTGATGTAAAAATTTATTATTTTACAATTATTGATTCTTTGTTTCTTTTAATAATATTCAAGAAAAAGTAAAAGAAAAACTATTAGGATCAGTAAAGTAAATAATCCATAACGCGTATTAGTTCATAAAATTTTTTAAAAAATTGTAAAATTATAATTTATAGTTCAAAAAGTATTTTCGTCAATTCAACATAAAAAAAATTAAATGAAAATTAACAAAATGGGCTTGTTGTCCAGATGTTATAATGAAGAGGATATGTATAATTATATTCAATCCCAAAATGATGCGACTTAAGCTTACACATTTACTATTAAAGTAGAACTGTATCTACTATTAAAATAGAAGTATTCCACATATTGAGTGGGGTTGGAACTCACGACATTAGATTCATGGGGTCTTAACTTCACTAATAGAGTTATAGGATTTCAGTTTCGTCAATTTAAAATTAAATGCGTACCATTTTTAATTCTAGTATAATATATTTAGTATATGAATTTTATACACATGATATGCATATATACAGTATATTATTAAATGCAATTAAAATAATACTAATTTGGGGGTATTTGCAAATGCTGAAAGAGTTTTTCTCTAGGATATATTTTCTACCAACTTTTACAATTTATCGATAAAATTGTAACAATAAAATTATTTTGTTTTAAATACTCCAACTTCAACTCCCCCCCCCCCCCCGCTTTTTACCGTTATTTCCAAGTACACTCAATTATTACTACTGTTTAACATACAACTTTTTCTATAATATATTCTCACCACAAAAATAGAAGTTATTGTAAACGGCCCTTTTAAAATATAAGATCTGCACTGCACAAATCAATAATTCCAGTAGAAACGAAGGCAACATATGAGATCCTTTCCAAAAAACGAAAGAAAAAAAAAACCCGATATTTTTTACAATATTAAAATTTATATTAAATTTTAAAATTACTCTTACACTAATCGAATAATTGCATTATTCATGGTCCACTATGTGCTACTTTTTAGATGAAAAGTAAACTTAATTTCTTTTGGAAAAAAAAAAAGAAAAAAGTATTGTTTTAGTCCGCGAAGTATGCCTAATTTTAACTTTAGTTCGATAACTATGTCCATTTTTGTTTAGGTCCATTAATTTATGAAATTGCTTACTTTTAGTCCTCTGGCAGATTTTCGGACAATTTTACCTCTATGAGTGCATATGGACTAAAACTGTCTTTCAAAAGTTGCAAAGGGGTAAAATTATCCGAAAACCTGCCAGAGGACTAAAAATAAGCACCGGACCTAAACAAAAATGAATATAATTATCGAACTAAAATTAAAATTAGGCATACTTAACGGACTAAAATAATACTTTTTCGAAAAAAAAATTAGAAACTTCATCCACACAAAACTATAGATGCACCTAAATATGCTATTAATTAAAGCTGACCAAAAAGATTAATGTAAAAAAAAAAAAAGAATAAATATTATAATGAATGTTGTCATAGTATGGGGCTATGTACATTTATTTAATTTGTGGTGAGATTTTGTAACAATAAAACCACTTGAAAAGTAGGGTTGACGGAAGTAATTGTGGGCTAAGTTATTGAGGATAGATAAATTAAATTTATTTGTGTAAGTGCTTTACAACAATACATGAGAGCTAGTGCTCCCCAAAGTGACTATTATTGTATAAGATATTGTTAATAATAAGATTAATTATACGTAGATCGATTTAAAAAATGTGGAATCATTTTTTTTTTTCAAAAAAAATTTAAAATTATATTTATATCTTCTCTGAAAAATCTTCATTTGCATTTGACCCTTTTTATTAGGATTTGGACGAAAAATATTGATGTTAGCAAAAATATTATATAAATAGTTTAATTTTTTTCCCGTCATTTAACATTTTCATGTATATTTTTGTGCTTGTAAAGAAATAAATGTAATATATATATAGTGAGATTAATATCATTAGAATTTTTTTCTTATAATTATTACATGAGAATATTAAATGGGGTATAAAATTAAAAGTTTATGTAAATTTTTTTAACGTCAATATTTTTTGTCCAAATCTTAATGAAAGAGAATCAAGTATAAACAATGAGAGGGTGTAAGTATAATTTTAAATTTTCTTAGAAAAAAATATAATTTTGTATTTTTAGGAGGGGTCTATTTGTAAATAACTCTTAATAATATTTTTTTTTATGTTTATTACTGTGAGGGTGGCACTTTACAAACCCGACATGGGAGAATGTGCATGAGCCATGTAGGCTGGTCAGGATTTTTATGGTTAACCTACTATCTGTCAAGAGCTAAAACCTAACCACATCACAATTATCATCAATACACAGGTCATAACCTACGTTTAGTCCCACCAAACGTTTTGGTGAACATTTGAACCCACACATTGTGGGCACGATGATATTCAACCGTGATCAGGAATATTTACATTTTTCATCCCTATTCTCTGCCACTTATATAATTTTGATCCCTATTTTTTGTCCCTAAATTAGACGAATTTTGCACATTTTTTGTACTTTTGTTAGGTTTGCACAAGGAATTTTGAGTTTGGGAAAAAATCACAACTCCTTGACGAGCTCTGCATGGAGTCTTATTCTCAATAGTCCTAAGATATAAAATTTTGAGACTTTTAAATTACAATAAATTTACTGTTCAGAATATTTTCTGATATTGGAGTATTTCATAGCAAACAATAAGAAATATATCATGTCACTCTCTTATTGAACAAAAAATATCCATAAGAATTCAGTTCTTCACACATAAATTAGTGGAAATTGTGGACGTATGTTATCAATTTCCTCAAATTAAAAAATTATTGTGCGAGTATTGGCACTCAAGAGGAACGGTAGGTGGTCAATGATGTCGTAATCCTTATTTTTTATGTGTTATTTTTTTGGCACGGTAAAATCGTTACTAGATATATTCAAAAATAACTATTACAATTTTCGTTCCAAAAATCAGTCCAACTTTGAAATGGTGAAATATTTGAATTCTGTTTGGAACACGTTATTAGAATTAGTGATGGTCTTGAGATGACCATTCCTAATTGTGATACAAAGAATGTAAAAAAAAAATGACAATTAATAAATGTATTCCAAAATGAGGTGCAATTTGAAACGATTTTGTACTAGTATCACTACACGCGTGCTTAAGTATCATTTCTACTAAAAAAGTTATTGTGTTATAAAGGCCGTGACTAAATTAGTTCCAAGTTGGAATGGTTTTCTGTAATTTTAATAATGTATTTCTAAGGCCGTTCCAAAAATAGAAAAAACGGATATATTTCAACAGATTGAAAGGTTTTCTGTAATTTTAATAATGTATTTCTAAGGCCGTTCCAAAAATAGAAAAAACGGATATATTTCAACAGATTGAAAACCATTCCAATATGAGGTCCTAAGACCGTTCCAAATACAGTACAGATTGTAAATAAACGGCTAGTTTTTAATGGCTATTTTTGTGTTCCAGAAACCGTTCCAAAGTTTTCTATATATATGTTCCTCTCTTTTCATTTAATTTTACTATCTTCTTCAATTTTTCTTGTATTCTCTTTATTTTCTTAGTCTCTCTCGAATTTTCTTGACCTCTCACTATCCCACTAATATTTTTATACTCTCGTTCGTCAATCTGTCTTGAATTTTTATTGATATTTGAAGTTATTTTAGTCAGGTAACAATTTTAATCTTTTATTGATCAGTTGATTATATTTGTCATACTTTTGTCAGTTAAATTTAATGTTAATATATATATATATATATATATGTATGTGTGTGTGTGTGTGTAGGACTCATTATGTTATGACAGTTGAGGAGATGGATGTATAAGAAGAACCTACCAAGGAGAGTGACTCTTACTCCGGAGTTTGAGAATGGTATTAGTGCATTTATAGAATGGGTCAAATATCAATATGCATATATAGACGGTGAGAAAATTAAGTGTCCTTGTCAGAAGTGCAAAAATAAAGTTATCAAAACCTCGGACGAGGTTAATTTTTACTTGTATATGAAAGGTTTTATGTTGGAGTATTATAATTAGACTTCACATGGCGAGAGGAGGGTGCAGGAGTACTTTGAGACCATCACCACGTCCCCTTTGCAGGAGAAACAAACTCCTCCTGAAGAGAAGGATACCGGTATGCACTGGAATGATGCGGCGCAAATGGATTAGGAGCAAATGATGGTTCTCGATGCCGCCCCGCCGGCTTTTTGGTCTTCTAATTATAACCAAGATGGTACGTCTGATGATGGTACGAGGTCCTGTCCTACTGATGCCGGGATTAGTTCATATTACGGGGGCCCCCTATAATTATGTGTCTACTGAAAGACACAAATGCATTCTATCTGCAAAACGGTAGAAATGCATGCTATTTTGACTGCCACAAACAGTTCCTTCCCCCGACCATCCATACGGTAGGAAAAAGAAGGCATTTTCTAATAATTCATATTTCATAACGTTTATTACATTCCATTATTTCATATTTATTCAATCAATTAAATTCATAAATATAATTAATTAAAAGCTTATTAATTTTATTTATTATAATTTTTAAAATATATAAATTAAATTGTTTATTGAACTTTATTCAATATACAAATTAAATAATTTATAAAAAATTTATTATAAAATAAAAAATTAGGAACGATTTTAGTAATTGTAAAGAAAATGTTACAAATCTAAACAAGTAAGCATTCCTAATATCATTGCTAAAATAGTTTTGAACACGTGTTCCTAAATAAGATTGATCATTCCTAATACCGCTAGTAAAATAATTTTAAATACATGTTTCTGAATAAGATGACCGTTCCTCAAATGATTACAAGAGACTATTCCAAATAAAAATTTGACCGTGCCTAATACTATTGCAAAGATTGACAAACAAGCCACTCCAATGACCGTTCCTATATATATCACAAATACAAATAAATACAGTTCCAAATTCAAGCATGAGAATTACAAAGACCGTTCCAATAGTAACTCGAAATACATGATATAGCCACTCCAAATGTCATCCAACCCATTCCAATTAAAAAAAAAATTCTTACACAAAATCAATTTTTGAAACGGTCACCAACTTACAGTGATCGTTCCAAATTGGAACAATACTTCATCAACCGTTCTTAAATATTTGTAATGTTGTCTATACGAACGGAAGGTGAACCGTTTCAAAATTCGGTTCAAATGAATTCCGTCAATTCAAAACTGTTCCAAATGAAAATATGTATATATATATATAAATACATTCTTAAACCCGCTCCAAATCTTTTTTTTTTTTTTTTGTAGTGAGTATATATTTTATTTTTATTTATAATATATTTTAAAATATGAAAGTTTATTTATCATATGTATAAAAACACCATGTGACACAACAATTAATATATATATATATGTATATAGAAATTGACCTACTATGCACCAATGATGGAGTATAATAATGCTAAATATTGACATATTTTTTCTTCATTGGTGGATGGTTGAATTTATTAGTGGCGATAAATGCAGATAATAATTTCATGGTTTTCAATGAGTTGGAGCACTCGAGTGACTACTTACATCAATCAAATGAAATTGTCAAGGTTGGTGTAAAATGTGTTTCATATTTCTCTTCTTCTTCTTACTAATTGTAATTAAGTGGGTAAAATATAACTTTTTGGAATTATATATATATATATATATATATAAATGTTTACATAATTCTTATTGTTGATATATTTCAATTGTTATGTTCTTAAATTAGGAAAAATAATATGAATATAGACAATATATTATTTATTTAGTGTACGGACATAATTAGATTTGAATATATATATATATATACATATATTTTAGTTTTTACATTGATTTTATTTGATCATACGTGGTAGATAATATTATTTTATCATAATTTTTAAATCATAATAATTTATAATATAGAGAAAATTTAATTTTTTTAATACTCCCATATTATACAATTTGGGCATAGTGCAACTAGTAATTGATTTTTAACTTACGCTTACTAATGTAAACGTACAGATATTGAATTACTTTCTTCATTTTTAGTAAATCAAATATATACAAATATAGACAGTTCGTTAATCCTAACAAAAAAAATTATCAAGTAAAAACCGATTCGGAAGACAATGAGCTTCTTATTTAAATGCCGAAGGAACGGATGTCCTTTTCTTTATTTTAAATATTTTTTTACCGACTTATTATTTTATAGAAGGATAAAATGCTGTCGACGCATGCAAATTGTTCAATTTCGAGGTGCAATAAATTTGTATTCCAAATAAAAATCTAACGTACCTATCGATCTCGAAACCACAAAAATAAGAATAAACATAAAAAAAAAATAGAAAAAAAAAATGAAACAATCAATCGTAGTCTTGAATGCTATATATGCATAGGACCATAACTGAAAAACCATGCACGGAAATGAATTCAGAATGTTCCCTCACTTTCCTCTATACGTACACACGCCTTTAATGCAATAGGGCCAAGAGGGAAATACGTTTTTAGAGTTATATAGACCTCTCATGCCATACATGTAAGAAAAATCTAGTTTCGATTGTGTAGCGACTACTGAGTTGTGAGAGTGAACAAGTGTTTCCCGTTTCTGCCAGAGTCTGCGGGGAAACGCCAGTCCTTCTCCACCACACGACACCCTCTGCTGCTCTCCTATTAACTATATATGTATGTATGAACATTGATCAGTTCATTTCAAACTTGTCTTTCAATGGCCCCCCACTCTATATTCAACAATTTATGTATGTTGCTTATAATTCTTGATTTGTACATCTAGAGAATTCTCTTTGTAGAAAATATATATAGTTTGGGACCGCTCGACTGACCCCACCGTTTTTAGGTTTTCGACCAGAGGGGGTACTTTCAGTTTTCGTCCGTTTTTCTTGTAAATATCTAAGTACGTATACGAGCCGGTCAGTGACGTCGACAAATCACTTTAATCTACTCGAAAATAATTCTCTAATGCTTGAGTCAATATAAATAAGAAGGGTATCTTTTGTCATGAATGAATGCAGCAGCTATTTGTAAATATGTTTGTGTAGGTTGCGCAAAATCCGGATTGGATCGCAGAAATGGGTTCTAAAGTCGGGTCGCTAGATCCTTCTTTCGAGCTACCTGTTAGTGGATCCTGAGAACAAAGCAAATGTAAGACTAGCCAAGTAGCCCTCGGCGATGGCCCTCTGATGCCTAAGTTAGAAATGTGGAGTGAGGTCGAAGGAGACCAGAAAATGACGGTAAATAGTAACAAAAATGTGTGTTTAAATAATCATAAATGAAGCTATTTATAACCGTACGGTACCGTCTAGGTGAGTGACACGTGGCTCCGCTGGGATGCTGTCACGTCACCTGATCCAAGGGCAGCCACTAGAGTTGACTTTCAACCTGGTCAAGATGGGTCAAACTTGGTCAAATACAGTCAAATATACATATAAAAATGCCTTAAAAGACATGGGTATTTTGATAATTAAATAATTTTCCTCATCAGTCTGTAAATGTATGGATCCATGTAATAATATCTGATTTTAATGGTTTGCGCACACGGATTCTTGTCCTATTTTGTCATATTCTTGTCCTTAAAGGACAAATTCATTTTCTTGAAGGTTTTTAAAATTGAAAACCCATTTAATACCAGAATATATTGTGAGTTTGGGAAAAAAACTCATCTATAGGTACGTGGGAATTTTTCAACCAAGGCAAAGACCAATTTTGATCTTTTTATTCTAATTAACATATACACGCTACATATTACATTATTTATTTTATTTTTATTTTTTTTAAATGTGCTCGTGGTATGTATATTTTACATACCATTTAATGCATATAAGGATGTGTATTTTTACCCGTTATAAGAGTATTTCAGTCAGAAAAGATTTATTTGACTTGCATTAAATCAATGCTAATCGAGGGTAAATAAATATATATTTTCATTCAATTTTTTTAATATCAATAAATTTCATAAATTTTGGATGTAATTTCTCAAATCACAGAAGGGTTTTATGGATAATTAATACACCAAATTGTAGAAAAATACAGTATAATTATCCCTTAAATAAAATATATAATAGAATTTAGAATGAAAAATCCAATTGAAAGGGGGAAAAAATCTCAAAGACCTAAAGCAATTTTGATCACACTTCAAAATTGGTATCAATTACATGGTTTTTGTGAATATCTAAAGTAATTTGGATCACATGTACTCAATTATATTATAATTTTTACAACACTTATCATCAAATATTGCCAGCCACTCTCTTTCTGATCTTCTACCTATGGCTATCTTTTCTTTGAAGTAAAAATCACAAACATATTCACAAAATTGCAAACAACCCCCGTAATATTCCAAATAAGTAAATTATTTTTTACGAGAGAGATAAATTATTATTTTTTTTCATAAGAGGTAATTTGCTTATTTTCAGTATCACAAAGAGGGGTAAATTACATTAAACTCAAAACATATCATATATAATCACTATATTTTCTTTTATTATTCGACAGTTTTTCTACACCACATTCACTATTGTTCTTGCATATTTATCTCACATCCACGTGGCAGAGCGTGAGCGATGGTGTTTCCTTGGAACAAAACTTTGTTACAAGTTTTGGTTTCATGATTTGATATTTCTCAACATAAGATAAAATATACTCAATATTTATTTTTGTATTTTTTATATTTTTTCTGTGTGTTTTTTTATTTTTCAACTTTCTATATATAATATATATACACTTATATATATATAAAATATAATTTGACAATGAACAGTGCTGTTTGTTTCTAAAATATATAGCATCAAACACACAATATTTATATATACATATTTATACATAAAAATATATATAAACATATTAAAAATATATAAATAAAAGAGATATGATTTGATGAACAGTGATTTTTGTCTTCAAAATCTCAACATCAAACTTACAACACTTATTTATTTCTATTTTCTCTTTCTATCTCCGAAACACCAAAATAAAACACTTAAAACACAAATTCAAATACTATGCATATGTATAGTGTTGCTAGTAAACAACTACTATGAGGGGCTATGCTCAAGAGTTCAGCAATAGAGACTGGCTATCAATACCAGGCCCTTAGCTACTTCTGGTGATATGGGTCGAAACTCATTGTTCTAAGCGATCATCTAGTTTTGGGGTAGATTGGATTTAAGTATTTTTTTTTTTAAATTTTCGTGTGAGATTATAAGTATAATATTTTTTAAATAAATATTTTTTTTTGTTAAAAAAATATAATAGACTTTTAATTTTCAGTAATTAGTAAAATATTACTTTATGGAGGTGTTCATTCTGTACAAAAATAAAACGAAATTGAACCCGAGATTTCGATGAATAAAAAATCAAGTGCAATATTTTAAGAAAAGTAAATATTAAAAACTAACAATTCATAAACTAAAAATCAATTTTGGTTCGATTTTTTCCTTCACCATTCGGTGACTGAACCCAATCGAAAATCGATTTATATATATTATTTTATTAATTATATTATATTAAATATATATTATATTATATAATATGCAATATTTATATATATATACTTTATTTTGTTAATTATATTATATCTTTTTTTTTGATTTGAAATTTTGAATTGTCTTCGTAAATATTCTTTTCATTATACATTTTATTTTTTAGATTTTGATAGTTTGGTACATATGTTTTTCGATAAAATTAAAAATATATGAAAATTATTTACATATATATATAATATTTAAAAAATTGGTTTTTTCGGTTAAGAAACCGAAAAAAATCAAACCAAACTGATGTTGGATTTGGTTTTCGATTTTTAAAAACGATGTCAATTCGATTTTTAAAAACAGTGAACCGACGGGAGCTGAAATTCAATGGGCAAGGGTGCAATGAGCTGAATTGGAATTGTGGACTTGGGCCAATACCATCTCACCCAACACGAAAATTTTTCAAACATGACAATCTCCATATCAACTTTGAATTGGGCTTTGGACTTTTATGCTCCGGTGGGCTTATGGCTTGTTCTCAATAATTTAAACTAATGGATCTGGCAACGCGTTCTTGCGCGTATATAATAAATATATTTTTTTATTTTAAAATATATTATAAATAAATTAAAATATAAAAATCAATACATTATACTAAAAAAAAATAATTTATCAGTTAATGTAAAATTTGAAAAGTTGAATATGTTAGTCAACTTATCAGTTGAAAGGTATTTTTAACTCACAAAAATTGATGTAGTGATGTCATTAACTGTATTTGTAAGTGTGAAAGGTCTTTATCTTTTTATTACCTAGTTGTATAATAAATATTTTTTTTATTTTTTAAGTATATATTACACATAAGAATAAATATATAAACTGACATATTATATTTTAAAAAATAAATAAATAATAAAAATTAATTTAGAAATATTAGCGATACAAAAAATTTCGTATCGCGATGTCACAAATCGTTGTTTGTGAGTGAAAAAGATCGCTTTTTACAATATTAGTATAGAAACTATACATATATAGATGAGAATAAGTATTTGAGTAGCGAGGTTGAAAAATACATAAGGGATATTTTTGGTAATTTAAAAAGTTGGTGTCATGGAGTAAGTAACTGCTCTTTGCATGTAAAAATGGGGTTTTCTTTTTATTAGTACTAGCAGTTCATGCACACGCAATGCGTGAACAAATACAAAAAAATTTACGACAAAAATATTAGGGTAAATATTCTTAACATCTCCTGAGATTAGGGCAAAGTACACAAACGCTCTCTTCTTTTTGCAAAATACAAGTACACTCCTATTCAGATACAAAATTTACACAAACATGAAAAATATTGCACTAACCCCCTTGAGGGGGTGTAGCTGTAATTTTGTAATGATAGGTGGTGTTTGTGTAAATCGGCCTAACCCTAAGTGGTTAAATGCAATTTTACCCAAAATGCTAATATACGTTAATCAATGTGTTTAAATTATGTATTTTGGTCAATTTTAATACATATAGCATCAAGGGAAAGGACACAAATGTTGCGTGAGTTGAGGAAAAAGAAAGAAGTTTGTGGGAAGAAAAAATAGTTGTAAGGTGAGAGAGAATTTTTTTTTTTTATAATTATGAATTTATTAAATATATGAAAGTTTATATAGAAAAAAAATATGGAGAATAGGCGAGAGAAATATGTAGTGGGTCGAAAGAAAAAAAAATGAATTAATCGATAAATTACTATTCTAACCCAATTTTATTTAAAGAGATACAATGAGCTTTTGTGGCGTTTTGTATAATTATAAATACTCTTATTATTTAAAAAATTATTAGTGTTCTTATTATCTAATGGGTAAATTACACAAGTTTTTTTGATATTTGATATAATTATAAATACTCTTTTATTATTTAAAAAATCATCAATACCCCTAACGTTTTATACAATTTTCGGACCGGGGCTTAAAAATATCCAATTTTGCCTTGCTTTTTTTTTAAAATAAATTTATATAAAAGGTGAAATTCCTTCTTGTCCTTATAGTCCATACAAAAATTTTGGAATTTTTTTTAAAAAAAATAAAATTATTTCATAGTCCACAATGACATTTTGTTACTCTATGACAAAAAGTAAAAAAGAAAAAAAAAAACTCAACAGACTACCAAAATAGATTATGTTGGACGAACATAAAAAATCGAAGGGTATTGATAATTTTTCAAACAACAACATATACATATATATATAATTATAAAAAAAAACTCAGAAAACTCGTTGTAATTTACCTTAATTTATAAATAGTCCCGTTGCAAATACTTTTACCATTATTCTCACCCTATACGTTACTTTCTTTATACAACAATCTTTCGATCAATATCCTTATAATAAACAACAATCATTATAAAAACATAGAAAAATAATAAAAAGGATTAGTAGTTAAAGGTAGCTTTTTTGTGCTAATTTTGAAGTATTTGTCTTACCAAAATGCAGCATTATGATCCCACAAACATATATAAATATTGGAGGGTATAATAATAGTTCATATCATTGAGATTGGTACGTAACGTAAATTCAATTTAAAGTATGCATCAAGACATGACCCCATTCCTCATTTCTCTACTCTTAACATTCAATTTAAAGTATGTGTCATGAATCATGATGTGACTGCTCCACATTGCTTTTACATTTTCGTCCCTTAATTTTTCATAATAGTATTTTTGTTCTGTACTTTTTTAATTTTTTACGATTTTAGTATTTTTTTTTTGCTGGAGTTCGCATCCAACGACGGTAAAAAAAAATAACCAAAATTAAAAAAGTGTAGGATCAAAATGCTATTCTAGAAAGTCAAAGGAAAAGAATGCTGGCAAAATGAGTCAATAGAAATAACCGTCCCAATTTTAAAAGGTCATGTGAGATACATATGTATTTTTTTTATCAAGAAAAGTAAACTCCGATAAAAAAAGACTCAAATCGTCAAAATTAAAAGAATGTAGGACCAGAATTTACCCTAAAAAAATAAAAAATAGAAACATCTAATAACCTAAATTATGGGATCATAAATATATTTAAATCCAACATCATGCCGAAATATATATATATATATAAACACATACGTGGGAGGTTTTGAAATTTAGATTCACTTGTTTTTCAGCTTATATTGTCAGATAATATGACAAAATCATATGATACGACAGGACATCTTGAGGCTATAGAATAATAAATTTATAATTAGATGGAATTGACCTTTTTCTTTAGCTTTTCTTTTGTATGAATATAAAAATATTAGAAGTAGGGTTAATTATTATTTATTAATAAAAAATAAATAAATTATATTAATATAATTTATTTAAATAGTATAATATTAATATAATCAAACCATGACTCGAATTAAAAAATTATTTTTTTAAAAAAAATTGCCAAGTCGCGATACTTTTTAAAAAAAATATTAAAAAAAAAATGTCTACCCGTTCCACAATTGCGTCTGTGGCGTTGTATACTTTGACATTTGAAATTGTATACTTCATTGTGTTTTTTACAATTGTACAAAACAATATACACTATTACATTTGTATACTTAATTGTAATTTTTTAAATTAATACAATTATGATTTTTTGGACTTTAATATGTTGTTAAAAATTAATTTTATATGATATTATACTATTTAAATAAATTATATTACTATAATTTATTTATTTTTTATTAATAAAAAATAATTAACCCAATATATAAGGACGCTATTGAAATTAGATTTTATATATATTTTTTTTGGTATGGATTATTTTTTAAAACGAAAAAAAAATAATATGAGTTATGCCATGCCGGAACAATACGTGTCGCACTGATGATTTAATATGATTCTTGGAGTGTGAAATTTGACTCAATATTTATTTATTTTTTGGTTTGGAGCTAAATTTTTAATTTATGATATTTTACGAATATTATAGTATATGTAGTCGATAGGTGACCTTTTAAATATGTACTTCACTCGAATCTATTCTAATAGAAACTCGACTTTAAGAAACTACGAATATAGAGCAGTTATTCGACCTATGTAAATTTTGTGTCTGACAATCATCTACTTTTTTTTGAATTTTTCTACGTACACCCGTAATATAATTAATTTAATTCCTTAACATGATTTACATATTTTAATGCTTTTAATTAAATTACACTCATTAAAAAATTCCTGAGTTTGGATTCCTCATGGTGTCAAATTTTTGTAACCAACTATTTATTTCATTAAATAATAAATACCCATAAGAAGACATAGATTTTTACATAATTTAAACATTTAATTTATAAAATTTTGATATTTTACTTACAAAGTCCAACAATAACCTCTTTCTGGATTGTTATATTGTAAATTCAATTTAAAGTGTGCATGAAAATGTGACCCCATTCTGATGTGGAGGGAGATTTGTTCATTATTGGGACAAGATTAAAATATACTAGATTAATTTTTTAGTGAATTAATTATAATTATATTATAAATTTTACATATTGATAATTAGGGTTAGATATATTTTTTATCTTGTAATTTTGATATTTTTATACTTTGTCTTTCTAGAATTGTAAAAGTATCCTATAATTTTTTAGAATTTTGTAATTTTGGTCATTCTGTTGCCGAATTTTCTAAAGGTTGTTGAAATAAATCATGTGTGTCTCACGTGGTTCATTTAAATTAAAACTTTTGTTCTGATTGATTCATTTTTGCCAACATAGGTGAAGAATTAAAACAAAAAAATGACGAGGGATAGTTTTCTTTTGCAAAATCCGTTACCAGAAGGAATAAAATTGCGAAATATAAAAAAAATTACAAGACTCTTTTGCAACTATATAAAGATGAAATATAAAAATACTAAAATCACAAGGGACACATATTTATTGACGACAACTTTTGTAAAATTCGATACCAAAAGGATCAAAATTTGCAAGGGGCACATATTTATTACGACAACTTTTGTAAAATCCGATACCAGAAGGGCCAAAATTCGCAGGGGGCGCATATTTATTGCAAAAAGTTTTGTAAAATTTGGTACCAAAATGACCAATATTGCGAAATAAAAAATAACTATAAGACTCTTTTGCAACTCTGTAAAGATGGAAGATAAAAAATATTGAAATCTCATGATGGAAGATTAAAATATTGTAAAATATTGTATAGTTATAAATCTATATATAAACAGTTAGGAGCGGCGTTGGTCGCCGCCAAGACACTAGGCAATGACAGGTTGCCAAGACTGCCCAAGCAAAGGTAGTCGCGCCTGCAGAAAGGAGCGACCACCCTGTCGCTCCTCGATTTGGGCGACGGAGGTCGCTTATTTCTTCTCGTGGGGACCGCCATTCCCAGATCTATAGGAGGGGGGAAGCTGGTCGTCAGAAAGCGAATCGCACTTATATATAGTTTTGGTATTTTAATATGAAGTTGATATATTTCATAATTAAATATAATTTTATTAAAATATATTAAAATTCAATAATAAATTAAATCAATCAATAATATATAATTTATTAAAAATGATGCTTTTTATAAAATAAAAGTGGAAAAATATTTACGTACTTAAATGCTAAGAAAGGTGGCAAACTGGACACTTGCTAATTAAAAGAATTGGTAAAAAAAATAAAAAATGATGTCAATTCGCATCATCCGCGCGTTTTATCACTCTCCGTTAAAATTTAATGGAGATGGACTATTTTGCTGCTTTTTAAATAATACGAACGATTTTTTGCCTATAAACATAATATGAGAAAATTTCGTGCTATTTCTTTAAAATATAGGAAGGTGTTTCATCGCATATCCGCCTCACTGACTTCCCGACCACAGGTTCGCTTGGGATAAACCAACAACCTGAAACTGTAGCAAGGACTTGAACATTAAACCTACCTAATCCCTAATTCGGACATCAATCAAAATTCAGAATAATAAATTATTATACTTATTTGAATAATTTTGTGTTATAAAGTCTTTTAAATTAGGGTAAATTATGTTTGGTTATTCGAACTATATCCGTTTTTGCATTTAGTCTTTAATTTTTTTTTTGTGTCAATTTACTATCTCAAGTTGTGAAATTTGCACTTTAACATATATTACCCTTTTTTTTTATTTTTCTTTCGGAAAAATATTATGTTTTGTACATATGTAAAAAATATCACATCACATAACCCTTAAATATCACATGTGCATTGCATGTGATGTTTTTTTAACAAAAAACTTGGTTAAAAAATTGTAATAAATGACAAAATGCAAAATTTTGTAAAGTTGAGATGGTAAGTTGACACTAAAAAAGTATATATGCCAAATATAAAAACGGTTATAATTCGGATGACAAAATATAATTAACCCTTTTGCAATGTTTTTCCAAAGAAGTTTTGAGATTACAGTTGCACTCCCTCCGAAAATTCACTGTTTACACCTAACCCTCTTTTGTTAGGATTCAGATGAAAAATCCTGACGTTAGCCAGAACAATTACATAAATTTTTAATTTTATCCATCATTTAATATTTTCATATAATAATTTTGTACTTATGAAGAAAAAAATATAATGATGTTAATCTCATCCATATATATATATTATATTTATCCCTTTATAAGTACAACAATATAATTAAAAATTTTAAATGAGGGACAATTGAAAATTTATGTATTGTTTTTTGCTTTCATCAGAATTTTTTGTTCAAATCCCAATGGAAGGAATTAGGTGTAAATTGAGAATTATCGAAAAGAGTGTAAGTGTAATTTTAAAAAAAATTAGAAGAAAGTGTAATTTAATATTTTTAGAGGGTCTAAGTATAATTAATCCTAAATCTAAATTTGAATGAGAAATTAAGAAAAATAATTTCAAATGACTTCTTATTAATATGGATTTGAAATCCATCATAACGTTATTAAAAATAGCTTAAAATCAGAATTAATTTTCTAGATCATTTGAAACATAAACTTATCCAAACATCCAAACACAAGATTAGGTTGCATTTGGATTGACAATTTTTAGTAATAAATTATTTGGATTATTTTAAATCAAATGATTTGAAATCATTCAACTCTATTTTTTGAACTATATTTTATTAAATATTGATGATTTTTAAATCATTTTGACATGAAATCGTTTGAAATCCTTTCTCTTAATCATTTTCTCAAATCTAAATACATCAATCTAAATATAGCTTTTACATATAGTCATTCAAAATTATTTCTTCAAATCAATCACTTAAAATCAAATTCGTCCATCTAAATGAAGCATAAGGTTAGAGGGTCATAAATTGGACACTGAAACCTAATCCTTAGTCTAAATTTTTATTGTTTTGCCAATAAAGTATTGCTTGAGCGGTATGGTGGATGTCTTCCAATAAAAAAGTTGTGGATTCAAGTCTCAGGAATATGGGTATATACTCTGTTTTTCATAGTAGTGTATCGTTTTTTAATTTACTTGAATATGCTTGTTGATTTAGAAATATCGATATATTGAATTATTATTTGAGTTTGAATGTAATGAATTATGTAGTCCTAAATTGAATCTTATTAAGGAAAAAAAATCTAATTCTGTATCAATTTAAATAGAGATAGTTACACTTCCTTCCCCCAAAGTTTGGTGTAATTGCATGTGGATTTTCTGTAGTTTGAAAAATTATATCTAGTGCCATTGATGTTTGCTTTCATCTAAAAAATAAGTCCATCGTAAGCAAAAATTTACTGAATTTATTGATATTAACAAAATAATTAAATAAAAATTGATATTTTTTCTCGATTGATATATTATTGACTTATTACAGGTGAAACACTTTTTTCTCGGCTAAACTATCCCTATACCAGTAAAAATACATCTCTTCACATGCATTAACATGTGAAAACTTATAAGAATAATTTGGTCATAAAAAAATTTATTTTACCTACAATAAGTTAGTAATAATTTGATTAGGGGTAAATATAAATTTTGGATAATTACACTCCCCTGAGGTTAGGTCGTAGACCTCATGTGGTTTTAAAAATTACATCTAACACACTTAAGGTTTGCTCGTCTAATAAATAAGTCCCTAAATTAGTAAAAGTTCACCAAATTTTCTAATATTGATATTTACTATCAATTCACTTATTACTAACTTATTGCAGATCAAATAATTTTTTTCTACTAAAATATCCTTATAATAGTGAAGATATACCTCCTCTCATGCATTAACATGTGAAGACGTATGAGTATAATTTGATCATAAAAATATTTATTTTGACATGCAATAAGTTAGGAATAAGTCAAGCGAAGGTAAATATAGATTCTTTTATTTTTTTTATTAATATCAATATATTCGGTGAATTTTGACTAACGGGGGGACTTATTTGTTAGACAGAAGCAAACCTTAGGGGTGTTAAATGTAATTTCTCAAGCTACAGGGGGTCTACATATAATTTCACCAAACCTTAGGAGAGGGGAGTGTAATTATCCCTATAAATTTTTATCTGATCTTTTTTTAAATATCATTAAATTTGGTGGATTTTAATTAATGAAGAGACTTATTAGTTAGACGGAAGCAAACTTTGACAATACTAGATATAATTTTTTTCGTGGGAAAGCAACCATATTTTAATATTTGAATTAGGGGAAAAAAATGTTTGAAAACAGATGATGAGCAAATAAAAACTAAACTACCCAAACCCAGAAGAGAAACAAACAAAACTAACCCCCTTGAAAACCAAAACAACCAAGAAACGCATCACTACCGACCCTGACTCCTCGTCCCTTAGCAACCAACTATTGTCTTCGCACCATGGCTATCACTTCAGATGCGTCTACTTGCAGTGAACCACAAGGCCCAACAAATCAGCAAAAAGAATGCTAAGTCCCCGCCGGTCCAAGCTTCTGGTGAACTGCCCGCTACTAATCCTCCAAACTGTTGGCCTGTTGCGAAATTGCCCAAACCAGTCTAGAAAAGGGACAAAAGAGCAGGGCATGAAAGAGATCCTCATATAAAGTTCTACACCCAGCACAGACCTCCTCTTGCCCTAAGCCACGCTTCCTCAGATTGTCAATGGTTGGTAAGGCATTTTTTCCACACTTCTAGAGGTAATTTAATTCTCCAAGTGAAACTCCAGCTCCTCCTCCTTTTCGAAGGGCCTGTAGGTGTAGACAGAGACAAGGTTACCTCATATGCGCTCTTAACTGTCAATTTCCCTTTGCTATCATAGTGCCATATAATTTCGTCTCGAGTACTTTCCTTCGAAAGCGGAATGGAAAGGATGCACTCAGTGTCTTATTTAGCGAATTCAGCCCTGATAATCTCCTCATTCCAGTTTGGATTAGGCAGAAGAAGGTTTGCCACTCGAGCCTCCTCCGGTAGTGAGCGCGGTTGGGAGGTAATTTGGAATGTCATCGGTCATGATAGCCAAGGGTGCCTTTCAATTTGGACTGACTGTCCGTCACCAATCGGCCATCTCGTACCAACTGCAACCACGTCCATAACCTGAGTTAGAGACTGCCTGGAAAGTGATACTGATTGCACCCTCCCTGCTTCAGAAAAGGTTGAACCTGGAAAGTAATGTTGTTGTAGCATTTGGTAGATCCATGTGTGCGGGGGAGAGACAATCCTCCAAACCTGTTTTCCTCATAATGCATCATTAAACTCTTGCAACCTGTGAAAACCCAAGCCCCATCTTTCTTGTCATGACATATTTTTCCCCAAGCGAACCAGTGACTTTGTGCTCGGATCCTCCATGCCAGAAAAAAATTGCCGTCAAGCTCTCATGTTCTTTCAAGTAAAGTATCTAGAATGAGAAAACACCCCATCACATAGGTAGGGATGGCCTGAATGACTAATTTAATTAATATTGCATGTCCAGCTTGTGAGAGTTGCATAGTCGCCCAATTATTAACCTTAGCCCATATTTTGTCCTTAATGCTAATAACCAACTCCTTTTTCAATCTTCCAATTGCTGAGGGGAGGCCTAGATATTTCCCATGTTTACTAAAAATGTCCATACCCAATAGCAGCCATTTCCTTACAACAACCCTCAGCTACATTCTTGGAGAACACAATAGCCGATTATTAAGGATTAACTTTGAGGCCCGACGCCGCTTAGAACTGGGTAAGTATTTGTTGAACACACCTCATTGACTCCATGGTTGCTTGGCAAAAGATTATTGTGTCCTAAGTAAAAATGTGTGAAATGGTTGGGGTCGATCGTGCAATTAAGACACCTACCAATCGCCCTTCTTGCTCTGCTAGCCGAATCATAACGCTAAAAACCTCTGCACAAAACAAAAATAAATAGGGTGATAAAGGGTCTCCTTGACAGAGTCCCCTCTCCGGCTGTAAAAATCCAAACTGCGCTCCATTAAGTAAAAAAGAATATGTCGCAGTGGTAACACACATCATAATTAATCCCATGAAAAGGCGAATGCTAGCCTAAAGAGAGTACTCTCAAGAAAAAACCACTCCACTTGGTTATAAGCCTTACTGACATCCAGTTTCAAAGACACATAGCTTGCATTTCCGTGTTATTTATGTAGTAGGAAGTGGTTCACTTCATATGCGACAAACTCATCATCAGTAATAAGACAACCAAGAATAAAAGCTGATTGCATGAGGGAGATGATATGGTCTAAAAGTGGTTTCAACGATTAGTGATTGTTTTAGAAACAGGCTTATAGATAACATTACAAAAGCTAATAGGCAAAAATTATGTCATTTTATCCGGGTTACGGCCTTTAGAAATAAGTATATGTGTAGACTTAGATTAAGGTTTAATGGAACAATTATTAAGAATATCAAGGACACAAGTAGAAACATTAGGACTAACAATATTCGAAAAATTTTTATAGAAAAAGGGTGACATACTGTTCAGTCTCGATGATTTATGTGGGAGCATCTGATCAAGTGCAGCTTTAACTTCCTTAATGGAGAATGGTCGAAGGAGGTCCTCGTTCATGCCCTCTGTCACACGTGGTTCTATTAATTCAATAATTTCTTACACTATAATCCTGTTAGGCCAAGTAGAACAAAAGATATTATCGAAATAATCAAGAATGATCCTTTGAATCCCTTGCTCGCCTACCACGATTCCCCAATTTGTTTCATCTCACTAGCTTTAGCATGGAAAAATTTCGTATTTCGATCTCCCTCCTTCTACCAATGGGCCTTTGCTCTTTGTCTACATAACAACTCCTCTCATGCACTTTCTTCCTCCAATTCTTATTTGAGCTGCTCTATTTTTCTGTGATTAGTCTCATCCAAAAGCCCCTCCTGAAGCTTGCTAATTTGGCCCTCCAAACTCTTCACTTTATTAATAATATTACTAAAAAGATTCCTATTCCACCCAAGCAAGCAAGTCTATATTTTTTAATTTTACTCCAAACACACTCCTGGGGGTTGATTGTGTTACTAGCTAACCATCAGTGCAGTTGTTCGGTAATGATGTGTCCGTGCTGAAGGGAAGAGACGCGTCCAATTCGCGTTGATGCTGCTATGGTCCAAACGTGCTCGAATGGTGTTCGGTTCCTCCCTATTGGTGCACCATATGAAAGGGTAGCCTATATAACCCATGTCTTGCACACCACAGTCCTTTAAACAATGCCCTAAATCCTCGATTTGCGACTGTGCTCTTCAATATAGACCCCTCTTTTAATTTTGGTGCAATATTTCAGTAAAATCCCCTGCACATATCCATGGTCAAACTGAACATCTACTAAGCCATCTCATTAAGTCTCATGTTTCCTTCCTGTTAGCTGTCTCTGGATTGCTGTAAACACCCGTAAAGCACCATCCTAAGCTGCTTTCCTGCAAAGCCACTGTAGCATCGATATGATTAAGCGAGATAGATTGCAGAAAAACCTCAACATCTTTGCGCCACAGCAACATCATCCTCCTCCTTTACCTCGAGAATCCACTGCCACATCATGATAATTGAACCTTTCCTTCAATTTATCAAATCTCCTCTGCTTGCACTTGGTTTCGGAGAGAAACACCAAGGCAGGGTTGTTAAGCTAAATAAGTTTCGCTAACGTCCAAACTGTCCAAGGGGGCCCAATCCCTAACAGTTCTAAGCTAAGAGTTTCATAATTCCCGATGGGATTGCAGAGCAGTCTCAACCTATAACAACTCAGAGTCATCATCCAATAGCTACAACCATTTCTTACTAGTGTGAACCAAATCCGAATCATGTTCAATCATGCTAATACCGTGCCTTCTCTTCTTAGTAGTAAGGTAGGCCCTCGCCACCAGTCGCCTTCCCCGGCGTTGTTTACCCCTCCTCCCACGCATATTGGTAGCTGTGAACTGAAAAGGGACAGTTTACCCCTCCTCCCAGCATATTGGAATCCTGTGGATGCTTGTCGTCCTTATACCTTCCGACTCTGCTTCTCGCATAAGCTCTATGATGTCTAAATTCAAGTTCAGAAAATTATCCCTAATAACTTCCATTGTCCCCATGCTACCATTGGACACCGACTTACCCTTTAATGACGTACCTTGATTAGTTCCCTCCTGAATCTTGGTTCCCCAACTTGCCTGGGTTCCTAGGCACCTCTATGTACCCCGACCCTCTCCTATTATGCTCCCGCCAAGGGCGGAAAAATCCCAAAATATAGTTGCCCCTCTCTTAGGTTCATTCACACCTGAGCCATGGTTTTTGTGCAATAAAGAAGCCTTAGAACCTCGCCTAAGATCATTCGTTCAAGCCTTGCCTCTAGCCGGAATAGGTGCCCTAAGCTAAGGTTCGTAGGGGGTATTTGATCCAGGATTAGTGAAGTCATCAGTGTATCGACTCTTGCAATATTTAGATATGTGCCTTAGTCTTCCGCAGAGATAGCAGAAATTAGGGAGCCTCTCATACGTGAAAGTGGCCACATGCTCCTCCCCCATGGTCGTGTGCAGCTTTAAAGCTCTCTTAAGTGAAGAGTTGACGTTGATAGCAACACAAATGCATATCGTTGAGCCCCACGCACACCCCTTGTCGTCCATCTCTATATCTCGAAATCTGCCCATCTTATTCCCTATGTGAGTGGCTATTACTAAGTTCATCTTACTGAGAGGGAGATCATGCATATGAACAAAGAAATCACACCAGTCAAGGTCTATGTGTAATGGGTTCTCATGTATTGCAATACCATTAAGAATCAAGATGTTCTTATCAAAACTCCAGGGACATCCCTAGAGGGCTCGATTCCGGTCAATAATGTGGTTAAAACGTAATAAAATTCTACTTTCAAAGATGATCTTAACCTCCATACCTTTAACCGGAAGCATCATCCCTCTAAGCGACGTGCACAACCCCTCAAAATTAGGTAACAGGAATGAAAAGAAGCAACCCACCACGAAGATGGTAATTATCTGAATCAGCATTCTGCAACCTATCTGCTATCACTCCTCCGTCCTCCTCGTCTTTGTTAATCGAAGCACCCTGCTCAAATGGCCAACTTCCATATCAGCCATATCCAAACTATAGTGAGAGAAACTAACATAGCAATAGAACCACATGGAACTTGGTTAGAACCTGGCTACCCTTTCCCGCTTCCTAAGAAAGTTAGCCTTTGCCCTAAGTCCATCCACCCTCACAAACCATTAGGAGAAATAAAAAAAATAGAAAGAAATAAGCGATAATCAAATGAACAAAACAAAGAAGAGGAAAATAAAAAAACGGTAATTGAAATGCTAGAAATCAAAAAACAACACAAAACCAAATCAAAACACGAATAACACCAATTGGAATAGTTCTGCTAGACACAACCAACAAAAAAGAAACACGAGTTTCACAACTGTCAGTGCAAGTTAGATTTCAGTAACGCTGCGTCCACCGTGTTAGGTCGCCAACAAACCTCAGGAAGAAGAAAGAAAAAACACGAAACTAGGGCCATCGTCCCCGTTGAGAAGCGAAAACCGTAGGTCATGCAGGAACAAACTCTCATGCAAGAGAATGTGAAAAACTAGATATAATTTTTTAAATTATAGAAAATGTACATATAATCAGACGAACAAATAGAGAAGAGAAAAAACAGAAACATGGTGAATGAGATGCTGGAAACCAAAAATGAGCACAAAATCAAATGAAAACATGAATAACACCAATTAGAATAGCTATAGTAGACACAACCAACGCAAAAGAAACACGAGACCACAACTGTCATTTCAAGTTAGATTTCAGAAACGACACGTTCGCCATGGATGGTCGCCAAGAAACCTCATGAAGAAGAAAGAAAAAACATGAAACTAGGGCCATTGTCGCCGTTGAGAAGCAAAAACCCTAGTTCATGCAGGAACAAACTCTCATGCGAGAGAACATGAAAAATTATATATAATTTTTTAAATTATAAAAAATTTACATATAATTATACTAAAAGAGTAAAGAGTGTGATTATCTCATTTAAATATACTTAAACCTTGATATTATACCTCAAGTTGCTAATTAAAATATGTGCAGGCGCTCGCACGCGTGCACACACAAGCTCATTGCTGCCCCCGCTAGGAGAGAGAAGAAACACATTGGTGTGCCTACACTACTGCATGCATGGAGATTGGAAAGAATGTGTAATGTGTGTGCCAAAGAAAGAAAGAAAGAAATCACAACCTTCTATAAAGTTTATCCTAATTATATACATCTTTCTATTATTAAAAAAATTATAAATATTTTTTAAAATTAATGATCGTCTAATAAATATTCTTCTACAATAAATGTCTTGAATGAGTATTTGTTAAACGATTGTTAATATTAGAAGGGTATTTTTAATTTTTCAAGCAAGAATGGTATAATTATAATTACGATAAATTTCAGACAAATCGTTGTTATTTACCCAAAAAAATTATCATACCCAAATAATAAAAAATAAATATTAAAAAATTTATTAGGTTTAAAGAATAATTATAGCTTGAGGTAGAAAAATGTCTTTAAAAATTTATATGAAGCTGCAAACCATCTTACAGTAGAGGTTGAGAGTGCTTTTAGAACTCTCATAACTCATAGTTTATTTTAGGGTAAAAAAATATTTTGCCTTCTTAAATTACGATCGTTTTTATAATTTGTTATTTATTTATTTTTGTTGCTCTTTGATCGTACAAACTACGTGATTTACGTTTTTTTATCATCTCAGGCTATTTTTCAATGAAAAATAATTACATACAGAACATATGGTATTTTTAAAGAAAAAATCGCCATTTTGTTGGCAAGACTGTTTGGATAAATAAATCCTTTCTCGAGTCACTAGATAAAAAATAATAATTTTGCCGTTAAAAATACCAGGATATGTATGTGACCATTTTATTTTTCTCCCAAATGGTGATTTGAGATTGTAAAATGCAAAGATCGTATAGTTTGTATGTCGTAGATCGTAGTGCGACCGAGAAAAAAATTAGACAGTAAAATATAAAAATCGTCATGATTCGGAAGGTAAAATATTTTTGACCCTCTATTTGAGTTGTTATAAAAGATAATTATTTAATATTTAGTATTTATAATGAGAAGATTATTTAAAATTAAATATTTGAACATATCTCCTCATATGTAGATGATTTTTTTGTTTTTCGAAATCTAATATATGAAATTGTTTTTTTATTTGGTATGATTTTAATGTTACCTCCTTTAAAATTAATGAGAAATTATACTTTCTCTTAAAAAAATTTTGAAATTACAATTTCACCCACT
Organism: Sesamum indicum; assembly: GCF_026168435.1. Taxonomy (NCBI): domain Eukaryota; kingdom Viridiplantae; phylum Streptophyta; class Magnoliopsida; order Lamiales; family Pedaliaceae; genus Sesamum; species Sesamum indicum. The sequence continues at coordinate 1,703,500 of NC_142669.1, forward strand.
CCAAGAATTTACTATTTATAACTGACTTTCTTTTATTAGAATTTGAACGAAAAATATTGGCGTTAGCAAATGAAAGAATTCGCATAAATTTTTAATTATACACCTCATTTAATATTTTTATTTAATAGTTTTGTACTTAAAAACAGAAAAAATATAATGGTATTAACCTTACTCTCTCTATATATATTATATTTATTTCTTTATAATTTATTTGGATATTTTAAATTTGAATTTTGGTTGAAAATTAATGAATTTTAAATTCTTTTACTATGAAATTGTTTGAATATTTTTTTATTTATTGCGAATTCTTCTCTCAACCACACAATTTGCAACTGATTTTCATATTTTGGGCTACAATTATCTGCTTTACCCACATATTCTAATTATAAAAAAATTCAAATATTTAGCTAATACGTAGTTTTGTTTTCTGTCTAACTTTGATACGCCAAAGAATGAGAGGGGGAAAACTCGTGCTACATGAATATTTCGGACTTTTATATTTGGAGAAAATGCAACTAACCCCCTTTGATATTGTAAATGAGCAAATTATCCTTTTATTAAAAAATAAATAGTGATATACACGATTTACCTCTCTACATATTTTAAAATACAACAATTTACCCCTTATAATTTTTAAAATGAAGCAATTTACCTCCTTGTATAAGGAGGTAAATTGTTTCATTTTAAAAAGTATAGAGGGATAAATTGCTATAATTTTTTTTATAGGGAAGTAATGTGCTCATTTTTAATATCACATGAGAATAAATTGCTATTTACCCTTTTATATTTAGTAAATGAGGGCAAATATGTAATTCACATCTAAAACATAAGATATCATTGCAAACTGCGCAAGTACAGAATACAACTAGACGAAGCGGGGTTAAACACTTCTTTTTCAAAATGTTAAATTATTATTTTTTTATTTAAACAATAATTTGGATTTAGCCTTTAGTTTTTTTATTTCTTTTTTGATAAATTACAACAGGCTCTTTTAAAAATTCATCATAATTATAAATAAGGTAAATTACATTTTTTCATTTAAACTATGTCCGTTTTTACAATATGGCATTTATTTTTTTTATTTGTGGTCAACTTACCATCTCAATTTTGTGAAATTTGCACTTTACCATATATGATCATTTAATTTTTAATTTTTCTACCGAAGAAATACCACATGCTGTGATATGTGAAAAATATCACATCACACAACCTTAAATATCACATATGCACTGTATGTAATATTTTTTTGTTTTTACAAAAAAGAAAATGGTGAAAAAAAATAGTTATAAATAACAAGTGCAAAATTTTATAAAGTTGAGATGGTAAGTTAACCAAAGAAAAAAAAAAGAATTGGATGCCAAAGTGTAAAAACGATCATAGTTTGGATCGCAAAATGTAATTAACCCATACAAATGTTGCTCGTTGTTTGAAAAATTACAAATACCTCCTTAAAGTTAATGATCATCTAACAAATATACCTCATGACAGTCCAATGTAGGAATTTGTTAGATGACCTTTAATTTAAAAAAGATACTTATAATTATTTAAATAATAAAAACATATTTATAATTACACCAAAATCTTTTAATTTACTCTTTTTACTCGATAAATTTCATTTTATCATCCAAGTTATGCCTATTTTTACATTTTGACATTTAAATTTTTTTTGTGTCAACTTGCTGTCTAGTAAAATTTGCATTTGAAATTAGATGCCAAAGTGTGTTACATAGTTTGAATAGCAAAATATGATTAACTTTTTTTTTTTAATTATGTCAGAATAGAATAGTGGGCACCTCAACAACTTCTGCGTTCTGTCAAGCTTTGCTCTGTTCTTGTCCAGCTACAAAAAACTACCTCTGATCGATCCCTTTGTTTTGTTCTCACATTTAATTACACAAGTATTTTGTGTTAATTCATTCCACACAAAGCTTGTTGCTTCCAACGCACTCCTGTCTCTCCGGACACCCCGGTTTGAGAAGCCACCACATTTTCTGCACTACGTTAACAAACCATTTCTGCAAAAACCAAGAACTCAGAGACCTTTTCCGCTTGTCCCTTTTCACCATTTCCTTCCATGTGCATCCATTTGGTCTCCTCAATCAAAAGGGTCTCTTGATTTGAGGTGGGCTGCGTCCTCTGTTTCCTTATTTATTTTGGACCATGGATGCATGTTTTCAGTTTGATCTTCAAGTGGATGTCAATGGAGAAGAGGTTTTCGTTGTTGATAAGGTAAAGCCTTCTCTGTTTCTTCTTTCTTGCCTTTTAGTTCTCCTCTTTTATATTATTTCAGTTTCCTGTCAAAATTTGGTTCTTTCTTTATCTAATCCTCTCTCTCTCTCTCTCTCTCTCTCTCTCGCGTTCTTGTGTGTGTGTGTGTGTTTGTTTTTTATTTTTATTTTTTTTCTGGGTTTGCCTTAACTTTACATAGCTGAAAGGTATTGTGTCTAGTGTTAATTTTCCAACAGGAGATGATCAAGAATCATCAATGTGTTTCTATTGTACTATAATATGTGTTCTTGGGGAAGTTCATTGGTAATATCTGCAACCCTGAAGTATAATTTGACAATTATTGTTGCTGGATAAGTGGAGTTTAGCTTTGTGGTTTCTTCTTTGCTTCTATGTGTGCACTTATTGCCATTATTCTATACAACACAGTATAGAGAAAATTCTAGCTCGGGTCAGGTGAGATGATGAACCGACAGCAATTGTACCGTGTGATTTATGTATAGTTGAGGGACAGTGATGTGTGATAAGAATTTTGATAAGTTCTTATGTTCTGTTAGTTTTGTTCCTTCCCTCATTTAAAGTTCATGCCTTTTCTTTTGGTTCTTTCACATCTTTCAATGGACTAAAGAGCTGCTTCTAGTGTTTGAATTGGTGCTGTTCTTTCCCTTCTTTGCAGGGATGTAGTCTCTTTAGCTCATTTCTTTTCGAGAATTTATTGCCATATAACGACTTTTCATCGTTCTTTATCAGCAACTTGTGCGGACAACCTTTTTGTTCTGTTTTTCGTTTTGCTAAAGTTAGGAAGTTAAATGCATGTAGGAAGCGACAGATATGTCTGCTAACATGTTTTCCTTGATTGCTTTCCTTAGTGCTACTTATCATTTATTGCAGTTGCTGTTTGCTTCATCCCTCTGCTGATTTCGACACTTAATTTCATGCATTTTTGTAGAGAATTATATCTTTGTATTCAGGAAAGATAAATAAGTTGTTGAGTAAATCGAAAGACGTAGGCTGTTGTCTGAAGGTGATATTCCATGACTTTCCTGGAGGAGCAGCCAATTTCGAGCTCGTCACAAGGTTCTGCTACAACAGGGGAAGAGTTAACATAAATCCTTGCAATATCTCTAACCTTACTGTTGCGGCTGATTTTATGGAAATGAACAAGTTTGTTGCTGGAACCGAAAATCTATGCGAGCAGACGGAGAAATCACTCGAAGAGATCAAGTACTGGACTTGGTCTGACCTTCTGGTGGCTTTGAAACAGTGCGAAAATCTACTCCCTGGAGCTATTTCTTTAACCATACTCGATAAGTTCTTGGATTCGCTGGTCGGGAAAGTTGTGTCATCTTGTGAAACAAGTCCATGTCCGTCCACGTCTTCACCCGAAAGCTATGGATTTAGATTGTCATGTGAAACAAGAAGCTCTGAGAGCTTGAAGAACAGTTGCTTCCGAGCAACGTGGTGGTTTGAGGATCTCATTCCGTTAAACATCCAAGTTATCAAAATGCTGATAAGATCGATGTTATCAAGAAATCTGGACAACGGGATTATTAGTAAGTTTCTCTTATACTACCAAAAATCAAGATTTGGGTCCGCCTTAACGGGCGAGAAAGTTGAAATAATTGAAGCCATAGTTGAGATGCTTTGTTCTTTGGATATGACGTGCGTGTCGTACAAAAGCTTGTTTGAGGTTTTGAGATTCGGTTTAAATTTGAACGTGAGTCAGTGTTGTCGGGACAAGTTAGAGGGCATGATTGGTTTGTTATTAGATCGAGCGACTTTGGATAACTTGCTTGTTCCATCTCCAGCTCGAAGGTGTTACCTGTATGATGTGGATTTAGTCCTTAGGTTCTTGAAGTCGTTTTTGGGGGAAGGGGTTGGTTGTGTGCCGTTGAGTCGGCTGAAGAAAGTTGTACGCTTGATGGATTTATATCTGGTCGAAATAGCACCGGATCCTCATTTGAAGCCATCGAAGTTCTTGGCTGTGATCAGGACGATACCGGACTCTGCTAGAGATTCTTCTGATGAAGTTTATCATGCAGCGAACTTGTATTTAGAGGTAAGCAAATCTGTGCTTACAGCTCTTCTCTTTTATCCTTTACAATATCACTACAAAGATCTAGGAATAATTACTTAGATGCTATTGAGGTTTGAGCATATTATAAAAAAAACACTTCAATTTTGAAAATTCCGGCTGACGGCATATTGCGGTAATGTTTTACATGATAAATTGTCTTAGAGCATAACTATAAGGTGTACAATGTGGTTTTCCATACGAATCAATGTTTTATGTAATATAAGATCCACCGAGACAAAGTTGCCAACGTTTATGCATGCAGGTTCATTCAGGCTTGTGTGAAGAACAGAAGATGAAAATCTGCTCCGGCCTAAATTATGAGAAGCTCTCATCAGAAGCAATTAACCACCTCGCTCGAAACGCGAATTTCCCATCACAATTTGCTGCCCAAGCCCTCATCTTACAGCAACAAAGACTAGAAAGCTTGCTTCAACATACAGATGAAGCCGTCTCGACTGATTTGCCGTCTACTTTGTCTGAAACGGCACACAAGGGAAGGAAAGGCGAAAGCTCTCAGCAAATCGTGCTTTATGCGAAGAAACTCAGTCTTTCCGACGAGAGCAAGAAGCTTAGAGCGCATTTGCAAAACATGCAATGGCGAGCGTCGGAGTTGGAGAAGTTCTGCCGGAGAATGCAAATTCAAATGACGAAGATGATGAGATCCAGATTGTCGAGCCATGGTAGGAATGCTAAATCTGTGCCCAAAATTTGTTCATAGTGCTGAATCTTTGTTCATTTGTTTAGCCCTTTTTGCCTCCAAGTTTATATGTTTATGTACATAGTATGAAAATACCATGTTGAGGGTGTAGTAAATAATACTCTCTTCATTCTACTAGTTGATGCACTAAGGTTTACGTCACCTGTGATTTTTCATGGAATTAAGGAACTCAAAAATCTCCATCAGTTTTGAAACTCAACCCGTTAATGGTAAAAAAAGAACGTATGTCATGGATATCACGCTGCTCGTGTGATACTCCATCCCACATCAATTAAGAATTGATAGCATAAGTACCATAAAAATTCCGATCAAAGAACTCAAATACATATCCCTTTTCCGTGAGTTGTTCATGGCTAAATTTCAATATACGGTCAGCAAGTTTAGAGGCAATTCTTATATCAAACAGACTCGCGGGCCCAAGGCATGATAGCTTGAGCTTGACAGTTATGTTCAATTAAAGCTGCACTTTCAATCTAGATAAGAAATTCAAAAAACTTTGATCAGCGAGTTTAGAGGCGATTCTTACGTCTCACGGGCCCAAGGCAGAGAGCTTGAGCTTGACAATTCGATTCAATTAAAGCTTGTTCCCACTTTCAATCTAAATAAGAAATTCAAACCCAAGTTTTTTGGTTGCCTTTGCATCCCTAAATGGACAGCTAATATTGTCTTGGACCTGGACTCCAACAGGCTGCAGCATGGGAAAATGTCTTTTATGATTGTAATGATATTACAGTCTTGTTTATTCTCTTGTTGGTGAAAAGGATGAGTGAGGGGCAGTGTCTTTTCACAGAGAATGAAGCACATTGCAAAAAGAACAACACAGAAAAGCTGTTCTTTTTCTGTTCTTGCAGAAAGCTGGGGAATGTTGGAGGTAATTGATTCACCAAGGCTGAGGTCCCTCTCCATATAATTCTCCTGTGTAGGCAACTCTATCATGTATGGTCTGCATCAAACACTGACTTGTAAGGATTGGTATTTTGACTAGGGATCTGTGTTCATTTCCTCAACTCTTCCTTACCTCGTAAAATTCTCACTAAATCAAGTAGGATTAAATCAAATTAATTATAAAATTAGTGTTCTTAAATGGTACGCCAATCATAAATAACTGCATTGCACTTGTCACATAATTAATTTAAATTCGACCAAACCCGATATGAATTAAAATTTTCCTCGCAAGGGTTAATCCTCCGGGAAAAATGCAAAGAAACTCTACTAGCAAGGAAATCAAAATGGTGCCAATGAGCCCAACTCAGTTAGGGAAACTGAAACTCACCTCAGAGGTCATGATTTCGGATACCGCCATATGCATGGGATGTTGTTTCTACTGAATAGTAGGTACTGTCTACTGTAGTAGTATGTGTTGGTTAGATTTAGTTTATTTGATAGTATGGTTTTGAATCTCACCATATGCGTGGGATGTTGTATCTACTTCATAGTAAGTATTGTCGACTGTAATAGTAGGTGTTGATTAGATTTAGTTTATTTCATAGTATTGATCAATATATAATTATTTTAATAATTTTTATTAGATATTGATCAACATGAATTATTTTAATCAATTTATTTTAATTAATAATAATTCATCGTTTTTATTTAAAAAAAAAAAAACTCAAAATGCTGCTTCTCCGAAGGGTTTAATAATTTCAATTTTTATCCCATTCTATTGGGCTTAGTAGAATACATTGTCCAACCTGTGCAAGTCTATCAAACATTAGTTGAGGTTGAGGTTGGGCTTCATTCTTGGTCGAACCCAATCCAAATCAATTCTACTTATAAAAGTGTGAAATCATTCATGCGTTTGTTTTTATTATAAATATTTTAATTTTTACTTAAGTAATTTTTTTAATAATAAATAAAAAATTTGTTATAAAAAAGTAAAATTTTATTAAAAGAAGATCATTTAAGAGTCCTAGTTCGTATATCGGACTAAACAAAAAATAAACAAATAATATTTTTATGCGATTAATTTATTAAAAGATATTTTAAATATTTCAAAAATATTAATTTACTATGACACAATGAATTTATAATGACTAGCATCGGAAGAATATATAAAATACTAATATAAACAGCAAAATACTAATATAATACTGTTGAAAATCGTATCTGGCTTATGTGGAATGATACTGACGTGGGAATTGATATTCTTAATGTTAGTAACCAATTAATTCATTGTCGAGTTACTAACCGCATGATGCATACTCAACACTTGATTACTATTGTGTATGGGATGAATGATGTGAGTAGTAGGATAACGCTATGGCGAGATTTATGTGACCTATCACAAGAAATTGCAGAGGAGGCGTGGTTTGTGATGGGAGACTTCAATGCGGTACTTGATATGAGCGAGGTATGTGGTGCGTCGGGAGATATCAGACAGGCAATGGAGGAGTTCCAAGCGTGTGTCATGGAGATGGGTCTCATTACACTTCCTATGCAGGGAGAAACGTTTACTTGGTATAATTGTAGTAGAGATGGTAGAAGCTTGTGGAAATGACTTGACAGAGTTTTGGCCAATAATGTGGTATTACACATGTGGCCGAATGCTTATTATAGGTGCCTTGCCCTAGCTACTTCAGATCATTCTCCACTATTGTTGCAAGGTGGTTCCCGACTCAACTATGTAAGTCCTTTTCATTCTGATAATTACTTGGAATCATCTCCTCAATTTTTGGATGCTGTTAAGTCGGTGTGGATGCATGACATTGAGGGCACTTATATGTATCGGTTACTAGAAAGTTACGTACTCTTAAACCTATTTTTAGGTTGATGCGACAACAAAAAGGGGATCTTTCTCTCAATGTACAGCAAGCCAAGGAATTCCTCGCTACAGCCCAGGAACTCCTTGCACAAGACAGACATGATGAGACATTGTTGTTATTGGAGCACTGTTGTAGAATCGTGCTCATGAAAGCGGTGAAATTAGAACAAAGCATGCTTCGGCAATGGGCTAAAATGCAATGGTTGAAGGAGGATGACCAATGCTCGAGGATCTTCTTTCGTAAAGTGGCCACCAAACGAGCAACAAAACAAATTTTCCAAATTAAAGGGCCTGATGATAATATGATCAATGACCAGGAGGAGATTGTTGCGGAATTTGTGCACTATTTTGAGACCTTACTAGGTGGTGAACGCCGAGGAAGGGAGTTGACACTAGAACATCTGAGATCGAGGGCTACACATGTGTTAACGGAAGAAGAAGGGGATATGCTTGTTAGCCAAGTCACCAGAGATGAAGTTAAAGAGGCCTTCTTTGACATTGAGGAGGACAAGGCACCGGGACCTGATGGTTTTTCAGCTGGATTTTATAAAGCCGCATGGTCTATTGTTGGTAGGGAGGTTACAAAAGCAATACTGGAGTCTTTCATAATGGCCGACTGCTGAAGCAAATTAACTCCACGATTATTTCTCTTATTCCTAAGGTACATAATCCCTTATCTGTTAGTGATTTCAGGCGTATATCGTGCTGTAATGTGTTTTACAAAGTTATCACTAAGATATTAGTCAAGCGAATTCAGCTGGTACTTGACAAATTAATTAGCCCTGCACAAAATGCTTTTGTCCCGAGCCGTAGTATTGGGGACAATGTTTTACTGGCAAAGGAATTATTTTCGGGCTACAACTAACAACGTAAGCCCCCTCGGTGTGCGTTGAAGGTTGAGTTGCGTAAAGCTTATAATATGGTGGAGTGGGATTTTCTATTTGCAGTTCTACGGCTTTATAAATTCCCAGAACTCTTCATTGGATGGATACGTGAATGCGTTACAACCACAACTTTTACTATTGCATTGAATGGTGGCATTCATGGATTCTTTGCGGGGGCTCAAGGGTTTAGACAAGGGGATCCCATGTCTCCTTATCTGTTTGTGTTGGTTATGGAAATCCTTGGCCTCATGATCCAACAGAAGATTGAGGGTCAATGCGGATTTCTTTATCATTGGTGATGTGAGGAAACGGGGCTCTTTCAATTATCGTTTGCTGATGATTTGCTACTCTTCTGTCGTGTTGATGAGTCCTTTATACGTGTATTTAAAGAAGGTTTGGACGATTTTTCCTCTTTATCTGGTCTTCATACTAATGCTGCTAAAAGCCAGGTTATATTCTCTAAAGCAGCTCAGCCGCTTAAAATTACAATTCTTAGCATCCTCGACTTTCAGGAGGGAGAATCGCTAGTCACATATCTCGGATTACCACTTATTGCCTCTCGGCTTTCCATCTCTGATTGCAATCCTTTGCTTATTAAGATTGAAAAGAGATTGCAGGGTTGGGTTTCCATTCAGCTGTCTTTTGCAGCTAGAGTTCAACTCATTAAATCAGTCCTCATATCACTACAAATTTATTGGGCTATGGCATTTATTTTGCCAAAAGGAGTTATTAAGGAGATAGAGAAACGGTTTCGCCAGTTCCTATAGAAAGGTGCATCAACTGGATATTCGAAGGTTTCATGGAATCAAGTGTGTCGTCCGGTGGAAGAAGGAGGACAGGGAATCATGGATGTGGCAGCCCTCAATCGAACTCTTATGAGTAGATATATCTAGAGAATAGTAAGCAGATCTAGCGGTTCTATATGGGTAACATGGATTTGCACCATGCAACTTTAAGGAAAATCTACATGGACAGTTGAGGCCAATTCCGAGGCATGGGGTTGGCGCAAAATGCTTGAACTTCGACATATATACAGCCTCGTATCCATTATAAGATCGGCAATGGAGAATTAATATATATATATATATATGGCAGGATCCTTGGCATCCTATGGGGATCTTAATGACTATATTTCCACACGGCCCCTATCACACTCACACATGGACAGACATGCTACTTAGAGAGGTTATTCACAATGGAGTATGGCATTGTCCACTGCCTCTCACACCAACTCACACACGGGCGGACAATATTATGCTGGACATCATCCATAATTTGCCTCCACTACAAGGCACACAAGACTCGATCACTCTGAGGGGAGGCCTCTACACCAATAGGAGGGTGTATGATATATTTCGGTCTTCAGGCCCAAAGGTAGGTTGGTATTCACTCCTTATGGGCCCATTCAAAATTCTCAAGAATTCGTTTATCTTATGGCTAGCTCTACATGAACGACTGTCCACCATGGATCGTCCGTGGTTACAACATCTTAATAGGGATTGTGTTATTTGCTCGAGGGGTACATTGGAGACTCACCAACACTTACTATTTTTGTGCCCTTATTCAAAGCAGTGTATTCGAATCTTACGCAGGGAGGTCCGGTTTTCATGGACAAACAGAGGATGGATGATTGATGTGATGATTACTGCGCGAAAGTGGCGGGGAAAGCACGTGGTTAACGCCACCTATCGCAACCTATTAGCATCTCTAGTATATCACATTTGGTAGGAGCGCAATAGGAGGAAATTTCAGCAATTAGATCGAGACCCGTCGGCAGTGGCTAAGATTATTCTAGACGAAATTCGATTACGTATACTTAGTGCAGAATTGTCGAATACAATTAGTACGATAGCATTGTATAGATTATGGCAAATTCCATGGCACACAACATCAGCCACATGATTGTACATTACGATTTTTCTTAATGCAATTTACCTTTATCGAAAAAAATATAAACAACAAAACTTATATACATATGTCTATATATGAAAGAATAAATATCAAAAAATTTTAAATAAATATTATCAATCTTATTAAATTAGAAATGGCTATTAAAAGTTTAAAATGAGTGACTTCTAACTAATTAACTTTATTTTAATATTAATTGTAGAAAATTGTTTTGAGATTGTGCATTCATGTACTCTTAATTTTTATCATAATATATCGGATGTAAAATAATATTAATAAATGCAACTTATGATTAAATATAAAATAATAAAAATCTCTTGGGTGTTTATTTCCTATTGTGTGAAGACATTTGTGCCCTTATTGAGGTACTCTTTTCAATAATAAATAATAATTAGTTATAAAATTTTTTTTCTATGAAATACGAAAATTAAGTTATTTGGTATTTTTAATTTCTCTAAACTACTTAAAAATGAATAATCTATTTTGAAGATAAATAGGCAAATAATATTTTAACGTGGCTAATTTTGTTGGAACGATTTTAAGTACTCTTTCTTTTTTTTTTTAAAAAAAAATGATTTACCTGGCATTGTCAAACTTAAAACGAATAGCATATTTATGATTATTTTAGTTATTTCCGTGAAAATTAACAAAAAATCGATAGCAACAATTGCGGAATTAGAATTTTTTTTTTCCAAATAGATGGAAAAATTGCGCGTGACAACTTATGTTATTTTTTGTTTTTTTAAATGGGAAATAGGATGAAAATTTTATAAATACTGAACCTCAGAAGTTACATGTGCACCTACGAGATATCAAACAGACAATTCACAAGAATTACGCTTACCGGCCCCTCTTCCATGGACTGCACATTCCTGTTAGGATTCAACCACCTCCGTGGTGCTTATTTAAAGATGAATGGCTCCCTTCATAATACATAGTTGAAGGGTCTCCCCTCATCCCTTCCATTGTGTTGTAATTTTGAATTAAAATTTACTTGTTAAAGTCATAGATTAGATTTTGAGAAATTGAGATATTAAGAAAAGTTGCTTTTGTCCCATATAGAAATATGATCGGAAAAGGGCTTTGATGTGTATATAAATTGTATGTGGGGGTATTTTTTTTTTTTTTGCACTCATTTTATGTCTGACATTAGAGGTTTATATACAACATAAGCTCCTTATATTAAGTTCAATGTCAAAGTGATATTTGAAGTGTTATGGAGATTGGAGTTGATGTCTTAGTCTCAGTATAAATCTTTTTGCAGCAAAAATATTTGAATTACCCGGTATTAAATCTGTGGCTGCTAATTTATGACACATGAAATCATTGGCGGTTTCTGACCGTTATTTACAGTTTCAACTGAGGTTTTATGACCAAATTAAATACTTGACATTCATTGCTGCTGGTTGAGAGGCCTATAAAAAGGATTCCTCCTCTTCATTTCAAACATACCACCAACTACACCTCTCAACTGAGAATTCTTCTCTTCTCTTTAGCTCTCGAGTTCTCTCTTAAAATTCATATTTTAAGCTCTAGTTTCGGTAAAAGGCTACTGAGTATTGTTCGAGGTGTTTGTCAGTAGAAGTGCAATACTGAACAAACGGTAACCATCTTATCTTGAAAGGAATTGCGTAGACAGATGCATAATTTCTTCAAGGCAAGCAAATTTTCTGTAATTCGATTGGTGTGCAATTTCTATTGGTATTTCATTGGACGGGATGTAGAAGATTCGTAAGACAACATATCTAACTATTGTTGCTATTGTTCTGTTTCAAAGTGGGTATTTGTGTTTTGATTTCAAAACTAATTAATAAATTCGATTGTCAATTTCATAACGAAATTATAATTCTTTATGCAATTTTTCAAACAATCTTGAAGAAATTATATGGTTTTGAACATCGAATTTGTTGGAACATCAACAGTTTTAAATTGCTATTTTCTGAACATCAACAAAGAGACTACTCTATATTCCCCTTCATCTAATGGAGTAGCTGAACAAAAGAATAAAACTTTTAAAGATATGATTAACAGTCTTTTGTTAATTTCTGGGTTACCTAAGTATTTGTGAAGAGAGGCTTTGAATACGGCTTGCCATATTCTGAACAGAGTCCCTTTGAAATACAATATGAGTACTTCTTTCGAGTTGTGGAAAGATAGAAAACCAAGCCTCAAATACATTTGTGTGTGGGGGTGTCTATCAAAGGTGCTGGTCCTGGAACACAAAAGAAAGAAATTGGGCCCTAAGACTTTTGCTGCTGTGTTCTTGGGCTATGTGGAGACAAGTTATGCATTGAGATTTTTGGTTATTAGATCAGAAATTATAGGCATTGAGGTCAACACAATAGTCGGATTTCGTGATGCCATTTTTTTGGAAGATGTATTTCCTATGGAAATAGGAGTACCTTCAAGTGTTTTACTTGATGATTTACTTGCTTCCACTTCTAGTCCTGAACATGTGGAAAAAATGTCAGATGTGGGGGTTAATCCTAGTAGTACTAGTCCGACTCATGAGAAGTCAGATGAACCTATACGGAGTAAGAGAGCTAGGATTGTGAAGAATTTTGAAAGTGATTTTGTCACTTACAACATCAAGGACTATCCGGTAACTTTCAAAAGATGTTATGACTTCTTCAGAAGCTAGGCAGTGAAAGAAAGCTGTCAAAAGTGAGACGGACTCCATTGTTTCTAACAGAACATAGGTGCTAGTCGATCTCCATCCAGGATGTACTACGATTTGGTGTAAGTGAATTTTTAAGAAGAAAATGAAACCTGAAGGGGCCGTCGATAAGTTTAAAGCTAGATTGGTGCTAAGGGTTTTTAACAAAAAAGAGAGAATAGACTATTTTGATAAATATTCTCTAGTAGCTTGGTTGGCTACAATACAGGTGCTCATAGCAATTGCTTCGGAGTATAGTCTCCCAATTCACTAGATGAATGTGTAAACAACCTTTTTGTATAGTAACCTCGAGATAGAAATATACATGGATCAACTTGAGGAATTTGTACCTCATGATAACAAGCGCAAAATTTGTAAACTTGTTAAGTCTCTCTATGAATGAACTTAAATAAGCACCCAAACAGTGGCATGAAAAGTTTGATAAAACTATTCTTGCATTTGGTTTCACTATTAATGAGATTGATAAATGTATCTATTAAAAGGTTAAATGAGATAAAATAATTATTTTATGCCTATATGTAGATTACATTCTTCAAATAAGATCATGTTTAGATATAACAACCGAAACCAAGTCATTTTTGAAAAATATGTTTGAAGTGAAGGATATGGGTGAGGCCATAATTCTTGGTATCAAGTTGATTCGTGCAACTGATTGGATAGCCATTTCTCAGTCTCATTATATTGAAAAGATAATTGAAAATGACACGAGACTAGATATAACTTTTTCTGTCTCAAAGTTGGCTACATACACTAGTTGTCCGGACAGAACCCATTGGGGTGCTTTGGATAGAGTATTAAGGTACCTGAAGGACACGGTAACACTAGCCATACATTATAGCAAATTTCCTACTGTTCTAGAGGGATACAGTGATGCTAGCTGGATGGCAAAAAACTTTGGTAGTAATAGGTGTTCAGGATATGTATTCACCTTAGGTGGAGGGGGCAATCTCTTGGAAGTCAACAGACTTTGATAACCCAATCTACTTTTGAAGCCGAGTTATGTGCGTCGGATACGACTAGTACCGAGGTAGAATGGTTATATGAACTGTTATCACAACTTTCCATTGTAAGCCAGCTTCTTCCACCTATTGCTGTACATTGTGATAGTCGAACCACAATTGCAAAGGTTCAGAGTCGTAAATACAACTAAAAGATCAAAAGACACATCCAAGTTAGACTGAAATCTATAAGAGTATTAGTGTCAAACAGAGTTATAGGTGTTGACTTTGTGGGAACAAAGGACAATATAACTGACCCTTTGATAAAAGGATTAGATCTGTCACAAGTACAAAAATCCACATTGCGGATGGAACTGAAAATCCGTCAGTGATATATCTACAAGAGCAACCCAACCTTTTAAATGAAAATCCCACAAAGAAGGTTCAATATGGTATTAACAAGTTGTAGGATATGTCAGAGCGCTAAAACTAGACTGATACTCTGTATCTGGAATTTGTCCCTTGTAATTCTAGAAAGTATTGATACTGCAAGTATAGTAAGAGTTTAACTCTGAATGGAGTCAAATCTATTAGATGAGATGCTAGCAGTGCGTCCTTGGAGATTCCTAGCTAAGTGAACGTAGTTGTTTGGCGACAACTAAGGAATTCGGTTATTCCTAAAAGCATTCATGGATAGAATCAAGACATATGACCTAAGTGTCAACCCCAATGATCAACACAAAGCCTAGTGGCTTGATGTTACTGACAGACGCTATCACATTTAGAGGCTCAAATTCTAAGCTTAGTTTTATTTGACCTGGTGATAGCTGACATTAGATGACTTAAATAGTCATTTAAACCAGAAGGTACCATTGTTGAAAGCAAGCTACAGAAACTTGAGTTCAAATCTATGAATTCGTGGGGGATTGTTGTAATCTTGATTAAAATTACATGTTAAATCCATCGATTAGATTTTGAGAAATTGGAGAAGTTGCTTTTGTCCCACATAGGAATATGATGGGAAAAGGTTGGTGTGATGTATATAAAAGGTGTATGTGGGGATGGAGTGTTTTACACTCATTTATGGCTTACATTGAAAGTTTGTGTATGACAGAAACTCCTTATGTTAAGTTCATTGTTCAAGTGATGTTTGAAATGCTATGGAGACTAGAGTCAATGTCTTAGTCTCAGTATATAATCTTTTTGCAGCAAAAATATTTGAATTTACCCGATATTAAACCTAAAACTACTAATATATGGCTTGAAACCGCTGGTGCTTTTTGATCATATTTTACCATTTCAATTGAGGTTTTATGACCAAATTTAATTATATCATTTATCGCTGCTGATTGAGGGCCTATAAAAAGGCTTCCTCCTCTTCATTTCAAACACACCACCAACTACACCTCTCAACCGAGAATTCTTCTCTTCTCTCTAGCTCTTGAGTTCTCTCTCAAAATTCATATTTTGAGCTATAGTTTTGGTAAAAGGCTACTGAGTGTTGTTCGAGATGTTTATCAGTATAAGTGCAATATTTAACAAATGACAACTGTCTTATCCTGGAAAGAATTGCGTAGTACCCAGTGTACTTTTGGACATAATGTATAATTTCTTCAAGACAAATATATTTTCTACAATTTGGTTAGTATGCAATTTTTATTAGACCGAGAGTTGTTACGATACAACTCTCAATGTAAGTTATCCTTTAATTTATTGTAAAACAAGACATCTATCTATTGTCGCTATTATTCTATTCCAAAGTGGATATTGTGTTTTGGTCTAAAAACTGACTAATAAATCCAATTGTCGATTTCAAAATGAAATTATAATCGTTTATGATTCATCCACAAAACCCACCATATCACCAAGAATTTCTCAACTGAGGGCACGTGCCCTTGCAACTAAGCATTTGGTGCCTCTACCGAGATGATCGACCAAGATATGTTTGTGAAGGCCCACATGTTGGGTGCGGATGCTATAAGAGGTGGAAAAAATGTAGGATGTTATAAAAGAAATATTTGAGTAGCTACGACTCACTTTGTTGTTTCAAGGGATGTTTTTGCTGAAGCCCCAGAGTTAGATTTTTACCAACTTCCAAAGGGGGGGCAAAATTTTCCGAGTCCAACATTTTTATGAGGGGACATTGCCTCAAAGGATACTTCATGTCCCGGAGTCGGTCTTTTACCAACTTCAAAGGGATGTAAAGTTTTCGGGGCGACATTATCGACGAGGATCTCAATGAAAGTTCCATTTAGGGGGTCCCGAGGCAATAGCGACTTTTGCTATATGAAAGTGACTATTTTTGCCTCAAGGGTCCTCGTGAAACTTCAAGGATCTCCATGTCTAAATTCGTTTCGTTTGTTGGGACTACGACAAGAAAACTAACTTCATTACTTAAAATTCAAAATACAATATTTTAGGAAATATCATAAGAGGAGTAGGATGTATTGAGCTACTACTCGAGTTTTCTCCTATTACAAGTGAATAACCAAAAAATAATTTTTTCCACTACGTGAACTTTGAGTTACTCTTTCATGGCTTATTGATCTTTTTGAGGTCACGGGATGAATCCTGCGGTGGGATAGTTATCGTCACGAGGAGTTGGCATATTCGGCCCATGGTCAAATTGGCGTCCTTGTGGATAGTGGTTGACATATTCCTTTAAGTGTCCCTGCTGGATCAATTTTTCTATCTCATTCTTCAGGTGATGGCATTTCTCCGTCGTGTGTCCCTTATCCCAGTGAAAACGACAATACTTATCGGATTTGAGCCTCTTGGGGTTATCTTTCATCTTTGCCGGCCATTGACTAATTAGCCCTTACTGTTCCGCCACCATTAATATCTCCCCCTGGGAGCGTTCAAGGGGGTATAGTGAGCAAACCCCGCCGGAGGTACATGCTTGAGTTCCTCTTTCTTTTTCAGCTCCTTTTCCTCTTCCCGACCTTTCCTTTTGCTGCTAAGGGAAGGATCCAAAGTATTAGTCTCCTCAATCCGAATGTATTTCTGGGAGCGAATGAGTAAATCTTCCATAGTGCTAGGGGGCTTGCCGGCTATGGACTCCTTGAATCTTCCCGTTAGCAGGTTCTGTTGGATAATAGTAGCCAACAACTCATGATTAACATGGGGAACTTCATGCACTGCATCCACGAATCTTTGGATGTAGTCTGTCAAAGTTTCGCCCTCCCTTTAGCGAATGGTGAATAGAGATGCAGCCGTTTTCGGAAGGTTTTTGTTCATGGAGAAGTGATGCAAGAAACGCTGAACCAACTGCTCGAGGCTAGAAATAGTTTCAGAAGGCAGTTGGTTGAACCAGGCTACTGCACATTTCGAGAGTGTAGTGCAGAAGACCTTGCAGTAAGCAGAGTCACTCAGATCAGCGTAAAATTTGTCTAAGTATTCTTGTGAGTCTCCCGTTCCATCATATTCCGATAGATTCGAGACCTTGAGGCCTGCAGGGAGCGCTTTGGTCAGAATGTTCGGGGCAAAAGGGCTACGTCTTGGAGGAGCTACGGTCAATAACAAGTAGGAATCCTCGACCCCCTTAGGTGCTGGGGGAGCGGAAGATTCTCGATTGCGGAGATTATGACCCTGAGTCTGTGCAACTTCAAGCCTAGAGATCTTGTTGTTCACTTCCTCCCGCCTCTGCTCCTCCTCCTCGGTAGCTGAGGATAATTCTCAACTTTTGCGAGGGGAAGGAGGGGGTGGATTCGCAGGTTGTCGCGCTGCAAATTGGGCTACGGCTTGTGCCGCTGCTCGAGTAGATGCGTCGCATATCAAGGCAAGCAAAGCTTCTTGCGTTAGTTGGATCATCGGTTCTTGGGTGGAGCTTCCGGGGGGAGTGCTCTCCCAGGAGGCGCGGGAGGAGATTGTCGATGTGGTGGAGGATCTCTCCATTGAGGGGTACTTGCTCGTGCGTCAGGGGGGTTACCTCCTGGGGTGGTGACTGTTCGCGAGGCAGGTCTTGTTTCGCCCGGGCTAGAGGCCTGATTTGCATACTCAATGTCGAGGTAAATATTCCCACAGACGGCGCCAATGATGTGGTCGAGGTTTTTACTAAGAGATAAAAATGGAGAATTTTACCTACGACACAAATACATACCAGGTGGAATGCGATTTTCGAGGGAGCAAGAAAAATAGTCAAATCAATAAATAGTGCTTGCCTTAAAAAAATAATATTTTTGGTATTTATAGTAGTGTTGTAAATTATATGGCGTGGTGGGTTGCATTTGTTTAATGTGTACCTCATATATGTTAAATTATATTTTTACCCTTACAAGTTAATATTTTTTTACCAATGTACATCAAGTATTAAGCTCCAAAAGTCAAAATATGTAGAGAAGGAAGACTTTCTTTGGCTTATTGTCAGACGTATGGATATTTTGTGTCGTTAACGCATAAAAACATAGTTGATTTATTGTGTACCATAAATTTGGTTTTGGAGTGATGTGATAACCAAATATTGAAGCATGACCAGTAGGCATAAATAATAAATGGTTGGTTACATGCTTTGATACATCACATCGGATAGAGATGTTCTGCTGCGCCCTCATATCCAACCATGCACCTGCCAGTTGACAGCAATATCCCTCCTACCATCTTAATTCCTATCTATTTTTATCTATGGATGTTAAGAAGAGCTCTCTCTCTCACACACAACGAAAACCTAAAACAATTTGACAAATTTAGTCCTATATATTACAAAATTTTTAAAATGGTTTTAAAATTAAAAAAATTCAATATATTTTATTCCATAAATTCCGTGAAGTAAAATACTAATACTATATTTGTTTTCATTTCCAAATTATTTTCTAGACAAGTCAAAACATACCCAATGTTTGCCATTATTTAAAAATACCTTATTTAGGTGTTTTGAACTGTTTTAACATAAATTCATATATATTATACTCACACATATACATAAATATATATAGAAAAGATATGATTTGATAATAATTTGACAATGAATAGAAATTTTTGTCTCCCAAAACACAACATTAAACATATAATATTTATTTTAAATTATCTTCAAAAATAAATTCAAATATACATACTATCTCTAACACACACTTATTTATCTTTATATTTCTCTCTCTATCTCCACAAAATACAACTGAACACTCAGAAAATGATTCCAAACATTATGTAAATGTGTTAGATTTTTCTCAATTTTGGGACCATTTTAAAAATATCATAAAGCAGACGACTAGATGTGTCTAGTTTTCCTAATTTTGGGACTATTTCAAAATTTTCGTAAACCAAATAACCAAAAAAAAAAGTGTTGAACGCCTTATCCTATTGAATTAAAAATGTAATTTTACCAAAATTTTCAATTTTCAATGGGAAGCATGTGATTTTAGTTTTGTATAGATTTTGTGTGAAAATGATAATATGTTTTTATAATTGATAAGATTGTCTTAGAGATGTCGATCAGTATATTTTTTATTTGATGAAAATAATTGTGATACCTCATCCCACATCAATTTGAAAATGATAAGATAAGTAATATATAAGTTTTGGCTAAAGAACTCTTGTGCTAATGAATACCTCTTTTCGATGAATTGTTCACGATTGAATTTCAAAATAAATTCAGTGGGTTTGAGACAGTTCGCCCATCCAACGCACTAGTGGACCTAGGGCGTGACTATAGTAATTTTATTTTTATTATTTGTGGTGTCAAATTAAATATAATTTTTTATTTAAATAAAATTGATAGTCATATTTTTTTTATTTTTAATTATTAGTGGTGTTATATCAAAATATTATAGCAAAAAAATACATTATTACTATATACAACTATTGATGGAAAGTAATATATATATGTATATGTAATATATAAAAAGCTAATGATCGATGTGGGAATAATAGTAAAATATTTTAAATGAAAACATGTATCAATTAAATATACTTTCACTTTTATCACTCTTTCATAAACTAAAACATAAAAATGAAAATGAAACCAAACAGTTAATATTTTGAGGATTTATTTTGAAAAAATGAGTATCATCATTAGGAAAAGAGGGTCTCGAGATTAATATTTACTGAGAATATTCTTCGTCTTGCATAAGTCTCATAAATTTGTTTTTGAAAAGTCCATTTAACGGAGTGGATGCAATTGAAAATAAAGAATAATAGTAATATATTTTTAGTATCTTGAAAACTTGAGTTGAAAGTAAAAATATTTTATTATTGAAATCTATCGCTTGAAAAAGTTAACTACTATTTAAAAGAAAGGGTCCTAGTCTAAGTAAAATATGTCTGAAACTGATTAAAATTTGGACTGATTCAAAAACCAACAGTATTTGTTCCAAAAATAGCCAAACGCAAATAATCCCGAAAAAATATCATGCCCAAAATATAATTATTCACATTATAAAATAAGTAAAGTCGTCTGAAAAATAAAAAAAATTAAAAAAATATGCTCGAAAAATGGTCAAAACGATGAAATTTCACGACGAACGATGACCTCTCACGATAAATATCGTATTTCAAAAGATAAGGGTTCTCTACTAAAAAATCGTCGAAATGATAGGTAAATCGCCTTATAACTCCACCCGAATCAAACAATATTGTTTGAAATTTTACTATCAAACCGCATAGTTAAAACAAAGTATTTTCGACTTAAACCTATTCAAACGCTTTTAAAATACATCAACTTCTTATCCCATATCATCATCATTAATACAGTGAGTATTAAACGGACATACTAATTAAGGTATTCATTTTGATGTAGATCAAATGGGATAATAGAACCCTAGAAGACATGTGATTTTGGAAATACCCGTTACCTTGTTTCCGACAAACGTGCTAGGTTATAGTGACAAATGCACTGAAGTCATATTCACATTCACCCTTCTTCTTTTGGAATTTTGTAAATGTAAATTTGATTAGGTTAAACGATAAAAAGTAGAAGAAGTACAATAATGTGTAACCGTTCGTCTTTCCAATCAAGGAAACCCGCAGCTACCAAACAATATGCCATAGTCTATAAAGTACAGATGTTGGCAAGTTTTGCCGTAAAGATGCACTCAAAATCCATATACTAACTCGAAACAAGCATTCTATAGTTGGAACACACATTTAGATGGAAGTCATAATGAATTACATTCTCATCAAGAGTAAATACCATTTATGTATGTATAAAATAGTTAGTGGGATTACAGTTGTGTACCTAATACTTAACATGAATGATATCTTACTCACTGGAAATGATGTGAAGTTGTTAAGGAACGCTAAAGTATGGTTATCTACATAGTTCTCTATAAAAGATATAGGTGGGGCATCTTACAATTTGGGCAACAAGATCTATAGATCTAAGATATTAGGATTGAATCAATCATCATATATTAACAAGTGATGCCCGCTAAAATTATTGGGCCAAATCCACAAGTTAGGCATACTAGTCTAATTGGTTAAGAACTCAACTGGTTCATTAGTAAGACGGATAAGGGCCCATCAGCAGGGAAGAAAAGCCCACAAGCTTACGTACTACTTAACTGAACTGACAGGCCCAAGAAACAAACTCATTCTAGCCTAACACATAACGACACAGCAGGGGCCAAATAGAATTTTCTTGAAGATCCTTTGACCTTTGTGGTGGGGCCAAATTTTTGGTATGCTGTCTATGGGAACACTTGAGCTTTGGCAAGAGAAATGACGAATTCCAACAATGGAGACCATGGATCTTATGAAGGAGACTCTTCTCTCCTTTCCGTATCTGGACCTACTGTTCCGCCCGCAGATCTTACTTTAGGAGATGTTAATGTTCCCAGTCCAGATCCAGCACCAGGAGCTAACACTCCAATCCCAGGTCTCGCTCCTGAGCAAGCAGTTGGACCTGCTGTTCTGAACCAGCTCTTCTATGAGTAGCTTTGTCAGTTCATCATGGAGACCATCAACTCGACCCTCCGCGGTTCTTAGTAAAGTAGAGCAAGACCTTTTTCCTTAGCAGGAAATAGGAGGAACACTAGGAAGTCAAGGGCATGGACGAGCAGATTCCTGCTGGGTTCCAACAGGATCGATCCACCCCTACTAATTATGCAGGCAAAGAGGCAGCTAGACATCAACCCCCCTGGTAGTTGGGGGTCCTTGAAGAGGCAAATGGTGGAACTCTGTTAGCAGGTAGCAAAAGAGACCATGCCTGCTGAGCGGGGCATCCCTTTCAGCAAATACATCATGATGAAAGAATTTTCTGCTTACTTTCGAGCACCTTCACGCCTATCTGCTTATGAAGGTACTACTGATCCAACTGAGTGTATCCATAAGTTTGAAAACGCAGCCTCGCTGCAGATACCGATGGTATCAAATGTCGTGTTATCCTTACTACAATAACGAATTCGGCCTAACAATGGTTCGACTAGCTTCTGGCTGGATCAGTTAGATCTTTTGTAGAATTCAGTGCCCTCTTCTAGCACCAGTTCACTAGTAGCAAGAAGTACATGAAGTCAGCTATTAGTCGTTTTGGGATCAAGCAAGAAGAGAAGGAAACCTTGAGGGCCTGTGTCCAACGTTTTAACGCAGCTATACTGGAGGTCCCCACGGCCCATCAGGAGGTGCTTGTCAGTGCATTTACCCAAACACTCCATGAGGGACCTTTATTCGGATCCTTGGCTAGAAGTAGGTTTCAGATTTTTTAGATGTACTAGCTCGAGCAGAAAATTATATGAATTTGGAGGATGCTTGGCTAGTAAAGAAGGTGACCAGCAGTCTACCCGCAGGCTAAGAGGAGAATCATAAGGATGCTTCAATCCCCTTGACCCAAAGAATGACTACTACACACCTCTCATAACCAATCCGGCCAGAATGCTTATGGTGATTGATCGACTCCCTGCCTTGCAGTGGCTTAAAGGCTCTGAAGAGGGCCCTCAACTCCCAAAATCTATGTATTTCTGCAGGTACCATGGGGAATATGGGCATGACACCAATTATTGCTTCCAGTTAAGACAAGAAATAGAAAGACTCATCCAAGCTGGTTACCTTAAACACTACGTGGATAAAGAGAAAAAGCAAGAACAAAAGGAAGAACGTTCCCGTCATCACAGCTCCCGCAGGATTAAGTAATACGAGGATTTTTGCAAAAGGGAACATAAGGAGAAAGGAGCTTCAGACGGAGAAGCAAGCCCGGAGAATGTTCTCGCTAAATGGATAATCTATATAATAGCAGGAGGACCCACTGATGGAGACTCAGGACGAGCCAGATGCGCCCGCGACGAAGGCTACAAGAATAGTCATGGAGATAGATGACAAGGTGCCAATAGAAGGACCAATGATCCATTTTGGTCCTGCTGACACCTAGGGAGTACATTTACCCCATAATGATGCACTTGTTATTTCTACTGCAGTGGCTAATTGTACTGTTTAACGCATCTTTGTGGATTCAGGTAGCTCCGTAGGTGTCCTATTCTACAAAGTATATCAACAAATGGAGTTAGGGGACATCCTGCTAGAACCTATGGATACTTTGTTATATGAATTTACAGGAGAAGGCGTGCACCTATTGGGATAAATCTCGCTTCCTCTCTTTTTGGGCACAGAACCAACCAGAAGGACCAGGATGGTTCGCTTTCTAGTTGTGGACATGCTATAAGCATATAATCTGATCTTACGTGACCTACCTTGAACATTTTCCAAGCTGTTGTCTCTACATACCATATGAAGCTGAAGTTTCCAGTCAGAGATAAGGTAGGAGAAGCCAGAGGTGATGAATTCACAATGCGAAAGTGCTATATGGAAGTAATAAAGAGCAGCAGTAGCAAGATAGAAGTGAATCTTTCCAGCAAAGAAAGTAGAAAGAATTCTATCCCGCAGGACGATCAGAAGGGCGCAATTCCCACTTGTGTCCAGCTAGCTGAAGAACTACTAAGTATTCATTTGGTGCCAAGGAAACCCGATAAGATTACCAAGATCGACTCCCAACCGAGCCCCACATTAGCAGGACAATTAACTACTTTTTTACAGGAAAATGTTGAAGTGTTTGCTTGGACAACTAATGAGCTTGTAGGAATTGATCCCAGCATAGTTGTGCACAGTCTAAACATAGACTTGAATTTCCTCCTGTAAAGCAGAAGAAGAGGCAGTTTAGGCTTGAGAAAGATAAGATTATACAAGAAGAGGTAAATAAGTTGCTATCAGCAGTGCATATAAAGGAGATCCAATTTCCAGAATAGTTATCCAATGTGGTGCTAGTACCCAAGCCAGGTAACAAGTGCCGTATGTGTATTGACTTTCATAACATCAACAAAGCATGCCCCAAAGACTTCTATCCTTTACCTTATATAAACTAGCTAGTGGATTCCACCTTGCTATTAATTATTGAGCTTAATGGATGCTTCGCAGGGTTATTACCAAATGATGATGAATCCTAATGATCAGAAGTGTGTTAGTCCATCACGTAGGAGAAACTTATTATTATAATGTATGCCTTTTGGATTTAAAAATGTATGGCTACCTATCAATGCCCAGTGTACCTCATGTTCCGAGAACAACTAGGACTCAACATGCTAGGAAAGAGCCGGTGGATGGACCAACACCTTGCTGATCTAGCGGAGACATTTGATACATTAAGAAAATATCACATGAAACTCAATTCGGCCAAGTGCTCATTTGGAGTAAGAAGTGGCAAGTTCTTAGGATATATGGTTACAGAGAAGGGGATAGAAGTCAATCCCGAGAAAATTTGAGCTATCCAACAGATGAAACCTCCTACTAACCTCAATAAAATGCGGAGATTAGTAGCACGTGTAGCAGCTCTCAACAGATTTATCTCTCGATTAGCAGATTTATCTCTTGAAGTTTGCCATTCTTCAAAGCCCTAAGAGAAACTAAGAACTTATAGGATGAAGAATGCAAGGAGGAGTTTCAGGATCCAAAAGCATACTTAGCAAAAATGCCCTTGCTCACTAAGCTGACACAGCGAGCCCTTATACCTCTACTTGGTAGTAGGCCAACAGGCGGTTAGCTCTGTGCTCATTAGAGAAGAAGCACACCAAAAAGCTATCTATTATGTAAGCAAGGTAGTGCATGGGGCCGAACAACAGTACCAGGAGGTAGAAAAACTAGCTTTCGCTTTGACAACACGTAAGTTACGACCTTATTTTTTTTATCACATCCTATTTGTATATGTACTAATGCCCCATCGCGAGCTACCTTAGCCAAACCTAAAACCTCAGGAAAAATGATTAAGTGGGCCATCGAGCTCAGTGAATATGATGTTTCTTACGAATCTAGGTCGGCTATCAAAACCCAAGCCTTGGCTGAGTTCATGAATGAGGCCACGCTCATGGAAGAGGATGAAGGTAACTGGTTACCACATGCAGATCGCTCCTCCACCCTTGCTGGCAGCGAAGCTGGAGTGGTCCTCACTAGCCCGAAGGGGGATGAGTTAGAATACACACTACGATTGTAGGTATCGGGATGGCTCTATATGCAGGAGCTAAAAACTTAATCGCCTACTCCGACTCCCAACTAGTGACTAATCAGGTAGAAGGCAAGTATGAAGTTAAAGAATAAAGGATGAAGGAATAGCTCCAGGAGATAGGTGAACTTATTAGCCGCCTGAGAAATTTTCAGCTCCACCAAATCCCTTGAACAGAAAATACGAAGCTAAATATCTAGCTCGATTAGCAAGCTCCCTGGTTAATTAACACTCGCGCTAGCACTGTAAGAACCTTCGCCAACAATTTTTTTAAACCTGACATAGCTATATTGTAGATTGAGACATATTGAAGGAAATCCCCCCTGGACTACCTATTAGAAGGTACCTTTCTGGCTGATGAGATGGAAGCAGCATGCTTAAATAGTAGGACAACTAAGTTTGATTTACTTGATGGTATCATATATAAGCGTAAGTTTTCTCAACCTTATGTCCGATGTCTGTCAAAGTAGGAAGGAAGAGATGTATTGCAGGAAATACATGAAGGCTCCTGTGGCCATGTAGGGGGTATGGATTTGGCCAATAAAATTTTGCAAGCTTGGTATTTCTAGACAACCCTTAAGAAAGATGCGATAAACTGGGTAAAAGGATGTGAGCAATGCCCGAAGCATGCCCCTCTCATTCATGCTCCAACAGAAACCCTTAGAACAATATCAGTACCTTATCCATCCTCTTAGTGGGGGATGGACATAGTTAGACCCTTCCTAGTTGCAGCAGGACAGTGTAAATTCCTCCTTGTGGAGGTAAATAATTTCAGCAAGTGGATGGAGGTGGAGCCTTTAGCTCGAATCACTAAAACCGAAGTGATAAAAGTCTTATGGAAAACTATCATCCACAGGTATGATTTACCTCGTGTTATTATTTTTGACAAGGGTCGTCAATTTCAGGGTTGGAAAATTCAAGATTGGTGCGTCGAGCAAGGCATCCAACAATGCTTCATTTCTGTTACTTACCCCTAAGCAAACGGGCAAGTTGAAGTCACTAACTGAATCCTGGTTTAAGGAATCAAAACAAAGCAAACACAAACAGGCGGACCGTGGGTAGACATGTTGCCGGGAGTGCTGTTGTCATATAGAGCTACTCCTCATTCCACCACTAGAGAGCTCCTTTCAATCTAGTATACAGATTAGAAGAAGTTATCTACGCTGAAATAGAGCTAGAAACTTTCAGAATCCAGCATTATGAACAGGAGAATAATGATAGCTTGTTACGAGCTAATCTAGACCTGATAGATGAAGTACGACAAGATGCCTGTGCCCGCATAGAAAGGTATGATCAGAGGGTAGTTAATGCTTACAATCAGCGGGTAAGGAGGAGAGAATTTCAGGTGGGAGACTTGGTACTCTGACGAGCTGATGCTTTAGGACCGATAGGGAAGCTAGCCTCCAACTTGGGAGGATCCAACAAAATCACCCGGATCATCAAATTGGGGATGTATGAATTGGAAGACATAGATGGCAGAAATCTTTCCCGGCCATGAAAATGCTTGAAATCTCAGGAAGTTTTACTCCTGAAATTTCTTTACTTACAAAGCCGATTCGTAAATGTAAACCACTTCTTTCTTAATAAAAATGCAGCCTTTGCTTTTCTTCTCATGACAATTGCAAGATGGAATCTCAAAACTAAATGTACAACAGAAAAACTCAGCTCTACTTAAGTCGCCTTGCTGGCGCACACTTTACTTAAGCCGCCTTGCTGGCGCATACTTAGTTAAGTCGCCTTGCTGGTGCACGCTTGCTTAAGTCGCCCTGCTGGCGCACTGTCCTTCAAATTACACTGCTAGCACACAATTAGCTAATACGCCTTGCTGACGCATTCTCAATGTAAAACCATCCTACTGCTACACTTGCAAGTCACCTTTCTTGTGCCATTTACATTTGTTTTGATAATATGTAGCTTATACATTACCAGTGCGCGATTTTATCAAGTGAACCTGGCCACTTAAGTTTGTTTGGTTAAAGCAGATCTCATATTTATCACTTCAAAGAGAAGTACTCTAAACAGGCCTAAACCTAGGGCAAAATCACACTTACTTTTTTAGGGAAGAAAGACAATCACTCCCGCTCCTCATAAGGATTATACTAACCTTTGTAGGAATCTGATTCAAAGCACCAACATATGAGAAAAAGGCAACATATTGCATAGATCAATAAAGCAATGAAAGAAATAAGAGTCTAAAAGCATTCAAAGCCCACAAATAGGCATTTTCATAAACCTCATGTAGGATGTAGCAATATTGTTTGTCAAAAAATAGAAAAGCAAGTTTTACTTAGCAGTAGGGGGTCAGCACTATCATCATCATCGGGGGGGACTACCTTCAAGGGAAAAACATTTTCCACCATAGGGACCTATGGATCTGCTGGAGAGTCACCTTCTGGAGAGACATGGAGCAAGCTCTTGGGCAATTCTTAGGGCACTTCCTCATCAAGCTTCAGAGCATTTGCCAATTGAGCATGGATATATAAGATATTAGTAGGAGCTGTCAAGGAAGGAGAACCAACATCAGCAAACTGGCCCGCACAAGTCCGATATCCATGATAATAGTACTTCAAGGCATTATCTGCAAGCTGGCGCTGAAACTCTTCGGACTTCTTGAAATCTGCCAGTCGGTTGATCCATAGTTCATTATTTCCCTCATTTATGGAAGGGTAGTCCTGAATCTTTGACACCACGTGCTACAAACGATCGTGAAGGCTCGATATTTTGGATTTCAGATCAGCAACACTGGTCTCGTGCTTACACTCTTTCTTCTGCATCTCATCCTCTGGGCTTCCTCTGTGGTAAGCCCGCCTCGCTCCAGCAACTCCCCAATCAATAAGATGATCTACAAACAAGGTAAGTAGATCTTTCAAATTAGCATATACTGGAATTAAGCTTCTTTATTCCTTACTTTTCTAGCTCATGAAGCCAACAAATTCATGACTTCATCACGGGGAAGGGCCTCCAAAAAGGTCTTATTCGAAGGATCTAAAAGTCCCTTCACAAAGTCAGCAGCCCGGTTGCTGTCACCCTCCTCCTTTAGCAAAGACTGGGGCTCATTTGAACTAAGCTTCTCCGTTTTATCTTTACTGCTAAGGGACGAGGAGTGCTAGGTCGTGTGGAGTTTTTTTATGCAGGATGAGCAAAGGAGCTGGAAGTGGCTTTTGCTTTCTTAGCACGAGGCGACATGGGTTCCGCCTGGCATTTTCCTTTGGAAGCGCTAGTCAAGCAGAACATGCTGGAGTTGAAGATGGACTTTTAGCCAGCGGACGTTTGAAAGAGGAGCTATCAAGTAGTATAGTTAATATCATTCCCGCGATGGTTCAAATGCAATAATTGCCAAAACTATAACTAATCTACGATTATTAACTACTACTAATGCTAAAAATAATTATTAACAAAAACAATGTAAATGAAGGTGTTGGAGAAGATTCATAGATGAGAAAGATGCTAAGACAATTGGTCCACCTAATTGATCCAATGAATGCAGAAATTATAAATTAATCTAGCAGGCAATATTTTCATACACTGAGGTTTTTCCCAAATTAATTCAATATACTCTCTCAAGCTATAACTTGTCAAGGAAATAGTGGATTCCTGCAATCTAAATCTCGTGATAATAATGCATTAAGATTTATAAAATCCTTATGAAACCAGATGAATCACGTCTATGTATGTCTATATATCATTCAATTCACACCATGAATTACCTTTTCCACTATGTCAAGTTCCCTTCTGGTTCATCAACATAATTAATTCAATCTAAGAGATGGTCAGGCTCTTAAATTATAAAAACAAGCACAATAACTCATGGACTTGGATATATGAGAACAAAGCTATAGATTAATTTGATAAAATACTTAAAACATTGTCTCAATTATATTTTCTGAAAGCCCTAGCAAAAACTAAATTAGTTCATACTAACTAGATAAAACACAAAAGGAAAAAAGATAGAAGAACTCATGGACTTGGAAATCGGGCGTGAACAGTCTATCACTCGGGCACCAAATCAACTTCTCCACTTGTCTTCTTGTCTTCTCTTCGTGCTTTAATGTGAATTTTAGGACTTTCTCCAGCCCCAGACGAATTTCCCCAATCTTTTTCCCTTCCTCCTATTTATAATAATTTCCAACAGTCATAAGTTTAGTCTAATTCTCCTTCTATCTCTCCTAATCCTATTGTTACTAAACTTCTCAATATAATTACAAAGAAATAAATTGCTAAATATGATTATTTGACTAAGCAATTATGTGGGGTCTATTCAATTTCCGCCTGGTGTCTGTTTGACAACCCGTGAATCACAGGTTATGCCAAATTCGATTCTCTATTTTACGGATTCCTGATAGCCTATGAGTCACGGGTTATTCTTGATACACTTTTTGCTGCATTTGTAGACTTTTCTTGAAACTTGTTCTTTTTCCATGAAAGCACCTAAGATATCACAAATAAACACTAGAACAAGCATCATATCACAAGAATATAAAGATAGCAAAATGTATCATGTAATTTTGACTAATCAAGCTACCTCCAAAATTCTTTTCCTCACCCAGGGCCTTATCTTGCAGAAGCTTGTTGAAGATATTGACTACATGAAATACAAGGTCGTTAACAAAAAAATTTTCATGCATCCAAATCAAAGTTGTAAATTAAAATATGCCAGGAGGTTATATCAGTAGTTGTATCCAAGGCCACTTCTTTGAGACTCAACCCATAGCAAAAGAGAAAGGCTAGATGTACAAGCTCACAGGGATCATAATGAAAATCATTCAGATGTTCTAACAAAAACTTGAAGGGAGCAGGACGACTACGACTAGACTATCTAGGAAGATCGGGAGCATTAGAGATCCAAGATGTGGGGAATTGCCAAGACGTAGAGGAGGATATGAATGTTGTTTCCAATCTCTGACAGAGATGTCAGAGTGGAGAAAGTGAGCATCTCCCCGAGAAGTAAAGTAAAAGAGACCAGGACTAGCTTTCTTTCGCATAAAGAAAGAGAGAAACTGAGCAGCAGTAGGATTCTCCCCCCAAATTTCGCACAAAAATGTGGAAACCAATGATTATACTGAAAGCATTCAGGGCAAACTGATTCAAAGACACTCGAAATAAAGTGGATACTTCAGCAAAAAGTGGAGGGATTGGAAGTCACAAACCAGCTTCTAGTTGGGCTACATAAAAGCATATAAAGTCCTTAGGAGGTGAATCAGGGCATTCGTTAGAAGCAGGGATTCTAATAAAAAAATCACCAGGTATGCCAAACTTAGACCTAAGATCATTTATATTTTCCACCTTCATGCAGGAACGATAAACCCTGTATGATTTGGTACTAGAGGCAGCTAATAAATCCTCAGTCTTCCTCCTCTTCGACTCTTCTCTAGAAATTCTTTTCCTACTAGTCACCTCCTCTTCGCCCTTGCCCTGCGGAGGATCTGAAGCATTAGAGAGAGTTGCAAGATCAATAAGGAAATCTTCTACTACTCGCTCATCTACTCCCTCTTTAGACATGATTAAAACTTTCAGAAAGAATAAAGGAACTTAACTAAATGTGAAGATACAACGAGATGATAATAGAGGAAAGGAGGAAATCTCCGAAAATCAATTAGAAAACACCCTAGCTTCAGACGTGAAGGAAAAGGAGGGGGAGGATTCTTTTGTACCTTAGAATGCGGATGGTAAAATAAAGGGTAAATTCCCTATATATATACGAGTTATTTTGGAATAAACCTAAGACTCCAGTCAACTACAATTTCCTCCCTATGAATGCTCGAGTTTTTAAGGAATATTAAAAAATAGAACTCTTCTCCTTCTCTCTTTGTAATCATTGTGAATTAATGATTATCCTTTCTGTTGCAGATATCAATTCAAATTCAAAAAACTCCACAAGGAAAAGGCGGGAGTATCATTTTAAGACATTTTCTAGCTAGATATTTTTTAACCTACAGGAGGGATAGAATGTGATGGAAAGGACTCTCCAGCTAGAATCCTTCAATCAACCAACATTACTTAAGATACTCCATGGGATTCGTCCTGCTGACGAGCAGGAAGTTTACTCTCATTTTTTGCAGGATATCTTACCTACTCCAATAGGCCAACTCTATACTCCTGGAGTGCAAGAGAGTGATGATGCCCTCAAAAATTATTGGGCTAAGCCCACCTCGTATCCAATTTTGCACGAGCCTATAATGAGGGGTCTTGTGCAGGTTTCTAGGGCATGTCTTCAACAACACACTTATTCTCTCTCGATTTTTAGGATATTTCAAGCTTATATTAACTAAGGCTTAAACGGGCCTCATAATGTATAAGAGATACTGTTGTTCAAATACTGACATGAGATGAATTCTATCTTAAAATCCACCATCCTTGCTACACACTCTGACTGCACTGGACAAAGATTATGATAACTATATCCTACAACAGAGTCACCGCTCACCAGCCATATCTCTTCAAGTTTGAGGATTAATCCTACACTATCGAAATTGAGAATTTCAGTCATATCGACCAAGCCCTTAGGGCTTTCATATAATGATTCCAACAAGCCAGTTCAGTGAATCGACTACCTTGCCAACTAACCCACTAAAATTACATAGACGACCTACGTCTCCTACCGACAAAATACGACTGTAATACTTAGTGCAAGTCTCTTTAATACACTCGGTGCCACTTCTCCAAGTCCTCGACTTGGAATATTTTTAGACTGACCTTTAGAAATTGGTTCCATATATTCCAAATCTATGCGCAGCTGTACTCCAGGGGTTCAACCTTTCGGTCTGTGGGCATTTTATTGTGATATTGACTCGTTGTTCAATGTAAGTAGTAACAAAATACTAATATCTTTTAATGAACTATTAGGCCTTGTTTCCTTCAAAAATCGTATTAAATGAATGATACAATTATTTTTTATTAAATGAATGAGAAAAATATCCTGTATAATATGTTGGGTATTTACTTATATATATTATTGAAATAGGATAAATTCTTTCAACTGTTTACATTGATGTATCCACATACTTTTGGTAGAAAAAATATCTTTGAGCTCTTGTTATAAAATTTATTAGACAATAAAATATTAGTGTTGTTGTTGTTGTTGTTATCATTATGATTTTTATTATTTATAATAATAGTAATTATTATTATTATTATTCAATCAAATTTTGAGGGTACAATAGTCATTCTCATTTGGTGGAACCTTGTGACTAAATTTTATACCACCTCCCAAGGTGGTACTAGTTATTCAAAATAGTAAATTAGTAGAGGGCTTTGGTTTTATACTAGGCCTCATATAACGAAGTAAACATTATTTAACCTATACTAATTTTCTTATACAGGCTTATACATCAAAGTAAATAAGGCCTTATTATCTTGATAAGGATTAAGGAACAAAAAATAACCAATTCAATTGACTTTTTGGTCACTTATTCTTACAATCTCCCACTTGGCCATTAAGCCAATTATGCATGTCGCTCAAAGTCTTCTGAGTGTGAGCAATTTATGATACTAGCTCGGTCTTGTGCGTCTATTATATTTTCTACTATAGCCACATGGCCCAACCGAATGCCTCATTTACCATCGCTACCTTTAGATGGTGGTAACATAAGAATTTTCAATGGATCCTGCGGTGAGATCTCTAGGCAAAAACCTTTCGCCCTAGCTTTGTCGTCTACCTCCAAGGCAACCACTGGCTCGACGATGCTAGGCACTACGTCCATTCAATGGATTTGATTTTTTAATCAAACCCACTTTCCAGAAAACAACTTCCAAAAGTCGCCACACATTTAACTTTTAGATGGAACATTGTGGTTTCTGCTTGAAATCCTTCCATGCTACCACACACTCCATTAACTCTGAATATATCTATATTTTGAGGGCTTTACTCATTATTCAAATGAATTTGGAAATTAGTTTCGTTTAGCCTTTCAAAATCAACTCTCCACAAATCGTGTATCAAGAACACATCTTTAATCCTTATTCTGGTATTAAAGACTGCTCTTGACAACTATTTACTGCCTCTTTGGTGTATTCCCGATATCTGTTCTGTCATGCCCAAAGCATACACAACATCAAGTTTAATGTACCAAACAACATTTTCATCAGTCATTCATTATTGAGTATTGAACAGCTCAACCGTTTACATACTAATTCAATTCCTTTTTATGGAGAATTTTGTGAACAACGTTTGTGTCTTAGTGTCTCCTAACATTTTTAACCTCATTCTAGATGAGTAAAACATTATACACTAGATACTTTAGTACACGACCCAATTCCCTTTATCTTTAGAGGTTGAAGCTTCTCCGACTAGTACCGATGGTGCAGATTTTGCAATCGTGCCTCGTATTGAACTAACATATTTATCAACTCATAAAAACTTTTATGAAGTCCATCCATGTCATAGTTGACAATAAATTGATTGAGTGAGGGAGGTAGTGCCTGAAGGATCACATCAATGTACGTGTCTTCCCTCTCAAGATCCGCGTAGAGGTCTTCAAGCTTCTCCATAAGAGATAGTATCATCACTCCATGCTATCGTGTAGAAGACCCTAGTAATTATATTACTGAAGAATGCCTTCGTCGCGCCATATCTAATATGTCAGTCCGGTACTGCATAAATATCATTCATGTAGAGCATTATCAACCTGACTCATCATACCTTTCGTACTGTTTTCGAATTTTGTTAGTCATCGAGCCTGGTACGATGCTGCGGACCTTCTGATTATCTTCATGCCATGTTTTGAGTTTCTCAAACAACAAACACTCTCCAGAAAAGGACCCTCCAGGAAATTTTGAGGTAGAGACTTATCCAAAATATAAGTCTAGTTCTCGAAATCAAAGACTATCCTCAGATTCCTTAGCCAATTTGTATAGTTAGTTCAATCAAATTTATATGCCTCGAGTATAGAGGTTAGTGGATTCTTATACATCTATAATTTAAAAAAAAATATTTAAGGAGATTATTGTAATATTGTATTGAAGTTCAGACTCGATCTTTAGTCATTAACCTCTCCCACTATTTCTGTGAAAGTCATCACTCTCAAACGGAGTTTCGAAAAACCATTTCCTAGTGCGCTTGGGGTCCACAAGAAAAATTCTCCATGCCCCACTAAAATAATTTTCATGTAAAACAACCTTGTCGGAGGTATTCAATACCATTCTAGATACGAGATCCCCAATATATTTTACCTCACCTCTTCATGTGTTTTCGAGGACTCGAAGCGAATCATCTTACTCGGCATTAGGCTCGACCCATCAACCAAATTATAGCACCACTGTCGCCCAATGACTCGTGAGACAAGAAAACAAAAGTGTGTTCACTTTGTTCACAAAAATAGCACAACCCTATTTTAATCTAAGCGTACCATCACTAATGAGACTACACTTTGGGTGAAATTAGCTTCATCACTACATTGTCGTTGATGAAAGGTTTGGAATAAACAAACTTTATTTTAATTTCATTTTGGGTTTAATATTAACTTGATTTAACCAAGTGATAGTTAATATTCAGTTTGACCGAGACCTCATCACATTATTAAGTTTTGAATGTTAAATATCAAATATTTAAAATGAATCACATGCAAAACATAAGCCTAGCACGCCTCTGGTGGATGATTACAAGCCCAAAACCTATACGATCCACTAAGCCCGCAGTGGATCCATGGTCAATCTAGGGTTAGGCCTACGCCATCACAAGATTTTTAACCCATTTATAGATAATGGCCCTTATAAAACCTCTTTATCTTCTTAGACTCTCTATTGTAGGGTCCGTCCTTCGGACCTTTTCTTTATGGATCCCCCATGGGCTAACCTATGGCATCTTCCATAGCCTCCATTGCCTTGAGCTTGCTCCTTTCAGTTTATTTACAACAATAAAAATAAACCTCCCCTACCTATCTACTCTTATTACAATTAAAATAATAACCGGTTGTGGGGGGAGTATATAAATAGAGAAACGCAAGCCTTAAATATCAAGGCTATAAATGAGAGAAAAAAAAATAAGAGGCACGTAGGACCCAACCCAACAGAAAATAAAACCAAGCAAATGGTCTAAGGGCTTTGTCGTCGTATATTAATCCGATTAACAAATACGGTGAAAATATATAATACAATAAAGTCATGCCAACCAAATAATACAAACCATATAAAAACATAATCATTTGATGAAATTACATGTAAAATAATGCAATTAAAAATTGAATATTAGTGCAACCTTATGCAAAAATAATTTTTGTTTGGAAACCTATTAGAAATTAATTTTAGCAATTTAATTTCTAGAAAATTATCGATCTCAACCATAATTAGATTAAGCTAAAATTAACCATTTCAGTAAATATGCAACAAAAAAAAATTTCTGGAAAAAAATAGAAAAAATCAGCGCATTTGTCGAGCACAGCCGGACAATCGCGGGCAACGCATGCGCATACAGGCATCATTGCCTGCGCGCAGCAGCTCACATGAGCACACGGGTGGCTATTCAACTACACAGTTTTTTCCTACTTGTATAAAATTAAAATAACACAAAATCATGATTTTTCAGAAAATACCAAATCAAACATGCTATTCAACGACATAAAATTATGAATTCTCAACCAAATAACATGTTGTAAAAGCCGAATTAAACATGTAAACATGCTTAAAATACGCAACACATGTTAAATTCTAAGACTATACACCGAACCGGCCTCTATTACCAATTGTACGAAGCGGATCGGCCAGAGAACTACGGGGGAAGCATGAAAAATTAAAATTCGATAACTCAAAGCATAATATAACCCAATCAAATGGTGCCCTTGATCTATCCCGAGAGTTTTGTGTATAATAAATCAATTATAGGCCAAGAATAGAGAGAAAAATGAGGAACATAATTTACACCAGATCCTTACCCTTGTAGTTCTCTTCAATTGGCTTCTTCCGTTGTTCCAATTCTCCAACCCGTTCACAGAGATCTCATCTGAGAGACCCTCTAAAACCGTCAATAGGGTCATAGGTGATCGTCTCCTCCTCGTTCTAGCAAGAAAGGGAACTGGAAGAACGAAAGATCAAAATCACATTATCCAATTAACGGACTCATCCTTCTATGTTCTTTCTTTATTTCAGAACCAAGAAAGAACTATGGTTCTTGAGAAACACTTGGTTAGAGAGAAAATCATTCGTAGGGATAGATATTCAAGTATATACTAGACATAGTTTTTGTATGCACTTGAACTTCATCCAAGGTGGTTATCCAAAGCACCTCAAGATTTCCACATCATGCTAGCCAAATTCAAGGAGCCTCCTAGGTCAAAAATTCGGCCAACCCTACACTTAAGAGAAGTCATCTTCTCTTTTGACCTACACTAGGTCAAATCGGGGCATGGGCTTGGTTAAAAGAGACTACGCCTTGATGTAAATAAATAAAGTTAATGTCTAATGGACTTAAATCAAATCTAATTTAATTCTAAGCCCATTAAATAAATTCATGTCTTTTAATCTTTTAATCAATTAAAAGACACAAGGCTACCCTCTCTTAGTTTATAAATTCAATTTATAAATTGAATCGACCTCAATTAATTTAATCTAATTAATATAAAGGCTAAACTCAAAATTAATTAATTGAATAATGCTATCCAAAAAAATAATTTAATCCAATTAAATTAATCCCATCTCATTCTAGTGACAAGTGTATGACTCTTTAGGTGCACCCTCAACTAGACTTGTGCATGTATAACTGACACAATTAATTAAATCAAATTTAATTAATTATTCTTCATTAGCCAATAACAAAAAATGGCCCGTTACCATGTGTGGTCGTCTAGCAACAGTCAATGACATTAAAGATTACGTGAATAGTCCGTGAACATTTAGATTTCAAGTTTCATACAAGTACGGTTCTTCTATCAACAGTCTCCCGACCTTATTCTAAGGTATGTAATCAGGCATTGGTTCCAATCCTAAATTAGGCATCTATAGTCATAACTCGGGTCCTCGTTTACCGCATCGATTTACACAAGAAAACCTATCACATTCGTTCAGTCATTGCAGCCACATATTCTAAAGGCTTAAACAGGTCTCAAAGTGTATAGGAGATACTGCTGTCACAATACTGACAGGGGATGAATTCTATCTTGGAATCCACCGTTCTCACAACATACTCCGACTGCATTGGACAAAGCTTATGATGACCATGTCTTACGACATAATCATTGCACTCCATATCTAAGATACAGTTTTTGTATGCACATGACTGCCATGATTGCTCAAGTCCAAATATTAATCTCGTACTACCGAATGGGAATTATAGTCATATTGACCAAGCCCTCAAGACTTGCATATGATAATTTCCGCAAGCCAGTTCAGTCGGTTAACTACCTTTGCTAACTAACCCTCTAAAATTACATTGACGACCTATTGATGAAATATGGCTGCAATACTTAGTGCAAGTCTCTTTAGGACACTCGATGGCACGTCTCGAGTTCCTCGACTTAGAACATTTCAAACCGACCCCTAAGTTGGTTTCATAGCTGCTAACCTATGTGCAGCCCAACTCCATGGGTTTAACTTTTTAATCTGTGAGCATTTTGTTGTGACATTGAAATGCCATTCAATATAAGTACTAAGAACAACAAAACACTGATGCTATTGATAAACTCTTGCTACATTCATGATTACGATATCATCTTCATAAAGACTAACGAATAGAAAAACAATAAATCTAAGTAGCTTTCTAGTCATCTATTCTTGCATACGCATTATTCAGATTTGTTCTTAGGAAATAGTATATCGAGATTTTTAAGGAATTTACTTGGGTAATGACACCAGACCTCATTAGGATACTTAAAATAGGCGATGTCGATATCTTGAAACATCACCCAATTTTAGACCTAATGCTTAACTCTAGAACTGAGTTTAGTGGCAGGTGTCTTTGACATCAGAGAAGAAGAGAATTATTTTCCTTGTGATAACTTATATCATTTGCAACAACCTATTGTTGGTAAATATGAAGGTATACTAGAAATAACACACAATAAGATCATGGTTACAGGTGTTGTAGGACGAGAAATCAGGACTATGACCTCGGGGTTAAGTTTTCTCAAATATCATAAACCACAGGGAAGAAGAGGTAAGGGTATGGATTTCAATCTAGATTGTTTCACATTAGAATTGAATTACTAGTCCATTCTCTATATACATATTTATTGGTATGTTGTACGATCAATATAAGTTAGAATACTTTGCAGCGTATATTGATTCAGGGTTAGAAAGTTGTACAGGAAAAACTAGTTGTTTTCCCTAGAGAAGCTATGGAAACCTTACCCATTATTGCAGGAAGTGATTTTTCACAAAAAGTCTTAGTACTCAATAAAGGAATACTATAATAAAAAATCATGATCGCAGGAGCATTTGGAACACCTTAGGAAGTAAACTCCTAGAAAAAGAAGAGGAGATTAACATCAGGCTGATGACAGACACCTCTAAGGTTAATACTAAGGAGTTTATTTCTTTTATTTCTGCTTGGCAGGTCTACCAACAAACATAGAAAAAATTGATTTCCCGTCAAGGAATTAACCCAAGCAAGACCTTGGTAGACACATCCAAAAAATATAAAAGACATGGATATTTAAAGGATCCAACCCAAAAGAAGTTCGAGACTGGTATGATTTTGGGGCTCTTGATTCAATTTATTCCGCGGCACCTAAATTTCCAAAAATTTCAAAACTTCCTGAATGAATTAGTATGGCGGTATACGATTCTTGGCAGAACAATCTCCACCAGAAACGAAGAGATATTTTGGAGCTCAAGTTCATTTTAATGGCTGTACAAATCAAAGAAAATAGTTTTCCCCCAGCGTTGTATTTTATCAAATTATAAAGACCCGATATGACATCATTCAATTGAATTAAAATTGCAACAAAAGATGCCCCTTTAGTTTAAGCCATCAACGAAGATAGAATATCCACCAGAAGGGCTTGGGATTTTGGGGTTTGTCTCATAGAAATGACAAAGTCAAGTTTCCATTTGAAATATTTTCAAATAAATTAAATGGGCCATTCCTATTAAAGTTCATGACATTAAAGAGTACTAAGTTTGTGGAGAACCTATTTGAGAAAAGAGAATACTCATCTGGGAATAAGCTATCTGCAACAGAGGCCACCAGAAAGAAGGCATGCAACATGATGCATATCGGACAATAACATAACCATATTTGCTCTTGTTGTGAGAAATAGAAAAAATCTTGGATCGGAACAAAGATCTAGGTGACCCAGAAGAACCCGAACCCAAGCTCGAGAAGTGTAAAAGACATTAGAAGGATTTTTACAAAATGAGGTAAAAACTGCAAAATATGAAAAATCAAGAAAAGGACTATTTACAGAAACAAAAAAGAAAGGCCAAAGTTAGAAAAACAGGTGGCAATAGCTAAAAAAGCAAGTGGCCGATAATTCATAATGCCCATAGCTAGAAAAGCAAAAGGCCAAAAATAAATGAACATCATGATGTCATCCAAAACGAGTTTGAAGTCCTTGATTCAAGTCCATGGACTACTATAAATATGGAGAAAGGAAGCAAATGGATGATCATCCAAAAACGTCTATAACTCTTCATCATATAATTTTATGAGTTTTAAGATTTTCAGGGTATAGGGATTTTCTTAATAAGTCTAGTCCTTTTATCCATGAGAGGCTAAGTAGTTATTTCCTTGGATAGAGAAAGAGAATATCTTGTAATATTCCAAATTTTTCTTCAATAAATTCAAGGTTTTTGTTCGACCTAGTTATCCAAAATTTGATTAAGTCTCTATCCTAGAGTACATTTACGCCTTAAAGTAGGATATGAAATAAGCTGTGTTGTTTGCTGCTGAAGGAGCCAAGTACTTGCGAACCATTTGTTACGGTAGTGTTGTTGGATGAAGTTCACAAAATTGAGAATTTGGAATATCCGATGGTAAGACGGTCAAACCCAAGTATGAACTTATGGAGACTTAATTTTATTTCGAAAACATTTTGGGCGTAATTATAACTACTAAGGTTGAACTATGGGCGCTTATGATCAGAAGAGCAAAATAATCATTAATTTGGCTACAAGACCTAGAGTGTTATCATTGCAAAAATACAAGACTAAATATGTTACACCCAAAGTTAGACGAATGAAATTACAAAACCCCCAAATTTAGAGGACCAAAGGTGCAATTTCACCCACAGTTATTTAATCTTGTTTGTAATTTTATGAATCAAACAGACATATGGACCATGTTGATAGAATGCCAAAAGAATACATCGGACCACCTTATAGAATCTCACTATTTCCCTCGATCCCACAATGTCTCCATTGTCTCTCTCGCTTCCCCTCACCATTAATAAATGGCCCTCTCCATTTCACCATCTCGCCCCAGAAGCTACTCAAACCTCCCATCCACCCGTAAAACCAAACACTTCACGCAACAACGAAGCATAGGCATTTCCTCAAGCACATAATGGGCAGACTCTTGTTTGCTTTCTTTGCACTGTCTGCACTATTCTTGCTGATGCTCCACGCAACGGCTGACGGCGCCGGGTATTCAAAGCCCTCCCCGCAAAATATTAGGTCTCGAACTCTGCTCCAAAGCCCGGGAACGGAGAAGAGCATAGCGAAGGCACCAGCAGAAAAGGTTGACGATCACAGAGGAGAAACAGCGGAAGCTCCAGACAGCATGGGAACGGGGAAACACCGCTCTTTAGATAGGTCTGTAGCGGGCGGGGGAGTCATCGTTGGTGGCCTCGTCACCGCGACTCTCGCCGCTGTTTATTGTTACATTCGGGTCACCAGGAGAAGTCCGGCTGAAGTTTTAGCATAGTTTTCAATTCTCTATTTTAAGATTTTAGTTTATATAAAAGGAAAAATACAAGCAACCTTGTAATATCATAAATGAGCAAATTATCCTCTTATGAAAAAAATAAATAGCGATTTACTTTCTTATATTTTTTAAATACAACATTTTGACCCCTTATGATTTTCAAAATGGAGCAATTTATCTAAATTGTTTCATTTTAAAAAGTACATAGGGAGGTAATATTGTTATATTTTTTTTTTATAGTGGAATAATGTATTTATTTTCAATATCACAGAGTAATAAATTACTAATTATGTAATAATCAACACACAAGTCAACAATTAATGATATTTTATTTTAATGATTAAGTTTAAAATCATGATTTCTTACTTTATCTGAGTTTATTGTAATTTGTCTCGTAATGCTTAATTGATTGAGTGATGCCTATTGATATATTGCTTAATTTCTCCATTTATTAAAATATTGATATAATAAAAAAAACACATAAATCAGCACATATATTTAGCAAAAATTAGAACTCATATTGCAAGTACGGCATTCTATAATGCACCGACACTTTAAAAATTACACGATGCAATGTCGGATACGGGCACGACATCCGTATGTCTGAAAATATAAACTATAAAAAAAGAAAAAGGACACAACACCTAACAAGCTTGCTTTGGACACATTTTGGGATCTTTTTATAATTTTAAAAAGTTTTGGATTGTATTTCAATAGTAAAAAAAGAATTTTAGGCTTAATAAACAAAAAGAATTAATTTAATCTTCTTAGACTAAAAGTATATGGGAAAATTGTAATTTTATTCCTGTACTTAGGGCGTGGTCTTTTTAGTCCTGTACAAATTAATTTTCAATTTAATCTTGTAACTTCATAATTTTGACAATTTTAGTCCTTTCCCGGTTAATTTAACCAGAAATTGTAATTTATTGCAATTTTAGCTTGTAAATAAATTCATGAAGGACCAAAAATGCCAACTCTTCCAAGTTATAGGACTAAAAATACCAACGCTCCCTAAACTAGAGGACTAAAACTGCAATTTAATTGGGTCATGCAAATCACATGCAATTTTTCAGCCAGATTAGCTCAAAAAGAATGAAAATACCAAATTTTTAAAGTTACGGGACTAAATTGCGAAAATCAGTTTGTGCATGACCAAAATCGCTACCTCCGATAAGTTACAGAACTACAATTGCATTTTTTCCAAAGTATTGGGATGAAATTACTAAATACTCGAGAGATGTTCATGATAGTTTAACTAATTCAAATTATTGAGTGCTTTTTAAAATAAATTAATTACATATATTTTTTTAAGCCACATTTGGTTGTAAGATACACTTATTTTATATTTTATCTTGATATTTCTCATATTGCATATTTTAATTTTATAAAAAATTGAAAATATATTATATATAGCCATATCAATGTCGTCTCATATTTTAAGACTTTTATATTTTTTGAGTCCATATTATATTATGTCCGTGTCCATGTAATATAAACGACACAATATTCAACTTTAACGAATAAATCATAGCGTTTGATAATGCAAAGGACAAATATGTCGACAATTTTTGTTGTCTGCTTAATACTTGAAGCCATCACAATAATTCTTTGCAGCAATCGAGTGGCAGCCCATTGCATTCAGCATAGCATCATTATGTTGTTCCAAGTATTTTCTGCTATTAATCTCTGTTAATCTGCACTATCCGACAAACTTCATTTGATGTTTAATTTTTTTCTCAACATTTGAAGGATTTCACTAGATTTTTCTTTCAGTAAAGCTAAATTGCATTAATAACGGTTGACGAACTATAAAATGGTACAACAGGACTAATGCAATGGGCTTAAGTCAAATACAACATAGCCACCACTACCGAACTAAGTACTACAAACTCCATAGGATGCGTCATAATCTACATAAAATAGATTTCGGTAGGTTAAATTTCAACTCATCACTAAGAATACGTGAATGAATGTGTTCAAGGACCAGTTCCACCAACACATCCGCTTCCTTACGGGAGTTCTGAAATCCTCTCAGGTTACATTCCTGCCATAAATCATATGCTAAAGAAGCAAGTGTAGCATGATATGCCGCATTCGCCAAGTGTCTTCCACGCCACCTTTTACTAGCTCATTGAATTCTTCTTTGCCAAGAAGTATAAGTCCACTGGATCTGTGTCTCCCTCCTAATAATAGAGAGGCAGCGCTGTGCATAAATACAATTAAAGAATAAGTGGCTGTGAGTCTCCTTTTCTCCTTATCACATTACCAACCGTCCTGATTATCCATCCGACACCATGGCTTCTCTAGTGTAGGTAAACGCTTCAATATAGTCAGCCATAAAATAAATAGATTCCGTGGGATGCTACAAGGTCCCAAAATAGTGAAAACTAGCCTACTTTGATCTTTTCGGCTGAAACAAGTGCAATGCATCAGAATTAGTCAGAGTGCCACTGGATGAGTTCCAGTGAATCCAACTTGGGCCAGAATGAATTGGAGGCAAATTCGTGATAGGCAGCCATTGCCACTGCTCATCATGCATAACCACATCCAATCGTGTGTCAAATGGACCACTTACAACTGAGGGTCCTCTGAGAAATTTGTGAATAAGTACTCCTTTAGGTGCCAAAGATCATGCCAAATCATGAATTCATAGTACCCACCTCAAACTGTATGACATTAAGTAGTAAATCATGCAATTTGATCATTTTCCGCTAACTCCATGAACCACTAGTCAGAGATCTACCCAAATAAATGTAGAATGTATGATGTACTGCCAAATCCATTGAACCTAAATGGATTGAGGAAAATGCTGTAAGACATTCCACAAGTGCCGAATCATGAGGGCTTGATTTACCAGTGTAATAGCTCGAATGCCTTGCCCTCGTTCATCATAAG
This sequence comes from Sesamum indicum, assembly GCF_026168435.1. Lineage (NCBI taxonomy): Eukaryota > Viridiplantae > Streptophyta > Magnoliopsida > Lamiales > Pedaliaceae > Sesamum > Sesamum indicum. The sequence goes on from NC_142669.1 coordinate 1,747,784, forward strand.
GTAAGCACACCTGCGACCAAGCCACCTTAGCATATTCATGGTCCGAAGTCGCCTGCCAAAGGAATCTACATAGCTTTTTCTCAATCAATTTTATAACCCCTTTTGGTAGGACAAAAGCTGCACTCCAATAATTGTGTACTGCACTCAAAACGGTATTGAAAGTTGTAACCCCCTTGCGAAAGATAAAGGAATACCAGCCCATCCTACAATACCCTTGTCCACCTTTAAGAGCAAAAGTTGACAATCCTGAATCGTCAATTGAGAGTGTCCCAATGGAAAACCTAAATACTTGAGGTATAGCACACCCTCCTGGAAATCCAACACCTGATCTAAACTAGGTCGTAAATGTTTAGCAGATTTTGAGAGAATCAACTGTCTCTTATTTTGGTTAGCCTGCAAACCAGAAACCCCAGAAAATCAATCCAACCCCTACTTAAGCACCTGCACTGAAGCAACAACAATTCGACAAAACAGAAGTAAACCATCAACAAAACACAGGCTGAAGAGCTCCAACTCCTTACATCTCCAGTGGAACCAAAACACACTACTCTCCATAATATTCTTATGCATTTGCAAATGAAGCACTTTCATGCATAGAACAAACACATATGGGGACATAGGGTTACCTTGCTGTAAACCTCTACTACCAACAAAGAAGTCATGTGATTCCTCATTTAAAACAAACAGAAAGTGAAACAGTAGTAAGACATTCCCGAATCCAACACACAAATCGTTCAGGGAACCGAAACATACGCCACGAAGCAAATAAGAAAATCCCACTCTATGGAAGCATATGCTTTCCGCAAGTCAACTTTCAAAGCACAATATGGAGAGAGGTGTTTCTGTCTTAACTAGAAAAAAAGTTCTTGTGCAAGCAATATTTTATCACAAATCTTACGACCTGACACAAAAGCATTCTATGTCGTTCTAACAATCAAGTTCATTACATTTTTCATGCATAGCACCAAAATTTTAGTAATAACCTTGTACAACACATTGCAACAAGAAATAGAGCGATACTCCACAACATTAGAGGGAAGTTGTACCTTAGGTATCAATGTTATTAAGGTGGCATTAAGCTGTTTAAGAATCTTCCTCGAAGTGAAAGAACTCCATAATAGCCTCAATCGTTTCCTCTCCCACAATAGGACAAGTATCTTTAAAGAACCCCGAAGAGTATCCATCCGGTCCCGGGCATCATCCTCACCAATGTCAAAGAAAGTAGATGTGATTTCAGCACGAGAAACTTGCTGAACCATAGCTATGCCCTCTTCCTCTGTGACCAAATGATGGGTCCATGGTCGTAAGTGATCAAGTTGGACAATCACGCGCCCGTTCCTCCAAGAAGTTGCTCATAGAAACCAACAAATTCATTTCAGACATCCTAAGGAGACGTGAGCAGCTCCCCTCTCGAGTTGTTAATTTGAAATACTCATAACGAAGTCATCCGTGCCACAACTTTTCGAAATAATAAGCGTGTGCATTGATCACCTCCTTTCAACCATTGCAATCTTAACCGTTGTTTAAGCATATTCTGCTCCAACTTGGTTGTCTTAGCCACCATAAGTTTGCAAACTCATTCTAATTGGATAAGGAAAGGATATGTTTTGATTGTATCAAGTGTTGCTGCACAATGGCCAAGAATTCAGATGTCGATTTAACAATAGTAGCAAGATCGCCCTTCTTCTTTCTCATCTGTCGAAAAACCGATTTCAATAGTTTTAGTTTCCTCATTAGCAAATACATCACAGTTCCATAGATGGCATTCTGCCAAACATATGCCACTTTGGAGAGAAATATATGAGAAAGAGCTAAGTAATTGTCAAATCGAAACATCATAGCCTCCGTTAGACCGTGCTCCCTTGTAGCACCAAGGCTGAATGATTCAACTTCTGGGGCATGGTACTCAATATAGTGGTTTTGGCCACTTGTTAAGACACATGTCATTAACAAGCGCCCTATCCAGCCTCTTCCAAAGGTTACGACCTCCATCACTACAATTATGGCATGTGAACCGAGCCCCTTCAACTGGGAGATGCAATAAACCAGTAGATATGATACAATTACTGAATTCCTCCACAGCCATCCTTATATTCCCAGAGGAACCACATACTTCACTCATATCAAGCACAACATTAAAATCCTCTAAAACTAGCCATGGCAAATCAACAATGCACAATGATAAATCACATAACACAACTCATAAGCCACGACGAGCAATCACATTATTTGCACCATAGGTAAAAGAAATGTAACAAGATTTATGCAAATGATGATGTGTAATTCTACAATGCAAGTACTGAACACCAATATCCAGAATCTCAACATCTAATTCAGCATGGTTCCAAGCTAACCAAATAAGACTACCAGGCACAGTATAATCAATAAACCACTTCCAGTCTTGGAGTAAGCATACCTTAACACGAGTGAGATTAGCTATAGTGACCCTCATCTGAAGAATACCAATAAAATGCAGGTGGAACTCATTAACTAGCATAGTCACTGCCTATTGGTCGTTTCCTCTATTAAGGCCACGGACATTCCATACGGTTGCTTGGATCATGGAACACCAAGTGAGGGGTTGCTTGTACTAGGACCAATGGAAGTGTCACATTCAGAGATCTTCACATCATCATCAAGAATAACTCATCAAGTGCTTGAAATGAGCTATGCACCACGATAGCTTTGCCTTTATCTGAATGCACATCATGTGAAACAACCGCAACATCTCCCACTCACTCATCTACAAGCCGAGGCACAGGAGTCATATGTACTTGCTTCTGTTTAGGCACATTCATAGGGGGTTTTAGTTTCAAAACATACACCATCACTGGAGGTTTGACAGGGAGTTTAATGGTAGGACATTGTTTGACCGAATGTCCAAGAGAGCAACATGTGGTGGATTGGGAAGGAATCCACTCGTGCACTATATCAATCTTACAAGGGGTCTCAACGCCGTCCTCTGTAAGGTTGCATGACGGCATTGTGTTCAGGAAACTTAGAGTTATAAGTGAGCATTACACATACATGAGTGAAGTCCAATCTCGTGTATGCCTTCATAATAGCATCACGGTAGAGTGGGCAGCCAACTCCACTATCTATCATACTCTCTTATGTCCAGAATTCAATTGGAAAGTGGCAAAGCTTAATCTAAATAGGCACGTGAGTGGGGCAATGCTTACGAAGTGCCATACCATGTTGCCATTTTTTGCAGCACAATAGGTTGTCCCTGAAACAACCACTGACCACCCTCGATAACCTCCCTCATTGCAGCAATAGTTCAAAATTGAAAGAAATAAAACCCGGAAGTAGTTGTTGTGACCTCGTTCTTATTCCAGATATAGGAAGTTTCAAACCTAGTTTGTACTCTATGTCAAATCTCTTGGCTCCAAGCCATTCATCCAACCCGATGTCGTACATCACTTCTCCTTAATGTGTTTAATCCAATTGACTGGGCAGACTTAGAAACTTGTACCTATTAGGTAACTAAAGTGTTCTAGTCATCCCTCGGGAGGCTGGAATATAGTGAGTTAGTGGAAAATTTTGATTACAAATCATGTTTGCTACATTTGACTGAGGTGTCTCTCCACTTCGATTCCTCAAGGAGCTCCTCCTCACGTCAGTTATCCAATGAAATACAATTTCCCTTACAATAATAAATGAACTTGTACAAACCTAGTTTTTCTCCCACTCGTCCTTTCACGTATGCAGGACCATCCTATATACTAAAGTACGTTGTGTAAAACAGGTTTGCCATGCCACATGGGCCAAGGTAGTTCAGTGAAAAGAACAATTGAACCAAGTCCATCAAGGTTCGATCCATCCCTTATCAGAGACACCATACAATTGTGGCACTCGAAAGAAGAACTCCACGGAGTGAGAATTCCATTCTCGTCAGATATTTTAAAAACCCCCACTAAATACACACTACCTCGATCCAATTGAAGGATTTAATTTTGCAATCAGTTTGGTTCTCCACTTCAAGTTTAATTCTCCGGACCTTCCAAATGTCCTTAGACATGTGAACCCCCTTCTGGCTCTGTGTATTCAATAACTCATAGATGTCTAATTTGATCCAATTCAATATACCTTGAGCAAGCACACTTTGTCCTACAAAGTGCTTCATGGTCCTCATCTTGCTCAGGAAGGATTTGCAAGCTTGTAGACTCAACTTGTCTATTTCTAAACTCGCTAAATTCACCAACTTCTTTATCCTAACTAGAGAAATGTGACCTACATTCGCATGTCGAATCTGTAAGTTTATCTTGATTATCCATTTTACCATTTATTTTGAGCACTCATAATCCAATTACGAGATAGTGTTGAAATAATTATGTAAACAACCTAGCAGACAAGAATAACCATTCTTTGTATGAAATAACCATCATTGATCAAATTCATGTAATCTATATAGTCCAACAAATAAAAAACATAAATTGATCATGCTAGGTTTACATAATTATATCCTATCAACTTTATCCTAACATGATCACTAATAGCTAAGCCAATCTAGTCCTTTAACCATAGTAGCAACTGCTCATGCCATTGCTAAGTTTCAGGACCGTTTGTCTCAGCCTTCTACTCCTTTTCACCACCTGCAATCATTTGTAGATTTGAGTTTTACAGCTAGTATCCGATACCCAAGAAGTGCAGTAGTAGTCATTTCACTTCTGAGGTCGAAGCCTTCCCTACCAATACCGACGGTGCAGACTTTTCAATTGTTGCCTCGTACTGGACTAACATGTTTATCAACTTATGAAGGTCTTTGTCAAGCCCATTCATGCTATAGTCCATGATAAACGGATTAAAGGAGGGATGAAGAGACTAAAGGATCACGTCAATGTACGTCTTTTTTTCAAGATCAGCTTTGAGGTCCTTGAGCTTCTCCACAAGGGATAGCATCTTAACCTTATACTCCTGTACAAAAGACCCTTAAATCATCTTAGCACCGAAAAATGTTTTTGTGATAGCATTTATAATATGTTGTCCAAAACTGCATAAACCTGGTTCATGCATAGCATTATCGATTGGACATCATCATGCCTATCGTATTATTTCTAGATGAAATTGGTCATTGCCACCAGCACGATACTGCAAACCTTCCTGTTATCCTCATGCCACTTTTCGAACATCAAACGTTCTTCGCATGTGGACCTTTTTGGCAAAGCCCGAGGAAGAGACCTATCCTGAACATAGGTTTTGTTCTCAAAATCTAGAAAAATCCTAAGATTTCGCAACTAAACATTGTACTTTGTTTCGTTAAATTTATTAGTTTCAAGAATTGCAGTGAGTGGGTTCTTATACATCTACATCAAATGTAAACAAAAATTTAGTAGATTATTGTAATATTATAAATCAAGTTTAAGACTTGATCTTCAATCATTAACCCATCCCACTATTTCTTCAAAAAGCCCACCACTCTCAAGTAGGATTTTCGAAAAATCATTTCCTAGTGGGCTTGGAGTCCACAAACACAATTCTCCATGCCCCACTTTTACAATTTACATGGACAAAGGTTTTATAGGATGTAACCTATACCATTCTCATCCAATGAGATCCTCAAGTTATTTTTCCTTGCCTGTTCACGTGATCCTGAGGACTCCAATGGAATCACGCTACTCAACGTTAGGCCCGACCCATCAACCAAACGAATACCCCAACTGCCACCCCCCACGACTCGTGGGATAGGGAAACAGGTTTATATTCCATCCATTCACAACAATAGTGTAGCTTTTTTGCATCCCAAACGTGCCATGAATCGTGAGACCACGAATGGGTGAACGTAGCATCCACACCACATTGTTGTGGATGGAAGGCTTGGATTTAATCAAACCATTTGATTTCAATCCATTATGGGCCTAATATTTAACTTGGACAGTCCAAGTGAGAGTTAAGTTTGTTGTAACAGAGACCTCATCATTATAAGATTTTCCATGCATCAGTTTTAATTATTGAGTATAAACAAATGTATTCCAAACACATCATACTCCAATATTAAAACATACAACACATGCAAAAACAAGCCAAGCACGCCCCTGTTGGATGATCACAAGCCCAATTCTAAGTGACCCACTAAGCTCGCAGTGAGTCTATGGTCAATCTAGGGTGTGGCCTAACTAATTCCAAAATAGTAACCCATTAGCATTCTAATGGGCCTTCCTCTATGTTCTTCTTTCGTCGTGAGCTCCGTCCAACGGGCCTAGGTCTTCATCTCCTTGGAAGCTTGCATTTATTCAAAATAAATGAAACCTCACAATTCTAACTACACTCATTACAACTGAAATTGAAAATGCCAACGAGCGAGCGTGCCAGGCAGCACATAGGGCGTAACGCAGGCCACTGCCTGTGCGCGCCCTGCATGCCAGTGGCTGGCCAGCAGGGCATCAACGGCCGAACTGCTCCGATTTTCAATTTTTTTTTTGAATTTCTACACTTAAAAATTGAAATAAAACCATGCATTTACAGAAAATCTAATTTTCAAAAAATGTAGAGATATCCATAACTTAAAAGCAAAAAATTGATACATATTTTCTAAACATATAATCATGCTTCAAAGTCATAAAACATGCTTTCCAAGAAAGCAAATTAAACACGTTTTTCAAGCTCAACACATAATAACATGTTAATCCTAAAGCCACAACACCGAACCGGGCTCTAATACCACTGAAAGAATCAGTATAGCTTGGGAACGCAATAGAAGCATGAAATAAAAAAAAATTATTTAAAATGGTTCAAAGGGGTGTTTTTTTTTTTAAATTCTCGAGCGTTCGGTGTTTGTCAAAAGCATAATAATGAAGATACTAAATATGCTAGACAAATAGCTAGAGGATGAAACAAAAAGACAGAGAAATATAACATGAAACTTTACCATTCTTGTTCCTTTAGATGAGCAGCAACGTCCGTTATTTCACTTTTTGTTCTCCCGTTCCGTTCACTTTAGGATCTAAATTAGAACCCCTCTAATTTGTCCACACCACACTATGAAAAGATATAGTTCGTTCTCTACTGCTAGATAGAACAAAGAACAAGAAGAAAAATAACTCCAAACTAACACTATTGTTCAGTGCTTTTAGATTGCTTTATGTTCTAACTTGAATCAAATTCAATATAGAACAAAGGAAATACTCATTAGTTGGTTGTGTTTGATATATGTGTAGTTTTGTATATTACATATAATTGAATTAAAAATTCAATAACTACCAAGCTTGCTTCCAAGGCAACCTTTACACACGCATATATATAACCTCCAACCATGATGGAATAATCACTCCATTATTTTCATCATGGTAAGGAGTTTCCTCCTCCTTAACTTGCTCCAACCTCCCTCAAATGGAATTGGACTTCAAGTATGGACCAAGCTTGATTTAATCACATTAAATTAAGCCCAACCAAAGTCCATTGGACAATAATTAATTAAATTAATTTTAGCCCAACTAAGTCCAAAGATTCATTTAATCCATTTAAATAAATCTAAGCTCAAACTCTAACTAATTAGTCCAATCAATTAATTAAGTCAAACCTAATAAATTAATCCAACTAATTTAAAGGTGTTAAGCCCAAAATTAATTAACCCAATCAATTAATTCTTGAGTCATCCATCAAATTGATTATTAAATAAATGATCCAATTATTTAAATATTCTCTTTGAATTAATTTAATCCATTTAAATTAATTTATTTCTTCTCGAATTAATTCCAAATAATTCTACCAATTCCATAGTGAATTGTGTGTGCTCTTTAGATTCACCCTCAGCTAGATTTGGGCATTGTGTCCAACTTAAATAATAAATTAAATCTAATTTAATTAATTATTTCTAATTAACCATTAATCGAAAATGCCCATAACCATGGGTGGTTGTCTTACAACGGTCAATGGTACTAGAGCTCTAGGTGAATGTTGGCATGAACATTTAGGCTCTCGAGTTCCATACAGGTACGATCCTTCCATCAACCATCTCCCAGCTTAGTTTAGGGCATGGAATTAGGCTTCGGTGCCATCCTAGACCAGGCAACTATGCTGAGTACTTTAGATGTCTTTACTCTATTGATCGACAAGAAAACCATTTCCTATTCAACCAATCGCTATGGCCGTAGACTTAGAGTGTCTAAACCATCTGAGAGCGCATAGGAGATATATCCATCATATATTAATAAGGGATGAATTCTATCTTGAAATCCATCGTCCTCAATATATAATCCGACTACACTGAAAAAGGCTTATAATGACCACATTTAAGACATAGTCATCTCTCGCCAGATCCAAGATATAGCCATCATATGCATGCGACTGCCATGATTTCTCAAGTCTAAGGACTAATCCTGTACTATCGAAGTTGGGAATTCAAGTCATACCGACCAAGCCTCTAAGGCTTCCATATGATGATTCCCACGAGTCAGTTCGATCAGTTAACAACCTTGTCAACTAATTCACTAAAAATGCATAGACATCCCATGTCTGTCGCTAATGAAACACGACAATCATCCATAAATGCAATACTTATTGCAGGTCTCTATAGGACTTTTAATGCCCAGTCTCGAGGTCCTCAACTTGGAACGTTTTAGACAAACCCTCAGAAGTTGGATTCATAGCTGTCATCTAATAACAGCCTAACTATATGGGTTATTCAATTGGTCTATGGGCATTTATTGTGACGTTAAAACACCGTTCAATGTAGATAGTAAGCACAACAAACACATGGTACCATGGATGAATGATTACGATATTCATCAAGATAATATCACATTCATAAAGATTTCGTAATGATTCCCAAAACTGCCAATCCAATTAGCTTTCTGGTCACCAGTTCTAACAATACCGATCAAGCCTCCAAAGCTTTCATATGACAATTCCCGCAAATCAGTTCAATCAGCTACCAACCTTGTTAACTAATCTACTAAAAATGAATAGACATCCCATGTCTGTCGCCGATGAAACACGACACTCATCCAATGAATGCAATACTTAGTGTAAGTCTCTATAGGACTCTCGATGCCCAGTCTTGAGGTCCTCGACTTGGAATGTTTCAGACCAACCCTCAGAAGTTGGTTTCATAGCTGTCATCCAATGTGCAACCCAACTACATGGGTTATTCAATTGGTCTTTGGGCATTTGTTATGACGTTAAACATCGTTCAACATAAATAGTAAGCAAAACAAACACATGGTGCCACAGATGAATGCTTACTACATTCATTAAGATAACACCACATTCATAAAGATTGTAAAATGGTTCTCAAAACTGCCAATTGAATTAATTTTCTGGTCACATATTCTACCATGTCTTCCCCAGTCCATGAAGGAAAAAAGTTTCTACTCACTAACCTTTTTTCTTCATGATGTTTGGGCACACAACCCCCTCATATTTTTCCATCTTCTCCCTCTTGACTTGGATTCTTGCCATGATTTTTTTCCTTATCCACCCAAACATCTCTATTGTGGGTAATTCTATTTCCTCCATGATAATATGATCGAGTGATTCATTCATATTATTGACTAGCTCGTCATATCTTGTTTTAGTTGGGAAAAAATATCTTGCCTAGTGCTCTGAAGTTATCTCAGCCAACCATTCATATGGTGTTTGTTCTCCACCTCTCTTTAAGTATGTTCTTTGAATTTTTGCCATACTCTTTTTTGAGTGTTGGTTAACACTATAAGTTGAAGCAGCTTTCAAGAATAGTTTTTTCAATTCTTGCCCCTTAAATTTTCCCTTAAAATTTTTATACCTATGCCTCAAACAGAATATATGTTCAACCCCAAGTGACAATTCAACAGTAGCCTCTAATAAACCCTTCTGTCTATCTGAAATGAAAGCCTAATCCCTTTCATTTTGTAACCCTATATCTCCTAGTAGAAGGTAGGCATGTAAACGAGTCGAGCTCGACCTTTTTTGGTGGCTCGAGCTCGAGCTTGATTTTGAATTTTCTGGCTCAAGCTATTTTTTTTTCTTATTATTATTATTATTAGATTAAATCATGGAAATCACCTAATTTTTATATAATTTATAAGTAATAAAATAGATTCCATAATGTATACTATATTATAATTATACCAAAATATAGTATGAAATTTTAATTTATTGTTATAAATATAAACTATTGATTAGTTTAATAGTAATATAATTTAGTAAAATATACCAAAAAAATTATACTGAACAATTTAAAATTATATAAAAGTATCAATTATCTAGAACAATGCAATTGAAATACATAAAATTATTTTATAGTTGAGATTAATATATGTTCACAATCTGCAATAAATTTATATATTTATAAATGATAGTATTATATTGATGTAACTATCATCTTATATTGTTGAACAACATGGATTTGTCGGACCATCAAAATTCAGATCAAACCGTTAGATATGATCAAACTATAGGAAAATACATTTGGTAAAGTTTTAGACTTATTGGATGTATGGATGTCGAGATATCACACTCAGAACATAAGAGTATTTCAAGTCAATGTATCATTGAATCATGCCATGTGATTTTAAATCATACCGTCTGATATGATGTAATGGACATGGTCTTATATATATATTTAAATTTGGTATGAATCGAGTGCCCTGATTTTAAAATATTGTAATTAATGGTTAAACTTTTTGATCTCATTATATATATTAATAAAATAATAATTAAAATAATTAAAATTTTTCAACCATCACTATTATTATTATTATCATTATTTTTAGATTAATTCATAGGAATCACTAACTTTCGACATAAATTTATAAGTAATAAAATAAATTGCATAATACATAGTATGTATCTCGATATAAATATAAAATTTAGAAATAGATAATAAAAATCATAACTGAATTACTTGTCAATTTAAAAAAAAAATATAACACAATACAAATAAATATTAACATATAACATAAAGTCTATATATGTCATAGTAAAATAATAATTTTAATTATAAAAAATATCAAAATTTACTAAGTTGTTGATTAAATTTATTTTTGTATAAAGATTAAATGTATAAATAAAAGTACCACAATTTATTATTGTCCAAAATAAAATGTATGATATTGACTAATAATTATAATATATGGTCATTTTGAGTATAAAATTGATAAAGTATTGTATATGAAATTAAATATATAAAAAATTTTATAAATAAAAAAAGCTCGCAAGCTGAATAGAGAGAAGCTCAAGCTCAAATTTTTCGAGCTCGAGTACAGCTCAAAATCAAGTCGGCTTGCGAAGCTCGCTAGCTGAGTCGACTCATTTGCCACCCCTAGTAGAAGGTTCAGAAATCATTCCCAACTATCATATTTCTCAACCTCTACATATGAAACAACAATTAGATATATGTTGTCATTTGAATCCCTCACAGTAGCAGCCAGCAATTTCCACTTGTATAGCCCTTGCAGAAAGCACCCATCTAACCCAATTAATGTCCTACACCCTTCAATGAAACCATCTCTCAACCCCTTCAAGCAAAAATACATTCTCTGTAAACAAGTGGGTTGAAGTCTTTGTTCAATTTCATTATTAGGGAACTCCCAGGATATGACAGTAGTCATACAGTCTTGCATATTGTTCTTTCACATCACCTCTATCGATGCAAGAGCATATTTTTTAGCTCTGTGAACTTTATGCATGGAAACATCAATATGCAGTTCTCTTCTGACTTTGTTCTTTAATAATTGAAGAGACTCATTTTGATTCTCTTATAAAGCATTCAATTCTCATACCAATATACTTAAAATTGGCCTGTTTATTTTCAACTTTGAGTGCACAAGTATGCGGCCCTTTGAAAGATTTTATCTGGAATGTTGCAGATTTTGTGACTGAAGATGCCTTTAGCTTCCAAGTACACTCATTCTCACATGTTGCAATTATCAAGTGTTTTTCATTTTTCAACAACTTCAACCTCCTTCTTGCTGAATCCCTAAAAAACATCCCTAAGTTTTGGTCTTGTCTCTAACTTCATACTCACTGCCAAATCGACCTCCCCAATATCCATCTTGTCATCCCAAACTGGAATACCTATGCCTCTCATCATCAGACCCTTTAATAGATTTTAATTCTTCATCTTCACAGTCACTAAACCACTATAATCCTCTCCTATTACTCCCTTCACCCCTCTAACTTTGTTGTTGTTGCTTTGTTCTTTTTCTTCTTTCTCTCATTAAAGACCTTAGTGTTTTCAACATTATTCTTGTATAATTTTTACGCCTACTAGTGAAGATATCATCATCCCAAGAGCTGACTAAGTCTTCTAACATCTATAAAGGACAAATAGAGACCAATGATGAATCAAAATTTATTGGATTTATTATTGCCCCTATCATTCTCATTGTCAGGCACATTTCCCTCCTCAGCCATATTCTACCCTTCAACCCCTGTTTGAACCTCTCCCTTACCCCAGTTTGCACATCTACCTTAACCCCTGTTCATCCCTTTCCTTAACCCCTTACATATCCCCATAATCTCCCCAATTCAACCCCTACCTCATCCCTTTCCTCAACCCCCATATTATCACCATAATCGCCTCAATCAACCCCTGTCTCAACCCTAACTTCCACATTCCCAACCTCAGCCACTTCTTCAACCCCAGCACACTCAGCCCCTTCATTATTCTTTGCACCCTCAACACTATCGTAATAATGGTACTTGTTCATCAATGTTAAGGATATACCATTTGCATATGTAGACAATAAAGGACCTTGTTTTCTTCAATATAAATTAATATAACATTACAGTCCTTGCAGTCTCTTAATAGCTTCCTAATACTCCGATCCCCTTATAAAATTTTTATAGACATTTGCTATTAGATTATCATAGAATGACCTTGCTTTATCAATTCCAGAAAATAAGACCTTATAACCCTCCCCCCCCCCCCACCCGACATACCTAATGGTTGGAACTTATTCTATAACCCCACCTAACCACAAAAAAATCTGCATAGTTCCCTAACACCATTATCTGCAAATAACAATAATAATACATATCATATCTGTAGCAATACAACAAAAAATAGAAAAAGAAACCTCATTTGCAGAAATAAACAATTAACTATGGGGGGAGGGGGGCAAATTCCACAAAAACAATAAAGAATAAATAGGGAAGGGGAAAATCCATTAGAAACAGCACCATAAATGGGGGGGGGGGGGGCGGGGGGAGGAACAATAATCTCAATATTTTCCAGCAACCAAAAACAACAATATAATACCCATAGTAACAAAATATCTCAACATAAAAAACAAAAAAATAAATAACTACAAACAAAAAATTACCCGTTCATGAAGAACATGACACGAAACTATGCAGCTTCACCTCCACCTCTTTCACAGCCCACAAATCTACCCTACAAAGCCGAAAATTGTTCTTTTAAACTAGTTGTGATAGTTTTTCACCCAAATGACTTTGATTTCTTGTGGAAAAATAAGAAGCTCAATTGATCGAGAGAAAAATAGAAGACTACCATACTTCTTTTCATTTCATCAGAAATCTGTTATAGAGTATGCGAGGAAGAAGACGTCTGTTTGTTTAAATAACAAACCCGCCAAGCCTCTAACCAATATACAACAGCCATCTCATATGACGTGGACCAATGAGGACCCAAATAAATGACTGGACAAAACTAACTAACTAATCTGAAAAACGTAAAAGATGAAAACACGTTTTTTCCTTGGCAAAAGACGCTCATCCTTGATCCAACAAGTCTGAGGTAACTCCAGCTCCAGTTTCTGCAGAAGAAGCTTCTGAACTTTCATCATCCACCATTGAAGCAACAATAATTGAAGATAATCCAACATCCCCCCCACAAGTGGGACTGGGGGCAAGGCACACAAGACCCAACTTGGACAGAAACGTACTGAAGAGCTTCAAGGGCAGAGCTTTAGTGAAAAGATCCGCAAGTTGAACAAAACTACGAATGAGCACAGGGGCAATAAAACCATCCTTGTATGCATCTCGAACAAGGTGGCAGTCAATCTCAATGTACTTAGTACGTTCGTGAAATACAGGATTCGCAAGTGTGTGAAGTGCGGCCTTGTTATCACAGAACAGTGAAATAGGCAGAGGTAAAGAAACACCAAAGTCTGCTAATAGAAATGATAACCAGTGTAACTCACAAACCGTGGCTGCTAAACTGCGATATTCAGCCTCCGCAGAAGATCGTGAAACCGTTGATTGCTTCTTTATTTTCCATGAGATGAGGGCCTTCCCAAGGAAGATGCAAAAACCGATCAGAGAACGCCTAGAATCAAAGCACGATGCCCAGTCGGCATCACAATAACCATGAAAATCCAAAGTATTTGCAGCAGGAAAAAGTAACCCAAGCGTAGGACAACCTTTAAGGTATCTCACCACGTGAAGAGCGGCATTCCAGTGAGTGTCACAAGGGTGATTGAGATACTGACTCAATTGTTGTATGGAGAGAGAAATTTCGGGTCGTGTGAAGCTCAAATAGAGCAGTCTCCCTATTAGGCGTCTATATGAATCAGGCGCTTGAAGCAGAGCCCTTGTGTCTGAATTCAATTTAAGTCCTGCAGGAAATGGCGTGGCAACAGATTTTGCTTCCTTCATACATGTATCTGCAATAATGTCAAGTATATACTTAGTTTGAGCTAAATATATGCCGTCAGAATTTCGTGCAATCTCCATGCCTAAGAAGTAATGAGCATCCCCCATGTCTCTAATGGTAAATAAGTGATGAAGATAAGCTTTTACTTTCTGCAATTCTTCAACACAAACTCCAGCAAGGAGAATATCATCGACATAAACTACTAGAGAAACCAAACCATGGTCAGTTCGGAGAAAAAACAAACCGTGATCATGAGCACACTGATTGAACCCAAATTGCTGTAGTTTCATTATCAATCCAACGTTCCATTGGCGTGAGGCCTGCTTCGAACCGTACAAGGACCTCTGTAATTTGCACACAAGGCCTGAATTCACATGATAACCGGCCGGGGGAATCATATAGATATCCTCATCTATGTACCCATGGACAAACGCATTATTAACGTCTAATTGCTAAAGCAACCCTCCTTTTGCTGCAGCAACAGCAAGAAAAAGACGTACCATTACAGCTTTCGCCACTGAGGAAAATCTCTCAGTAAAGTCGACACCTTTGACTTGGTTATAGCCTTTGGCGACAAGACGAGCTTTGTGGCGCTCTATGCTACCATCTGCCGTAATTTGGTCTTAAACACCCACTTACTACCAATAGCTCATTTCCCAGGTGGAAGTGGTGTTAGTGTCCAAGTACGATTCCTTTCAAGAGCCTGAATCTCTGCATCTATGGCCTCCCTCCATTCCGGATATTGAGCTGCTTCTGCAAACGAGCGAGGCTCCTACACAATTGACAAAGAAGCTACAAAAGCAATGTATGCAGGAGACTTAAAATGCAGCACGGAAGAATTGTGTTGACACACAAAATCATTAAGCCATTGTGGCTTCTGAATTGTTCTAGTGGACCTACGTATAGGTGTGTTTGTATGAGGAATATTTGCAAAAGTCAAATAATCATGAGATGTTTTAGGTTGTACAATTTGTGATTATACAGTAGGTGAGGGAATAGATGACAAAGGAGGAGCAATGTCAGTACCAGCGGTTACAGTAGGAAGAGGGCAATCAAAAGTTTCTGTAGAGTCATTTTGAGCATATGAAACATTTCCTCATGAAAGATCACATCTCTTGAAGTAAAAACAGTGTGTCTTCTAAGTCATATATTCTATACCCCTTTTGTGTCATGGAATATCCCAAAAAAACACATTTGTGAGCTCTCTTATGGAACTTAGTTTTGCTAGGATTTAAATTCGTAGCAAAGTAAAGGCAACCAAAAGTTTTGAGATGTGAGTAAGTAGGAGGACGTCCAAATAACATCTGAAAAGGAGTTAACCAACCCAAAGTTTCAGTAGGTGTTCTGTTTATAAGGTATGTGGCAGCAAGAATACAATCTCCCCAAAATTTAAGTGGAAGGGAAGCTTGAAAAAGAAGAGCTCGTTCAACATTTAGTAAATGCCTATGTTTCCTTTCTACCCTCCCATTTTGTTGATGAGTATAAGGACACGAGGTCTGATGGATGATACCATACTTGTGACAAAACGTTTGACAATTCAGGTTGATAAATTCGGAGCCATTATCAGAACGCAACATTTTTATTTTAGTTTCAAATTGCCTTTCAATCATGGCTGAGAAAGTAGTGAGTGTGGCAACAACTTGGTCCTTATGTTTAATGAGGAATGTCCACAAGGAACTGCTAAAATCATCCAAGATAGTAAGAACGTAGCTGCAGCCAGATATACTGGGTGTTCTATACGGACCCCAAAGGTCTAAGTGAACTAATTCAAAGGGAACAATAGACTGTGAAAGGCTTGGTTTAAAACTGATTCTGGACTGATTAGCTTTAGGACATATATCACATTGCATATCCACAAAATCCTTCGAGATTTTACATTCAGGAATGTGTTTGATGGTAGACATAGAAGCATGTCCCATTCTTTTATGCCACACAAATTCATTACAGTCAATCATAGCACCACAAGAATGAGGTGTAGATACAGCAGCACTAAGTAGAGAAATGGAAGTAGTAGATTTCAGAATGTAAAGTTTATTCATCAAGACCCCTCTTGCCACCACTTCTTTAGTCTCCTGGTCCTGCAAGATGCAGCTGGACTGGTTGAATACACATGAATAAACACTATCACGGCACAATTGATTCACTGAGAGAAGATTTACATTGAAGTCAGGAATGAAAAAAACAGAGGAAAGGCAAAGCTTATCTGTGATCTTTACAACACCAACATAGGATACTGCCTTTTTGGTTCCATTAGGTAAATGAACAAAAAATGTGCACAAGATGGAATGGAATATGACTCAAAACATGACAGAGATGCACATACATGATTTGTAGCTCCTGACTCAATTATCCAGTTACCAAAATTTAAAGCATAAGGCTCAAGAGTGTTACCTGCGAACTGATCTTCAAAGTGTACAAAGTTCGCGAAATGAGATATTGGATCAGAAATGTTCTCCTTCTGTTTGACCATTTTCAATAACTCAGTCACCAAATTCGCCATATCAGTTTTTTATTCACTGCTAGAAGCTGCATTCTCCACTTTATTCACTGCTTTGGCTTCTAGATTACCAGAAAAATTATATTGTCCTCCATGCTGCCTTTTCTTATCATTCAACAACTTAAACCATTCTGGAGTTCCATGAATTTGAAAACATGTGTCACGTAGATGACCTATTTTATGGCAGTGTGGACACACCAAGGATCGTTTATCAACATATGGTTTTCGTTTCTGCACTTGTTTCTTCATACCTTCCTTTCTGGTATCTCTCATCGTAACCAGGTAGGCTAAATTGTTAGCATTATCTGCAAATTGATCTTGCACATTCCGTTGTTGTTCAACAACAAAAATCATTGAAAATTCCTTTTCCAAATCTGGTAGCGGATCCATCATCAATAATTGACTCTTTTCCTTGTTAAAACTCTCATGGAGCCCCATGAGAAATTGCATCAATTGAATTGGTGAATACATCTCTCCAATTGCTTTGTTAATTCCACAAACACAACCTCCACAAGTGCATTTCGGGGAAGGGGCTAAGCAAAACAATTCATTCCACAACTTCTTTATTTTAGTCAAGTAGGAGGTTAATGTCATATCACCTTGTGAAATAGATGAAATCTCACGTTGTATCTGGTAAATCATTGGACCACTACTTTGTCCATATCTCATTTCAATTTCTAGCCACAACTCTAACGAAGAACTTAGATACATGAAGGCCTCCACGATTTGTTTCGAGATTGAGTTCCAGAGCCAAGATGTCACCATGAGATCTGCTCTTCTCCATTGTTCAAACAGAGCGGATCCAGTTGGTGGTTGAGGAAACGACCCGTCAATGAAGGCAAGCTTCATTTTTCATCCTAGAACAACGTACACTGCTTCAAAGATGTTGAAGCCAGTACAAAACTAGAATTATCTGAAGGATGAATGTCGGGTACGAAACCCGAGTGGTATTCTTTATCACCGAAAAATCTATCCAACTATTACACTGGATATGGAGTACTAAACTCCTTAAGATTACTAACCAAGATTACAAAATAAATAAAGAATACACAGGATAAATAAATAAACAGAATGAACTGTATTTTGAAAGAGGCTCAGGAACAAGCCAGATTCAGACACGAGGGTAATCGGTCACTTGGCACCGTACCCACAGAAACGTCCAACCCACGGTTGCACCTCACTCAGAGTTGTCGGATCACAGAGATCGAAACCCAGAAATACCGGCACACACAGCTACTTTTGTTCACTCAGAACTTTCACAAAGTAATGAGGAGATCTCACAATATTGCTCAGTTTCAAGGTGTCAAACAGGGAGGGAGTAACTCGTATATATACACAGAGAAAAGGAGTCGTTAGAAGGCTGGGTTTAGGGGTTGGCTTTTCTTAAGCCATTGATTTGGCTAAGGAAAGCCACCACCATTAACGGTGGTGGACAAGGAAGGAGATCTCTGCCATGGAAGGCAGTTCCAGAAAGAGAAGAAGAAAGATATTCAGCGACACAAAAAGAACGAGAAAAAAGGTAGACTGATTTGGTTTAGGGTTAGGGTAGTTATATAACCAAAATACCTAGGCCGGGTAAATGGGTTGAGTCCGAGTTGGTGAGGGCCTCCAAGTGGGCTGTTAGTTTAGTGGACAGGGACAATGGGCCTACCAACAATTTTGGGTCCTAGGCCATAACACATACCAACATTCTCCACCTTGGACCAAGACCCAATAAGAGGGAAGTGGTCCTGGAGTTTTTAACTGAATCTATTTGTTTCATCATTGCCAAAAAGAAGTTCTCTGTGGACGTACCTGCAAAGAAGATCAAACAACTTGGAAGCACATGTTAGTCTGGGAATAAATGCAGTATTTTTAAACATGTCTGAAATTTTTCAAGAGGCAGACATTTAGTACCCATATCTGCAGGATCGTCCTCACATCTGATGTTCTGCAAACTTATTACCTTTTTACTGACGATATATTCCGAATAAAGTGATACCTCACATCTATGTGTTTCGCTCGATCATGAAACACGGGATTCTTACACAGCTGTATGGACGATTGACTGTCAGAGTAAACTGTGAGTTTTTTATTAGCGAAACCGATTTCTTTAATAAGACCATCTAACCAAATAGCCTCCTTGAAAGCTTCCGTTGTGGCAATATATTCTGCCTCTGTAGTAGAGAGAGCAACTATATGTTGTAGTTGGGATTTTCAACTTATGCAAGACCCACAAAGAGTGAAAATGTATGAAGTTGTGGATTTTCTACTATCCCGGTCATTAGCATAATTAGAATCAACATAGCCAACCAGTTGGGTGTTCTCACTCCTTTTAGAAAATAAAATGCTAACATTTTCAGAACCATGCAGATATTTCAAAAGCCATTTTAAGGCCTCCCAGTGAGGAGGGCCAGGATTTGACATGTATCTACTCAAGCAACTAATAGCATATGCGATGTCAGGCCTTGTGCAAACCATGAGGAACATAATGGATCCAATCACATTAGAATAAGGAACTTTTTCAATTTTAGCCTTCTCAGCATCCGTATTAGGGCACTGGTTTTTACTAAGTTGAAAATGAGCAGCAAGAGGCACAGAAGTTGACTTGGAGTTTTCCATAGAAAATCTTTTTAAGATAGAAAGAAAGTAGGACTTTTGATTTAACAAAATAGTAGACTTTTCTTTATGTCTAACAATGTTCATGCCAAGAATACGTTTTGCGTCACCTAGATCTTTCATTTCAAAAGTTTTGTGTAAATCCTTTTGCAAAAAATTAATGAAATGTAAGCTAGGACTAGCTATGAGCATATCATCCACATAAAGAACAAGGAAGATAGGAGCACTGTCAACATGCTTAAAATATAAACAATGATCATAATGGCTTCTTTTAAAATCTAAAGAATGCATGAAAGAGTCAAATTTCTTGTTCCGTTGTCTTGGGGACTATTCTAAACCATACAAGGATTTTTAAGGAGGCACACATAATCAGGTTTGAGTTTATCCAAGAAACCAGCAGGTTGATTCATGTAAATGTGTTCATCAAGATCACCATGTAAGAAAGCAGTCTTAACATCCATTTGTTTCAATTCCCAATTCTAATGTGCAGTAAGAGCAAGAATGATACGGACAGTGGTGTACTTCACAACGGGAGAAAATATCTCATTATAGTCAATACCTTCCTTTTGGGTGAAACCTTTTGCTACTAGTCTGGCTTTATACTTAATGGGATTTTCTTGTTTAATCTTAAAAATCCATTTACAGTCAACTACTGAAGAGGTTTTAGGTCTAGGAACTAAAGTCCAAGTTTCATTCAGTTTTAGTGATCTCATTTCTTCTTCCATTGCACTAAGCCATTTGTCAGATTTCATTGCTTTTTCTACATTAGTGGGTTCACATAATTCAGTATTTAGGGCAGTTTGATAATCTCTAAGTCTAAGGGGGATCCTAGTTTCTCTTCTAACTCTATCTCTAGCCAATTGATAGTCATTAAGAGAGTTTTCGGTGATTCTAGCCTCATTATCTGTCGTTGATTCAACTAGATTCTCATTATTCTCTTCCCCTTCTTGGTTATCCCCTAGGTGATCCTCCACCTTACTGAAAGTAGGCTCTTTTTCTCTATATTGAGTTTTATCTAAGCAAGGGAACTCATTCTCATTAAAGGTCACATCCCTACTTATAAGCACTTTGAAACCCGGTTGACTATGAACCCAAAGTCTATACCCTTTTATTCCCTCAGGATAACCAATAAAAGCACACTTAACCGATCTAGGTTCTAGCTTGTCTAGGTTTTGGTGAACAAATGCAGAACATCCAAAAACACGCAAATATGAAATGTCAGATTTTCTACCAGTCCACATAAACTCAGGAGTCTTACCAGATAGAGGCACAGATGGAGACAAGTTAAGCAAATGAGCAGCAGTAAGAATAGTTTCACCCCAAAAAGACTTAGGCAATCCAGAACTTATAAACATGCATCTAACTTTATCAAGTAGGGTACGATTCATACGTTCAGCCACACCGTTCTGTTGAGGGATATAGGGGTTTGTTCTATGCCTCTTTATACCAAATTTTTCACAAAGATTCGAAAATTCTTTATTGCAGAATTCAAGCCCATTATCAGTCCTAAGGGATTTCAATCTCTTTCCAGTTTGATTTTCCACAAAAATTTTCCATTTCTCAAATTTCACAAAAACTTCAAACTTGTATTTCATAAGAAAAACAAATACCTTTCTAGAGAAGTTATCAATAATGGACAAGAAATAACGATACCACCATGCATAGGAACACTAGAAGGACCCCATACATCAGCATGTACATAATCCAAAACGCATGAAGACATAGAAGGATGTGATGAGGATGACACAGGAAAATGAACTTTATGGTGTTTAGCCATTATACAATCATCACAAAAATCCAGTTTTTCGATTTTGTCATTTAAAATTCCATCCTTTTTCAAAAATTCAAGACCTTTTAAACTCATATGCCAAGCCTTTTATGCCATAATGCAGTCATATCACATTCATTCACAGAAGCAGTCATTGAATCATAGGTAACTGAGCATAGATAGAGGTTTCGTTTCTTTTCAACTTTAAAAACAACAAGTGATCCTTTCATAATTTTCATGAGGCCTTTGCCCCATCTACCTTCAAGACCATCATCTTCTAAAGCAGCACATGAAATCAAGTTGTGACTCAAATCAGGAACATATCTCACATTTTTCAGGATTAACCTATAACCCTCTTTGAAATTTAAGGAAACGTCACCAAGACCAACAATCTCACATTTCTTTTCATTTGCCATAGAAACAAAACCAGATTTTTCATAACGAAAGTTTGAGAAAATTTCTTTAACAGGGCTCATATGGAAAGTATAACCAGAATCAATAAGCCATTCAAATTTGTTCACAGAATGCACAGAGTTTGCTTCATAAACCGTAAAGACTTCACCATTTTCATCAAAGACGTTATTCACCTTTTCCTTTTCATCAAAATTTCTATCTTTGTTATCACGTTTTAGTTTCCTACAGTCTTTGATATAATGTCCCTTAATACCACAGTTGTAGCAACGTCTTTCCTTGGCTTTATCATCCTTATAAAAGTTGTCTCTTGTTCTAAATTTACCACGGCCATTTCAGCTTTTACCTCTACTATGACTTCTACTGTTGTTCCTAAAACCATTATTTCTAAATTTAGACCTTCCTCTAGCAAGATTAACCTCATGATTGTTCTGACTAGGTTTAGAAACTTTAAGGTCCATTTCTTTACTCTTCACGCCATTAACAACAGTATCCAAATTCACACTATCCCTACCGTATTTAATCGCAGCTTTCACATCAGAATAACATTCGGGAATAGCATTCAAGAGCAAGATAGGAGAATATTCATCAATATTTTTATCACCAATAAGTTTGATATCTTGAATCGGTTTGGTAAAGTCATCAAGGTTTTCATCAATATTTTTGGATAAATCAAGTTTATAACGAAAGAATGTTTCCAAAAGAAACAGCTTACTGGGTAGGGAAGTTTCAGTATATAAATCCTCCAGTTTTTCTCAAAGATCTTTAGAAGAGATTTGTTTTCCTACCTTCCTAAGAACGTTGTCAGAAAGATTCAAAATAATGGATGAATAGGCAAACTCATCATTTTCCATTTTCGTTTCTTCAGAAATGTTATCAGTGTATTTTCCATCAATAGCTTTAAACACCTTTTGTTGAATCAAAATACCTTTCATCTTCTGTTGCCAGATAGAAAAATCGCTTTTCCCGTCAAAGGGTTGTAAACTATATCCGGCCATTTTGAAAATAATTTAAAATTGGGGTCACCGATTTTTTGGAAAAGTGTTTTGGTTTTTTAAGCAAAGTTAAAACTTTAAAAAACAGCAATCACAGATTTCAGAGAAGATCACACAGGAACAAGAAAATGAGTTATAATATCAAATGATAGAGAGTAATGGGTAAATAAATCACGAGTGTTCTCAGACTACCAATAATCGACAGTATTCTCATATTATAGTAAATAATCACAGATCAAGATTTAAAAAATCACAGATCAAGATAATAATCACATATCAAGATTTAAAAAATCACAAATCAAGATTTAAAAAATCACAGATCAAGATAATAAATCACAGATCATGATTTAAAAAATCACAGATCAAGATAATAAATCGCAGGAATATGTCGAGCACAATTATACCATTGATCACAACAGATCTCAGAAAAATATATCACAATAGAACGAGATATGAAATTAGCAGGACCAAGGCCTTTCCAACCTAAGTATCAACCAGATACCCGCGACCTCAAGGGTCCGACCAAGTGGAAATTAGGGGGAAATAATCCTCGGTTAATAGTTAACGACAAATTTGCAGAAATTTAAAAAATTAAAAACAGAGAGAGGAGGGGTTTAGATTTTACCACCACCACGGTGCGGAGCGGATCAGAACAGAGCTCTGATACCACTGTAGGGTACGAAACCCGAGTGGTATTCTTTATCACCGAAAAAACTATCCAACTATTACACTAGATATGGAGTACTAAACTCCTTAAGATTACTAACCAAGATTACAAAATAAATAAAGAATACACAGGATAAAGAAATAAACAGAATGAATCGTATTTTGAAAGAGGCTCAGGAACAAGCCAGATTCAGACACGAGGGTAATCAGACACTTGGCACCGTACCCATAGAAACATCCAGCCCACGGTTGCACCTCACTCAGAGTTGTCGGATCACAAAGATCGAAACCCAGAAATACCGGCACACACAGCTACTTTTGTTCACTCAGAACTTTCACAAAGTAAGGATTAGGAATCTCATAATATTGCTCGGTTTCAAGGTGTCAAACAGGGAGGGAGTAACTCGGATATATACTCAGAGAAAAGGAGCCGTTAGAAGGCTAGGTTTAGGGGTTGGCTTTCCTTAAGCCATTGATTTGGCTAAGGAAAGCCACCACCATTAATGGTGGTGGACAAGGAAGGAGATCTCTGCCATGGAAGGCAGTTCCAGAAAGAGAAGAAGAAAGATATTTAGCGGCGCAAAGAGAACGAGAAAAAAAGGTAGACTGATTTGGTTTAGGGTTAGGGTAGGTATATAACCAAAATACCTGGGCCGGGTAAATGGGTTGAGTCCGAGTTGGTGAGGGCCTCCAAGTAGGCTGTTAGTTTAGTGGACCGAGATAATGGGCCTACCAACAATTTTGGGTCCTGGGCCATAACGTATATCAACAATGAAGGTAAAGTACATCCTTCTGATACTGATCCTCCGCCATTTGTGGCGTATCTGTCATCCTAAAAATACTGCTATGATTCAACTATTTTGTGCGTCAATATACAAGTTCCAGTATCCAGAAACCTTCAAGGTGAAGGCTCTGATACCATGTGGAAAAATAAGAAGCTCAATTGATCGAGAGAAAAATAGAAAACTGTCATACTTCCTTTCATTTCATCAGAAATCTTTTATTAAAGAGTATTTGAGGAAGAATACGTCTGTTTGTTTAAATAACAAACCCGCCAAGCCTCTAACCAATATACAACAGCCACCTCATATGACGTGGACCAATGAGGAGCCAAATAAATGACTGGACAAAACTAACTAACTAATTTGAAAAACATAAAAGATGAAAACACGTTTTCTCCTTGGCAAAAGACGCTCATCCTTGATCCAACAAGTCTGAGGTAACTCCAACTCCAGTTTCTGCAGAAGAAGCTTCTGAACCATCATCATCCACCATTGAAGCAGCAACAATTGAAGATAATCTAACATTTCTCCCTTTCAATCTCACGCGAAAGCCTTAATTTTCACCCTTTGTAGTTTTTCTCTCTTCATCTTCTTTCTCTCTCTTTGATTTTACTGAGTTTGGTTGTAGCATTCAAAGGCCAGTCAATTAAACGAGGGTATAACGGTCATATAGGGATAAAATTTAACAGCGTTAAAGCTAGATTAAACAAAGGCCAAGTAAGCTGACTTTTACAAAACTCAGTGGGGTTCGCCTATTTTTAAGACAGGAGGGGGCTTTTAGTTGACTTTTTAAAATACAAGAGGGTTTTATGTAGTTTAAACTACTTTTTTTATAAATAATTCCTTTTACCATGTTGAATTTCCAACCTGAAGTCATATTTTTCACTTGATACTAAACTTATTAATTGTCTATAATGTTATTTCATCCTTTTGTTAGTTTTATTTGTTTTTGATGGACCAAAGAATAGAAATAAATAATAAACTCATAAATTTTAATCTCTGTACATACTCTCACAAATGTTGAATTTGGCACGCCATCAAACATAATAAATATAAATACATTATATAAAAAATACTATCGTATTTGCCCTATGATATAAACGAATTTCTCTTAGAAAAAAATATAATTCTGAATAGGTAATCAAGTTTCCGAAAAACAAGAGAGGGAGAGAGAGAGAATCGGTATCACTTTTTTATTTTCTTCATAAACTACAAATTTAACAGCATTTTTTTTCTCGGTAAGATAATTTTCATTAAGTAAAAAAAAAAGTATAATAGTACAATACAACTTGTTTAATCTAAGCGATTTCCTTGATAGGCCAAAGAATCTGCCATAAGCGGTAAAGCGCACAAGAATTTAACAGCATTTGAAACTCATAAGAAGTGAAAATATTTATATTCTTAAATTATATATATATGCTAAGAATACATTTATACAGTAAAAAATTCAAAACACTACAAACAAAGATATAATAAAAGTAAATACATAATAAAAAAAATTCTAGTACATGCCCAGTAATTATCATAGATAAAATAATGAAATGATTTTTAGTACATAATTCCTTCTACCAAGTTGAATATTTTCTACCTTGAATTTTTAAATTAGAAACTAAGTAGATAGTAATAATTATATGAAAAGAAAATAACGGATACCTAATAATGAAAACTAAAATGGATGAAAGAATTTGGTGGAGATTAATTACAATCTTTTTAATATATACATATAATTCAACAAGAGTTTTAAATAAATAAATATGAAATTTAATGAATAGAACTTTAAAAATTGGAGAAGTTTAATACAAATAAAAATATATAAATTAATTTAAACAAAATATTCACGATTATATCTCCGTACCTAAAAAAGAGGGCAAAAAATGCAAGATTTTATTTAACTTTTTTTTCTAAATATGTTGTGAGCTATTATTAGATAAAAGTATATGTTAATTTATTAATCAAAAATTAATAATAAGATAAAATAAATAAGTTATAAAAATACAAAACTTTTAAGGAGTAAATATAAGAATAGATTCTCCAAAACACAAAACAATATATACATAAGTGAAGTAAATTGGACACTAAAAAGCAAAAATAATAAGAAAAACAAATTGGTAATGCATCAAAAAAAGGTTGCCCATTACATCAACAAGATATATACTATCATGTTATATGTTGAGAAACCTTTTTATTTTCTAAAAATAATTATAAACAAAATTTTAAATTCATAAAATCATATATTTATAGGGTGAATAACAATTTACCTCCCTTTGATATTAAAAATGAGTACATTACCCCTTTATGAAACAAATATAGCAATTTATCCCCTGTACTTTTTAAAATGAAGCAATTTACCTCCTTATACAGGGAGGTAAATCGCTTCATTTTAAAAATCATGGGGAGTAAATTGTTGTATTTTAAAAAATATAGTGAAGTAAATCGTTATTTATTTTTTCATAAGGGGGTAATTTGCTCATTTAAGATATCACAAGGAAGTTACTTGCATTTTTCCCCTATTTTGTATAACAATAAATTCAAACCTATGAAATTTACAACCGATTCAATGTTCAAATTTTGATAGTGCAACATTCGCAAAAGTTATTCATATGGGAGGAAATGACAAAATATTTTTTGTAACATAAATTTTAAAACATAATAGTTATGATTTGTCAAACATGAATAACAATGAAATATTAAAAAATAAATCCAATCACAAAAAACTAAGAAAAAAAATTAAAATATTTTTACTTTATCGTATTACTGAACCAATAAAAATTACGTTAATGAAAGATATAAATTGTAAAAAATTAATAATTTTACCTAATTAACTATAAAACTTAAATTATTGCATGAGAAATACCGAAAGATTGATATAAGTTTAGTGACTGAAAGATATAAGATTGATTAAAAATGAAAATAAATGGTTAGATAAGATAAATATTTTTTATGATGAAAAATTAAACCAAAAATATGAATGTGTTTAAAATAAATACAAATTGAATTAGCATCCTAATTTTTAAGGTAGAGTTTAGTATAGGTAAAATAAATACAAATTTAATTTAAAATATATGATATTCTTAACCAATGAGATTTTTCTTAATAATTAAAAATTTTAGAATTATCAAAAATTAATATTTGTCAGAATTGGCTGAATTGTAGTCAACCATTATTTTGATATATATATATATATATATATATCATTGCTCAAATTAATAACGCAATCAAAAATGTACAAAAAATGGGAAGACTACTGATAAATTTTAAGGGGTGAAACTTGTGGCTAAGTAAAAGAACAAAAAGATATAATTAACCCAACAAAATATCGTCCAAATAATTTTTTTTTTCCTATTTCTTCATCAAAGAATATTTAAAATTATGAGTCCTACATATAAGATTTGTAATACTTATACAGTGAGGTGGGAATTACTATATTATTTTTATTAATTTTTTTAATACAAAAAATTTGAGACAGCGTAATAGAATTTGGTTGTGAGTAAATTAAGTAAATAATTCATACGGCATATCAGTTCATAAAAATATTTTAAAAAATTCTAAGTATATAAAATTATAATTTATAATTTAGAAGGGCACTTCGATCAGTTCGGTACAAAAATTGGATTGAAATCTAACGAAATGGGCTAGTCGTTAGACGGATGGACGATAAAACGAAGGGAAAATTTTTATAATTTTCTAAACAATGAGGAAGTATTCGTAATTACACCAAATTGCATGACAGGTGACTATAATTTACCGTATATATAATTTGGGAAAAAATTATGCATTGTAAATTAAACAAAATTTTGCCGCTTTTAAATTCCTAAATTATATTACTCTCTCATATGAACCAAATATTTAGGGGAAATTATGATAGACTCTCTTGAAGTTTTGCCATAATTATAAATACTTTTATTGTTTAAAAAATTACAAATACCTTCTTAAAAAATTAAAGATCGTCTAACATATACCCTTCGTAACAGCCCCATTGTAGGGAATATTTATTAAATAATTATTAATTTAATGTGGGTATTTTTAATTTTTCAAACAACAACAAAAAATATTTAAAATTACAACAAATCTCATATGAACCCATTGTTAATTTATCCAAATATTCATTTCGTCTCTCCAAACCGAAAATTTCACCTATGTGACTATTTAGCCTAACAAAATTATTATAAAGTTACCAGAAGAATATTTACTATTGTCTATATTTTAATGATTATGAACTAAAAATCATAATAAATGATCATTATTAACCACAATTAGAAAAATAGATGCAAATACTTAGTTTATTATGACAATAATTGTTATGATTGTTCCAACCATACTAGTAAAAATCACAATAACGTTCGTAATTATGATTAAATGTTATATTTCTTGCAGTGAATTAAAATTTTCCAGCAAAAAGTATAATGTTCAAAATGAACAGCAATTCTTCGTTTGTATTCCACAATAGGACCCCCTCTTTTGCCTTCTAAAACTACAGCCAACCAAACTGAAAATTCAACAATATATATATAGGATAAATTTCTACCAGCTTTTTTGAGGTTTGTCGTAATTATAAATATCTTCTTATTGTTTGAAAATTTGTGAATGCCACTCTGAAATTACAAATATTCTCTTGTGACAGCTCATTGTAGGAGGTATTTGTAATTTTAGAAGGTATTTATAATTTTTTAAACAAAAAGAGGGTATTTGTAATCACGACAAATTTCAACGGAACAATTGTAATTGTATATAAATCGGCAAATTGAAAAAAAATGGGGCAAGAATGCGACGTTCAACAGCAGCATCAGTAGAGAGTCATCAGTTTGTCAGTATTATCAAATACTTCAATTAGACTAAGTTAAGAAACAAAAATGGCAAAGAGAGAGTAATTTTTTACATGAAAATATTGAAGGCTTAATATGAGGAAAGATTCAAGGAGGTAAAATTTACACTTTTAGTCCCATATAGCATAGTGGGGTAAAAAAAATTTAGTTTTTTACTTTACGAGATTTTTTAAATAGTCCCTAAATTTTAAAAGCTCGACATATTTAGGCCTCTACTTTACAGAATTTTCAAAATGATCATAAAATTAAAAAAATTCGAGACATTTAGTCCACCACTTTACTGAATTTAGGAAACTAAATCTATTGATTCTTTAACTTTGAAACTGTTTTGAAAATTCTGTAAAGTATAGGCCTTATTGTATTGAAGATCCTCTATCAAGCAGAATACTTAAAATATTGAACTTCCTATTCTATATGACTAAAAGTATAATTTGACCGACTCAAGGAATTACATTCTTATTTGGACATTATTGCAGGAGATTTTATATCAAAGATCCACTAAGAAATGCTTCTTGATTAAATATTTAAACACAAGTAAATGATACTCCAACTCATAATAAAAATCAATGGCTTTTCTTGATGTGGTGTCAAGGGCCGCTCGCGTACTCGGCATCTTTGACGTGCATTTCGGCCACTCAATCGTTTTACATGGCCGACCACTCAACCTTCATCGACAGACGCTGGACATCCGCAGTCTTAGAGTCTTAGGTGTTGGTCTTTTACTCCTTTGTTATTTGCTTTTTGTTGTTTAGATTGCTCAGGGGTACGTTACGCCTCCTGAGGTGCATTTTTCAGTTATTTTAATATCTACTGCTTTCAATAAGATTTATTTTTTTAAACCTATTATAGGGGGGAATGAGTATAAGAAGTTTGGCTTAGTGACGTGTTAGAGTCCCCCTCAAGGAGATCCCCTTGCTCTAGCATCGTTGATCATTGTATACGCACTTTCCAGCTTAATGCAATCCACTTTCTGAAATCATGTGTTCGAATTGCTATCGTTGCGTTGTTGCTTTCGTATTATGATTCCTGTCGGCGCGCGCGTTAGTGCCGAGTGGGAGTGTGTGTCGAGATTGGCGGAAGTAGTCAGCGGACTACTAGCCACACGTTGCGCTTTTCGGAAGGCGTCTCGTGAGAGGTGGTATCAAAGCCTCGTGCCGAGATGGGGCCAAGGCGGGTTGCGGTGACCCAAGCGAATGCTGCTGCGAGAGTGTCAGGGTAAGATGCGGAGAGCCTGCGACACGCAGCCTAGCCTAGCGAGCAAGCTGAGAACCCGGAGGACGGACACTCCCGATTGACTGAATTGGAGGAGAAGGTCTCTTCCTTGAAATCTGAGATCACGGTGTTGAATTCAGAATTGGACGAATGTCGGCAGGTGATTTAAGAGATGGTTAGTGCCTTTGGAGGTGATGGTTTCGCCGATATGCGGCATGACATGGAGCAAATGTCTATCCAGATTGGCTTGCTCCAGCGTGCAGTGAGTAGCACGCCTGTTGGTGTTCATGAACCGAAGTGCTAGGCTTAGAATTCTCGAACCGAAGGCCTATAGTGGTGTTCATGATACGAAGGAGGTCGAGAACTTCCTCTTTGACATGGAAAAGTACTTCCTTGCGGTAGACGTGCAGGACGAGACAAAGAAGTTGTCGACTGCAACCATGTATCTGACTGGTGACGCTAAGCTGTGGTGGCGTACCAAGTATACGGAAATACAGGCCCATCAAGTGAGACTTGATACCTGGGCCTTTCTACGGGAGGCGATCCGAGAGCAATTCTTCCCGGAAATGTTGAGTACAATGCCAGGCGGGCATTGCGAAAGCTGGAGCATACAGGTTCCGTGCGGGAATATGTGAAAGCTTTCTCAGCGCTGATGCTGAATATCCGACACATGTCGAAGAAGGACAAGTTGTTCACTTTCATGGAAGGCTTGAAACCGTGGGCGAGACTTGAGTTGCAGCGCCAACGGATGACTGATTTGAGTTCGGCTATGACAGCGGCCGAATGCTTGGCGGATTTCAACCCAGAGACTCAGAGGGATAGGTAGACGATGCGTAGTCCCGCGCAGAATAAGCCAGGTGGAGCGAGATCGTTCAGAAGTAATTCCAACAGAGGTGGGGGAGATAAGCCCCATGCTCAGAGTAGCTCACGGGGCAGTTCAGGCAGGAACAAGCCCCATGAGAACAGGCAGGGAGCACCGCAGAGGAGCAATGGGTGCCTCCTATGCAATGGTCCACATAGATTTTCGGATTGCCCAAAGAAACAATTGCTGAATGCACTGGCGGCCTTTACCGACAAGGCGTCGCCCTCGAAGAGTATGGAGCCACAAGCATCGGCAGGTGGCGAGAATGACTCAGAGGAGGATGAGAACAATTTGGGTGCCATATCCCAATGGTGTAGTACATTGTCCATGGTGGCAGCAAAGAGAGTTGTGCCACCCCTTGCGAGAAAGACTACCCCGGCTCTTACTGTGAAACAGTCGGAAGAAAAAGTTCAGCCCCGAAATCCTAGGAAGAAAGGGTTGATGTTCGTTAATGTAAAGATTCATGACAAGCCGATCCGTGCCATGATTGATATAGGAGCCTCTCACAACTACCTTGCGAGCGCCGAAGTGGTGAGACTCGGGCTCGTACTGGAGAAGGGAGTTGGGCGTGTGAAGGCGATCAACTCGGCCGCACAACCCATTGCTGGTGTGGCCAAGTCTGTGCTGATTAAGGTTGGTGCTTATGAGGGAAAGACCAATCTTTCTGTCGTGGTGATGGACAACTTCAAGCTTATCCTCGGGCTTGAATTTTTGTAGGACACGCGTACCGGATCTTGCCGCACGTTGATTCGCTGATGATGTTGGGAGCCAAGCCTTGCATCATCCCCACATTGGCCGGACGCACAGGAGAGAAGAATTTGTCGGCCATGCAGTTTGAGAAGGGGCACAAGCGGAATAAGCTATCCTACTTGTGTACTCTTCATTTTGAGGAGATGGAGGAGGCATTAGGGCCCATCCCTGGCGATATAAAAAAGTTGCTGAAAGAGTTTGAGTACGTGATGCCAGACGAGCTGCCTCAGAAGCTACCGCCGAAAAGGGCAATGGATCACGAGATTGAGTTGGTGCCTGGCACGAGACCTCCCGCCATGGCACCGTGCAGGATGTCGCAACCTGAGCTTGTGGAGCTTAGGAAGCATTTGAAGGATATGCTGGAGATCAGAATCATCAAACCCGCTAAGTCGCCGTATGGAGCGCCGGTTCTGTTTCAGAAGAAGGCCGACGGCTCCCTACGCTTGTGTTGTGACTATCGAGCGCTGAATAAGATCACTGTGAAGAACAAGTACCCGATACCGTTGGTGGCAGACTGCTTCGACCGTTTAAGTCGGGTGAACTATTTTACAAAGATAGACTTGAGGGCGGGCTATTGGCAGGTCCGAATCAAGGAGGGCGATGAGGCGAAGACGATAGTTGACACGAGGTATGGAGCTTTCGAGTTTCTTGTCATGCCTTTCGGCCTGACTAACGCTCCCACAACCTTCAGCACTCTAATGAACTAGGTACTTCACGGTTTTCTTGATGAATTTGAGGTGGTGTACTTGGACGACATTGTGGTGTACAGCAAAACCTTGGTCGAGCATGAGGACCATTTGCGACAGGTTCTGACGAGACTCCGCGAGCATGAGCTATATATGAAGGTGTCGAAGTGCTTGTTTGCTCGGGAGAGCATCAGTTTCTTGGGGCACATTGTGGAGAGAAGACGCATTCGGATTGACCCCAAGAAAGTACAGGCTATTGAGGAGTGGAGACCTTTACTAAAGAAGACTGAGACTTGGAATTGGACGCCCCAGTGCCAAGTTGCCTTTGATGATTTGAAGAAAGCGATGGTGACAGATCATGTGTTGGCCTTACCAGATATGTCGAAGCCATTCGTGGTGGAGACAGACGCTTCAGACTTTGCTTTAGGAGGAGTCCTAATGCAAGACGGCCATCCAGTTGCCTTTGAGAGTAGAAAGTTGAAGGATGATAAACGGTACTATTCAGTGCACGAGAAAGAATTGTTGGCCGTAGTTTATTGCGTTCGACTATGGCGGCATTATTTATTAGGCTCTCTCTTCGTGGTCAGGACGGATAACACTGCAGTGAGTCATTTCATGTCGCAGCCGAAACTAACCAGTAGGCAGGCACATTGGCAAGGGTTGCTGTCCGAGTTTCATTTTGTGTTCGAGTATCGGGCCGGCTCCAGCAACCATGCAGCAGACGCCTTGAGCCGCAGGGCGGACTTGGCAAATTTGGAGCCGATAGCAGCGCTCTCCTCTAGCGCAGTTACTATCTCTGTAAAGGATCAGGCGCAGGAGTTACTACCGAGAGATTCCACAGTGTAGGGCCTGATTCGGCTTGTCGAGCAGCAAAGCTCGGCAATTTTGGCTTGAGGATGGATTGTTGATGACCAAGGGAAATCGTGTGTATGTGCCTAGAGGCGGGGACCTACGGAAGTCACTTATTTCGGAATGTCACGACACCTTTTGGGCGGGACACCAAGGACAGGAGCACAAATATGCCTTGGTGCAGAGGGCCACAGATGCGGGACGATGTCGAGACGTGTGTCCGCACCTGCTTGATATGCCAGCAGGACAAGGTAGACCATCAAAAGAAGGCTGGTTTGCTGCAACCACTTCCCATCCCAAAGCGACCATGGGAGAGCGTCTCCATGGATTATATTTCAGGGTTGCCTAAGGTCGGGGACTTAGGCTCTATTATCATCGTGGTGGACCGATTGTCCAAATATGCGAATTTCCACAATAAAAGCAAACCCTTCTGATATGATTTGAGAATACAAATCATTGTTGCGCGCCCAAAATGGATTTTGGTTAGAATCATTAGGAGAAATAATAAAATGATTCTGTTGATACATTCGAGTAATTAACCGTTTCACAATCAGTAAACTGAATTTATTGTCATAACCCGAATTTTCAGACAAAATCGATCGACCGAAACCACGATCATGAGCAAATGCATAAATATACTCCTGAAAGATAAGTGGATATAGGAAGTCGTGTTGTTGAGATCTCTCTAGCTGTAAATATCTTTGGATTTCCTCCATTTGAAATTCGATTTGAATCAAAGGTAGAAGATTTTGGGGGTATATTTGTCGCAGCTCCCAAACATGTTACGGCGGAAGGGACGGTTCATCTCTTCTTCAAGCACATTGTCAAGTATTGGGGACTGCCAAAGGATATTGTCAGTGATCGAGACTCCCGTTTCACTGGCGTCTTCTGGACCGAGCTGTTCAAACTCCTCGGGTCCACACTTTCTATGAGCTCGAGTTATCATCCACAGTCCGATGGTTAGACAGAACGCTTTAATTCTATATTGGAGGACTACCTTCGGCACTTTGTGCGAGGTGCGCACAAGGATTGGGTGAAGCTCCTGGATATCGCTCAGCTGTGTTTCAATGCTCAAAAGAGCTCTTCCACCAACAAGAGCTCTTTTGAAATAGTTACTAGGAAGCAGTCACTCCTTCCTCACAATCTTGACACCCCACAAAGTGTGAGATCCCCTTTCGCTCGGAGTTTCTCTCAGGAGTGGAAGCAGAACGTTGATATCGATAGAAGTTGCCTGGAGAAAGCTTAGAAGCGGATGAAGAACTATGCAGATCAGAATCGCCGCTTCATCGAGTTCAATGCGGAAGACCTGGTGCTGGTGAAGGTCTCGGATCTGAGATTATCAAAGTCATCAAGGGGGAGAGATCCTCGGTTGATGCAGAAGTATGTTGGCCCGTTGCTTGTCGTTAGGCGTATTCGAATGGTGGCATACAAGGTGGAGTTGCCACCCTGGTGGAAGATCCACAGCGTCTTCCATGTGAGCTAATTGAAGAAGTATTCAGTAGATAAGGAGGACGACACCCGCAATCAACCCAGCCTCCCGCAGCTTGAATTGACGAAGACTAAGGAGAAGGTGGTTGAAGCAATCCTGAATCACCAAGTGACGAGTACTGCGAAAAGAGACCACACAGAGTACTTGGTGAAATGGAGGGGATGCAGCAGTGAGGAGAACACTTAGGAGTGAATAACGAACCTAAAGGCGTTCCTACCTCTTGTCGAAGCTTACCATACTTCCCTAGCGTCAGGGACGTTGCTACCTCAGGTGGGGGAGAATGTCAAGGGCCGCCCGCGTACTCGGCTCTCTTGACGTGCATTTCAGCCACTCAACCGTTCTACATGGCTGATCACTCAACCTTCATCGGCAGACGTTGGACATCCGCAGTCTTAGAGTCTTAGGTGTTGGTCTTTTACTGCTTTGTTATTTACTTTCTATTGTTTAGATTGCTCAGGGGGACGTTACGCCTCTTGAGGTGCATTTTTTAGTTATTTTAATATCTACTGCTTTCAATAGGATTTATTTTTTTAAGCCTATTATAGGGGAGAATGAGTATAAGAAGCTTGGCTTAGTGACGTGTTAGAGTCCCCATCAAGGCGATCCCCTTGCTCTAACATCGTTGATCATTGTATATGCACTTTTCAGTTTAATGCAATCCACTTTCTGAAATCATGTGTTCGAATTGTTGTCGTTGCGTTATTGCTTTCGTATTGTGATTCCTGTCGGCGCGCGCGTTAGTGCCGAGCGGGAGTGTGTGTCGAGATTGGCGGAAGTAGTTAGCGGACTACTAGCCACACGTTGCGCTTTGCGGAAAGTGCCTCGTGAGATGTGGGCTACTGATGGGATTGAATTTTCTATTTCAAAACATATAACATTTATGTTCTATTTAATATATGTACACTAATATGTGTACATATAAAGATTATGTCATCTTTTTTTTAAAAAAAAGGGGATAATTATACTCCCTCTCCTGAAATTTGGTGTAATTACACGTAACCCCCCTATGATTTGAAAAATTACACCTAGCACCCCTGAGGTTTGATTTCGTCTAACAAATAAGTCTATCCATTAGTCAAAATTCACTAAATTTGCTAATATTAACAAAAAAATTGAATGATATTTACCCTCAATTGACTTACTACCGACTTATTGCAGGTCAAATAATTTTTTTGACTAAACTACCCTTATAACGGTAATATGCATCCTCATATGCATTAATTCGTGAAGACGTATGGGGATAATTTGATCATAAAAGTATTTATTTGACCTGTGATAGATCAGTAATAAGTCAATCGGAGGTAAATATAATTTTTTTTTCCAATTTTTTTGTTATTATCATCAAATTTTGGTGAATTTTGACTAATGAAGGGACTTATTTATTAGATGGAAGCAAACTTTATGGATACTAGATGTAATTTTTCAAACCCCAAAAATTTTGCATGTAATTACACCAAACTTTAGGAAGGGGAGTGTAACTATTCCTTTAAAAGGAATACACACGTGAAATGTATATTTTAAATAGAATAGGAAATGTAGTAAGAACATACATAAAAAACTCAATCCGACTTCTAACTGAGTATCATAGTAAATGAATTATTTGCTTCACAAATTATCTTGTCTTAACTGCAGAACTTCGACAGCTTCGTCCTTGAATATCAAAATGGTTAATTATCGTGTTAAAGGCTATTTGTGTAATTACAATGCGAAATATCTGAACAAAATGTGGACATTTTACACGTTTAGGTTTAGCCTAATGTAAAGATTTAGCTCAAATACCATTAGTGATCTTTAATTATGATTTTGTATCATTTTATCTCTAATATTTGATTTATTATTTTGTAGTCCCTAATGTTAATTGTTGTTCATTTTAATCCTCTTGGAGAATTGTTTATAGAAATTTAAGAACAAAATCTTGATCAAATACTTCTAATTGAGTAATTAAGTTGACATAGTTTTATAAATTGAGTTACTTTATGAAAAACTGTAGATATCTCATGTTTATTGTAACAATTTCTTTTTCAACTCAAAAAATTAGGGAAAAATCCAGATACACCCTGTGATAATAGGAATGTTCAAAAAGTCCCCTATGAAAATTAAAGTATCAAATACCCCTTCTATGATATAAAATAAAGTTCAAAAAACCCTCTTCGTATAAAAATTGGGCCACACGCGCTTTGACCGCGATTTTTTTATAAAAATACCTTTTTTTTGATATTTTTGCCCTTCTCTCGCATTTAATATACAATATTATATATATGTATTTAATAATTAAATATTATTTTATATAATAATTATTTAATTAAAATATTATATATTTCTATTAATAATAAAATATTCTTTTATATAATAATTACTTAATTATTTATAATAAAATATTATTTTACTTTAATTAAAATTAATTTTATATATAATTTTAAAAAAAAAACCTTTACGACGCCGCCGCTACTGAAGAGGAGGGCCGGCGCCCTCCTCACCCTGGGCGACGGTCGTCGCCCAACGCAGCAAGGGCAACGGTCGTCGCCCATCCAGCGAGGGCGACCGCGTCGCCCTCCAGTTCAGATTTGAGCGGCCAACGTCGCCCAAATGGGCGGCGGGGGGAGGGGGGAGGGGGGAGGGAAGGTCGCCGGAGGAAAGGGGAGGGGGGAGGGGGGAGGGGGGGTGGTTTGGAGGTGAAAGGGGTGGGGGAGGGGGGAAGAAGATGGGGTGGGGGTGGGGGTGGGGGGTGGGTTATAATTGTTATTTTTGAATTTTTTTTTATAAATTAGAATTATATGTATTATAAATATATGTTAATAATTATAAATGATATATATTATAAATTAAAATAATTATATATTAATAAGCCTAGTTGATCGGTTGACTAAAAGGAGTATTTTAGTCATTGTTTCTAAAAAAATAGACTCAAATTGACTAGAAGACGGTGTGATTATTTATTCGTAATAGAAGGATTATTTTTTACATTAAAAATTTCATAAAGGGGTTTTTGATATTTTGTTATATCACAGGGGGTCAAAATAGATTTAACCCCAAAAAATTATTATTTGAATATTGTAAATTTTCCTGCAATTAAAAACTGCTAAGATTAGATGATGTCTGACAGTTTAATTTGAAAAATAATTAGAAGAACCAAAAAATTTGATAAAGTTAAAATAAGCTTTAATTACATTTAAATTCCCTCCAAAAATGTTAAATTAGACTTTCTCAAAAAACAAATTTAAAGTTAAACCCTCTTTAAAAATTTTCAGTTTAAAAAAATACTGAAGTAAGCAAAAAAATTGCATAAATTTTTAATTTCGCCCCTTATTTAACATTCTTATATATAACATCTTTACTATCTTTCCTTCATAAGTAGCACATGATTAAATGAAAACATTAAATGATAAATAAAATTAAAAATTATGCCTTTTTTTTGCTAAGGGCGGTATTTTTCGTCCAACTCCTAATAAAAAACAATTTAGATGTAAACAGAAAATTTTTTAAGGGAGTGTTATTCTATTCTCAAAATTTTTCTAAAAGAAAGTGTGAATTCGCATTTGGAAGGGTCTAAGTATAATTGACCAATAAATAAATTAGGACAAAATGCATAAAACCCCCTTTGTGTTTTAAAAAGTCTGCAAAAAAAATCCTCCTATTTTCATAATAGGCTAAACGCTCCGATGTGTTTTATAAAACTCAGCTCAATCGCCCCCTCTCCGTTAAATCCAACTTATGGTGTTAATTTTTTAAAAAATGACCATTATACCCTTATTTAATATATATTATTTCTTATTTTAATGACCGTTGGATCTTTTTGGTCAAATATTGATCGTTAGATCTAATCAATTAATCTCAACCATTAGATTTTAAAAAAACAAAATGTCTAGATTCAACAAAATAATTTAATTTATATTATATATAAATAATTTAAAATTTTAAAAACATATTATTATTATATATTAAAACACAGGAGGTTTCATGCATTTTGTCCAAATAAATTATATTCCACCAGCGTTGCCATTACAGACTGCCCTCTAAGACCACCTCTACCGCAATTGTCCACCTCAATCACAATTCATGAGTCCCTGTTTACAGCCACCATCTCCGGCAGCGCACCGACCACTTCGGCCCAGCCCGGCCGCCATAAAGCTCACGACAGATACTAGCTCAACTAATGCTAACAAGTTCAACACAAATGTGTTGCATCAATCAATAGCTTGCAAAAGAAGTGGAAGTAAATTCCCTTCTTCATGTTGAGCAATGCCGAGTCTCTATAACTTTCAAATCCTCAGAATACCAACTCTGCTCCCAAGTCCATATCATATATTCCAACATACATACTAGTGTAACAGGAGATAAAAGACATTAACTTTGGTTAAAAAAAGTAAGACAAAAATAGAGTAAAGCAACTCAGTAGCAACTGAGATGGCTGAAATCCGACAAAATTTCCATTTCAATCAGAAGTCGATATATGAAAGGAAGTGCCGAAGCTAACAAAATATCGCTATTGGTAAAATGTACTTCTTACACATGAAAATGTATCACAAGAAAATGTAAACCACTCTTCCATCCATCTGCATCGGTCTGAACACTTTGTTGTGAGTATCTTGGTCTTCTTTAGTTTGCTTTTATCAACTCAGCCACATCATAACAAAAGCAAGGCCTTCAGGGATAAGTGCACAGAAAAACTACAGGTAGTCAATCAAAACCAGATGCTTACGGTGTGCAGATGCCAGAGGAATAAATTAGCTTTGATGCCAGAAACGAAGCTGGAAACACGTAGAGATTCCAAGAGTTGCACAATTTGGTTCTTT